>NC_059336.1:2485000-3147500 GCF_018350155.1 Leopardus geoffroyi
TAACCGACTGAACCACCCAGCTGCTTCTATAAAGATGTTTTTCAAGCAGAGCCTTCCTGCATCACAAGTTCTGAAGTAGCAGAGTCCAAATTCATGAAATTTCCTACAATCAGCGTTGTTACCGGTCAACCAAGCAGTCACGATTGCTGGCTGTGTCCTGCGTGCTGCAAATAGGGGAACATTCTTGTTGCCGAATACACAGGTACAATGCTTCGTGGGCACTGACTTCTATCTTCCCTTAGGCTTATAATATCCTGTTCTGCGTCTATGCAGAAAGGAAAAAACCACATTTTTGTCTTTTGATTCATAATTCATACGCTTGGTACATAGGTCTGCTTATGATCTCAATTGTTAATGTTTTCCCTTTGTAAGACGGGGTTGGAGCAAAGTCAATATTTTAGTGTTGACAGTTCATGCTTGCTTGACGTTATTTGTGTATTACTTTCTTTAGAAACCGAAAAGTGAAGAAAACACCCCTCCCGGAATAAAGTTTTCGGGCACGAACGAGACTGCCACATTCAACATTCAGAACCCGTGTATCTCAGGATTTTTAAAGAAATATTAGCAATAGTCTCAGCGGCAAGATATCCCTAGAGCAGTCCACAAGATAAATTAGAAATGGGGGTATCTTGCTTTTGATTTATTACACAGAAAATGTAAATGCGATCCTATGAATATTACTCACAGAGAGAAAAATGCCCAGGGTGGTTTGTCGTGATCCTTCGACGCTGGAATCCCGTCTAGCTGTTCCACCAGCAGACCGGTTGCTAGGGACTGGAGTCTGTGTGACATCCTTCTGGGGAAGAGTGCTGGACGTTATCCCTTCTCTCTGGCAGCGGTGAGGGGCCAGGGCTCTATGCCTACGCGCTCGACTGCCAACAGGAGGCTAAGATTTCTTGGCTGCGTGGCTTTGCAAGGCAAGCGACTGCCACGGCGGCACAGATTATGATAAAATGTTGGGCGCCTCACCCAAGCTCAGTCCTCACCGTGATGGTGTTTACCTGGGTGGTGAGCTTTGTTATGCTGCTATTGCTCAATGCACGTAGCCCCCCCCTCCCCCCCAATGCCGCGGGCTTGCGCTCCCCTTGTCGAACGTGAGGCTTGGGCTCCAGGACACTCACTCTGTCAGCAATTATCACGAGATTGGCTGGAGAGGCCAACCGGAGTGAGTGCCTTGTGCGCAAAAGTAAAGATTTTACAAGAAAGGTCAGGGCGCCAGTGCCTGCTCAGCGGTGGGTCGTGAAATCCCACACCGCCTGCACCACAGAGGCTCATCACGTCCACAGGCTGCCGACGACTCACGATGTGTCACCGCGGGCGAGGGCGCCCCAGCCCTGCTCCTCAATGCTCCCAGAAATGTCTGGCAGGGAGAACCTGAGGTTCAAAAGCTTGGGACCACCGGTCTGACGTCACAGCTCCAAAGTCAGGGCCTAGAACAGGTGCAGAGTGGAGGACCAGGTACACGTCAATGACGCACCTGCAGTGTTCTGGGCGGGTGTAAACACGGGTGAAATCCATCGGGTCCTGAGTTCCACTTCTGAGATGTAATTATCATCAGCTCCATGTTAGGATATGGAATCTGAGGACCCGAGAGGTGGCCCACTTGTCCACGGTGCCGTAGCTGCTGAGGCAGATGCCCACACCACCCCCAAGCCTTGGAGGGGGGTGGCTTTTCCAGCTGTGTCACAGCAGGAGGCACGGCTTGGGTCGCTCCATCCTGGCCAGTCACCCTACACCGTAAATGTTCCTTCACAAGGAAGCAGCTGGTGAGTCTGCCCCTTTGGAAGCCCGTCACGTTCTCGCTAATTCCTAAGACGAGCTTCACCTGCGTGCCCGTGGCCCTCGGCTGGCTGCGTGACCAGCCCATGGCTCTGACCTGTCCTCTCCAGCTGGCCTGGGTCCCTTGGCTTTTCTTTTTCAGCTGCCTCAGGAGGCCATGAGGAAATACCGAGAAGCAGCAAGGAAGAGCCCTGATCCGACACGAGAGAGAACGGCACCCAGTCCAGCAGCGTTGAGTCGGCAGCCTTTGAAAACAGACCAAGAAAGATAAATAAGGATACACATCTCCTGAAGCCATAAAGGAAACTTTGACATTTTAGAGCCAATCTGGTATCAGAAATAGATTTTTTATCTCTATTTTTCATGTGCCCTTTAGTCTATAGATCACAATTCGGTAAAGCAAATAAAAGGACTGATGTTACTGGCTCTGTATTTTACGCATGATGAAGACATCACGGTAAAGCCTTCTCTTATACGTCGGTAAATAAAAGAATACTATTACAAGGGGTGGTAATCAAAGAAATAAGAAATATAATCGCCATTGAGGAAACAGACTGTCACTCTGGGCATTCTCTCAGGAAAGAATAGATATCAGCACAGGATGAATTTGTATTTTCCTCTCCCTGGTTTGTTATGTCTCTTGCTGACATAAATAGAAACCCAGTGCTCTGTGTCCATGGGACCGAGTGCAGCACAAATCACAGAACACAGCGTGGTTTCTGCTCCGCTGTTGCATAATAAAAATGCCGACTCCTGGGACTGTCAGCCAGAGCTCCCTCTCGGGCTTTCGGAGCGTCCAGGGACAGGTGATGGCCAGCACCTAGCGGGAGAGAACGTCAGGGCCGGGACTTGCGGAAGCAGAGCGGGGGGTGGCGGGGAGAGGGGAGTGACGAAGGCAGATGTGCATTCGTGGCGACCTACTTCGTGAAATGAATCCATGTGGGATGAACCCTAGCAGGAAGCACCTGTTCGGCCTCCACTCCAGGGTGGCCGCTGGATCCTTGGTTTCTGGAGCACTCCTCACACGTTACCTCCTTGGCCACCTCCCTGCGCACGATGGCCCAGATACATCAGGGAGCTGCTCTTTGCTTCTTTTCTGCTAACCCACGATTACCCTCCCACTTCATCCATCCCCCAGATTAATCTACCCTGTGCAGTTCAAAGGGGCACGTCATCGTCTTGTGCTGTTACCTTTTGGGGGCCGAAATTCTGGGGGACTCAGGACCTGTTCGGATGCAGCCTCACGTGGAGAAGAGGCTGAGCTGCCGTGGCCTCCCACTTCCTTTTTCTGAAATGTACACTGGGTTCTCCTTGGCTGTTGGAATCCAGCCTCCGGCAAAACGGAGTTCAGCATGGCAGGATACAGACACCGTGATATGGTGACAATTAAGAGACCAACAAAGGAGCAGCGGACGTCCAAGGCGTCACCCCTCAGAGAAGGGCTTGCTTCTTGCCAGGTGCGGAAGCCTGGGTTTAAGATGAGCGTTTGGGACGCCGCCCCTTCCCCTCGCGGCTCCGTCCGTGACGGTCTGCGTGCCGGCTCGTTCTGTCGGGTAGGTGGCCTGGTGGTTTTGCCGCAGCTTTCCTAAATCTCAATATGTTGTGCAGAAGTAAAGGCTGGCATAATTTATGACAGTTGAACATGTGCTTTGTTCAATGACAGGGTAATTAGACATTCTTTCAGCAGACACATTAAATATATACTTATGCATTAAAGCTCTGTGTCTCAGATCAGCTCTGTTGATTTATTCTTTCTGCTTGGATCTTTGCCTGTTGATAGCCATATAAAACTAAACTTCCATGCCAAAGAATAAAAGTGGCAGGAAAAAAGAAATGGCTTCCATATGCTCACGCAGTCAAGTGGGGGGTGGGAGGTGGTGGGGGGGGGACGGGGAAATGCACGCACGCACACGCGTGCACACACACAAGTATATACACGCACGCGCTTAGCGCTCCAGGACAGGCCGGGGCTCGATTCTCCGTTCCCTAGCCCGGTAAACATTAATTATGCAGTGATGACAATAATTTTGCATGCATAATGCTGACCTCTTTCACTAGAGGGCAACAGAAGCCCAGCTTAAGGAACCTCCACCTTCTGCTGCCAGTGACAAGAAACGTTAATAAGATGCCGCGTGGATTTTATAATGAACACCCTATTAATTTTACATAAGAGTAACGTTACTTTTGAAAATCCAGTTACGCTCCTGAATATACATGATCCAGCCTTCTCAACAGGTGGCACGGAGCGGTCTGCGAGTTCCTGTCACCGCCGCGCAGGGTGCCGCCGGGCTTTCAGGTGGGTGGCGTCTTTGTGAGGGTGGAGGTTCTCCAAGCAGGTACGCTCAGAATCACTCCGGAGCTGAGCGCCAAGTGGGCAGGAAACAACTCCGCGGACTGACCTGCAGACCCAACAGCCCCTGCAGGGCGGCCACGTGTCGTGAGCGTCTCTTGGTCCCCAGACAAGGCTTGCTTCCGGAGCATGTGCCTGGCTTCCGGAGGCATCCTCCCCTCCCTCCTGCCTGAGGAGGGATGTTGGGGTGGGGGCTGCAGGTCACGAGGGGCATCTGTCTCTGGGTCTCTTTCACGAGGCTCGGAGCTTGAGCAGCGAGGAGTGGAGCCGATTGTCATCTCTGCCCCCAAATGTTGAATGTAACTCGTCCACCACCAGAGCCTGTATCCTCGGTGCTGATTTAATGTTTTAAAGCTCACTCGCTCTAACAAATGGGGTTCCTGGGTCTTCTTTCCACCTTGTGAGTGGGAAGGACCCACTGGATGCCGTGCTCTGTTGCTGAGGAGGGAGAATCTTTAAACAGCCCGAGAAATTGATGGCACAGATTCGGCCAATTGAAAGCTAATTACATAAATCTGTCGTTTGTTCCTAAATATGTTGAAAATATCAGGAATCATTAGGGAAATGCAACGAAGCTTCAAGTTTCAAGAGTCTCTGGACCAATTATCGCGTATGAAAACAACACTGAACTTCTACGAGAAGCGTTTCAGGCCAAGATGTATAATGAGGGACCGCATGACATTCTATAAACACCCTGACTCAGCATTTACAGGTTTTGCTTCCAAAAATAACCATGGCCTTTTCTTTGAAATGAGGTCTTTGAAATCGGTGCTCGGCCGGCTCTCCAGAGTGGCTTAGTTTAGCCACTTAGTTTAGCCACTTAGTTTAGGAGGGTGGACGTGTGTGTTGTGCGGGCTGGGGGGCGAGGAGAGGCAAAAACATACAAATCTGTTTTTCACCGTAGAGCTGACAGCCCTTTGGGAACCAGGGGGTGGGGGTGGGGAGATGTAGCCAAGAACTGCTCAGAGCATCCAGGGTGTTTTCATGGTGAACTTGGCATCCTGCGTTCCAAGTCCTTAATCCTGGGTGGCAGGGGCTGAAAGTCTTTTCCAGAAGCCTCCTTGGTGCCCTTCATGTTGTCCCGTCTGGTGGGGAAGCTCTGCTGTGGTCCAGCCAAGCCTGGGGCTGGGAGGGAAGTCACTGGCGTGGTGCCTCGATCTCCCATTTGCCGGGCTCCGATGCGGCTCGGCCGTGCCGCAGTGTTCCACAATTTCCTTTGAAATGTAACTCATTATACAAAAGCAGAACTAAATAAAAAATACTCCAGAGAGGGAACAGATTGTTAGCTATAGATTAGAAGAGCAGCCTAATCCTTCACAAGCATTAAATATTTAACATAATCACACCACAGGTGCCAAGAAGATGTCGGCGTTGTTTAATTAGACTTAATTAAACATAAGGAAAAATCTAATACTAATTCAGGTCGAGTTTTTTAATCGATTACAACCCCCACTCCCCCTTAGAGGTCCCCATGTATTAGCCGTATCGTTCCTTACCTTCTTATTAACCAGAAACCTCGCCTGGGTAAGAGTTGAAAAGTCGTGCAGAAAGGAAGGAGGTGCTGTCTATGAGCAACCAGACTGTATCAATGGATCACGGAAAAGAATATTTCTGTGGCCAAGAAATGGCATGAACACGTGGTCACTTCCAACATCTGTAAGGTGGGCACAGGACTTTTATCTGACCCACGTTGCTTTATTGATGTGAAATGTCTTAGCCGGGAACGCGTCCACTCGAAGCTTTAATCCGTTCATATATACGTGCGTGCGTGTGTGTGTGTGTGTGTGTGTGTGTGTGTGTACAGGATAGCCTTCAGACTGTAATGTCCACAACAGAAAGCACACACAAAATGTGACAAATTATACCTTGACCACGTGTTTGCAATACAAACTCCAAGACCCATTAAAGCACAGGCAAGTACATTTGTTGCACATACGAAATGTTTGAACATTTAGTTTTTATCGTTGAAATAATAACCTTTCTTGATACTGACACTGGGTGTGAAATTGCTGTTTCAGTTTCCCGTACTCTGGGTCTCCAAAATGAAGACAGAACACAGGGGCCGGCATGTAGCCGTGAGAAACACTATGTTTAACAAATCAACATTTTTTAAAAAACTTTTACTGCTGCTCATAGAATTATAAATGTGCACTCTTCACGGGCACGTATGTTGGCTACAGGAACGCTGGGGGCCGTGTCCCGGTTAACGACGCAAGGTGAGCGACACAGAACAAAAGAACACTTGGGTTTTTGTAACACCGTGGGTCCAGACACTGAGAATTTTATCTTAAAGAAACAATCACAGATGTGCCCAACAATTTAACGATGTAGCGAGACAGATGTTCATTGCAGTGTTGACTAAAATAACAGCAACAACAGAGAAAATAGAAATGACCTAAATGTTGCATCTGCTGGAGGAAGTTAGGGAAATTTACATTGTAGAGAAACCTAGCTCTTTCAACTGCTGTCTGGTCCATTACCCCGGTGGAGGACCTTACATGCAATCCTGAGCAGGGGAACGGCAGGGGTGCGGAGAGGCGAGAGGCTCCTTCCCCATCCTGGCTGAGCGAGCCAGCCCCGCGTGGGGGGAAAGCCAGGGAGAGTGGACTCCAGGCAGAGACAGTGATGGCACGGGGTCTGTTACAGGGGGTCTGGGGCAGCTGCCAGGAGGGACAGAAGCCCCTGGAGTGAGGGTCCTGGGGCACCAGTTCTGGCGCTGGGTTTGGGGCACTTGTGTGGCCAGGCCTTGTCTGCGCAGAGGCTCGTTCTGCAGAGCGCCAGGCGACTTTTGGGAGACGCCCGTGTTAGTTTTCTGTCTTGCTGTAACAAACCATCACAACCTAGCGCCTTAATGTAACATAAACATATTATCGCAGAGTTCTGGGGGTCAGAAGTCCAAAATGGGTTTCATGGGCTAAAGCCAAGGTGTTTGCAGGCCTGGTTTCTTTGGGACATCCTGGGGCGTGGTGGGGGGGGGGGGGGTCTAATCTCCTGGCCTTTCCAGCTTCAAGGCCCATGTGCATTCCTTGGCCCGACCCCTGCCTCTCTTGTTGCCTCTGGCCTCCTGCCTCCCTCCTATAGGACCTTTGTGATGATATCGCAGATCATCTCCCATCTGAATATCCCTAACGTGATCCTGTCCATTTGCCGTGTAAAGTGACACACTCGTAGGTTATGGGCATTAGAACGGGGGCATCCTCGGGGGCAAGGATCCCGTCATCCACAATGCCTTTCCTGCTAAGGTTAGCTTTTTGTGACCAAGCATCGTGACGAGCCGGTCGGTTTCCCGGTTATGGTGCTCACAACGGTCCCCTTCATGGGCGTGGGGCATAAATTGTGTGAGTGTGCGACTCTGAGTGTGTGCACGTAAGTATTAACAGAGACACAACATTGGAATTGGAAACGTTGGAATCTGAACGTGGTTATGCTGGCTGAGAGATTACCAGTGACTTAATTTTCTTTTTCCTTTGAGAGAGAGAGAGAGAGTGAGAAAGAGGGCGCCTGTGTGGGCAAGAGAGGCAGAGAAGGGGGGGGGGAGAGCACAAGGGAGGGGCAGAGAGAGAGGGAGAGAGAGAGAATCCCAAGTAGGCTCCACACTCACCACGACCCTGGGATTGTGACCTGAGCTGAAATCAAGAGTCGGACACTCACCTGCTGAGCCCCCAGGTGCCCCTGAGTGACCTGATTTTCTTCTCTTTGTTCATGTCTACTTTCCACGCTTCCTACTTTTGTGTATGTTTACATTTTGTGGTCACTTGCGTCGCAGATTTTAAAATCCTATCAACCACAAAGTCAAGTACAAGAACAGGATTAACCTGTTCGTCTCCACAGGAAACTGCCCGATGTGGAAATGAACGTTACATTCATCTCTGGCAAAATGCTCTAGAACTTTCAACTTAATTACCAAAAGTCAAAACATTTTCGTGTCTACAATGTCATTAGATACTTCTCCCTACACTGGCAGTATTATTTGCAAAAACTGCAGAAATTGTGGTTTTCTCTAAAAGCTAAGAGGGCTACTTTTTGGAAAGTTAAACTTCCTCTGACAGCTTCTCGACCCTGTTGAACCCTAGAATCTCTTGTCCAGCATTAGAAGTTCCATCTCCTCCTGCCCCACTGTCACCTTTTCTGGGAGACAGGCCTGGATATTATTGTTAAAAACAGTCCCGGGGTGATTGCAGGGTGGACACTTCACTTTTTGTCTTTGGACAATGGTTTGGAAGGCACTGCTCTCGTCTGTAGAGATGATGCTTCCACTTGTGGCCAGCCCAGCAGGATCCACACCTGCCCAAGGCCACAGACCAGCCCGGAAATGGCGTCTGTGTTCACGCCGTGCTGGTAGGAGAAGCTAACAAGCGTGCTTTTTCCTGGTCTGTCCCTACTCTTGTTCAGTGGCCTCAGGATTGGCTCTTTTTTTTTTTTTTTAATGTTTATTTATTTATTTTGAGAGAGCGAGCCAGCAGGGGAGGGGCAGAGAGAGGGAGGGAGAGAATCCCAAGCACGCCCCATGATGTCAGCCCAGAGCCCGATATGGGGATCAATCCCACGAACCAAGAGACCATGACCAGACCCGAAATCAAGAGTCAGGCACTTAACTGAGTTGCTCAGGCGCCCCTGGATCAGCCTTTACAGCAGTAACGTGGAGAACAAGGAAGGGTGGAAACCGGATGGTTGAGCTTCAGGGCAGACCTTGGAAACCCACGACAGAGCTCACAGGCTGCTGGAAAAGCCATCTTGAATCCAAGAATAGACACTCCGGCCTGACAAATAGGCACAGAGAAACGCATCACCAGTTGGGTGGAACTGCTTTTCCCCAACTGCCCAGACTAGACAAGCCCTCCCCATGCTTGGAGGTGGGAGAGAGTCTAAGAGGGAAGCTATATGACGCTGGATGGCCCCCCTCGAGAGTGGTCCTGCGCTCTGCCTGCTGTTGAGCCCCGGTGGAATGCTCCAGTAGCTTGGGGATGGAGACAGAAGGGCGGTCTCCTCCTTCCCACCCGGAGCTCTGGGAGGCAACAGGGTCCCATCGAGTTGCTGTTAGCCAGCAGGGCGTGTTAAGGGAGGCAGGATGCGGGCCAGGCACCTGAATTCCTCTCAGCTGCAGACTTCGGTGGAGGAGGGCGACCAGTAGAGGCCGATGGCCAGAGGAGGAGCCAGAGCCATGCTCTCCTGGGTGTGCGTGGAAGAAGGGACCAGAAACCAGCCCGTGTGCCACGGAGAGAGATGTCAGTGACTCCTGCCGCATGATGTCCCCGCCCTCCCCCCCAAGGCTGTGGCACTGGGTTCCCTAAAAGCCAGTGGCAGCTCCTGGGAGAAACAGGGAGGGAGAACCCTGTGCCCTTTGAGACAAAGATGGGTGGGTGAGCCCTGGAGCGAGTGACGTGGTCATTTACCAGGAGTTTAAATGTCTCAGGGGGGCCACAGGGCACAGGACAGCTCCCATTAGTTCTTCATTCATTAAGCTGAGAGATTACCAGCCAGGTCCTCCCATCACCCAATTATTTGGATTCACCTAAACGTTTCGCACACTTAGAAAAATTAAACAAAATGCGGATTAAGACCCTCCTGAAACCTATGAGGGCATTAGTCTCTACCCCTAGCTCAGAGTGTCACCTCCAGGATGTGGTTCATTTTCCTCTTTCTGTCCCCTGCCTGGGGTTGTGGCCCCACCTGCCCCCTGGGGGGGGTAGAAGGGCCATCCTGGGGGGATCTGGGGTCTGGGGTCTCAGCACGTGATCCTCTGATAAAAGACAACTGGCCTTCCTGAGGTGACCGCGGCCCAGGCTGGCCAGTGATAGGCTGGGCGTCCCCCTGGCCATTCCAGTGGGATGTCCCATGGGCGTGGTCAATCTCACACATCTTCCTTTCTTGCTACACTGTGTTACCTTCTGAGAATCACTGTGCCTTCCGTTCTCGTTTTGACGGCTTTACATGACTTTACACAACTCCTCACCCCTTATACCTACCAGTCTGGTCTTTTAGGTGTAACTTTTAAATCTGATGTTATGGAATGTTTCCACTATTTTCTAGGGCTCTACCAACCACCTAGAGTTGTCAGTGGTGGTGTAGGTTCTGGGAGATAAGTCCCCTTCCTTGACACCTGCCTGGGGGTATTGGGAGGTGTACCCTCAGTGATGCTGGCCTTTACTGGGCACCTTGTACAAAGATGAGGTCTTGTATGCAGTGGTCCCCTGCAGTGTATTCACCCACTTCGAGTGTCTCCAGGTTATCGGCGGGGAAACTGAGGTCACTCAGCTGGTGAGAAGTGAATTCAAGAACTGACCTGTCTCTGACCAAGTCTGTCTTCTCTTGGCGTCCTTATCTGCTTCCATTCAGGAGCCCAGCCGGTGCACCTCTCTTTGTGCCCCCCCCCCCCCCAAGCCTTCTCTCCCTCCACCTGCTGGCCACCCGCCCAGCTCCCTGGCTCCCGGGGCAGGCTTCCCATCAGCACCCTGGAGAGCTCCACTCCACCCTCCCCAGGCAATGCCAGATTCTCAGCCTTCACATCACTTCCCTCCCCTAACATCCGCCCACAGAGCTTCCCTGGCTGCAGGATGAAGTCCTAACACCTACTGTGGGATGGAAACTTCAAAACCCAACGCAGCCCAAGCCAGCGAGAATCAGCTTCTGTATTCATCCTCTGGATCATCAAGCATCCCAGCAGCGTCTGCCCAGAAGAGATCAGCCTCATTTTCGTCTCCGAGCCTTTCCCGTCATGTTCCTCTTCCCGGAGACACTGATCTTTCTCTCTGTCTGCGTCCTTTATAACAGGCCCGGGCTGTTCCCCTTCACGGAAGACGTCCCTGCCCTGTCTTGTCCACACTGGTTGCCCCTTCTCCAAGGCCCTGCCCCAGGGCAGTTCTCTGTGAACCACTCACTTGTATGCCATCTACCCCCGTCAAGACCTATTTCCCTGAGTATCTGGTCCTCCCCCACCGGGCTGAAGTTCCTGCTGGGCCAAGGCTAATTTACATCCTTGCATCCCCCACCCCCACATGCTAGCACAGCACCTTGAAATACAGCAACTGACGGACATTTGTGGGGTGAACAAACTTGCTACAGACCCAATACTATGACACTGACACCAATTGTAGCTCCTAGGATGGGATCCTAAGAGAAACAGACAAAGTCGAAATAAGTCACACAGCCAGGCATAGGGAAACATACAAACATAACATGCACAACAACAAGATGATGTTCTCCACTGCCCTTGACATGGATTTGCTTGTCGCTGGGGTGTGGTGGTCTGGGAGAGAGAAACAGACGAACAGCCAGAGGGAAGCGTGGCTTTGCGGGTCGGGGCTCAGGCTCCAACTCTGGCCCCACAGTCTGTGCACTGGCTGACCCACGTCTGGATGTGCGCTGTCCCCTCCGTGGTTCTCATCTACTCCTCCCACCTCACAAAGTCTCTGCAGCCAAATTAAGGTAAAACTCAAGAAGCAGCTTTGGGATTATTTAAGGATCTCTCCAACGTGTTAATGAAACATGTTGAAGTGATGCTCTTTCCGGTACATTCCTTAGGATTGATTCAAAGATCCACACTTTTTTATGTTTTCCTGAAATTGGGCTGAGTCATAAAAGTAAAAATGTACAATATGTACAGTGCCCCTCCCCCGCGGCTGGTTTGAATTTATAATTTCTTGTTTGCGGTTCTTGGTGGCAGAGGGCCGAGGAGGTACCGAGCAGTTACGGCCACTTCAATGTTTAGCACGATAGTGGGAAAGCATCCTGTGACTCTGGACAGCCCAGCTGTGGCACACGGTGCTGTCTGCAGTCACCCCAGTGACAGCTTCCGGGGGAAGGCAGGAAACAATCGTGTTCTCCCTCTTTCTAATGAGGACAGGCGCTCCCCAAGAGAGGGGAGTATGAATAGCCAGCCTCAGGGGGATCTGGCTGCAAAGGTTGGGGTTCCGTCCCCTGGCCTGTGGGACGTGCCAGAGCCCCCGACATAGGGGGTTCCATTAGCCGTCTCGTTTCTGCTTTCTATCAATGGGTGTGGGCTCATCTCCCAAGTAAATTTCTTCGGCTTTTCTGGAAATACAGATGTTAGCCGCAATTGCAGGAAATAGCCTAATAGTAAGGACAAGGAGGCTGTCGGAAGGGACGCTGTCTGGCAAGACTCACTTCTCAGAGCCAGGGGGGCCTCTTGTTCATGCGTGCACTTGAAGGAGGCACAGGGTGTGGCCACCTCCAGCATCACTGGGGTCGCTGAGGACCGGCAGCCTTCAGCAGCTGCGGGGGTGGAGAGGGGAGTGGAGCAGGGTGGTTGTGGGACGTGAGGATGTGCTCAGCTGCCAGAGCTGGTGACCTGTCCCTGCCGGCCGCCTCCCCACAGCCCAGAGGCCCACTCTGCCCGACCCGGCCGCTGGCTCACCAGCCTCGGATTCGGGACAGGGCCTCTCTGATGGAGCTCTGTGACCAGAGAAGTGCCTTTCGTTCATATTAAGAATGTCCTGCCCTCCTCCGGTCACTTCTGGTCTTGCCCACCCGTGAGCATGGTTTCGAAGAAGCTCGTGGGACCTGGGATGTCAGAGGAGACAACGCTGTCAGAATCACCTGCGTCTCAACTCCCGATTCATGCAGGTCTGGCACCATGAGCTGCTCTCCAGGGCTGGGAAAATTGCTGAATTTCTGAGTCCCGGCCCGTCATCTGTGAAACGTGCAGGGACGCCCTTGTGCTCCGAAGTCGCCGTCTGCATGTATCTCTCAGGAGCTTAAGAGGCTGGTCGGTATTCCCGGCTCAACAATCCTGGGTTCAAAACCCTGCTCTGCCCAAATAGCTGGATGGCGTGAGGCAAATGTTCAAACTCTGATACTTAGTATTCTCGCGAAAGGCAGGCAATCACATCTATCTTGCAGGTTGTTTTGAAGATTAAATTAAATGAGACTTTGTAGATGAAGCATTTGGCATCATGCCTAAGCAAACTATCAACGATAGATCTTAGGATAGTTATTTTATATGCTCCCCAAACCCCAACTGAGTTATTTTTAACATCATTTTTAAAGATGGAGAAACTGATTTGACACATTAATTTTTATAGAAGCCTCGAGAAAACTGCCAGCTGTCCCCACCCCAGCCTAGAGGGTGAAGTTTCTAAGTGTTAAATCTGATCACGGCAGCTGGTGTTGGATTCCCACCACCTTTGGAAGAGAGTCCAAGAGCTTTAACCCGAGAAACACGTGGCCACAGGATCAGAGCTCAGCACTCCTCCAGCCGCGGGACATCTCGGGGTTTCCCCCTCTGGCCACACTGTGCACCCCGACCGCTGAGCCCTGACAGGCACACACGTCTGTTCCTTGCGGAACGTCCTCACCTCCATCACCCCGTCTGCTCAAGGATCTGCCCCACCACGTCCCCATCAGCTCACGTAATCATCCGTTCGAAGATGTGTGTGACCTGATTGCCCCCAGCACACCCCCTGCTCTCCGGGTCTTCCGGACGCAGCCAGACCACCTGGCATCTAGTGAGTGCCCAGGACCCGTGGCCCCGGTGTGCTCACCATCACCACCGCGGCCTGGCCGAGCCCAGTTCTGGCACATGCGAGGGATTGTGCTCTGAGATGCTCCCAGTGCAGTAGGATGGGGTGCAAGCCCCAAGAAGCATTTCCAGTCTTGGGGTCTGTGGGTCTCCATCCTGCGAGGGAGGCTGTCCCCCTCTATAGGTGCTGAGGATTAAGAGTGCAGCAGGCTCTAGGCTGGCAGCTTAGAATCACAAAGGACCCCACCCACAGAGGGGGGATGTGACCCCCGGGGCCACTGACCAAGGCTGTGGGATCTTGGCAACCCCAGGTTCCCTCCCCAGGAGAGGATGCCACAGCCCAGGACCTCCTGGAACCTTCTCAGAAAAGGCACTTGGGAAGACTGGCCTTGTTCATCATGATAGAGGATTCTTAAAATGTAGGTAACACACACACACACACACATGTGCACACGCATGCACACACTTAATAAGGAAGAACCACAATCCACGGGCCGCAGAGATGCGGGCACTGGTGGCCTCCTGTTCTAGAGACAGTAACTTTCCACGGCGAAGAGCTGTGTCCGTGAGATCCCCTTGAACTTGTCACACAGGCCACGTGGGGAAATGCACTTACCCTGTGGTGGCTGATGTACTCTGGAGGTGACGTTGTCGAAGAAGTTTTCTTTATGTGCCAACACTTTAGCGTTTCCTTGAACTATTAGTGAGGCCAGCGGATGCCTGGCGAGCGAGACATCATGACGGGCCACGTGGTGTGGGGTGGAGCCACGGCGGGAGCCACCTGGGGAGCCTGGGTCCTCAGGTGCTCACCGTCATCTCCTTTGTCTTTTTATGCACTGATGTGCTTTTGGTTAAAAAAAAATGTTTTCTGGGGCGCCTGGGTGGATCAGTCGGTTGAGCGTCTGACTTCGGCTCAGGTCATGATCTCACGGTCTGTGAGTTCAAGCTCCACGTCGGGTTCGGTGCTGACAGCTCAGAGCCTGGAGCCTGCTTCCAATTCTGTGCCTCCCTCTCTCTGTCCCTGCCCCGCTTGTGCTCTGTCTCTCTCTGTCTCTCTCTCTCAAAAATAAATAAACATTAAAAAAAAATATTTGCTTAAAAAAGAAGGTAGATTCTGTTCTGGCAGCTCTAGCTAAATACCCAGGCTGAGTCGCTCAAGAAGCAGACAGCCCCACGCCGAGCGGGCAGGTGCAGGCAGCCAGGCCCCGGGACACCCCAGGGTGGGCAAACCGCCCTCCCCGTCCACGCACCGAGTTCTCCCCTCTCAGCCCTGTTGCTTTTGTGCAGGTTTCTGCTCCTTTTGTGGGGGACGGTCCCACCTGTTCAACCGGGCACCTCAGGGAAAGGCTGGGCTGTGCTCCCCGATCATAACCGTGCTTTGGGGAATTGATACGGAGTCATAATTTCTTTACCTTTTTTCTTTTCTTTCTTTTTTTTTTCCGCAGCATTGGTATTATACATAATACATACTGCTGTTATACTTCGTAGCCTGTGGCTCATTCATCAAAGTCTCGTCCTATTAGGAAATGCTCTCTGAAATTGCGTTTTTAAATGGCTGGATGCTATTCTATCATATCAATGCACCGCACTTAACTAAAT
Source organism: Leopardus geoffroyi (assembly GCF_018350155.1). Lineage (NCBI taxonomy): Eukaryota > Metazoa > Chordata > Mammalia > Carnivora > Felidae > Leopardus > Leopardus geoffroyi. The sequence goes on from NC_059336.1 coordinate 2,500,207, forward strand.
TTTAATATTTAAATTATTTAAAGTATTTTGCAACTATAGGTAGTGCTGTGATGGATTTCCTTAGAAACAAATTTTTGTGTGACTCTGATCATTTCTCGTGAATAAATTCCCAGAAGAGCTTCAGAAGTTCTAACTGGTTTTAAGTATTTACAGCCACGTTGACAAATTCCCTCGAGAAATCTTCACCAATTTACATTCCTGATACTAGTGTCAGAAAATATCCATTTCTCTTGTTTCCTCCTAAACCGATATGATCGATTATTGGATATTTGCTAATGTGTCAGGCAAGGAAACGGAGAGGATCTCATTGTCATTTAAATCTAATTGGTTATTGGTGACATTAAATACCTATACATTTTTCCTTTGAGTATCCGTTGGGCCCCATCTCTCCTTTGTTTAGAATATTTTAGATGTTTAAACCCATTGCTCCTGAACTGAAATCTGGGAGACTCCCTGTGATCTCTGATGCCCTGGGGGACCCAGCCCTGCCTCCTGTTTCCAGCCGCCCTCGGCTCCCCAGCCCCTCGGCCCCTCCTGTCCTGGGAGCAGCTGTCACCCAGCCCTCTCTAGCAGAGCCTGCGGGACCATGTGAAGCTCCCTCCTTATCTCCGCAGAATATCTCTGCCACCTGCGATTCTCTTATTGATTTAATTTTCTTCTTCCCGAAATGGGTGCTTCTTGACCCCGGGGCTCACGGGACGGTTCCCAGAGGACAGCAGATGCCCTCACACGAGTGGTGCTCCACATAGTTGTTGATTGGACACGGACCGGCCAGAGTGGAAGGTGATGGACTTAGGAAGCACGTGGATGGCAGTGGTAACGCCCACTCAAGGCCACAGCATTTTGGAACTGTCTGGAACCAGCTGTGCTCCCAGGAGAACCGGGAGTTTTCCTAGCTTTGTGCCAAGTCCCCGTAAAGGACGCCCCAGGTGGGGTGGATTGGGGCGCATCTGTGGACGTGATGGGAGTATGGAGGGTGCTGCCTGGTAGAGCTGCAGGGGGAGGCGGCCAAGCCCGTGGAGGCGCTGACACTGCCTCTCCCTCCTTTCCAGGTGAACGACTGTGGCCTCGGGGAGAAGCAGATCCGGCTCTCGAGGAGGTGGCCCGGGGAGGACCACCGGTGTCTGTGCTCAGTCAGTGCTCACCGATTCCCACAGGACTTCTCCCTGTTCGTTCTATAATTTTCTTATTTTAAGACACACGTTTGAAAATTAACAAAGAATGCAAAATTATAGGTAAATTTAACGTGATTTGGGGGGTCATTCTTCCTTGTACAATTTGCCACTTGTTTAATGGACTATGTACTTTAAAAAAACATTTTTTTTAATGTTTTATTTATTTTTGAGACAGAGACAGAGCACAAGCGGGGGAGGGGCACAGAGAGAGGGAGACACATAATCAGAAGCAGGCTCCAGGCTCCGAGCCGTCAGCACAGAGCCTGACCCCAGGCTCAAATTCACGAGGTGTGAGATCATGACCTGAGCCAAAGTCTGACGCTCAACTGACAGCCACCCAGGCGCCCTGCTGTTTGCTTATTTTTGAGAGAGAAAGAGAGAAAGAGAGAGAGACACAGAGTGTGAGTGGGGGAGGGGCAGAGAGAGAGGGAGACAGAATCCGAAGCAGGCTCCAGGCTCTGAGATGTCAGCACAGAGCCTGACGCGGGGCTTGAACTCAACGAACCTTGAGATCATGACCTGAGCTGAAGCCGGATGCTCAACCGACTGAGCCCCCCAGGCGCCCCTAATGGGCTATGTACTTTTTTAAAAATTCAGGCAAAATGCACATAAAATTACCCGTTTTTTAAGTGAATAAATAATTCTGTGGCATTTAGTACATTTTTCGTGCTGTGCAACCACCACAACCTCCATCCTGGTCTAGAACATTTTCATCACCCAAAAGGAGGCTTCATATCCAACAAAGAGCTTCTGTCTGTCCCCACCCCCCCCCCTCAGCTTCCCACCAACCACCAGTCTGTTTTCTTTCCTATGGATTTGCCTGTTTGGGGCATTCTGTATAAATGGAATCATGCGATATGTGGTCTTTGGCGTCCAACTTGTCTCATTTAGCATGTGGTGTGTTTGAGGTTCGTCCATATCAAAACCTCCTTCTTTTTCACGACCAAGTAATAGTCCATCATATACATACATACACACACACACACACACATATATATATATATATATATATATATATATATATATCTCCTCCATCCATCTGTTGGGGACGTTTGGGTTGTTTCTACTTTTTGACTACCATGAACAGCGCTGTTATGATTAGGCCTGTTCATGTATTTGAGTCCTTGTTTTCAATTCTTTGGGGTATGTATCTAGGAGCGGCATTTCTGGATCATACGGTAATTGTGTACGTAACTTCTTTTAGGAACCACCAAACTGTTTTCCACACTGACCGAACCACTTTCCATTCCCAGCAGCAATGCACAAAGGTTCTGATTTCCTAATATCCTTGTCAACACTTGTTATTTTCCAATTTTTAAAAATTATAGCCATCCCAGTGGGTGTGAAGTGGCCTCTCATTGTGTTTTGATTTGCATTTGCCTCAAGACCAATGATTCCGAGTACCTTTCACGTCTTCTACACATACGTGTCTATTCAAGTCCCTTGTGCATTCTCTGATTGGGTTGTTTGGGTTGTTGTTGTTACATTGTAGGAGCTCTTTGTCTATTCTAGGTAGAAGACTCATATCAGATAGACGATTTACAAATATTTTCCCTCATTCTGTGGGCTGCCATTTCACATCCTTGATACTGTCCTTCGATACACAAAATTATTAATTTTGATTAAATCCAATTTATCTATTTTTTCCTTTGTTGCTCATTTTTGGTGTCATAGTAAAGATACCAGTGCTAAATCCTAGGGTTTTAAGATTTATCCCTATGTTTTCTTCAAAGAGATTTATGAGTTTTAGCTCTTTTATTTAGATCTTTGATTCATTTTTGAGTCAATCATTGTATATGGTGTGAGGTAGGGGCTCAACTTTACTCTTTGGCACATGGACATCCAGTCTTCCCAACACCATTTGTTGAAGGTGTGCTATGCACTTTTGCACCAATATTTATTTGTCTCTGCAATTAAGCAGTCATTTGCTGGGCAGTGGACAAGGTAAAACAACCCGATCCAGTTTCCAATGGGGTAGGACCCTTGTGTCACCAAATACCCTGTCTGAGTGTGGACGTCTTCCTATACACACATCTCATTGATGTCAACAATCTGGGTACATGTCTGGCTGTCATGAAAGTTGAGCTCATACGCGGCTTTCTTATATGTACACATATCCTTAAATAAAAAGGAAGAGTTTTACAGTGGTCAAATTTTCTATAAGGATGGTGTCAGTGGGTGATAGAAAACAGGAAGAAAAGTTTTAGATGATTCTAGTGTATGTTTTCTAAAAAGAGTCAACGAAACACACACACACACATTGCAGATCACCTGGTTCTGTACCAGCTTTCAAAAGGAGTTTCAAGCCTCTGCCCGCCCACACACACTTCTTTACTAAGTACAAAATGATCACGTATATCCACCGATCAAGCCTGTGGTGATCATGGGTACCTGCCGATCAGGCATGAGATGACCCCATGTACCCTCTCCCTATCAGGCACGAGGTGACCCTGTGTACACCTCAATAAGGCACAAGGTGACCACATGTACCCACCAATATTGCACAAGGTGACCCTGTGTACGTGTCCCCCCACCCCATCAAGCATGAGGTGACCCCATGTACCTGCTGGTCAGGTACAAGGTGACCACGGTGATCAATCAAGTCTCCTAGGTTTCATATACATCTGTATTCCCTTAACATCCATCAGTCTGGGCGCTGTAGTCAGGAAAGTGGTCGCGGCTGTAGTGGGACACCCTCACTGTGATCACATCCAGTGCGCCTGTGTCCTCTCATGGCAGCTGTGAACCCCAGCTTCAGACTCAGGGTCACTCACAGCCGAGCCTGTCCTAAACGGACAGGGTTCCACTTTTGCTTTTCTTGCAGTTTGGTGACCTCTCCGAGCCTCAGTGTGACGCATCTGTAACTCCTCCCTCGTGGGGCTACCGAGAGGCATGGGGTGCACGTGGTCATGGGTTCACGGGAAGTGCTGTGCACAGTCCCGGTCCTCAGTTTGAGCCCAACAGGTAAGCCCAAGCTGTCCCTTCTCAGTCACCATTTGGAAATTGGATTATGTGAGGGGATGAGAGCGGGTTTTCAGAGGAAACGTTCTTACTGAGTCTGAAGGATATAAGTCTGTCTGCCAACCCGTACTGCTCAGAACTGGGAATCGTATTTAGGGAGGATTGAGTGTGCGGCCCCATAAACACCTTCCAAGTGTCATCAGATGCACGGACAGAAGGTCTGAGTGTCACTCTGTTGGAGGTATGGTGTCTTCCTAACTTTCTTTTATTTTTAAGTAGGCTTCATGCCTAATGCATAGCCTAATGTGGGGGTTAAACTCACGACCCTGAGGTCAAGACCTGAGCTGAGATCAACAGTCAGATGCTTAACTGACTGAGCCACCCAGGCGCCCTGTGTCTTCCTAACTTTGAAATAAAAGATAGGAGAAACTAAGTGGAAAAAAATCAATTACAAGTTGAAAGTTCACATTCGATAAGAAACAACTGAAACAGAAGTTAAAGGAACATTCTGGAAAACGTTTCAGACCCATGTGAAGGGCCGTGGCACTGACAGCATTTGTAAAGTGACCAAGACCAGCGTCGAGGGGATGACACTTGGTTGCCTACCTGGGACCTGGGACAGCATCTGGTACATGGAAATCTGCCATCGATACTCTCTTAGGTGGGGTTGGCAAATGAAATACAGGAAGCCCAGTGAAATTTGAGTTCCTGAAGGACAACAAATAGCTCTTCAGTATAAGTATGTCCCAAATATTGCACAGGACATACTAATCTAAAAATTTATGTGCTGTTTATGTGAAATCCCAATTTAACTGGGTGCCTGGTATTATCACATGCAACACTGGACAGCTCTCTTGTATTTATTTATTTTAATTTTTTAAAGTTTCTTTATTTATTTTGGGAGAGAAAGAGAGAGGGAAAGAGAAAATCCCAAGCAGGCTCTGCTCTGTCTGCCCTGAGCCCCACATGGGGCTCGAATCCATGAACCAGATCATGTCCTGAGCCAAAGTTGGAGGCTTAATCGATTCAACCACCCAGGTGACCCAATCTTTTTTTAGAGAAAGAGCACACGAGCAGGGAGGATGGGAAGAGGGAGAGAGAGAACGAAACTTTTTTTTAATTAAAGTTGATTTATTTATTTTGAGAGACACAGAGAGAGAGTAGGGAGAGGTGAAGAGAGAGAGAGAGGGAGAGAGAGAGAATCCCAAGCAGGCTCTAAGCTGTCAGCATAGAGCCCCATGCAGGGCTCTATCCCATGAACCGTGAGATCATGACGTGAGCCAAAATCAAGAGTTGGATTCTTCACCAACTGAGCCACCCAGGTGCCCCAAGAGAGAGAGTATCTTAAGCAGGCTCCATGCTGAGCATGGCTCCAATGCAAGGCTCGATCCCACACCCCTGGGATCATGACCTGAGCTGAAATCAAGAGTCAGACACTCATCCGACTGAGGCACTGGTGCGTCCTTGGACAATCCTCTTTTATTTTTTTATTTAAAAAAATTTTTTTTTCAACGTTTATTTATTTTTGGGACAGAGAGAGACAGAGCATGAACGGGGGACGGGCAGAGAGAGAGGGAGACACAGAATCGGAAACAGGCTCCAGGCTCTGAGCCATCAGCCCAGAGCCTGACGCGGGGCTCGAACTCATGGACCTTGAGATCGTGACCTGGCTGAAGTCGGACGCTTAACCAACTGCGCCACCCAGGTGCCCCGGACAATCCTCTTTTAAATAAGTGAACTGATGATAGTTCAAGGAATTGGAGAAGAATTGTGAATGGCTGGGTGACACAATACCGTAATGTGGGTAAGGATGGGAAAATGTTCAGTCTCCCAAATGTCGAGCAAAATAATAACGAGGAGCAGTACTGAAGTCTGGTCAATTAACATAGTAAGGAAACCATAATCGCTAGCACTGTTGGGTGTCCTGTGTGTCGCCATCACAAGTTGCTGAGGGCAGCACGGGCTGGGAATAATCGGACTGCATGTAAAAATAGCCGTACAAATGTAAACAGCCTCAGACACGATGAATGTCGCTCCCTGGAATCTACCCCGAGGAAGAAGCTGCATCACTAACAGAAATTAGGAGTGACCCGCTGTCTGTTGTCTACACGGCGGCAGGAAGACCGAGTCGTAACAGGATCCCCACAGAGCCCGTGCTGCTTCCCAGATAAAGGCGGGAGCAGGGAATGACAGAGTCAGGAGAGGGAACGGAACACGAACTCCTACCTGAGCCAGCAATGTGCCTGAGTGTCGTTATTTATCCTCACAAATCAGGGTCAAAAGGAAACCCCAAAAAGGGGGTAGTAGTCGTGAAATTGTCAGCGATCAAAAATGAAAAGAACAAGTTAATGTTGTCCTGTCGTTAATTTTGTTTGAAGTGTACGTTTAAAACGTAAGTAACAGGAGAGGAAACAGGCCTTCGAGCAAATGGAAACAATAACCGACCCGGACAGGGCCTCCCAAGGAAGCTCTGGGTGGCAGGGTTATTGTGAACCAAAGCCCCTCCAGAGCTGCGTTGGCGCCCCCTAAGACATTTGAACAGGGGCGCCCGGGGGGCTCAGTTGGTCAAGCGTCCGGCTCTTGATTTCGGCTCAGGTCATGATCTCACCGTGTCATGAGTTCGAGCCCCACATCGGGCTCTGCGCCGACAGCATGCAGCCTGCTTAGGATTCTCTCTCCCTACCCCTCTGCCCCTCCCCCCTTCTCTTTCTCTCAAAATGAGTGAGCTTTAAAAATAAAATAAAATATTTGAACAGATTCTATTCCTCCCAGCGGCCGCCTCACGCTGGGCTCTCAGCTGCCCAGTCCCGTCCGGAGGTCGGTGGGCTCGTGCTCAGCTGGGTCTGAGGCTTTCCTCCCTCCCCAGCCTCACCGCTGCCGTGTCTCCAGCCGCGAACACTGACTCTTCCGAAGCCTTTCACTGTTGGGATTCTTTGAGCCCAAAAGGTGTCACATGGACCCAAATTGCTTTCTTCCCGTTTTATAAAACGTCTTCTCATTTCCCCGTCACTCCACTCTGAAGGGAACACAATGAACGCATTCAGGCCCTCTCCACGTGGACTCCCGCGTAAATATATCGTAAACGGTGTGCTTTGTTCGAAAGAGTTGACAGCTATCTTATGGGGAACGCAACTGGGAGAGATTCATGCTGACTGAATATCCCCTAAGTCAGGCTTCAAGGAGCCGATCCTTTCAAAGGCAGACAAGCATCCGATCCTTTTGTGAGAGCCCTGGTCTAATAGCTGCTGCACTTATTATGGGCATTTAACTATTGCGTTTAAGAATTACGCACCGCTTGGGTTTTCACTTGAATTCTGCCTCCTGGCTTCCTTTGACTGTGGAAGAGGAGGAGTGAAAGGGGGAAACACAGCCACTGAATCTCTGATTCTGCTTCCACGTTCCGCACCAACACTCATCAGCTTCGTACAACGCCCTCCGACGCCCAATAAAAGACTGGAATTGCCAAGAGCCCAGAATAAGGCGGCTAATAAAAACCAACCCTCCTGGTAGCCTGAGTTCTGAGCGAAGTCTTTAGAGACACGAGGACAGTTCATTAATTTGCCGTCCCTGAGAACAAGCTTGGAATCAAGTTCTGATTTTTTTTTGTAAGCGGATTCAAAGAAGTCAGCCAGAGAAAGCTGCCTTTGAAATTCCTTTTCATCCACAGCAAGCTGAATTACACCTTTGATGGCACGGCTGTGTTAATCACAGGGTTCAGGGTGAGCGCCAGCACCGCACTTTTTGTGGGGCTCTATTATTGGGCGTGAATGTCCAGGCAGTAACGAAAGCAGCCATAGGCTTGTTCCTGAGGTGGGCAACAGAGCCCCCGAGGGGCGTCACGGGGCCCTCAGGTAAGGCGGGGATCTCAGAGACAAAGGGACCGTGCGCGGCCTCCCGGGGACAAGTCAGAAGCCATCTTCATGGCTCAGCCACACGTGGACCGCTGTGCAAGCCAGGGATGCCTAAGTTTTCACTTCCTTGGTGAGGACAGGCTCTGGGACCAACGGCCACGGTTCACGTCCGGCGTGACTGTGTCCCTCGTGGATAAGTGGCTTCCGGTGTCCGTGTGTGAGCCATCAGCTATGGATTGCCCAGTGGTGACTCGAAGGTCGATGGAGCCCCCGTCCACACTCGCAGTGACCTAACCGTGTGCATGCACTGGCCTCAGGTGAAGTTAGAGACGGGGGGAAGGGCAGGGGGACAGAAAACGGGCCCCAGGAATTGAAACGTGGCAAAAAGATGTCGAGATCGTTTCCCCGATGATCCAGAGCCACGCAGCAGAGCCCCGTGCAAAGCCCACCGAGGCCACGTTGCCACCTCCAAGCCTGGGGGCACAGCCAGGGTGCACCCCGTTCAGCACGAGGGGGGAGCCCTCTCCCTGCACAGGCTGGCGCGGGTCCTTATGTTCTAGAATAGCATGTCTTTGGAAACAAAAGCCTTCCAGTAGGGGCCCAGGTCCTGAAAAGAGTGGGAAACACTGGATCTTGTCACACGGCCCCCCGAGTGCCCCGAGCAGGAGCTGGCAGGGTGCCCGGGAGACAAGGGGATGACCGCAAAGGGAGGCCGACCGTGGAACCTATGAGGTGCTTGAGGAACAAAGCAGGTACTCACGGGACAGATGCCTGGGGACGTCACAAGACATTTACGGCAGCCAGTCAGCTGTGTCACTGAGGAGAAAACGCTTACCCTGAGGAGAATCAGTGACAAGAGGTGAAGTGACGCTCCTGTCCTGGAGATGTGTGTGGGGTGAGTTCCAGATCATACGGGGAGCCAGAAACAGCCAGGCAGTGGAGGGCATCTGGAGAGCGGGGTTGTGGGCACCACTAGCCGAGGACTCAGTCGCTGGGACCGAGGTGGGCTACCCTGGGTGGGCTCCTCGGGGGCTGACCTCTCCTCCGCGGGCTCCCCTCCTGGACTCAAGATTGCTGCCACAGCACCAGCCACTCTCCTGGTCCCCCCGGGGCAGGGCCTGAAGGACCGATCCTGGGGATCCTCTGGCCTGTGAAGCCCCGTCTGGCTGGAACACTGCACCCGTCCTGGGTTAATTACTAATCAAGTCTCTGACCCCCAAGGCCTCCAGGCCATGAGCCCCAACTCTGATGGGTCAAGGGGCAGGCACACGGAGTGAGGCTTGTGGGTTCAGGCCACTTGAGACCGGGGCGAGGCCCGCATCCTTCCCAGGTCGCAAGGCGCCGTGAGTCTCCCTGTCGGGAGGCTGAAGGATATGGAGCAAGGATGTGGCCCGTGAGCCCCGGGGAAGGCACCGTGAGGCTGTCCTACACCTCTGTCCTGACAGTGGGGCTGGCAGAACTGGGTCAGTGGGAGGTTCGTCTCAGCCATGACTGAGGATGGTTCCAGAAGTCATGGCCAGGCTCCTATAGTCCTCTTAGTGATTTCACAGGCTCTTAAATCGTTCTCTACAAATCACTTTGCTTGGGGACCGTTTCCGCCTTTCCCACAAATAGAAGGGTACCGAGAGCACCCCCACACCCGTCTCCCAGAGTCAGTGACCATGGTCACCGGCCCCTCTTCTTGCCTCCTCCTCCACCAGCCCTCCCTCCTTGGATCCACTAGGAGCAATGTCGGATGCTGGATTCTGTCTTGACTTTTTTAAATACCAACATTTTAGCCTCTGAGAATTAGTGGCTATTATTTTCCCTCTGGCCTGTGAACTTTCGAATTCTATGTGCTAACGTTATAGTTTATAGCTTCTATGTAAGCTTATTAATGGGCACTGGTTTATTCTCTCTCTGGGCAGCCCTGCCCACCTGCTCTGTAGGGAGAGAAACCTGGTGTGAGGGAAGCAGAGTTTGTCTGTGACACCCGTGCATTTAGACCGAGTGCCCCCTGAATCAGTCAGCCGTCCCCTCCTCACCACGCAGCTGCTCTCCATCTGGCGGCAAGGAGGTCCCCACTCGTGTCTCGTATCCTCTGACGGGCGTAGTGGGGCGGCTTCCCGAGCAAGGCCTGAGATGCTGTCAGCCTCCAAGGGCGGTGGAAGCCAGGTGAACACGGGGCCTCTGTGCCCGGTGTGATGAGCCAAAGCTACCAGGGCCCAGCCTGCTCCAGGCCCAGAGGGAAAGGTGCTGTGGGCTCGGTCCAGTCCCGGGGCGGGGAAGCGAGGTGCCCGTGGAGCACGCGGTTTCCATTGGCAGCTGTGTGGGCTCCCAGCACCTCCCCCCGCTCCGTGGCTCCAGAGGGATGTGTCTGCTGTGGCATTACGACTCGCCACTACGGCTGGGCCCTGAGCTGCAGAACGGGGAGTGACCTCCGAACGGTGGCCCAGCACAGACGGTGGGCCTGGGCTCCGAGTGGCAGCTGGCTGGCCTCCCTCACTTTGAGGCAGGGCTCTCCCCCCACCCGAAGCCCCATTTTGCTGGCCAGGTCTTCTTGTTTGGACCAGAGACGGAATTATCCCAACGACTGCTCTCTTCTGGGTAAATGTTTTCTTTGTATTTCCTGTCTATGGGGACCTGCTGAAGTCTCAAGGAACAGAAAAGCATATTTAAAAAAAAATTTTTTTTAATGTTTATTCATTTTTGAGAGACAGAGAGAGATAGAGCATGAGCAGGGAAGGGGCAGGGAGAGGGAGACACAGAACCCAAAGCAGGCTCCAGGCTCCGAGCTGTCAGCACAAAGCCCGACGCGGGGCTCGAACTCACGAGCTATGAGATCATGACCTGACTCAAAGTCAGATGCTCAAGCCACCCAGGCGCCCCATACAAAGGGATATTTAAAGGGGGGGAATGTGGCTACTGGAGAGAAGCAGCCACGGAGAAGGAACGTAGCTTGGAATCTGGCTGTGCGGAGCGCTGCCCTGGTCCGTCACTCAGATGCTTTCCCAGCACAGAGGAGGCCCACGGAAGGCGCCCGAATCATTTCCAGCCTTCCACGGATCCCCACGGGGGTTTGGCAGAGAGTGCTGGGGGCTGATGGCAGGGAAGCGGGCACAGGGAGACGGATTTGCTTTTGTCGATTTCCCTTTGCCCGGCCATCGGAGAGGCTTCCCTCCGTTTCCGGAGCGTGTGAATGGGTGGGCATGGATGCACACTCGGGACTCCGTAGCCACTCAGAGGACAGTGGTCCCAGGAACTCAGCTTTGCAGAAGCCCAGAGAGGACGGGGCGCCCCGCGCGCCCTCACGCTCCCGGGGCAAATCCGTGCAGCCGTGGGGTTGGGCCTTGCACACTTCTCACTGCTCTATTTCCGCTGCAGGCCGCTCTCAGGGCCACGTCCCCGGGGCTCATGCCTGAGGGAGGCTGGTTGACAATGAGTTGCGAGTTCCTTCTCTCCCGGCTTACAGCTGTATGACCCCCTGTCGTCTTTCAGAAAGATTGGGTGGCCACAACTGTGCTCATTCCAGAGCGTTCTCAAAAGCAGCTGTTTATTAAAGTGCCAACAGCAGTGATTAATCTCCGGTGCTCTGTAGGACATCTGTTTGTGGCCTGACACGCCCCGCTCGAGCTGGAGCCCGGGTTCCCCCGGAGCCCCCACCCACGCTGCTCCCGAAGACGCATTTGTTTTATTCAAGGAAGGCCTGTCCGTGAGCCCAGGGTCCACGTATTTGGTGCCAGTGTTTGGCATCTTCACAGACAACTGGCACCTTCTTAAAAAACAAACCGGAAAACAGCCCAAGAGAGGTGGGGGTTAACAGTCTGCATTAGAATCTCTAAAGAGGACATCTGTTAGCTAGAATTCCAAAAGTGGTGATGGATTCACGATGCCCTAAATCGCATGTGTATGGGCACAGAGGGTGGATGGGCTGTGAACTCTGGCGGAAAACAGCTGTCAGCAGCCAAATGCCGATCCGAGTTTACGCAGCACGGCATGAAAAACCCCGTCTGAGGGCGAGTCTCAGGGGTGTGAGGTGGGGGAGGGCAGACCAGCAGGCTTCACGTCTCATCGGGCTCCTCGACCACATCTTTCTCGACCCTGGCACGCTGGCAACAGTGTTTCGCAGTGGTTCACGCGGCCAGCCCTCGGATCCGTCAAGTCGAAGCAGCGAGATGAGGTTCAGAAGAGAACGCTGCGTGTCTGCAGACAGCGGAAGGCAAGCTCCTTGCAGAAGGGTACTCTCGAGAGCGTCTACGGCTGAGCGGGGGGTAAGCTCTGGACCTACAAGCTTGGTTGGCAGAACTAACTCGTGGTCGCTCAGTTCACCAGATGAACGCTTGGCTGCGGGATGAAATGCCTGAGATCTAACACAGTGCCACCCGCTGCAATCAATTTGCAAACGTGTCGACTGGGTGAACGACGTAGGCGCTAAAAACGTGCTTCTATTCACTGCTAATAAAACGCGTACAATTCCAGTCGCTAGCCTTTGAGGATGTTGCCAAAAGATCGCGGAGAATGGCAACACGACGAGCATTTTGGGTGTCAGGCGTGGTGCGTGCCAGGAGCGCACACACTGTGAGTGTTGGGAGGATCCCCCTCCCCGTGCGTTTTCCCCTGGACTTTGGTCTTAATTTGCGGATTTGATTCTCGGAAGGGAAGAGAAAGTTTCGCAGCACTGGAAGGGCAGCCTGGGAAAATGCTACACATTCAGAAGGCCCGTGCATATTTCGTTGGATTATCCTGGGAATCAGGAGGGACCGTGTGCCAGAGGGCCCAGCATTCAGTGGGAGCTGGGTCAGCGTCTGCGCATTCCTACTTCAGCGGGGTGTTCAGCAACACCGTTCAAGGTCTCCCGGCTTCGCTACCAACATTGTCCTGAATTTTCCGTGCTCTGCATTTGGCCTTCACGGGGCATTCCAGGCCTGCTGTTTATCACTTGCGGAAGCCCTGCGCCCTCTCTTTGAAATATGATCGGGGCACCCGGGGGGCCCAGTTGGTTGAGCATCCGGCTCTTGGTTTTGGCTCAGGTTATGATCTCATGGTTCGTGAGATCAAGCCCCGAGCTGGGCTCCTCGCCGACGGCACAAAGCCTGCTTAGGGTTCTCTCCTCTCTCTCCTCTTCCCCTGTGCACACATTCATGTGCTCTCTCTCTCTCTCTCTCTCAAAATAAATAAACATGTAAAAACAAAACAAAAAATAAAATAATGAAGATCGCAGGAATCAGACTGGAGAGCAGGCCAGACTTTGACCCCCCGGGCCTTGGTCTCTGGGTCAGCATACGCTTAGGGGGGCCTTGGGGATCCGAAGCCTGCTCTGGAGCAATGAATCAACCACGGCTGATGCTGGGCCACGGGGAACAGGACCAGGGCTCTCCCTGGAAGGTGCACAGTTCCCCAGGACACCCCCTTTCTCCTGTATCGAGTCCCCAGCAGCGTCGCGGCACTCGTGTGCTCATCTGTGTGCACTCGTCCTGTGCGCATCCACGGAGCTCTCTGTGCACATTAGTGCTGCGCCGGGAGGAGGGGGCAGGAGAGACACTTCATGGTTGCTCCCCGTGTGGACCCAATGTCGCCGTGTTGCTGAGCCGTCCAGATGGACAACACACACACCAGCCAACAGAGGAGTCTCTTCCAAACCAGCGTGAGGGACCAAAGAGAAACAAAGACACCACCCAGAGTCCAGCGCCCCTGGCTCTGAGAGTCAGGTGCCTGCTGTGGCGAGGCGCTCCGTGAGACATCCCTGGGACACTGGCCTTGGGGTGCGTCCCAGCTGACAGGAGCCCAGCCACGCAAAACCGCCGTGGGACAGAAAGAAATGATGCCGAGGAGGCTGTGACGCGTGGCAAGGTGGACCCTGCAGGGCCTTTGAGACAAGCATTTAAATCGTATCTTAAGGCAAGATTTGTGTGTGGACACAACGGGGAGCTAGCTCAAAGCCTGTCCCCTGCCTGGCATGCATCTGCTTCTCAGGGGGCACTTCACGTCGGCCAGCCTGTCCCTGGCAGCTTCCTGAGACTGGGGCCAAGATCCAGTGAGTACGGAGGGAAGGGGGGACTGTGCCCACGGGGTAGGAGGCACGGGGTTTGGAGACACTCCCGTCCAGGGCCGACCTCAAGGACCCTGCTCTTCCCCAGAGGGCCAGCTGTGAGCGATGGCACTGGCTTCGAACAATCGTATGAGCTGGTTTCCTCGATGGCTCCTTGTCGTCCTCCACGGGTGTTTTCTTCAGACGCGGTGTAGTTATCCGAAGAGCGTCCTGTGGCATCCACAAACAAACCCACGGACGCGGTAACTGGCTGGAAGATGTGTCTCTGTTCAGGGAAAGGCTCCCTCCAGCACCTGGCTGTCTTCCACGGCTGCACGTAGTTTAGTTGAACACTTTTTTGAAGATAAAACGAGCGCACAGCAGACTTTACATCAGTAATCTGCACATTCGCCTGGGCAGCTACGCGTTCGCAGGAGGTCACCGGGAAAACTGTGAGTGGTTAGAATATGGAAGTTCCTACTGGAGGGAACACTCCAGGTCCCAGCTGGGGTATCGGCCGGGCGAGAACTGAGCATTTATCTCCCTCATGCGGAGTGTGGTGGGGGGTGTCCCCGGAGAACACTTTGTGGTCTGTATCATCTAAGCCATTCGGCTAATATCACTGCAGGGAGAGGAGTTGGTGTCATTTAAAGATGTCCTTGGGTGGCTTTAAGTTTCACACTGTTTTTATTGCTTCATTAGGAGAGTGTCTTACGATGCCATCAGAAGATGACACGGGCAGAGCTGAGAAATGCCAGCGAGCTCCCTTCCCGCCGCCGTATTTTCAATGTGCAAATTGGGCTTCCGAGATAATTAGGCTGGCTGGTTTGGGATCTGCCTACGCCGTCCCCAGGCCACCGTTGGTCCTGTAGGGCCGGACCTCGGGGTGCGGGGGCTTTGGGTTGGGAGGCACCGGTGGGGTAGGGAACGAACGCATGCCTGGGGCTGCTTTCCTTTCGCGAATTTAGTGGAAGCTATTAGCTTCTGCTAAACCGGGAAGGCCGCGGAAAGGCTGCTCTTCCGGGCTGTGTTCCCGGTCGGGGTTTGTGCGGTGGCTAAAACGTGGCCCCCTTTTCACATATGTATTTCTAAAAACGTAGGGCTCATCGCTGACAGCCGTGCATGAATTCCTCAGGTCACCACGACGTTCTCAGGGTCCGGAGGAAGGGCAGAGCACAGGTGGATTCCTGCCCGTGGCCTGGGATTGTGGCAGGTGCTGGTTCTGCCACCTCTGAGTGCACAAAGGCCGCCTTCAAGGGCCCCGGCCCACGCGTCTGTGCGAGGTCACCTGCTGAGGTACGCACGTGTGATGGGGGCGCTCCAGCGCTCGGGGCTGCTGACCGTCTGTCCCCATCAGGAGCCCCATCCCAGAGGGCCCTCAGGGGCCTGAATCAGCCCTGCTGTGTTCACAACGCGGACCCAGAGCCTGGCCCAACGTGTGACATTGAATGTGGCCCCCAAGAGGTTCTGAATGATTGCACGAATACAGGATTTAGGAACGAACGTGTGTGTGCAAGCAGAGGCCCGCCATCTAACTCAGCCCGGGTCATGGTGTCCGCACGGAGGCCTCAGGATGCCTGGGAATTTGGCTCTGGTCAGTCTCGCGTGGCTTCTGCAACAAAGCACCGGAAACTGGAGGCTTATATCAGGGAAGCCCTCGCTCTCAGTTCTGGAACCGGAAGTCTGGGAACCAGGGGTGGCTCCAGGGGAGGGTCCTTCCTGCCCCTCCCAGATTCTGGGGGCTCCACTTGTTTGTGGGCTCGTGGCCTCGTCCCTCCACCCTCTGCCTCCCCCTTCACGTGGCCTCTCCCTGCCCAAGTGTCTCTCTGTTCTTTTTTTAGGGTCACCCTAAACCCAGGATGATCTTTCTTTGAGATCTTTGATTGGATCACAACTGCAAAGATGCTATTTTCACATAAAGTCACATCCACAGACTCTGGGGTTAGGATTTGGACATACTTTTCAGGGTGCACTCTCGGCCCCTAACCTGGGAGGGGGCTGCCGGCCATGGGACGTGCACTCAGGGGGTTCATGGTGCCAGGACCCACTGCGGAGGAGTCCAGGAAGGAGGTGGGTCAGCGTCCTGGGCACGTGGGGCCAGCACGTGGGGCTGAACCTACGTGGCAGAGCATGTCCTCTCACTGGGGACTGGTGTCCGGGAAGGTCGGAACCGGGAAGGTCGAGTGGTCTTAATAAGCGTGATTTCTCGTTACCTCATCTACTGCACGCAGATGACCGATTGGCAAGGAGTTAGAATAAAATACACTTAACACTAATGCTATTTTAAACTTAATTACAATTAAGTTCCTCGTGAATATCAATTATCACCGTGTTGTATGATCGCTAGTGAATAGGGAGTTCCGAACGGTAAAATGCCCGATTAAGCGACTTTACTGCACGCAGGGCTGGGCCACACTGAAAGGCCTGCTACTCCTTGTTTTTACCTGAAGGTCACTGGACAAAGATCCACGAGTGGTTTCCAGCTGAGGGCTGGCCACAAACTCTGCTTGGGGGCCTCAGGGCAAGCCTCCGCCTACCCCCGGGCCTCAGTTTCTTCATCTGGAACCCAGGGAAGTGGTGACAACCACGCCAGACAAGGCGGAGGTCACGATCAAACATTACGTGGCAACATTAGCCGATGCTCACATAGCGCTTCCCGTGGGCCGGCCCACGATGCGTTCGTCCTGTTCCCAATTTATAGGTGCAGCATCTCTGAGGTGTCAGGAGGTGGGCGCCCCAGGATGCAGCAGAAGCCAGCTCTCATGCACAGCCTGGGGCGGGGTCGGGCGGCCCCGTGTCCCCAGCTGTCTGTGGTGTTTCTCTAGCTGGAGGCGCACGTGGGGCCCCACCTCCACGCCCGCCCAGGGCACAGACCTTCGAGGTGTGAGCAAAGCGTCCTGCAATACATGCACAACACTGGGTCTCCACCTGCTGGCTCCTCGCTCAGGGGACCCGGCCCTCACAGGCGGCCCCTCAACCCCAGCCCCCCCCCCCCCCCCCCGGGGACATCACCTGGACCCGTCACCGGTGAAGACCTGGAGGCCACAGGGAGCTCGCCGGCTGCCTCACCTGCCTGCTGTTTCCACCGTTTCCACGGCCAAGGTCCTGAGTCGTGAACTGAGAACCTTTATTTCAGAGGTCCTGCTTTCTGCTCTTTATGCTTGTATCCTTTTGATTTTGTTCTTAAGGAACGAACATTTTGTGATTTTATGGAACAAGCTGACTTTTGAAATTCTAGTTCAATATTTCTTCTAGGGTTGGGGCGGGGCCCAAGGACATCGCTGGGGACCCAGGATCCTGAGGACGGACCCGGCTGTGTCAGGGGAGGGCCAGTGGGGCGGCCAAGCGGGATCCCGCGCAGGGAGGGGGAGGGACGCGCAGAGTGTGGACGCCCCCTCCCGACATAAGGGAGATTTTACAGGTCAACTCTGACTTATGCTTTTCTGTTTTATTATTTCTCTTCTTTTTCAGTCACTGCTTCTTCCACATCTTTTGGGTTTAGGTGTTGTGCTGGGGAGGGGTCCTGGGGCAAGGTTGTGGACACAGGCCTGGGCGCGCAGCTGGGGGGCCCTGGCACCCTCACTCAGGCCGAGGGGCCCTGGGCAGGTCACCTGTGACCCCGAGCCGGGCTCCCCGTGGCTACAAATGAGGGTGACGAGCCCCCGAGTCCAAGCAGTCACTGTGAAGTCTGCAGGAAACAACGCCCGGCAGGGAGTGAGAGCATTTTAGGCCTGATTTTTTTGAGTTGAAAGCTTAATTCTTTGCTTTTTTTTAAAAAAAGTACTTTATATTTTAGATCAGTTTTAGGTTCACAACAACGTGGAGGGGGGGCACAGAGGTTCCCCGCAGCCCCCGCCCCTGCACACGCACAGCCTCCCCCCTGTCAATACCCACCGGAGGCTACATTTACGAAAACTGATGAGCCTCCACGGACGCGTCATCACCACCGAGTCCACGCGCGCCTTGGGGTCACTCTCGGCGTCGCGCGTTCTGCGGGTCTGGACAAACGTGCGGTGACGTGCACCTACCTTCACAGCATCGCGCGCTCTAGTTTCACGGCCCCGAAACCCCCCGAGCTGCGCGTGTTCGTCTCCCCGCTGCCCTCACCCCCACCTCCCGCCACCCGACGGCCACTGACCCTTTACGTGTCCACGGCTGTGCTTTTCCAGGAAGTCGTGTGGCTGGACTCACGTGTGGGGGCTCCTCAGATCGGCCTCCTGCCTTAGTGACGAGCGTCGGAGCCTCCTCCCTGCATTTTCGCGACCGAGAGCTCGTTTCTTGTGAGCACGGAGTAATGGTCCACGTTGTGGATCTACCACAGTTTATCCGTCACCTTCTGAAGGACGCCGTGGTCGCTCCCAAGTTTTGGCAGTCGCGAGCACAGCCGCTGTAAAAATCCGTAGGCAGGTTTTGTGTGGACACGAGTTTTCGACGCGTGTAGATAAATCGCAAGGAACGCGATTGCCCGCTCGTCCGGTGAGAGTATGATTCGTTTTGTAGCAAAACACCAAACTCTCCTCCAAAGCGGCCGCGCCATCCTGCGTTCCCGCCGGCAATGGCCAAGCGCTCCTGCCGCTCCGCGCCCTCGCCAGCGTCTGGGGTCGTCAGGGTCGTGGGTTTGGGCCCTGGTGACAGGCGTGCGTGGTGCCTCGCTGTTGTGATTTGCGTTTCCCTGACGACCTGTGAAGCGGAGCGTCTGTCCCCGCGCCCGTCTGCATCTGTGCGTCTTCTCCGGTGAGGGGCCTGCTCGGGTCTCCGGCCCGTTTCTAATTGGGTTGTTTTTTTACTGTTGAGTTTTAAGAGCTCTTTGTATGTTTAGGATGACTGTCTTTTATCAAATGTCGTTTGTACCTATTTTCTCCAAGTCTGTGGCTCCTGACCGTCTTTCCGAGAGCAGACGTCTTTAATTCTACCCCAGTCCAGCTTGCCAGCTTTCCTTCCTGGATCCTGTCTGGGTGTTGTGTCTGAAAGCTCATCGCCATGCCCAGGGTCACCGAGACTTTCTCCTGGGTTGTCATCGAGGAGATCAGGGTTCGCATTTTACTTTAAGTCTGTGACCCGCTTTGAGTGAATTTTCGTGAAGGGGGTAAGGTCCGTGTCCAGATGTGTTTTTCTGCAGGCGGCCGGCCGGCGGGTTCGGCCCCGGTTGTTGAAGAGACGGTCTCTGCTCCGTCGTGTCGCCTCCGCTCCTTTGTCAGACGTCCGTCGACTGGGTTTCTGGGGCCCGTTTCTGGGCTCTGTTCCGTCCCACGGTCTGTGCCTCCTTCCGCCGGGACACGGCGGCGTGATTGCTGTGGCTTCGCGGTGGGCTTGACGTCGGGCAGTCCCCCTCCAGCTCTTGCGTCGGCTCCTCTGGGTCCGTGGCCTCCCGTCCACTGTCCATATCCATAAAGTGACTTCCTGAGATTTGAGTGGGATTGCAGTGAAGCTACCGACCAAACTGGCAAGAACTGACATCCCGACGATATCGAGTCAACTAATTTAGGTCCACTTTTTAATAACACTATCCTGCTTCACGGGCAGTGTGGGTACCTCCTAATAACAAAACGATCCTAATTCTTCCCTCCTATCCCTGTGTCTCCTGCCTGTCTGTCTCCAGTCTTGGGGGCAGTAACTTGCCCTGGGTGCCCCTCTCCCATGAAGCCGAGAACAGTTGCTGAGTCTTTCAGTCTGTTCAGCTTTCACTTGCTAGGTACGTGCGGCAACTTCCAAAGTCCTTACGTGTGGAATCAGAAAATGACAAGCTGTTTGGTTTTACATTTTTTTCCCTGATAAATGCATGTGATGCTGTGTCCTTGACCCTGGGCACCATGTAGACAAATCCATGGGTCCTGGTGGGGCCACGCTCCCTTTGTTGTTTACTGTGTGTTGTGAGTAGCTGCTGTCCTCAATCTCTGACCCTCCAGAGGCTCCCTCTGTCTCTGCACTGTGTGAAACATGTAGTCACCCGTGAGCCAACTACTGTGTTCCCAGTTTCCAGAGGAGCAAACTGAGCCTCAGAGAAGCATCTGGACTCGTCAAGGTCACCTGGAGCTCACACCAGGCTGTGCACAAGTTCACAGCTTGAGCAGGGACCCTGAGCCCTGACTGACCCCCTTCCTGCAGCAGCCACCTGGTGTGGCGTAGGGGATGCACAGCTGCCTGGGGGCCAGCAAAGCTGACCTGCGTGTGGGGAAGCATGTGCAAAAATCGAGGTATTTCTAATGTGGCATTTCATCATCTAATCTATGAAGGGCTGCGTACGCAAGTTTCCAGAGTAACAGTTTAGATGTCTTGTTTGGAATTAATATCTTGCAGCTCTTAAAGCCCTGGAAAAATGGAATATTAGTCAGGTATTTAGTTGCTAAGAAACCAGTACAGAAGCAGGCGGCCCCATTTAGAGCCGACCGCGGAGCCTGAAAAGCTTGATTTGTGGAAAGCATAGCTCCTCCCACACCCGGTTTCCTGTTTAAACAAAGCAGATGTCTACAAATTCTTACCGTGGTCCCCTTATGTCTAAACCCAGTCCCTGGACAAATGAAAACCGAGCCCAGACTTTCTCGCGTTGGCCCATGGGGAGGAAGGCTCTCTGGGGAGTCTTTGCTCATGGCACGCGTCCCTCCACCCACCCTTCCTGGGTACCCAGGCTGGCCCCAGATCCACACCGCGTGACCTTGCTTCTGGCCACAGCTGGATGCACCATGATGTGGAGCCTTGCACTGAGATGGGCAGTCAGAGTATGTGTCCTGGGAATTTGGACCCTGGAGATTCTTTTTTTTTTTTTTACTCCGCACCCAGCACAAAGTCCAAAGTGGCACTTGAACCCATGACCCTGAGATCAAGAGCGGAGCCGATGTCAAGAGTCAGATGCTTAACTGGCTGAGCCACACGGGTGTCCCTGGACCTGGGAGGGTTTGGGGTGAGTGTCTCCGATGCAAGAAGACATAAACTGGGGCCCAGGGGTGACTGTGTGCACTGCCATTGGTAAGGGCAACAGGAGGTGTGCAGAAACCCAGAGCACTTGGGGGTGTTGCCGTTCTGGCCTCAGCCCTGCATGGGCCTGCCTGCCCCTCGGCCCGGGCCTCGGGAGACCTGGGCTTCTCAGCCAGTCCTTTCTCTTCTGGCTTATGTGAGATCAGGTTCCTCTCCATTTCTTGCGACCAAAAAAATCCTAATTAATCCCCTTCCGCTGTTGGACCACATTCAGAACCACATTTACATCTCCCGCGCTCTCCCTGAGGACTTTGATATTTGCACTCTTTGTTTTCAACCATTTTCTGAGTCTTAAGTCTTGGACACGCGGCCTCGACGCTGCTGGGCTGCAGGGCTCCCGAATCCAGGGCGATCCCCCGGCCCCTCCAGTCACCTGGCACCCCTGTCCCGGCCGCCCCGCAAAGCGTGAAGGTGGGGTGCACTGCTGTTCTCCACGCATGCGGGTGACTATAACCCCGTGTTCTGATGTTAAGGGGAGTCGAGTGAGAGTTTAAGAATGTGTTGGCGACGAGCTGGCTGGGCCTGAGGCCCGGTTCCCTGTTTACAAGGCCTGGGGCCTTGGGCAGATTATTGAAGCCTTTTAAGCCTCATTTGCAACATTTGTAGGTTGGAGAAACTGATGCTATGTGGTTTTGAGAATCAAATAAGATTTTGTTCATTATCTTCCGAAGTTGAGTCGTGTCCCCCACCCATTTCGTACATTGGAGTCCTGCCCCCTAGTACCAAGAATGTGACCTTATTTGAAGATGGGTCGTCGTTACAGAGGAGATGATGCTAAAATACGGCTCACGGCGTGGGGGGGTGGGGGGAGGGGCTGACCCAGTATGTCCTGGTCCAAAAGGGGGACCTGGACACAGAGGGGCACGCAGCGAGAACGACATGTGGAGTGGAGGCAGAGAGCGGGACGCGCACCCATGAGTCCCGGCCCAGCGAAGGTGCCCCCGGAACCCAGCGGGAGAGGCTGGGGCGGATTCCGCCTCTGGGTCCTCAGAAGGCGCCAGACCTGCTGACACGTCCATCTCGGACGTCCAGCCTCCAGACTGGAGACAGCCCGTTTCTGTTGTTGAGGCCCTGGGTCCCAGTGGCAGCCGTCTGGGCAGACCCGGGCCTGGGGGGGAAGCGTCCTGCAGGGAGGCACGGAGCCAGGCCCACCGTGTACTCCTGGCCGTCATTCCCTGGTTTCCACGGGCCGCGAAGGCCGCCTTCTCAGTCAGATCCCTGTGGCTGATCTGGGTTCCTGCCAGGAACTGGTCTTTCCTTCCTGGGGAAGTGATTCATGGAGCCCGCAAGCCCCAGGGCCAGGAGACACCCCTCATTTAACTCAGGGGCACTGAGCTCTCTGCACCTGCAAACACAGAATTACCAGATCCCTGGGTTGGGCGTCCGACTTGGGATCGGGTCACGATCTCATGGTTTGTGAGTTCGAGCCCCGCGTCGGGCTCTGTGCTGACAGCTCAGAGCCTGGAGCCTGCTTTGGATTCTGTGTCTCCCTCTCTCTCTCTGCCCCTCCCCTGTGCTTGATCTTTCTCTCTCAAAAATAAATAAATAAACATTAAAAAAAAAAAAAAAAAAAGAATTACCAAATCCTTAAATAAGGTTGTCAGAGGACAGTCTGGGCCCGAGACCAAAAGAATAAGAGGTCACCTCTGGAGGCCACAGGACATAGGACGACAGGAGAGAAATCCAGCCCCCTGACAGCCTGGTGACCAAAGAGAAACAGACAAGTGACAAAACTACCCTCTGAACACCGGGTCTGCTCATCTGGTCCCGAGACTCACTCCTGCTTTGCCCTTTTCATCCTTTCCGGTCTGGGCAGCCACAGGGAGGCTTGCTGGGGGAAGCCTGTCCCCAGCTCACATGGGACTTCGAGAGTCCATGGGGAGAGGTCAGGGAGGAGGAGCAGACAGCTCCCGGTGGGACGCATGCCCCCTGTGGCCTGCCGTGGGGGCAGGACCACGGGGCACCCTTGCGGGTCTGAGGTCCGAACCACACAGACTCCTGGGTCAAATGCATCTTGGCTCAAGTCTCCCTGCTGACCAGCAAGGGACACGAGGCTCAGCATTGCAGGGCCTGCAAACCGTCTCTGCCCCCGGGTTAGGGAGGGTCAGCCCAGTGTCCTCCACACTGGCCTTGATCTGTCACCTGAGCTCTCGGGGGCTCCTGAGGTCTCTGCGTCATCAGGTGCACCCCAGATGGTCTGCTCTACACCCACTGAAGACAGATGTCGCTGCGGCCGGTGATGGCCGCTCTGGTGAAGGCGGAGGGAGCTGGCGGGACACGTGCCACCTTGGCCCGTCGGGCCTGGACCGGTTCTTCTTTTCAAAACTTGTCACTTGGGCCACGTGGGTGCAGTGACATGACAGACTGAAGGGCTCCCTGGGGGCCCGTCCAGTCCCTCCTTCCACTCCCCAGCCAGCTCCCAGCCGCTCGTTTCCGGCAGAGAAAGCTGTGGCCCCTGCACCCGCCTCCCTGCTTCCCTTCTCTCCATCCCTGCGGCCTGGCAGCTGCTGTTTTCCCCCTCGAGCCACACTCGGAGTTGCGAACAGGTTAAGATGCTTTGTGAAAATGTTTCCCATTCCTGAGAGTCAACACCGCGGCGCGCGCAGGCTGTTCCCATGGAGACGGCATAAACAAGGTGGGCTCTCCAGGTGATCAGTGTTGATCAATGATGCACGCAGAGTGAACTCGCACGCATCCTCCCCCCTCGACCCGTGCGGGTGGCCCTTGTCTAAGCAATCTGTTTCAGAAACCTTCCTGGAGAGAGGACTCTAGAAAGTTCTAAACCCAAAAGGATTCACCGGCTTCAAAAAGAGCAAAACTGAGTGCCACCGTGTCAAAGGACCCAGTCTCCCTGTTGTGAAAACAAGCAGATCCTGAGCCATTGCGTTTTTTTTTTTTTTAACTTTTTAGCAAGATGAACCACAAAACCCCTGAATAATGTGTTTCTTCCTGCCACAGGGTGGGGGGGGGGGGGGGGAGGGGCAGAAACGTGTGCACGTCATGATATTTGCAGATGTGAAATCTCAGTTACCTGGAGAGGACCCTCTTTGCTGTGTGGTTGGCTGAGTCACGGCCCCCCGAAGACGCCCACATCCTCACCCCCGGAACCCGGGCCTCGGTCACCTCCTAGAGGGATTCCACAGATGGAATGTCAGGGTCCTTGAGGAGGGGTGTTCCCCGGGTCGGCGGGCAGACCAGAGGGTCATGAGGGGCAGGCAGGGGGGTCGGAGTCACAGGGACATGGGAAGGCGCTCTGAGTGGCTCTGAAGACGGGGCGGTCCCTGTAAGCTGGAGGAAGTGACTCTCCCCTGGAGCCTCCAACCGCACGCACCCGTGTGCACCCCCACTTTGGGCTTCTGGCCACCAGAGCCAGGAGAGCAGAAGTTCGTGTGGATCTCAGGCCTGAGGTTTGTGGTCGTTGCTTGTGGGGCCCCGGGAGGCGGTGTCCTCCCCAATCCTCCTGTCCCTCACGCCCCCTAGAACGCCCTGGGGGCAGACTTAGGGCTGCGGGCGAGGGGGCAGATGGCGGGAAGCAGAGCCAGGCCAGGTGACAGCCCCCGTGCTGGTCCCCACCGGCTTCATGGTCCCCGAGGCACACTGAGCCACGTGCCAGACCAGGCATTTGTGCTGGGCTTTCCGGAAGCACGCAAGCTCTGTGAGAGCAGAGACTCGGTCTGTTTGCTGCAGAACGCACCCCTGCCCGGCCCGGCCCTGCCCCGTGCACTCCTGCCGAGAACATAGCAATCGCTCAGTAAATATTTGTCGATGAGGACACAGCATCTGCCAAGTCTCCAAGGAGAGGCAGACTCCTGGCCGTGTCGGGTCGGCAGTTTTGTTTGCATCTAGATCAAAGAGGAATGAAATGAACGGGAGTAAAACACCTCCTGTGCCCGCCCCTCCCCCCACCCCCACCCCCAGGACGCCAGACTCCCGCCCACCCCCTCCCGCCCTGTGTTTTCCTTCTGCAGCCCCCAGCACAGTGGGACCTGCTGTCCTGCGGGTGCCCAGGCTGAACCCCACAACCCAAACATTTTCATCAAGGGCGTTCGCTTAGCTACCCATTATCACCCCCGGTAGCAAGTGCAGGGTTTCTCTGGCGTGAATCGCTGGGGTTAGCTCCCGGGATCTCCACGGCCTTGAGCACAGTTCAAATCATTTCGGGCACTGGGAGAGGCCTGGGCCTCCGGAGTCCCCCAGAGCTGTCACTCAGCATGAGCCGGTGGGCCTGGGCCTTGATCAGAGACACAGCAGCCTGCCCGGGGTGGGGCTCGTGGTGTTGCTGTTCAATAGAAGCGGCTTATAGACCCTCCCTGGTGACAGCGTAGACCGTGGTGGTGGCCGTTCTAAATCCCCACAAGCAATGGTCTGGATTTAGCCAAAACGTGATCAGGAAAATGTTGACAAGGTGTGTTGATGCTCATGCCTCGTGCTGAACCACAGCAGCATTGTTCTTTTCTCAGAACCTGACTCCCCCCGGGGAAGGCTCTTCTCTGATGCTCAGCCAGTGCTGGGCTCCACCTCTGTTTCAAGAGTAGGTGCTGAGAAGCACACTCCATCCCCACGGACACAAGAACAGTTAGAAAATTCACATGCCAGGATGTGAGGTCCACAGCTACGCGGTCTGAGTGGGCTGGGGTCATTCTGTTGCCACCAGTGAACGCCAGCTGGGGGATATGCCCAGTGCACAGGTGGCCATGAGCTGGGGGACGCCAGAACCAGAGGCAGAGCCCCGGGGGCGTCCTTTGTGTCCTGGATCAAACCGGACCTGAAAGCGGCCCCACCCCTGTAAGCCAAGACCTTGCCTTTGTTTCACCTAACACAAAGGATCTAAACTGATGTGACACTTCCAGCATCGAACTTTCTCCGCTACTCCGTGAGGAGATGGAAACTGAGGCAGGTCGCATGTGTTCCCCCCATTCCAGCTAGCTGCCGCAAGCTGCCTCGACCCCACAGGCTGAGGCTTCAAGGCTTCAGCTCTAGCTATGCCTTTTCCTCCTACGTGTCACCAGAGAGTTTATAGATGTAAACTCAACACAGAGAAAAGCTTGCCTCAGATGGGGCAGCATGCCCTGTTAGGTAGTGAGTTCCAGGTCTGTAGAGGCATTCAAGTGGGGGGTGGACGAAAGGCCTTTGTCAGGAAGCAGATGCCCTGCACCCTGGAGCAGGTGTTTTGATTTCGGGCTGTCGGAGTCAATGACATGATCTGATATAGCAAAGGAGTGTCTTACGGAAAAACTGTGGTGTAGACTGAGCCCAGTTTCAGGGCCCCCCACCTACTTTCCTGCTTCTCCCAATCTCCCCACGTGTGCATAGGGCCTTCATTAGACACCGCGGCCCTCACCGTCTCCTTGACTCCCGTGGCGGCTCTGAGACGTGGCAGAACGGATGCCACTTCTCTGTCTCTGCGCTCGGGGGAGGACACTGAGGCTCAGGAGGGCCCGGGAGTTGCGCAGACGGCAGGTGGTGGTGTAGGAACCACAACGGAACTGGTGCTGTCTGGGTGCAAAGCCCTGAGAAGGCGGCTGCCCCGCGCGGTCCTGCTCACATTCCGTGATCGCACAGCCAGCTGAGCACGTGGTCCTGGGCACCCACGGCCGTGCGTCCGGCGGGCTTTCTCTCCCCCTGGGCAGAACGGTGTCGTTCTGCGACAAGCCGGCTGTGGCCCCTCTGTCCTTCAGAACCAGGCCCTGTCATGTGGGGCCTCCCAGGAGCACCTGAGAGGGGCTGCGGGGGAGGCTGGGAAGGTTCTGCTCTCAGACGTGCGTCCCTGGAAATGCCCCCGGTGAGCCCGGGGTCCTCGATGGACACCTGCACCCTCAGTGACTGAGTGCACTCTCTGTCGTGCAGCCGGAGGCCCTCGAGGTGCCGGGAAGATGCTGAGGATGTGTTACAAAAGGTGCATTTTGATTGGAAGAGGAGGCCAGGTTTTTGGAGGAAATGCGGACAGCCTGGCCGTCTGTCCTCACGCCTGTGTCCCCTTGGCTGAGCTGGGGATGTGGGTCAGTCCTCGGGAAGCAGAGGGGAAGGGGCTCTCTCCAGGGCAGCTCTGCCCAGTGGGATGGTGTTGGGGCCCCGGCAGGAGCACACTGGCCCTTTCTACTGAAAGTCTCCGGGGAATGCCCGGTGGTGGGCTAACCCCTCCCGACGGGCCCCCGGGACTAGGCTCCGGCCTCCTCTCTTCCAGGAGCACAGAATTTGGCCCTCGTGGCTAAGCCTGTGTCCTCTGGGAGAAGTCCTTCCCATCTCCCCACCAGAACAGCACAGTTACCAAGGATCAAAATCATTTCCAAAGTGCTCTTTCCCCAGCTCTGGGGAGAGGGCGCCGGAGGGATTCGGGCTGACAGCTCGTCCTTCTAGATCGTTCACCAGTATCTGAGGGTCCCAGTGGTCCGGGCTCGAGGCGGTCGGGCTGGGCCACACCCACCGGAGCAGGTGTGCGCGGGGCCGCTCTCTGGAGACCCCGGGGCCTTCAGCAGCCTAGCTTGCACAGCGGTGTTCTGGGACTGGCTGCGGTGGCTGTGCCTGCAGAGGCCGGGATGCAGAGGGGCCTTTGGCAGAGTCAGAAAGGTGGAGCTCCGAGCACAGTGTGGCCGACGGCGGGAAACAGAGCAGCGGAAGGTTGGCAGGCTGGGTGAAAATACTTCTGGAAAGTCGTGTCCCGGTCTGGAAGAGCCCACGGAGCCGGAACGGTCTGCATTGAGTTGCGCAGGACGACGGAGAGCGGGCGCCCGTTCCTTCATCAGGCAGGTATTTCTTGAGCGCCGTGCGGTGCTGGGGCCCATGACACCCTGGGAGCAACAAGAGAAATTCATGTGCCTAAACGGGACTTGGGGACGATGAGCGGAGTGGATAATAGAGTAGAGATCACGTCGGGAGCCCCATGGACGACAGTCTCCTGCGAGAAGGAAAGCCTCAGCGGATCCTTGGGCAGCTCCCCCTTATCGACAGACACGGGGGTGCGGGGGCAGTGCTGGGGACCGCCGTGAGGTCAGCGGGATGGCAAACACTTGGCCAGTGCCTGGCACACGGCAAACGCTCACACTCTACCCCACCCGGTGATCACCCACCCGTGTTTCGTCCCTGCCACCTTCGTGGCACACACATAGACCATGCATTTTGCGCTGGATGATGGCAAAGTAATGAAGCACGGTGTTTGTTTCTCAGCAGAGGGGACAAGCGCACCCCTCGACCAATTTCCGTGCTTCTGGCATCTGTGAGTAGCATCTGGCGAGCCGTTCTAAATATATCCCACCTTTCCACGTTGACTGCAGAGAGGGGACCCTGCGTCATTCCAAAGCTCCGGGGGCGGGGGGTGGGTTACGTGTCTCAGGTTCCTCTTATACTGGGGGGCGGGGGTCTGCCCCATATTCCGAAGATGCTGGCCCACGTCTAACACTGTTTGTGTGCGCTGAGGATGGGGAGATACGCGGCTACTTTTGAAAATGGGAAATCAGATGGGGTGGTTTCATAATTATCCAATTAGTGTTCCCCCATCCCCAGCAAACTGCATGCATAACTCCAAAATTAAAGCAGGAATGTAAAACAAGGAAATACATTATTTTGCTCCCTTAAGCACCCACTGCCATATGTACATGTTTGCAAAGATTTTGCTTCACCGAGCTTTCCTGGCAACCCATCATTTCTTGGATCCTGTGGGTTCCCCAGAGGAGCCCTTGGGGGTCGCTGTTTAAATGAGGAGAAAATTGGTTATAAATCAAGTTAATTTTCAAAGATATTAATCCAAGGAGAACCCGATTTTGTGTGAGACGGTGGCTCCATTAAGGGGTACCAGAACTCGTAAGAAAAAGAAAGAAATGTGTCTCTTCAGTCGGAGTCAGAGAAACATTTTAAATCGTGGCAATATTACATTTTTAAAACTGTTTTCCCCAAACCCACTCCCTTCTAGGTTTTCATTTATTATATCAGCTTGGCATCCCAAAGTATCGCACGCTGGAGGAATATGGCAAAAGCAGCCTTTATGTGTCACCCAAACCTCGAATGCCTCTGATCCTCTGCCCCCCTCCATCCACCAGGGGAGGCTGCCATCCCCAGGGTGGGCTCTCGGGCAGAGGGCATGTGACGGGTCACGGTCACCCTGAGTGGGCTCCCACACTGTCCCGGAGGCACCTTTACCGCCTGACCTCGCCTCGTGGTGGGGACTCCGAGGCCCCCAGGTTCCTCCCCCCAGGGAGCTGTGGGGTGGCCACCTGGGCCCCCCTCCTGATGGACGGGTCCCGTCCTGGGGGGGGGGGCAGGGGGCCATGTGCAGTGGGAAAGTGAGAAGCATGTTGGGGGCATGACCTCTGATCCGAGGTTTTATTTGAGTCTGAAATTCGTTAATTATGTACACGGCTTTCCAAGATGTGGTTTCGGTGTCTGCTCTGAGCTCTTCATGGCAACCCCAAGGCGAGTCCCAATGTCTGGGTAGCCTGGCCTTTCCTATTGTTTAATTTACTTGTAAGAATATGACCTTTCTTCTAATTACAAAAGAAATTCACCCTTGTGCAGACATTTTGGAAAATACAGGAAGTTCTTTGGAAGAAAATTAAAGTCTCTGACGATCCCAGCCTTCCCGCACGCCTCCTTTCAGCGACGCCCACCAGGCGTTGGGTCACTCGTGTGTGTCTTGTGAGTGTGCGACACAACCTTTACTCACAAATTTCTGTCTGGCTCTTCCCCTTGTGTTCAGACAGCACGAGCATTTCCTGCATCCTCAAAATATTTGTTGAGAATGAAGTCGCTAATTGTTTCATTTTTCATCATGTGGCTATTGTATTCGTGGCTTACAACCGGCGTCTTGTGGTACAACATGTCGGCTGCATGGAACTTTCCATTGTAATTAACCCATGTTGTAATGCACATCCTTGTATGCCCACCCCTGGCCATGTCCTTTGGGTCAATCCGTTGACGCTTCAGAAGGAGGGACATTGGCTGTGACTCCGGGCTCAGGGGCTGGGCTCTGGCAGACGCTGCCCGAACTCTCAGCTTTGGCAGATGTCATCCCCCTCTGAGCGGGGTCTCACTCCTGGCAGAAGGTGGGCGCCGTGGCTTAGCCCACGAATGAGGCTGGGCGGAGAGAGGGGGGATTTCTGAAAGGGTCCCGGCGGCCTTTGGTTTCAGACAGTCCAAGCAGGAGGAGTGCAGAGCTGCCTTCCAGGTCAACAGAAGTGTTCTCAGAGACGTAACACCAGACGGAACAGGTTAGGAAGGGCACCGTTCACTTTGAACCAAAAGGGGAGAAAATGATCTAGGATAGTATGTATATCATTCAAAACGCTAGTTTTCTCTTTCGGCTTCGTGCTGTGTCCTAGTGTTTGGACTGAGAGATTTTGGGACAGAGGGTCGGGAAAGTCTCATTAAAATCATTTAAAATCCATCATGAGAGGCAAAGGCCCCAGTGTGGCCAAGCCTCAAGCCCGGTGGGGCGCCTGGCTCAGCGATGTGTGATGGGAGGGTGGGATCCTAGCCCCTCCAGACCTGCCCGAGGAACACCGGCCGTTCAGGGGAGGACGAGGCAAATAGTCGGGCAGAACGGACCCTGAAGCTAAGGGCAGAGGATCTTGGTTAGCAGGGGTGGGCATTTCTGGAAGGTGTGCTTCCCGGGACTGGATCTTGAAAGAGCGCTTTCCCGGGACCCACGGCTGATGTCACAAGGACGGGTCTCTGAGGTTGGGGTCTGATGTTTGCCAACGGCTCAGGAAAGAAGGTTGAATTCGTGATAGGGACCCAAGGAGACACGATGAATCCCAAAATTGGCAGTGCTAGTGTCTCGTGGGGGTGCAGCCAGGAGTGGGGCTCCCGGGGCGGGGACCTAAACTTCTACCCCTCCTTCCCTCTCTCCGATGTCCCATGCTTTGCTCCTCCCGTGTGTGGGGCCAGCACGGCTCCCTCCAAGTTCTTCTCACTATCTGCCATCAGATTAAGCCACTGGCAGGGATGAACTTCCTTTGTCTCACTTACGGGTTCTGCAGAGGGACACGCGGAGGGCTCAGCTTGGAAGGGGATCACCCGGGCTCCCGTGTCCTGTGTGCCAGGACCACGGACCCAAACCCTGCCGCTCCTCTGTGTCTCTCGAGACCTGCTCACCCCACAGTTCTCATCTGCAGGATGCATGGGAGTAACCGAGACGCCTGCTGGCCTGGTGGCCTCGGTCTCCGCTTCCCACATGCCTTCCCCTCCCCCAGTGCCCGGCAGCCAGAGTGGAAAATGAGGACCGTAGGAGGCTTCGGAATCCACAGGGCCCACTTGAAGCATCGGCCGTGACAGTTACCTGCCCTCTTCGTTCCGGCTCTAACTGCAAGAGACGATGCTGCTTTTCTTGGAACCCTGCCTGACGATATGGCCCCTTGGCCCCTCCACCCCCTCCCCGCCTGTGTCCCTCCACCTGTGATGGCCTCTTTGAACACGTTGGCCTCTCTGGGTGTGAGTTGCACAAAAGGTGTCATTAAGTGTGATTGAAAATCAAACTGCTATTTCATTAATGGGCCATTATCAGGAAATGCAGTGGCGTTCGAATTCCCGCATGCTGGTACCACGCACGCTCCTTTTCCTTCGTGCACTTCAAGACAAATAGTCTGCTCAGTGGTCCCTGGGCCTTGTGCACTGGTGGGTGTTCTCTGATAGACGTAATTATCCCGGGTGTGCTGGATGATCTTTATTTGAATTCTTTGAATTGATGAAACATGCTGCAAATGCAGATTGTCGAAGGGAAAAAAAAGAACAGTGCAATTCCTATCCTACCAGGTAATATTATTCCTTGAAAATTAAAATCAACTGTACATGATCCGTCCCTGATTCACAGAGGTGGCATTGTGTCATGAGGAAGGAGCTCCACAGAGAGGCTGGACTCGCTTCCCTGAAAATGCCAGGGGTCGAGACACCCTGGGACGGGCGGGCAGTGCCCTGGGAGTAACCAGGGCGGTGCAGGCACCGAACGAGGCCGAATGCACGATGGGGAACAAAATGCCCCAAACGAGAAGCTGAAGGTACAGAGCTGGACTAATGTAAAATATTTATGGAATAAATTACTTCTTAATGTTCTCTCTTTCCAAGGCTGCAGAAAAGAAGCCAAGTCAGGCCCAGAAATGTAGATGAGGAGGTCCCGCCGTGATGGGACACAAAGGCAATTATCCACAAAGCCTGTCCCCAGAGTTCCACCTCTGGCTGAGTTGTGTGGAACTGGGGGCTCTGCTCTCTCACACTGGCGGGGAACCCTGGGCCGGCCAAAGGGAGAGAAAGTGGGGGGAGGGGAGTGTCCTTCTCCCTATCGAGTGTTAAAGTCAAAGTTGCGCGTCCACAGAGGAGCTTGTTCCGTGGCTCACGCGGACCCCACAGGCGGCAGGTGGTTCTAACGGGAGGCGAGGAGGACCCTCTGCGGGCCGGTGGCGATGGTGGTCTCCTGACGATGGTGTACCAGGAGTGACCTCTGAACTGGGCACACAGAATATGGTGCTAATGGCTTGGTGTCCCCCCCACCCCCATGCCCACCAGAGAGCACGTGGGATGACTCGAACTCACATTAAATGTATTCTGATGACCTGAAGTTTAGCATAAATAACCAGGAGATCAGCAACCAGCCGATGTGTTGGCCTCCCCGAGTGGAGAACTTGAATATTTTACTTCTGACAGCTTTGGGGCCCCCAGTCGTGGGCTGTGATGCCCAGGCTCCAGTCTGTGAAAATGGGGGGGAAGGCACTGAACCTTTGAACTGCCCCTGGGACAGCGTTATGTGGAGGGAGTGGGGCGACAGCTAACGGGAGGGACCCCAGGAAATGTGGACACCAGTACAATTCCTGAAGTCTCAAGAACCTGCTGAAACGGGAGCTCTTTTCTAGTGTTTGTTTATTTTTGAGAGAGAGAGAGACAGACAGACAGAACACAAGCAGGGGAGGGGCAGAGAGAGAGGGAGACCCAGAATTCCAAGCAGGCTCCAGGCTCCGAGCTGTCAGCACAGAGCCTGACGCGGGGCTCGAGCCCACGAGATGTGAGATCATGACCTGAGCCGAAGTCAGACACTCAACCGACTGAGCCCCCCGGGTGCCCCCAAGGTGGGAACTTTTGCAGCTTGTGTTGGGACTGGAGGCTTCTCTTCTGCTCTGGGTTCATGACGGCCCGGCGATGGCCTCAAGTCCGCCGTGCCAGGGCCCCCGACAGCTCTGTGATTGGCGAAGGCTGCAAATGAGAGCTTGTTCCCGACGGCCCAGAGCTGTCGCCGTTGACCCTTCACCGGCACACCGCTGACCGTGGGGACCGAGCGACGTCTGAAACTACTCTTCTGGGGAGTGAGTGCTCTACAGGCAGGCACTGTGCTTGCTTTTCACAAACTGCTCCCCTTAATCCCGACGCTGGCTGCAGTCCGAGAGGCACGTGTGAGCGTCTCCACGTGTCGGGCGAGGAAGCTGAGGCTCGGAGGAGGCGGGTCAGCTGTGTGGGCTGCGGCCGGGAGGATTCAGGGTCGGAACGAAGGCCTGGTGGTGAGCCTGGGCAGGGGGACCCTCCGCTCCAGCCTGAGGGCTCTTTCCAGGGGTTCCCCCTTTCACTGCCACTTCGGGGGTCCTCGCTGTCTCCCCACTGGCTCACGGTTGTGCCTGGACGTTAGCTTCAATGCAATAGCTTCTTCCGCTCTCGGTGTTCTTGGCCGATCTATCAATGTTCACCTGCGGCCGACTTTCCCCCTAAAGGACCAGATAGCACATGTTTTCAGATTTGAGGCCCAGAGGCCCGTGTTGCAACGAGTCCACCCCATCCCAGCGTGAGAGCAGCTGTAGCTGTAAACAAACACGTGCCAAAAAAACTGACACTTTGCGAAACCCCAGGGCAGCTGAATTTCACTTGCGGGCCCTGAATCGCCAAATGCCCTTTTCGTCAAAAACGTAGGCTACCGAAACTTGAAAGTATACATTGAGTGCATGGAGTCCAGTAAAGTTTCTAATTTTTTTTTCATTTTGAATGAAAGCAAGGGACGGGTGAATCATTTTTTTCTTGAAATTTCTTCCCCTTTCCGTCCAATGCCAAAATCAACGATGCTGAAAGTGATGTCTCCTCTAATGTATAGAGTTGCTTGGGACTTTTTCAATCATTTATTCGGCAAACATGGGCTCAGGGCCCGTGCTGTGCTAGGCTCTGTGCTGGGCCCGGAGGACAAGGCCGCAAACAGGACTCAGAGCAGAGGCTGGGATGGGGCGCGGGTGCCATCTGGTGACCCTGGGAGACGCCCGTGCAGGCTAATTCTCTCTGCGGGTGTGAATACCCAGCGTCCCCCACACACGGGCTGCAGAAACACAGGGATGCCCGCGGGTTCCAGCTCTAGACCCCAGCTCTGCCCGGGTTTCTGCTCTGGGACCTGAGTGTTGGCTTTTCTCCTCCGTCACTCTCTGAGCCAGCACACAGCCTCTTGGTCCATTCCATCCGTCTTCCCATATTTTTGGATGACAGCAGGCAGCTTTTACTTCCATGGTTTGCACGACCACCGGGGAGCCCCACGCTGAACGAGGGACCGCCTTCTAGATCCTTCATTCCAGCTGCACTGAGCACGTTAAGACTTGCTCGCCCAATTCTTCTGCAGTGACTGAAGGGTATTAACTAAGGATTTTCAGGAGCAGGAGAAAATCATCAGAGTGACGCACCAACCCCTGGCTCCCTGACTACTGCACGCGGTGCTGTTGCCTTTTTCTCGTGTCTCCCAGTACAAAATGAGTACCGCGGTGTGGTTTCCGTGGTAGGCGGGCCGGTGGCGTCTCAGGGGTGGCCGGCCAGGAGGGGCCGGGAGGGGCATCAGCTCACACCCCTGGTAAACTGCCGGCTTCTCTGGTGTGGGGGAGCCCATGGGGGGATTTCTCTGATAGATGCAGGGATGGGAACGAAAACATGCCGTTGGCCCACTTCCCGAAGCCCTGGAGGTTGAACTTGGGCGGCGGAGAAGGGGGAAGAGAATAACACCGTGTTCGGAACAGAGTTGCTAGGCTGGATCCTGCTCCAACTGTCATTTTAAAAATAAAGTTGGTGTCTGGGAGGTGAGTTTGGCTGAGATCGAGCTGGCAGCTGCCTTTGAGAGTCAGAGAACACGCGGGGAAGGCGGATTAGCAGCTAAGCCTCGGCGTCAGATGGCTGTTTTTTAAGGAAGGTGTGGAAGTGGAGTTTTCGGTCTCGTCTGTGGCGTCAGCTCTGTCCTCCCCTTACAGAGTGGCCTGGGTCCCCAGCGGGCAGGTGCCCAGCTGCACGGCCAAGCCCATCACACTGGCTGGCCGCCCTTCCCCCTCACTTTCCCAAGCGGCGCCGGGATCCCGTCTTTTCAGCCTCAGCTAACGCCTACAGCTCAGAAAACGATACCACCGATGGATTTGACTGATCTTCCCCCCAAAGTCACCACTGCCCGGCAGCCCTCAGCCCCCCATCGCCTGGTCGTCTCCGGAGCTCTCGCCACAGCCACCTACCCGCCTCCTTGACTCCGCGCTGCCCCTCACACAACACCCAGAGGGTGCTTCCAAGCACCAAATTGACCGTATCGCTCTTTCTTAAAATTCCTCCCCAGCACCCCCTGTTGGTTGTACCCCCCCCCCCCCATGTCAGGACTCCGTCGCTCTGGTCTGCCTCATCTCCCTCTCTACCGTGGCCCTGGGGAGACCCCACTCCCTGTGTGCTCGTGAGGCCACCCCTGTCTATATTCCTCCTGGGCCCATGCAACGCAGCCCTCCTCCGTGGACAGCACTGACCCACTTTCCAGGCTCAGCCCAGACATCCCCTCCCTTCACTAGGAAACCTCCTGGCTCTGCGCCGATGGTGCCCCAACTCCTGGCCCCCCCTTGGAGACCGGAGTGGATATTGTTGGTGCTGCACCCACATCTCCTCCTTGCCTGCACCAGCACCTGTAACCCTTTGTCCAGGCCCTTCTCTGGCCGCACAGCCCCCGCCTCTGGGCCCAGCAGACCCAAAGTGCCGGAGAACTAGAGCTGCCCAGGACAGCGCCCCATCAATCGGTCTTGGGAGACCATTCAGAAATACTCCCTCAGGCGGGAATGCTCCGAGGGGCA
Source organism: Leopardus geoffroyi (assembly GCF_018350155.1). NCBI lineage: Eukaryota > Metazoa > Chordata > Mammalia > Carnivora > Felidae > Leopardus > Leopardus geoffroyi. The sequence continues at coordinate 2,536,202 of NC_059336.1, forward strand.
CCCTCTCTGCTGGCTCTTGGGGGTCCCCTTGTGGGATTAGCTCCAGTGTCCCATAGTGGCAGCTGGCTTAATGACTCACTTTGTCTTCCTTCCCCTCCCTGTCTCACTTCTCCACTCCCCTGCTGGGCTTTCTTGGGCTTCTCTCCTAACTAAACCTCTTATGCTGAATCCTTGCTTCAGGCTCTGCGTCTGGGGAAACTAACCGAAGGCAGAGTCCCTTGTCCTCGCGTTGTGGTTCCCGTGCTAATCCTCACCGGGCGGGCGGGCTCCACCCGGGCTCTGCCAGGCTCTCGCCTACCAAGTTAACGGTTGCGTCCTCGAGTGTGCTGCCTGGCACGCGGCAAAGCTTCGGTAACAACGCGGTGAACGGGAGGAAGGCAGGCACGCTCACCCACATCGTCGTTCAGCCAACCAGAGTGTGGAAAGGTGTTGGTTGTCCTCTGGGGGCCCCAACACGCTTGATGGTTTGACTCTTGGGGAAACAGCAGCCACTGAGGAGGTGGCTGTATCATCTTCTCTTCCCTCAGGACTGTGTGTGATGCGCTGAGCCTTTCACAGGACTTACAAACGGTAGAAGGTGGATGGGGCAAAACACACTTGCTTTGTCTTGAAACCACACGGCTGATCTTTCCCCTCCTTCTGCTAGAGAAATTCACAAGCTCCTTGGCATTTGGGATTGCTGCTGGTAATATAGCCTTGTTGTATATTCCTCCTGACTTTAATTAAATAGGGAATGATATCTCACCTGCAAGATAAAAGAGAGAGAGAGAGAAAGAGAGAGAGAGAGACTATGAGATGCTCTTTACTTGTTTCTTTCTGCTTTAGATCTCTATTGTGAGCACTTTTTTTAAAAAAAGAAAAAAACTTAAGGCTCTTTCTTGACTGAAATCCATAGCACAACTTCCTTCCTTTATTAATAATTACTTTTATTACTATAGAAACGGTACCCAAACAAACAGAAATTACCCACAATTTTCTGCTGTCAAAGTTCACTCCTAAGATTGGGCAGTTGAAGTGAGTCCCCAGGAATTCTCGAAAAATTATATAATTATGTACAAAGTGTACTAATGATGCTGAAGCAAATGGCTTTTCATTTCTCTTGCCATCTCCTTGACCTCTTAGCACAAATAATTCCAGAGAGGGAGGCAGCGGCCACTCTCTCACTAATGGGTGGGGGTCACTGCTGTGAGGTCCGAGGCTATTTCTGGCAAGTCCAGATAATTAATTTCTTGCAACAGAAAAGAGTGGCACCATGTAGAAGGAGGGTGGGCGGATAAACTGTAACAGACACATGATGGTTGCCGTCTACATTCAGCTGAGGGAGGAACATTTATCGGGGCGGGTGCAAGGGCCCCAAATGCAGGGGTGTCTCCTTTTTCTTCCCGGGGAAGCTGGCTGGAGGTGTAGCTGCTGATGGCAGGTTCTGGAAGGGGACTCTGCCTGGAAGGCTGTGTGACTGGGTGGGACCCAGAAAGTGCCAGCAACCAGAGGCCACCCTCAGCGAGCACAATTTGGGGAGAAATGAGTTCAGTGGAGCATAATGGGAGAATTCGTGCACACTGAAGACAGAAAAGGAAAGAAAAAGACAACGTTCTCCATTGATAAATCTGTATTTAAGAACACCTCCCCACTCACAACTCCATCTGTAACTCATGCTGAGTTAAGTGATCTCCATGGTCAGCTGGGTGATTACGATGTTCCAGAAGCTGGAAGTTAATGGGTATCATTTCAGGTTGTTAGTAATGGTGATGGGGGTGATAACAATCACCTTCGACGTGGGCCCATCCGGCCCGCGAGGCACCCCCGTGTCCTCTGGCACCCCGCTGTCAGTGAGGAAGCTCATTCTAGAGGCGACGAGTGGAATAATGGCCTGAAGATAACTCAGCCTTTAATCTATTGTCATCAATCAAAACTTGATACTCGATTATTCATAGCTAGGAAGTCTCTTCACATCACACGACGTTCTTACTAATTTCATATACCGATTTTGGATCATTTTCAAATTTGGGAAGTATTTTATCAAGCTGATTTCATATATGAACTATACGATTCAGAAGAACTTTCCACAGACCCGCTCCCGGCTCCTTGAAGCTCCCCACCGTTGGCGCTAGGCTTCTGATGTCCAGTGCCAGAGCGGCTGTTTATATCACAGTCCAGCTTCTGGACGTGCTGTGTCGTGTCCCAAGGTCGGATGCCTTGATGTGGGGGAGGACGGAAGGATTCCTGAAAGACAACCTACGCTAGAATGGCTGGCGGTAACCGTGGGGTGCCTGGGTGGCTCAGTCGGTGAAGCGTCTGACTTTGGCTCACGTCATGATCTCGAGGTTCACAAGTTCGAGGCCCGCGTCGGGCTCTGTGCTGACAGCTGGAGCCTGGAGCCCGCTTTGGATTCTGCGTCTCCCTCTCTCTCTGCCCCTCCCCTGCTTATGCTCTGTCTGTCTGTCTCTCTCTCTCTCTCAAAAAAAAAAAAAAAAAATGGCTTGCAGTAACTTAATGGGAGGGGAAGACTGTCAAACTATATTATTTTTGCCACTTCTACAAAATCGTTTGAGTGTCCAGACATATTGCTAGGGTTCCTCGTGGGGCTCTGGAAGTGGCCTGTGCGAGTGAGGGTCCTCAGCCCCCCACCGCCAGACCCACGGACACCCCCTTCTCCGGGGATGGTCGTGGTTCCGTAAAGGAGAAGGGGAGGCAGGCCTGGCCTGCAGCCAAGCGAGGCATATTGCTCCTTCTTGAGTGCAGGCAGGTAGATTTGAAGGAAAACAGATCATTATTGCCCTTTGCCTAAGAAATGGCAGCAATTTTTGGCTGCGCATAAGAAACCAGGTGCAATCTGCTGTCCCTCAAGGACGTACATATGAACTGTGATTTTTCCATTTCAAGAATTTGAGGAGATGTCTGGGTCTGGGGGTGGAAATGGGGAATAGTTACAAAAGGGCTCACGGGCTCTTTCTGGAGGAGGATGGAAATGCTCGAAAGCTGGTTTGGATTGATGTTCGCGCAACTCGGTGTGTTCGGTCGAAGTCACGCAGTCAGACATTTAACACGGGTGAGCCATATGGTGAATCTTACCCCAATAAAGCTGTTCCAAATAATCTGAGGGAAGATAACGCTGGACATGCCAACCCCTCGTCATTTCCCCAAGTTTGCAGGGACCCCCAGGGTGTTCTGCCTCTGTGTCCTGCCCCTGCCCTGGCTTGCTGAGCAGAGGTGTGGAGCCAGGCTCTGGGTGGTTTCCCACTGCCTGAGACCATACGGGTTTGCACCAACGTGTGCTGGCTGGCTCTGCTCCCGTCAGTCGGCCCAGGTGGCTGCAACCCGCAGCCGATGCCAAGTCCCCCACCCAGCTTTGTCACCTGTCATCTCTCCAGCCTTGTCACCTGTTACCTCTCCAGCTCTGGGGCAGGAGGGGCTTCTTCTGAAGGCCACCTGGGCTTGGACCATCTTGTGAGCACCTCCACAAGCTTTGGGCGCTTGGGCACCATCTGTATACGGCCCGAGGACGACTCCCCGTGCCTGTCCCTATTCCTCAAGTCCTGGAAGACGCTGCTCTTAACTGGATGCTTCTTTGGCAACTTGGACCCCAAATCAAGGAATTGTTGTATTTTAACAGGCGTTGCCAATTTCCTGGGAGAAACATGTTCCTTTCAAAGTGAGCCAAGAGGAGGAGAGAGCACCAGTGGAAGGGTTTTGGGACTTTCCTGCAGACACACGGGGCCGCAAACCCCTGCTGAGTGGCCCAGGTCGATTGTGATGGGCTGGACACCTTACAGTAAACAGCTTGGACAAGTCGGGGAGGAAGCTCGCTTCTCCTGCTGCTGGAGCTCTGTGCCAGCCTGGGGGCTCCTTTTCTCTCACCCCCCTGGGAAGCGGGAGGGGGCAGAAGCAGGAGGCCTTCGTGAGGGCCCCGCCGTGGGTGGGGTCCTCTGCGCCCAGAGGGATGGAAGGAGTCCATGTGGCGGGGCACCTTCTTGCCACGTACCCCGCAGCCATCCTATGTGGCAGATGGCCCTGTTTTATCTCCCATTTCTCTGCTGGCTCGAAACTCTGGGTACTTAGTGGGTGAGTGAGATTTTGCGGGGCGTTAGGTACAAGAGGGAAATGAGGTGGGACACGGGGAGGTGGGGCGCAGCAGGCGTTTCTCCGTCTGGGGTCTCGGGCAGCTGCTGGGACGAAGCTGCTGGCCTCTGGGGCCAAGGGGATGTAGGATGGGCTCGGGATGGCCTCGGAGCTGGTCGGAGCATGCATCCGGGCCCCCGGCCTCCCTCGGGCCCCTCAGTGCTCTGGTTCCGCCTTCAGATAACCCTGGACATTAGCGGCAGCGTGGCCCAGCTTATTTCCTCTCCTGATGAGCAAGGAGAGGTTGCCCCGGGGCTTTGTGAGCAGGAGTCAGAAGAAACTCCCAACGCACTGAGCCTGGTGCTGGCCCAAGGGCGGCGCAGGATGCAAGGTCTGGATCATGACTATTACTTGCGTTATTATTACTATGATTATTACCAGTGCATTCTAGTTCTTCACAGGTAGTGAGCCCTCCGTCAATGTCGGATGTTAGCGTTCTCACTAATTAGCATTTCCCTGCGGTCAAGCACGCAGGAGCTGTGGGAGGCGGGTGAGGCCAGCGCTGCAGGAACGGGGCTGGTCCTGGGGGAGTGAGCACACAGAAGACACCATGCAGGCCTCGCTGCTCTCGCCCTTACCTGGACTCAAACCCCTCTCTGTCTCCAGGAGGCAGAGCAGCCTTTAATACGCTCCTCAGTGGTTCTCCAAGTGTGGGCTGGCATTGCCAGCGACTTCTTAGAAATGCAAGTCATCAGACCCCACTCCAGACCCCGTGAATCAGAAACTCTGGAAACCCTCCTGGGGGTTCGGGTGTTTGCTGAGGCTGGGACCCTGTGCTCTGTGTCCACCCGGGCCCCTGATAAGCACACGCCTGGGGGATCGTCTCCGAGACGACCCGGGGAGGGAGGACAGGAGGACAGGAGGATGAAGACGCCTTCGCATCGCAGGTGGTGACTTCAGTCACATAAAGAATAGTTAGATCTTCCAGGAGATGGTGAGAATGCGAAAAGAAGCAGAAAGGCCCCCGCCCAGTGTCGATGACTCACGAATCGATGGTAGGTCCGTGCTGCTTTGCCGGGAGGCAGCACGGGCGTCGCAGGAGGTGACGCGGGGAAGCGGAGTTTGCCCAGCGAGCGTCGGACTCCAGGAGGGAGAGCGTGACTTCCTCCTCGCCTTTTCTTCTCCTTTCTTTTGTTCATTTTTTCTTTCTTTATTCCTCAAAAAAAAAAAAAAAAAAAAAATCTCTGATGGTTTGTTTACTTTTCTTTTTGCCATGTGAAAGAGTGGGGAACCAGTCTGTAAGTATGGCAGAAACGGATTTCTTCGATTTTCAGCCTCGGATCTTTGTCAATTAACCCGGCCTCGAACACAAATACTGAGTTATGGGAGAAAAAAAGCCCAAAGCAGTCACTAGACACACTTCTGCCATTTGTCAAGGATATGTTTCTTGGGGCTTGGGGGAGGGGTGCAGGCCGGCAGACACCCTCCCCCCTCCCCCCTCCCCTGCCCTTCCCCCCCCCACCCAGGGCGATCTTATCAGTATTCAGAAATCAGTGAAAAATCAGGACACTGAACTACACTAGAATTTAGGGAAATACCATGTCAGCAAAAAAAAAAAAAAAAAAAAAAAAGGATCACCATTTCATACCAATCACACTTGCAAAAAGCAAAGAAAAAGTCTGAATGCTTCGCGTGATGCCAAAGATGTGAGGAGGCAGGAAGTCACACAGCGGGCGGGGCGTTTACCCCTTGGAGAGAATTTGCAACGTGAGCACCTAAGAAAGCTGGAGAAACAAATCTGTTCCCAGCGGCTCTGCACCTAACACCTACCCTGCTGGGGAATTTCTGCCTCTCCCCCTGGAGTGTGGCCAAGGCTGTCTGCCCACGGCTGCCTGGTCAGCGGGAGGGAGATGGTGGGAAAATGAAGTATCCTCACAAGCGGAGGGAACAGAGTCTGGTCTCACATGAGCAGAGGGAACAGAGTCCGGTCTCACACGAGCGGAGGGAACAGAGTCTGGTTTAACACGAGTGGAGGGAACAGAGTCTGGTCTCACACGAGCAGCGGGAACAGAGTCTGGTCTCACACGAGTGGAGGGAACAGAGTCTGGTCTCACACGAGCAGCGGGAACAGAGTCTGGTCTCACACAAGCGGAGGGAACAGAGTCTGGTTTAACACGAGTGGAGGGAACAGAGTCCGGTCTCACACGAGCGGAGGGAACAGAGTCTGGTCTCACACGAGCGGAGGGAACAGAGTCCAGTCTCACACGAGCGGAGGGAACAGAGTCTGGTCTCACACGAGCGGAGGGAACAGAGTCTGGTCTCACACGAGCGGAGGGAACAGAGTCTGGTTTAACACGAGTGGAGGGAACAGAGTCCGGTCTCACATGAGTGGAGGGAACAGAGTCTGGTCTCACACGAGCAGCGGGAACAGAGTCTGGTCTCACACGAGTGGAGGGAACAGAGTCTGGTCTCACACGAGCGGAGGGAACAGAGTCTGGTTTAACACGAGTGGAGGGAACAGAGTCCGGTCTCACACGAGTGGAGGGAACAGAGTCTGGTCTCACACGAGCGGAGGGAACAGAGTCTGGTCTCACACGAGCGGAGGGAACAGAGTCTGGTCTCACACGAGCGGAGGGAACAGAGTCTGGTTTAACACGAGTGGAGGGAACAGAGTCCGGTCTCACACGAGTGGAGGGAACAGAGTCTGGTCTCACACGAGTGGAGGGAACAGAGTCTGGTCTACCAGACAACCCTTGACGCGGGTGAGGCAGTGTGCGTAGCTCTACAAACTGCATAGCGTACTGACTCAAGATACAGACAGATTCCCGCGGTACAACGCACTTTGTGCGAATCTCAGCACGCCCCATAGAAGGCATGGGCCTCAGCATAGTTCTACAGTCTTGCTGGGTGCAGTTTGAGCCAAAGAGAAGCCTGGAAATGGGGTGGGGGATTTTTAATATCAAACTGGGATGCCCCCATCTTTCTGCAGGTTTGAATCTGTCACCAAAACATCCCGTTTTACAGGTTGAAATTAATCAGAGTTATGACCCACCTCTGCATGGGAACCAGCCGGTCATGAGCAGAGGGGGCATTTACTGAGAATGCTTTATGGGCAGAAGACTTCCCAGGGCTTCATGAAGAGGGAATAAGCCCCCACTGTTGCTGCCCCTGGGGAGTTGTGACTAGCCATGGATGGTCACGTGTGGACCGGCCCATCAGCATGTTAGCAGGTGCTGGCTGGTAGCTAGCCCACAGGGGCAGGTGCCCGGCGAGGCAGGCAGGGCTGCAGTCCCTCCTTGGGGCTGCGGTCCCTCCTTGGGGCTGGGGTCTCTGTGTGTGTGTCCCGCTCACCACCAGCTCTGAAGCCGAGGGCAAGTCCAAAGCCAGTTGGAAGGGAGCTGCTGTTCTCGGTGGCTGCCGTCCCTTCTGTGAAGATGCTCGGGGGTGCTGGGTGTGGAGCCGTGCTGGGTGGAGCGGGAAACCCGCTTAAGGAACAATAAAACTACTGACTGAATGGGAGGCTCGCGTGTGTTGGTGTCTGAGATGAAAGCAGTGGTCTGGCTTCCCTGTAATTGCTGTCAGGTTTTAAGCGCTCCTCTGTTCAGAACTCTCCTTTTAACGCAGCCGTGAAAATTGTTACCAGGCAACGGAGCGGTCCGAGCGCCGAGAATCCAGGAGTAGCTGGTGCGGGGAAGGAGTGGCTGGTGCGGGGAGCCCCCAGCCGGAGCTGCGGCCACCGGGCCCCCAAAGCCCGTGTGGGCTCGCCTGCGCCACTGGCCGGCAGCCGGGGTGGTGTGAGGGCCGGGGGAGCCTGCGGGGTCAAGCATAAAGAGGTGGACAGATGTGTCTGGGTGCCACGGCGCCCCGTGGGGCTCACCTGCTGCAGGGCGAGGGCGTGGGAGGCTGTGTGTGTGCTCCGCTGGGAGAGATGTGAGTGCGCCAGCCTCGCCACCAGGAAGAAGTCCCGTCCTGGGGCTCCCCAGACTCATTCACCCACGGTGGACCCAAACCTCCAATTCAAGCCCAGCAGAGAACCCACCGCTGGGGACCTTGGCCCAGCTAAACCGCCCTTAACCGTCCCTGCAAAGTCAATCAGCTGGTCAGGTTTCCTCACATCAGCTTGTCCTCTCTCAGCTCCGTGGTTCTGACTTGAACATCTCTGCACCTTTAAGGTCCTAGCAGGTGCGATTTACCTCCTGGACAGCACTGGTGTCTGTCTGGGGGAGTTTATGGACCCCTTCTTGGTCTCAGTCAGTCTCATACGTATATACATATATATATGTAAAATTTTAATGACTGTGTTTTATATATAAAATACATCATATATGTAAAATATTTTAATGACTGTCAATATATGATTTAGATTATGATATGCATCTATATATGCAAAACTTTTAATGACTGTTTTATAGATAGATACATAGATAAGTAGATGATAGATATATAGACAGATCTACGGACGGAAGGAAGGAAGGATGGATGGATGGATATATAGACAGGTAGGTCAGTAGATTAGATGATGATGATAGATAGATAGATAGATAGATAACGTTTATGTATTTAGTTACAGAGAGAGAGGGAGAGAGAGACAGCAAGGGAGGGTCAGAGACAGAGGGAGAAAGAGAATCCCAAGCAGGCTCTCAGCCCAGAGCCCAACCCAGGGCTCGATTTCACGACTGTGAAATTTTGACTGAGCTGAAATCAGAAGTTGGCCACTTAACCAACTGAACCACCCAGGCACCCCAAGATAAGTAGATGATACAGATAATCATCGAATGGATGGATAGATAGGTAGGTAGGTAGATAGAGATAGATAGATAGAGATAAATGATATAAATAGATCGATGACTGGATGGATGGATGGATGGATGGATGGATAGATGATACAGATAGATGAGTGGATGGGTAGATAGATAGATAGATAGATACATACATACATACATGCATGATACAGGTAGATTAATGAATGGATGGATGGATCAAAGAATGGGTGGTTGGATGCATAGTTAGCAAGCTAGCTAGCTAAAATTGAAGAAAGGCCCATAGAGGCACACATGATTGATTAGAGCCCATGACAGACCTGCATCTCTGACTGCAATTGACCTGGCCAAGGGTGATGGGGGCCTGGGACTAGGAAGTGTTGGAACAAGTGGGGAGAGGGCTCGGATTCCCCATATATTTTGCAGACAGAGCTGACCAGTTTGGAGGTGAATGTGGAGAAAGGACTGCCAGTGCCGACTTCCAGAGCTTTGCTGGGCAGTGGGGACCCATTCCTTTTCATCCAGCATCATGTGCCTCAGAGATTCCAAGCCCGCTGGACACAGCTGTCCCCAGAAAGACAGAGAGAAAGAGAGAGAGAGAGAGAGAGCTCCTGGAGACTGGAACGAGCAGACAGGCAGGCGAGCTCAGGGCGAGGGAGGCCGTCTCACGTTTCTAAGGGGAGCTGTCACAATTCAAGCTGCCCCTTGGGGATAGAGATCATGCCCCCTGGATGCCACCAATGTGTAAAGGTGGCCCTTTTGACACCGGTTCTCTGCAGCAGCTGCAGGGAGGAGGGGGTGGGGGGCCCCGTTCTGAGGCGGGGGTTGTCTTTCCCGGCATCAGCTTCTCGGGAGCATTGACACCAGGGCGCTGCTTGCAGAGAGCCTTGATTGAGATCAAAGTGTGTGTGTGCATCATGTTATCGGGGCCTGTTTCCCTCCTGCCACTTTGAACGAGATTCCTGGCTGTTCCGGGCACCTTCAGAGGAAGCATCCCTCTCGCTCTGGCTGCCTTGTGCAGAGCAGCTCAAAGAGAAGTTACTTAAAAAGCCTTCTCGCCTGTGCACTGCTTCTGTGAGTGCATCTTGCTTCCCTGGGCTCCTGGCTCTGGCCTGCGACTCTCTGATGCGTCTCGTTCCCAAGCCCTTTGTGGAGACTTCCAGCAGCCAGCTCGAACAGGAGCAATTAGCTCCGACGGGTAATTAGGCTTGTTTGCTTGTGCTGGGCTTGGGCTCTGGGGCGTGACCGGCTTTTATTTCAAGTCCACTCTGCATTGCCCCCTCCGAGTGTGAGGCAGACGAGATGGCAAGGTGTTTAGAAAACACAATTATGTTCCACTGGCTTCCAAAACGTTCACGGCATGTTCCGACGCGGCTTATTGCCATTTGCTTTCAAGATGACTCTCTTTCCCATCTTTGGTATTCAACATTTGCCTGGTTGTAAGAAAAAAAAAAATGTCTCCGGGCCTACCTGTCTCCCAGCACAGGTGGGCTGCAAGGTGACATCTTTAGTACGTCGTGTGTGTGCGTCTACAGTGGAACGAGTGCAGATGAGGAAAATTATTCCAAAAAGTCTGATCACTGGGACTACGCTGCAAGTGGTCCTAGGGGTCAAGGAAGAGGAGTGTGGAAGGATCTCATGACATCAGTACCAAGATTCCGCCTCCTGGAGAGGTCACGGCAGCCCCCTCCTGAACCGTCAGGTGGTCCAGACGCCCCTCCTCCCCCGGCCACCTCCAGAGACAGGGGCCCTGCCAGCTTTAGAGGAGGGACTTTGCCGAGGGCTTGGATAACGCCTCCTGTCTGTCTCCCAGACGCTTCGCACTGACTGCTCCTACCTCTGGTCTCTACGACTCTCAGGCTAGGAGTGAGCTCTCTGCCAGAGCCAGTGTTTGGGCTCATGATCCTCACTTGATCCTGACCTTCCGTGACCTTGGGAAGCCTTCTTGTTGCCAGTCGTACACCCTCAGGACCCCCCAAAGGACCCAGTTCACACCCGCATCCCCAGCTTGGACAGGGCTGCCCCTGGCTGAGACAGTCAGTGCCTTGGTGCCAAGTAGAGGAAAGCGTCCGCCTGGACGAATGCAGTAGGAGAAAGTCATTTCCTCCGGGAGAGCACAGACCCAGGAGTCTCAGGCTGAGCTAACGGATGACATTTCTGTGCAAAGAAAGAAGGGAAGCGAGGGAGCGTGGGGATCTTTCAGCCCCCATTCTCCCCACTGGTCAGGGTCTTTGGACGGTCCCTGATCTGGCCAGTAATAGGCACTCACGTTTTGGAAATTGGCAAATGGATGAGCTGGTTGTCAGGGTTTTTTTACCCCCTGGGCGGAGCATTCGAGCGCCGTGGGAGCGGATTTGAGAGAACGGTCTAATGGACATTTTCACCTTGCAGTTTGTGTTTGTAGAAAGCGGAGACTTCGAGTGTGCTGGAATTCAGCAAGTCGCAAGCACAGGAAATCGTAGGAAAATGCCATCATACGGAAGGAAGGACTAAAGCTGGTGCAGAGTCTGGATGGAGTCCTGGCTCCGCCCCTGTGACACCACCTGGGTCTCAGCTTCCTCGTCTATAAGATGTGACAGGTTGGGGGCGTACCTGCCTCAGAGCGTTGCTGTGAGGTGTGAAGGAAATTATTTCCGTGGCGTAGGTTGCTACACCGCAAGGCCCCGTACATGCTTGAGGTAGGATTATGTCGTCTAACTCGTGTTTGGCCAAGATGCAAAGAATCTTGAATTCGCACGCAGCAGAAGCATGCGGGCACACGGCAAGAAAACTGAAGGACTTTCTTCTCTTTCCAGGAAACGATCCAGATGCCAGGTGGATCTGTGAGGGCTCAGTGCAGGAAACAGAAACCCCTCAAAGTGGTAAAAGCGGAAAGTGACCTCATACGGGGAATGGGATCTGGCGAAAGCTCTGGGTGGGCAGGAGCCGTGGGCGCTGGAGAGTCGCAGATGGGCCAGCCTGCACAGACGACATGTTCTGCAGCAATGGCCCGCCAGGCAGAGGCCGCTTCGACCCTCGAGGAGGTGGGAAGTCAGGAGACCACCACAGAACTGTTGATCCCAATGACATGTGGAGACTCTGATCCTTTGGTTGGGCATTGGGGCTCAAGAACGTGCTGCCTCCGTCATAACTAAGACACTCAGACTATGTCCTGACTGCCCACGTCGTCGCAGCCGCAAGCCGGCTATCTGACACGGGCTCCTGCTGACACCAGCCGAGGGAAGCCTGCACACGGCCCCCCTCCTGTCTTCCCCCTCTCGACGAGAACATCTAACTGGCAACTCTGGGTGCGAGGTGAATTCGTTCTCCGTCGCTGCTTAACACATTAAGCAACGTGGTTCCTGTGGGGCAACGGTCCGTTCCAGGTGGGTGTGGCTTGGCTCCCGACTAGGGCGGGGTCTCAGGGACAGGCTCACCTGTGGAAGGACCTGCTTCCAAACGTACTTAATCGCCGGTGGAATTCATTCCCCCAGGCAGTTGGGCTGAGGTCCTGGTTCCTCGAAGACTTTCACACCCTCAAGGGGGTCACTGGAGGCCACTTAGCATCAACTCACTGCGCAACAGATTCCAGAAAATGTAGTTTTCAGCTTGTCACCCTTGGCAGGACAGGAGGCACTCAAGGAGGAATGGATAGAGGCTAAGCGCCAGTTGACCACATCCAGGGGTCGAGAGGAAATTAAAGACACGCGGTGTCTCGAGAAAGACCCTGGATGTGGTAAAGGCCGTGATGGTCTGTCCACGTGTGTCTGCTGACAGGCAGGCCTTTGTGGGCTGGGAGACGGCTCAGACGATACTTTCTACAAATGCCGCCAAAGAGGAGCCATCAATAGTGAGCAGGTTATGAAGTGACAGACTGTCAACCTCGGAGCCATAGCATCCTATAGCGGGAAGGGTCTTCGGCTTTCGGACGGAGGCAGAATGATGGAATCATGAACAATCCTTCGGGCCTGGAAGTCTCCACTGGCACATTGCATAGATCACTTCTCTGACCCCAGTGCCCTAATCTGATAAATGAGGTAATGATAGTCCTTACCTTCTAGTGTTGTGAGGGGTTGATAATTGCTTTTATCCATGAAATGCTTTCCAAATAACACCTCACGTGGCATGTTGCTCAAAGACGTGGGATGTTTGCAGCCCCATACCTTCTTTTCCCAGATGGCTAATGTGACACAGATTTTCAGTGACCCAACGGTCCCGTAAGAAGTTCGTGGCAACGGTGGGCCTAGAAGCTGGGTCCCTCGGCACCTAATCGAGAAAGAGGAAGAGATTTCCAGTAAAACAGACAATCCTTTCTCCTATTTAGGCTGAAACGTGAAATTGCTGTTTTATGGTTTAAAACGGCTGCTTGTCGACTGGTTCCGTGTGGGAGCCGCCCCCCCCGCCCCGAAGGCAGGTTTGCCTGGGCACAGGTGGAGTCGGCCACCCCGGGTCCACAGATGCCTGTGGCCTCTTGGCCGGGGATATGGCTGTGCCTCTAGCTCAGGCCAAGTGTCCGCTGATTTCACATTATGAGTCTGCACTAGCCACTGGTTCTGGTTTCCTGATTTACGTGAAGTTCATGCTTCAAAGCAGGGTTTGGCTTGGCCTCTCTACCCTGCCTGCTGCCGTTTGTCTGACAGACGAAAGCTGGCATGACTTGCATGCTTCATTAACCGGGCTGGAAGGGACAGCGTTCACGGTCTACGCACTGTCAGAGGCAGATACGTCCCGCCGGCTGTGGCTCTGCTCCGAGACCAACAGTCCTGCAAGCTTGCTGAGGCCGGCTGGGCTGGGTCGGTGGCCCTTGTGTTTGGGGTCTGCAAGCCAGACCTGTGAGGTGTGCTTTGGGGTCGGTGAGAACCCAAGTCAAGGTGTGACCTGCTGGGGAATGCGGTTTGGAACCCCCCTCCTCGAGCCCGGCTCACCTGTCACCTGAAAGTCCTTATTGTGTGGGAAGAGCTGCAGGGAAAACAAGATTCAGCTCAGTGGTCGGCAGGTGTGGATCGGGGTTCACTTCTACTCACAGGACGTTGCTGGATCCTCTTGTGGGGACACCATACAAGACCTCCCCAGGGAGATGACATCACACCACGAGTGTCAGGAAAGAGCTGGCTGAAACTCCCTGTTTAACCTGAAATCATAGGACGGGGCACCTGGGTGGCTCAGTCGGTTAAGAGCATCTGACTTCAGCTCAGGTCATGATCTCGTGGTTTGGGGGTTCGAGCCCCACGTCGGGCTCTGTGCTGACGGCTCAGAGCCTGGAGCCTGCTTCCGATTCTGGGTCTCCCTCTCTCTCTGCGCCCCCCCCCCCCCGCTCTGTTTGTCTGTCTCTCTCTCTCTCAAAAATAAAATAAACATTAAAAACAATTTTTTTTAACTGAAATCATAGGGGAAAGGATGTCAATTCTGGATGCACATCCAGTTCACCCAGACCTCATCCTGGATGATGGTCCTGGACGGGGCCTGGTCATGTGTGTTTTTCTGAACACCCCGGATGATTCCAAAGTGCAGCCGAAGTGAGGAAGCACTGATATATGCAAATACGTGCATGCCTGGAAAATCTCCCTGCACGGACATGTTTTCATTCATTCATCAACCCATATTCACTTACCGTATTTGTCACCATGCCTGATGTGGTGACAGGGAACACTGCCCAGCCTCTGGCCCTGGCGTGGGTGGCTTCCAGGCCATTGCCACGCTGGGAAACATGTCCTTCCTCAGCTCGAAGTGGCCGGACTCTGCCTGGGAAGCTGTTTTGAACAAAAGGAACTGGGTGAACCTGACCCATCAGAGGCAAACTGTGGACGCCACAAGGCGGGTGATCTCAGCTTGGAGACTTGCAGTGGAGGGTGACAGCCACTCCCCCACAGTCGGGGATCCTGTAATCCCCAGGGATGCGCGGAGGGTGGAATTTGGTATCTGATGCGTGGGGTTGTTTGGAGAGATCCCATCACATGGTGGAAGATGAGCCAACATGATGAAACCTGGGCGGGCGGCCACAAATAGCTTAGCCCGTGTGTCTGCTTTTAGACACTCAAAGTGCATTTTGTTCATAGAGCATTTCCAGGGAATGTTTCCAGGGCGTGACGTGGTGATGGTTTGGAGGCATGGCTCGGAGTCTGTGGAGTTGAATGGGTAGGGACTGGCCGGCCTGTGTGTGCTCAGAGTGAGTGCCTGTCTATGTGGAGGCCGGTGGCTGGGGAGGAGGGACTTTGGCGACAGACTGCTCTGGGTTCACACCTAGCTTCCCCTATTTGTGGGCTCTACCGTGCAAGGCACACACCCTCGTCCATGAAAATAGGGGCAATGACACCTGCATCTTGGCATTCCTGGGAAGACCAGAGCTGAGCCAGTAAAGAACCAGGCACCACACTGACACACGACAGGTGCCTAAGGAGCGGTCACCGTGTTGGGTTTGTATCGGCTGCAACCTTGACACTGGGCAACAGACCAGCCCAACGCCCAAGGGCTGGAGGGAAGTAATGTGAGTCATGAGTGTGGGCTGTGGGGCTGTTACGCTGATCCCAGGCAGGCTCAGCTGTCTCCAGTGGGGGCTCCTGCCTGCAGCCAGCTGAGGGGCATCCACTCTCCTCTAGGGGTCGCTCACATGGTTTCCCTGGTAGGCAACTCTGCATATCTGTGCAAGGCGCTGGTAGGGGTCACAGAGGGAAGGGAAATGCTCGACACTCTTCAAGTTTTGGCTGGAGTCACAGTTGCTGACATCCTGCCGGCCGACGCAAGTGACCTGGCTGAGCCCCGAGTCAGGCGGTGGGACCACCGAATTGTGGGCAGAGGATGGGAAGGGGCACCAGGAGGCCACCAAGGGGGCTATCAGGGCAACCACGTTACCACGCATTCTCGGGAAAAAGGACTCCGAACTGGAAGTTATTCTGCAAATTCCGCTTGTCATTTCTCGTCCAGCTTTGCTGCCTGACTTGGTGACGGTGGACCGTGGGGCAGGACCTCACTGCACTGGAGATAAAGCAGCTGCTCGGACCAGACGGGCGGGACCTATGGGCAGGGTCTACAGGGGCAGAAACGAAAATGAGACGCCACCTCCAGTGGGTTGCAACGATGAACAAACAGCATGATGGGACGTGCCTTCGATGGCGGAATGGCGGAGAAGCCTCATGTTTATAAGACTTTTCAGAATGTGTCTGTTGACTGCACGCTTTCGCTTGCAGATTTCGCAACAGTAAACACTGAAATAATTGAATGTTTGCTGTTCAGAGATGCTCTTTGTGTGAACTAATAAATGTCTTCCAGCCGCGCATTTGGGGAGAAGTTAAATAAAAATGGTCACGCGTGGTTGATTCTGCCCGCTGCAGAGACGTTAACTGCCTCTCTCTCCCCCGTTTCGGAGTCTGAACAACGGGTCCTCGTGAGCAGCGCCTCCCTCGCTGGGGAGAGTGGTGGATGAGGGAGTGCGTGGGGCGGAGGGGCACGCGCTTGGAGGGGAGGACCCTCCGCTGGAGATTGGGATCCTGAGGAGGGGGGCCCTCCAGCTCATCCGGACCCCCAAGCCTCCCTCCATCTGGAGACGCTCCCAGGCATCTCTAACCTACAGGCCATTTTTGGGGGGCAATGCGTTTTCTGTTCTCCATAAATCAGCCCCATTGATCACTTCGGGCATCGTTAGGCTTTATTGTGACGCGTTGCCGCCTTTGAGGGAATAATTGCCCAGTTTGGCCAACATGGGACCTGCGTCCTTTATCTTTATTTCCTCTCTGGGGATGCCCTAATTAGTATTTACTTTCACTTAAAAGAGGGAAATTTCTTCTGATGAAATCAACAGTTTCCTCTGCGTGCCAAGCTTGTTTTATGATATTAAGCATTTAAATAAAAAATTATAAACGTAGCATGAAATGCTGATGGGGGTGATTAATTTATTTTTATTTTGCATATTTTAAGGCAGTGGGGATTGCTGTTTTGACGCAGACCCAATTACAGTCTTTGAGTTCCGCGTAGACACGAGAGAATTAGCCCCTGACGGCGGCTGTGAGTGGGCGGCTGCGCGTCCCGCGCAGGCGGGGCCCACAGGCTGAGCCGCTGTGGCCCCGAGAAATAGCAAAGAAAGACATTGGGGACAGAAGGAGATTTTCAGTGCAAGCGGGGTGCTGGGCGGAAGGGAATCACCTTCCCTGTTCCCTCCCTCTTCTTCAGTCAATGAGCCTCCCAGGGCCGGCCACTTCCTTCCAACCCCCACCTGCACCATCGTCAGGGTCAGCTGACGCTGTGGCCACTCTGAGTCAGGAGGCCTGGGTCTGAGCTGTTACCCTGCTGCTCCCGGTCGCTTCTAGCTGAGTGACGCGGAGCTTCATGCAAACTCCGTGAGCCTCGGTTTCAGCATCTGTGAAACGGACAGCTCCCCTGCCTAACCCGCTGGGGATGCTTGGAAGACCAGTGACCCCGAGAACGTGAGGGCGTCTGTGGACTCCGTGAGCACTTAACACCCATCAGCGTGGGCCCATGCCAACTTCCCTGCCTGGGGCCCCCTTCGCCGGTCTTCCGGATATGCTGAGTGGTTCCATGGCAACGCTAAAGGAGCAAGAATTCCTTTACGGTGGCCAAAGCTGAGGCTCTCGTCAGTGAAGCCCCTTGTCAAAGGTCAAAGGCAGAAGTTGAAAGCGAGCTGGTCAAAGGCCGGATTTAGGGCTTGTGTGCAGACTTTTAGCCCACGCGGTGGTCCGCTGAGCCTGCCTGGGCTTACCTTTGAAGCAGGCCAGTGGGCCCATCATTTCTTCCCCGGATGTTGACAGATCGCCCACTCAGCCCGCCAGCCACCTGAGAAATGCCAACCTGTGGTTTAAACGACAGCTCCTCACGTGCGGGGAGGGTGGGCGACACAACAAAACGCAGGTGAACACAACCCAAAACAGTCTGTTTTGCTTCGTGTTGATGCTGTAGACCAGTATCAGGTTCGGGCTTCTCCACGATGTTCCCCGACGCCTGGCTCTCAGCCCGGAAGGCCAGCCCGCGGTCCCCCGGCACCCCTTCCCCGCGATGTGGGCAGTGGGGCCGACACGGGCGCCAGGACTCGCGTGGTGCGTGAAAGATGCAGAGCTAGGTCCTGGAAGTCATATTCCTGTTTGGTTGCTGTGTGATGAGTGTGTTCTCAGAGGATTATCACTTTGTGTGAGGAACGGACCCAAAGACCAGCCCATCCTCGGAGTAATAGGAGACCTTGTTCATAAACAATCATTCTGAAAAATTAAAACAAAACATAAGAAGTAACACATTAGCCGACAAATGTGTGACACTATAGATTCTTTTATTCCAAGCAACATGGTTTTCAGGTTTTTCAGTTCAAAGCTTGTGTTAGGGGGAAAAAAAATGAAAGCCCTCGTAACAAAAGAACAAAAAGGGGAAATTTAATGAGAAACATGAGAGAAGAGCAGAGAAAACGCAAAAGTTGAAATATAGCAGATAACAGAGCAGAAAAACATTAAATGGCTTTTAATGAAAGGATTACCCTGGAAAAATTGCAAGTGTGGAGCAAAAAGTATTTTAATGATTGTATTACAAGGAGAAAGCAGATTAGCTGTCACCCCTAAACAAAATTAATCCGTACAATAAACTCAATTTGGAAAGAAAAGTTTTCAGTGGAGACTGCCTTGGACAGAAGCGCCGTGGGTGCGAGCCGATTTGCAGGAAAGAAAGTTGAATATTCCTCACCGACCGTATCAGATTCTTAAGGGATGTGAATGATCTAACCTCAGTTAAGCATCTGGTATACACAAAAGCCTTTTAAAGGTCATGTAAAGTCAAGAGTAAGTATATCTAGGGGCGCTTGGGGGGCTCAGTCGGTTGAGCGTCTGACTTCGGCTCAGGTCATGATCTCACAGTTCATGAGTTCGAGCCCCGTGTCGGGTTCTGTGCTGACAGCTTGGACCCTGGAGCTGCTTCGGATTCTGTGTCTCCCTCTCTCTCTGCCCCTCCCTGCTCGTGCTCTCTCTCTCTCTCTCTCTCTCTCTCTCAAAAATAAATAAAAAAGATTAAAAACCAAAAAAATAAAGAACAACAACTTCATCATAGAGCTATTCTGATTATTACATGAAAAAATATATATATAAGGAACAGTCTCTGGGGCACTCAGGTGGCTCAGTCGGTTAAGCATCTGACTTCCGCTCAGGTCATGGTCTCACAGTTCATGGGTTCCAGCCCTGAGTCAGGCTCTGTGCTGACCGCTGGGAGCCTGGAGCCTGCTTCCGATTCTGTGTCTCCCTTTCTCTCTGTCCCTCCCCCACTCATGCTCTGTCTCTCTCTTTCTCTTAGAAATAAATAACAAACATTAAAAAAATTTAAAAAAAGAACAAGCATATTTGCATTCGCTCTGGTGTCATGTGCCGTGTGGGAGACTCTATTTCATCTTTAGCGCCTTCTCAAATTTGAATGTCTCTAAGTGTTTTTGTAAATTTTTTTTAATGTTTATCTATTTTTGAGAGAGACAGAGACAGAATGCGAGTGGGTTAGGGTCAGAGAGAGAGGGAGACACAGAATCTGAAGCAGCTCCAGGCTCTGAGCTGTCAGCACAGAGCCCGACACGGGGCTCGAACCCATGAACGGCGAGATCCTGAGCCGAAGTCAGATGCTCAACCAACTGAGCCCCCAGGTGCCCCATTGAATGTCTCTTTAAACTGTAAAGAGCTGGCTTGAGTATTGATTTCTAGTTGGCCTTGAGCCATCTATTGGGGGTTTCCCGTCGTGCTCTCTTTCTGGATCGGACAGCGTCCTTCCATTCACGGCACTCTCGAGGAATATTCCATATTTGTTAACCCTCCGAGCTGAGACCTGTCTGTGCCAGTCAGCTGCTGCTGGAATAATGCTGATTAACAAACTGCCCTCAAACCCAGAGCCTTGGAACAAAAAGACTTTCTTTCCTGAGTCAGCAGATCAGCCTCTGCTTATGTCCCTTCAACCTAAACGAGCAACATGCTCAAGCTTCAGCAGGGCCCAGGTGCGACCTGGCCCCAAGGGGCACAGGGGTGGGGGATGTCTGTGGAACTGCCACCCGCTGTTTCGTGCCATCTGACGCCAAGGTTGTCCGGGTGCCTTGAGCCCCTCAGGAGGCAGCAGCTCTGAAGAGCCTGGATGGCAAGTAATGGGATTTAAGCTCTGCGTCCGCTGCTTGTCAGCCGTGGGCCCTGGGCGGGCACGAGCCTCGGCCCCCTTGTTTCCAGAGTGGCTCCAGTGGGAAGGAGCAGGGCCTGGGAGCCACACAGATGTGGGTCATGTGTTACTTGTCCGGATGAAAACAGCAAAAAGAACTGTTACAGGACACCTGGAGGAACCCCCTCCCTGATTTCATCTTCCCTCGCCACTTCAGGAAAGAAGGGGTGACGGGCTCCTGGGGGGCTCAGTCAGGTGAGCATCTGACTCTTGATTTCGGCTCAGGTCATGATCCCAGGGTCGTGGGTTCGAGCCCTGTGTCAGGCTCTGTGCTGAGTGTGGAACCTGCTTAAGATTCTCCCCACCTCTCTCTCTCTCTCTCTCTCTGTCTCTTCTCCCCCACTCTCACTCTCTCTTCTCTCAAAATAAAGAAATAAGTATTTTTTAAAAAGGAAAAAAAAAGAAACACGGGGCTAGGTGGAAAGTCACCTTTGCTTGACCCTGGGCAGGTGAGACATACATGAAAGTCCCACTGACTTCTGACCACAGCAGGCCGTGGTGGGGGTTACTCTCACCCTCGTGTTCTTGGTGCCAGAATGGAGGCTCCAAGAGGCTCTGCACCTTGTCAGAGTTCACCAGACTACCAGGTGTTGCTTGCAGAGAATTCTGTCTCTTCCAGGCAGGTGTCTGGCCTGCTCAGGGTAAGGTACCACCCAAGAGATGCTCAGCTGGCAAGAGATGCTCAGGGGCACTTGGCCCCTATGGCCAGTGGCAGGGCAGTGAGGGGGACTCGCTTTGACAAACCCAAGCTGGTATCTTGCTGACCAACCACTTTTTCAACTCAGCCACAGGTTGCTCATGAACGCCAAACAGAAGGGAAGGATGTGATCACACAGCACCTGTCTTCTCCAAGTGGTGGCTCCCCTGTGGCTCCCCTGTGGCTTCTCTGTGGCTCCCCTGTGGCTCCTCTGTGGCTTCCCTGTGACTCCTCTGTGGCTCCCCTTGTGGCTCCCCTGTGGCTCCTCTGTGGCTCTTCTGTGGCTCCTCTGTGGCTCCTCTGGCTTCCCTGTGACTCCTCTGTGGCTCCCCTGTGGCTCCTCTGGCTTCCCTGTGACTCCTCTGTGGCTCCCCTGTGGCTCCTCTGTGGCTTCCCTGTGACTCCTCTGTGGCTCTTCTGTGGCTCCCCTGTGGCTCCTCTGTGGCTTCCCTGTGACTCCTCTGTGGCTCCCCTGTGGCTCCTGTGTGGCTCCCCTGTGGCTCCCCTGTGGCTCCTCTGTGGCTTCCCTGTGACTCTTCTGTGGCTCCTCCGTGGCTCTTCTGTGGCTCCCCTGTGGCTCTTCTGTGGCTCCCCTGTGGCTCCTCTGTGGCTTCCCTGTGACTCCTCTGTGGCTCCCCTGTGGCTCCTGTGTGGCTCCCCTGTGGCTCCTCTGTGGCTCCCCTGTGGCTCCTGTGTGGCTCCTGTGTGGCTCCCCTGTGACTCCTCTGTGGCTCCCCGTGGCTCCTCTGTGGCTCCCCTGTGACTCCTCTGTGGCTCCTCTGTGGCTCCCCTTGTGGCTCCTGTGTGGCTCCCCTGTGACTCCTCTGTGGCTCTTCTGTGGCTTCCCTGTGACTCCTCTGTGGCTCTCCTTGTGGCTCCTGTGTGGCTCCCCTGTGGCTCCTGTGTGGCTCCCCTGTGGCTTCCCTGTGACTCCTCTGTGGCTTCCCTTGTGGCTCTCCTGTGGCTCCTCTGTGGCTCCTCTGTGGTCCCAGCGTCTTCAGTAGGAAGCTGTGTCACATGAAGTTGCAAGTACAGAGGCCTCTTTACTAGGGTGCCCTCCATGCTAGCCCAACATACATCGGCCTCAGAGCCATGCTTTCACACCCAGACAGAGTCAGACGTCAACAGGACTTGCCACTTAAGCCACAGACTGTCCCTGTATTTGGCGTCGTGGGGCTACATGTGGAGGCAGGCTCCTGTCCCAAACCCAAGTTGTTGAGGACTTCCCAGTTTCAAAGGGATATTGGAAAAGTCAAACATTTAGCCCGGCCGGGCTGCCCTTTCCAGGGCCCGCGGACCTGGCATCACAAACAACAGGAGTGTGCTTCTCATGCTCTGGAGGCTGGAGGTCCAAGGTCAGGGTCCCTTTCCAGCAAATCCTCCAGAACACGTCCTCTGCTTCCCGGGCTCCCGGGGATCTACAGGATTGCATCTGGGACAACCGCTGTGGTCTGAGGCCTGGGGTTTGCCGCCAGGCTCACCCGGCCAAGGCTGCCCACGGAGCTCAGAGTGCGGCTGTGACAGGCTGCTTTCCCGGGGAAGCATGGGTAGTGCGGCTGGGGAACGGGGAAGGTTGCTGAAGAGAAAGCAGCCCACACATCACGCTCTGTGGGAGACAAGCGAGCGAAGGCACAGGGGAGCAGGGTCCGAGCACACGAGCTCTAAGTGGCCTTCCGACGCCACAGTGATTACATGGTAATTATTTATAAAGGCTCGACTGTAATTCGGGGACAGGGATGGGGTGCCGTGAGCCTTTTGGCACAAACCATTCTGTACTGTGGGTGCTCGTGGAATCTCAGAGAGGTTTAGGAACTTGCCTCAGGTCACACAGCAAAGAGAGCAGGAGAACCCAGGAACCGAACCCTCATCTTTCTGATGCTCTTAACCACCATCCCGTGCTGTCAGGCTGCTAGGGGGACAGATGGAGGGGAATGGGCCGTCCTGTCGCTCCCTGTGGTTGTCATCGTGATGGCTTCCCAAAAATGCCTATGTCCCAGTGCCGGAATAGTGACCCTCCTACGTTACAGTCACGAAGGCGAAGGGGAAGGCTGGAGGCAGAGCAGAGGCTGCTGGTCAGCTGACCTTGAGACGGAGAGGTGGTCCTGGAGCCTACAGGCAGGGGGGCAGACTCATCAGCTCCCTCGGAAGCCAGGAGGGCGGCAGGAGGGTCGGTGTGAGGGGCGTCGGGGACACGTGCCCATGGAGAACGGCACCGTGAGATCGACCAGCACTTCAGCTTCAATGACGATGATGGCCTCCGAGCTGAGAGGGGTCCCCCCTCGCCAGACCCTCCAGATGGAACATCCACACCCACACCCGACCTCTGCGAGGGGACAGGGCAGACTTCTGAACCCCCTGCACTGTGGGGTCACGAATCTGCGGTGTTGGCACTCAGGCTTGTGGTTATTTGTCAAGGACGCCACGGGAGGGATTCAGCCCCGGCCCCTGTCCACAGATGGCTCACGTCTGCCAGTGAGAGAGACACATGGGACCGCGGACTTTGGGAGGCGGGATGGGCACACGCCTGCCCCAGGGGCTCCCTGCCTGGAAACGCTGGAAGGTCACACACAGACTTGGCGTATCCTCTCTCTCTCTGGACCTCCAGAACCCCCTCTTGCAGTTCCCTGGGCCGCCTCCCGCCGTCTGAGGGTTCCAGGCCTGCTGTGGGGTTTCTGAACCAGCCGACCTGGAGTGTGGCCCGGGAATATGCGTCTCTAGCTGCTGGTTGCCCTCAAGAACTGATTATCAGAACTTCTCTTTGCGGCTTGAATGCATCCCTACTCCGTTGGCTGGGGTCATCTGTGGGCCCGTCTTCCTTAATTCACTCAGCATTTATTGAGCACGTATTCTGGTGGCAAGGTGCTGGACCGGGCTTTTCATGTGCGAGATGATCTCCTGGAGTCGACACAACCACGAGAGCCACAGAATGGCCCTTTCCCCATCGCACAGATGAAGAACCTGAGGCTCGGATGCCCTGTCCAGATGCAAGGACAGTGAGTTGCATTCGAGAAGGTTCCGTATCCACTGTCTTATCAGTTGAACGGCTCCCCTGGGATCTTCCCCAGCTCCAGCCCCTGCGGCCCCTCCTGCCGCGCTGTGCATACAGCAGGCGCTTACTGAGCACTTACAGAAAGAGTAAATCCTACCTGAGTTTCAGCGGATCTCCCCATTTTGTTTCCAAGGAGTATTCCTACAACATAAGACGGAGCTACATCCAAAGGACATGTAACCCAGGAAGCACAGCTGAAGCGGCAATGCTTGGGGAAGGTCTGGTGCCTCGAAACACAGGCCTCCCTCCTCCTCTGCCTACCCGGCCATTGAGATTGGACTCTGGTCCTTCCTCTGCGGTCCAGGAAACCCGCTCCCACGAACAGGCAGTCCCATACAAGACCTCTCCTTCTTGGCTGAGGCCACCCGAGTGCAGGAGGCCCGTCTAGAAAGCGGCCTCCGAGATCACCACGGCAGAGCTCTCCCTCCGTGCGTCGGGTCCCGGGGGAAGGCGCCCCGGCGGATCCCGGTTCCTGTTCCGGAGCCCGAGGTCTCTGCATTAGCAGGGAGGCCTGCAGCCCAGCCTGCTGAGCAACACCGCCCTCCCAACCCCCCCAGAGGAGATGTACTCAGGCGCGCCGTGAAAGTCATTCTGTTCATCGTCTAATCGACTGTAATTAACTGAGGACGAGACACGGGCCCAGAGGGAGGAGAGACACAAGGGACACAAAGACGGACTGTCAGGTGGAGCGCTGCGGGAGGCTGTGCGGACATCCCATTTCCCTTTTCTAAGGACCTTCGTTAGCGTGCAGCGATCACTCACGCCATCACCGGCATTTTTAGCTCGCCAGCTTATCGATACGGGGTGGTTCCGTGTCGATGGGCTGACGTGTTCCCGATACAGCCTGGAGAGGGGACGGTGGATATTCATCTCTGCGTGCCTGTGACTGTGACGGCAGATCGATGTGTGTCCGCATACCCCCGTCCTCTGCGAAACCACACTCTGATGACAGTAATTAAGCTGTGGGAGGCGGTCTGGCTGAACCCAGCACCGCTCTGCTACAAACGTTGCTCACTGATCAAACCTATTCTATTTTTAATATCCACGGATTAGCCTCACTCTCAAAACACTGCATTGCCACGGGCACGTGAAATGAGTCCTCGCCGCGATCCCAGGACTGTGCTCCTTCGGATCTGCCGCTGGGCCGGGAGGGAGGGAGGGGTTCCGTGCAGGGAGGACCGCTGGCCGGAGGGGCCCCGCGTGTGGAGGTGCAGCCCTGAGACACAAGAGGGGCTTGGCCGGGGGCACGGGGGGCTCCCGGTTGTGGTCCCGACCCCACCCTCTCCTGTGAGAGCCAGACCCGGGGTGGAGGAAGGCCGCTTCCGCGTGGGGACCGCGTGGCAACACCCGAGAGGCTCTGCACTGTCTTCCACTCACACCTGCTCCATCCACACGGACCCGTCAGTCTCTGGAGCAGAGCATCTAAGTAGTGATGAGAGGGGGGTGGGTGCCCCAGGGTCTCTGCCCCCTGCACCCCTTCCTCTTCTGGAGCAGGGGACCAGGACAGCCCCTGGATGCTGCGACGGCTCAGGATGATGATGGGACCTCACCCTCACAGCTTTGCTTGGATCCTGGAAAGAGGGGCACTCGCTTTGAGCTTTGTAGGCTTTCATAGGTGGGTTCACCTGGGGCAGGTGACTCTGGAGCTGCAGACCCCAGGTGTGCCCCCAGGCCCGTTGGCATCTCTGGGGCCCCGGACCCACCTCGTGGAGCCCAGCCGGCCAGCGGGCCCCCAGAGCCCCTCGGTGACCAGGGCCGGCGGCCCCCACCCACCCTCCTGTTTCCCCGTGAGCTGGTGTTGGGTTCTCTTGCCACAGGCAGTGCAGCCACCCCTGGACCGCGATGCCCACCAGGCTCTGCGCTGAGAGGAGGGACTGGGAGGCCGTCCCGGGCCCCGAGGTCCAGATTTTCATGCGTGATAAACGAGAGTCACCCTGGTGACTGCGGGATTTGAGGCCCGTGGAGCCTGGTGTCAGGACTGGACTTGCCTGTGTGCCCGCTGGTGTGGCCGGAGGAGCTGGGCCCTGGGGGTTCCGTGGCCAGCCAGCCACGAGCTCTGGGTCTGGCTGGATCCGTGAAAATACGTCAGAGCGTTCTGGAATGGCAGGATGTGGGGTGGGGGGGGAGGGGATTTTCGCAAACTGTCCCTGTCATTCCGGAGGAATGCCACTGTGTGCTTCTTGTCACTTTCTTTTTTAAAAGGTTTATCATTTATTTTGAGAGAGAGAGAGCACAAGCAGGGAGCAGGGGAGAGGCAGAGAGAGGGAGAGACAGAATCTGAAGCAGGCTCCAGGCTCTGAACTGTCAGCACAGAGCCCGACACGGGGCTCAAACCCACGAACCGTAAGATCATGACCTGAGCTGAAGTCGGACGCTCAACCAAGTGAGCCATCCAGGCACCCCCATAACACAAATTTTTTAACAGTTCTATGGATTTTTTGTAAAGAACAATTAAAGAATTTTTTAAATTTATTTGACAGAGACAGAAAGCATGAGTGGGGGAGGGCAGAGAGAGAGGGAGAGAGAGAATCCCAAGCAGGCTCTGAGCTGTCAGCACGGAGCCCGATGCAGAACTCAAACTCAGGAGCCGTGAGATCATGACCTGAGCCGAAGCCTGGGATTTAACCGACTGAGTCACCCAGGCACCCCTGTTGATTGATTGATTGATTGATTGACTGATTTTGAGAGAGAGAGAGTGAGCACAAGCAGGGGAGGGCAGAGAGGGGGGGAAGAGAATCCCAGGCAAGCTCCACACTCTCAGCACAAAGCCTGACATGGGGCTCGAACCCACAAACCGTGAGATCCTGACCTGAGTGGAAATCAGGAGTCAGAGGCTTAACTGACTGAGCCACCCAGGCACCCACTTCTTGCCATTTTCTGAGATATTTGTGCCGTTAGGTGTGATGTCTTGTGTCACTGTGATGGTGTCACCATTACCCTCATCCTTGGGGAGCAGCTGGCCCGGCAGGGGTGCATCCCGAGGCCAGGGTGCCGACTCCACAGAAGGTCTGCGTGTCCTTGCAGGGTGAGGACAGAAAGGCCTCCTCCCCGCCCCCCCTCGGTGACTCTGAGGCTGTCTGTCCCCAGGGGCCCCAGCTCCAGCCCCGGTCACCACATCAACCCCGTGGTACCTGATGGGGTCCCTTAAAAACATGTCTGCTCTCCGAACACTACGGCTCGGGGCTGCCCTGTCGGGAGATTTCAAACCGCATTCTTGTCTGCGGAGATTAGAAACGTGTACCTTTGTATATCTTACTTGCTGAGAACTGCCTGGTCATCTAACACTGAGATTGATTTCCAAAATCTCAGTTGGAAGAATTAGAGAGATTATTTCTTGGGGAAATAACACAAATTACAATGGGAGAGCTCCCTTCTCATTTGCTCTGCCTTTAAAGTACACCCCCCGACACATCTGGGATCGTGCCCGACAACTCTCGTCAGTTCGGTCTCCGCCAGCCACGTAGGCTGTCAGGCGCCATAAATCACTGCGCGTCTGCAAGACGCGGCCGGCTGCAGGGGGACACGCCCCCTTTTCCCTCAGACGGAAGCGTGGCATTGGGGTGTGGCCGTGGATGTGCAGGGGGCGTGTGCACGTGTACAAATGTGTGTATGTCTTTTTTTTTTTTTTTTTTTTTTTTTTTTTTACCCTTTATATATTATTGAGAGACAGAGAGAGACAGAGCACGAGCGGGGGAGGGGCAGAGAGAGAGGGAGACACAGGCTCCAGGCTCCGAGCCGTCAGCACCGAGCCCGACGCGGGGCTCAAACTCACAAGCCGTGAGAGCATGACCTGAGCCGAAGCCGGACGCTCAACCGACTGAGCCACCCAGGCGCCCCAATGTGTGTATGTCTTCATGTGTGCACACGCGTGTGAGTTTGTGTGCGCGTGCACGCCTGCGTGTGCAGGGGGTGGCAGTGCGCTTGGGGCATAATGTCTTTGGCTCCAGGACAAATGCAGGAGCACTTGGCCCCCCAGCTCCTTCCTCTGAGCCCCCGGCCCCCTCCGCTGTGCCACCCAGTGTCGTCCTGGCACCACGAAAAGAACAAGAAACGTGGAGCCATCAGGCACCTGACCTGGTGTCCTGGCGCAGCCCCTCCCGTCTGCAAGGTGGACAAGGGCCCTCGGTCGTCACTTGTGACGTGGCGCTCAGGGCCTGTGCTGCCGGGGGGCGTGTAAGGGCTTCAGGAAGGGCCCGAACGCAAGCGTCTACAGTGATGGTAAGGAGGTGCTGTCCGGAGCGGCTCTGAGTCGTTACTCATTCACACAAGAGGCCTGTTTGGGAGAAGCTAGTGTCCCCTGGAGGGGCCTGGGGGCGTGGAGAGGACAAGGCTGATTCACGGACTCTGAGGGCACAGCGCCACTGGGAACGGGCCCACTGCCGTGGTGATGTGGCCAAGCCCCTGCCCTCTGCAGCCGCCCTCTGCCTCCATGCCCAGGATGCGCTCTAGCCTCCCGCCCGCCTCCCGCCTGCCGGGCGGTCCCGGATCGTGGCGGACTCCTAACCCGGGCTGGCCAGCAGTCACATCCTGTCCGCACCTCTGCTCACGTCTAAACCCCGTCCCCCGTGCTCCGGCCCCAACGGCCTGTTACCACCACACTGTCCCCCCCCCCCCCCCCCAAGCTCGTGCACAGGCTGCTCACGCCCGTTCTCAAAATGCCATAACCAGAGCCTGGTCACTGTGGTCAGTTCGGGACCCCGCGGCCCTCAGCATGGCCCAGGGAATCTGCGCACTGCGGTCCGGCCGCCACACGTCCCGGCCTCGACTCCACCCCGGTGCGTTCGCCACCCGCCTCTCCCTGCAGCCCGATCTGGCCTGTGCTGTCGGGCTCCTGCCCGTCAAGACCCTTCTCCCACCTTCACTTTCTCTTGGGCTCTGGGACACACACACATTGTCAGCGGCCAAGAGGCCTCAACCTTGACGGCCTCTCGGGCTCAACGTGACTCCATGTGTCTCAGCCTCTCCATGGAGGCGGTTCTGGGGCCTTTCCTTCCGCAGCTAAAAGGTCCATTTACAACACATCCTAAATTAAAAAGAAATCTACAGTGGAGATTAATTCATCCGCTTTCTAAAATGAATAAGCAGATGTAATCAGCTTTATTATTTTTTTGAAATTGCATTTTTCCCCACCGTGCAGGGAATAAGCATTCCTCAAGCCAAAGCGATTTGGCAAAAGCTTACGAGGGTTGAAAAAAACAAAACGGCAACAAAGCTTCTCCCACAGCAACCTTATCACAGCGGCCTCGCAGGGCCGGCTTCCCACTGCTGTGACAACCTCAATCCCTTATCCCGCGAGCGGCGGTGGGCGAGGCAGCCCGTGGAACCCACTCCCCCAAACTGGGGATGTTTGCCTGTGCCGGTGTCTGGGGTCACCAGCGATCTCGTCCTCTCCTGTGCTCTCTCGGTTCTTGCCGTTTACAGCACCTGCTACCGCAGTGGAGACATTTCCAGAGATCTCTTCTGCTGAGCCAGAGTTTGTCACTGAGCTCTGCGTGTGTCATCCCTGGCAGCCAACTGTCGAACAGAGGCATGGAAAACTTACAGGCATCCTGCCTAAGCCCTTGGTTAAAACCTGAGCCTGAGCGCCAGGTCCCAGAGAATTCCGATCTCCAGCAGGGACTCTAGTTCCAGGCGAGGGAACGAAGGGCGTTCGAGGACGACGACAGGGTCGAAGTTACTGTGTGGCCATTTGAACAGACACGCCAGGAGAGATCATAGAAGGTGAAAGCACACGACAAGATGCTTGGTATCACAAACCAGGAGGGAAAAGCAAATCAGGGCTGTGATTGCACACTGTTAAAACCATCTATTGGAGTGGAGAAAATGCAAAAGACCGGTCACACCAAGCGTTGGTGAGGATGTGCGGCACCCGGGACGCCCACTTGTTGCTGATGGGAGGGCAGAACGGCGCAGCCAGTCTGGAAAGCAGCTCGAAGCTTTCGTAAAAATGTTACCCAGACAATTGCCATGGGATCCAGGGTTCCTACTTCTTGGCATTGCCCGAGACAAATAAACACTCACGTTCACGGAAAAGCTGCACGTGAATGTTTGTAGCAGTATCGTTCATGATCACGCCAGACTAGAAAGAGCCCAAATACTCTCCAGGGAGCGCCGACTGGATGAACGCGTACGAGCAGCAGAAAGGCTCCACTCCTGATGCACGCGACGACGTGAGTGAATCTCAGATGTGTCGTGGGGAGTGAAGGCAGCCAGACACAAAAGGCTCCGTACCCTATCAGCCACCTATGTGGCGTTCTTGGCAACGCAGGACTTTAGGAAGGAAATGTAGGTAGTGGTTGCCGTAGAACGAGTGCCCCTGAGTGTGGAGGGGGCTGAGGTTGCCCCCACCCAGACTGTGGGGGTGGCTATGAGCGGCCCATCGAAGTGCACACCTAAAAATGTGGATTTTACTGTATGTAAATTTAAAAAATTACCTAGAGGACGGCGGGGAAAGAAAAATTTCTTATGGTTTGTTTCTTACAGTTTGTCCAACTCATTCCGCTTAAGCAGCACAACCAGTAGAGAATTCCACACTTGGGTACGAGCCTCCTCGTGGGTGGGCGTAACCATCCTGCTAGGTTGTTGAGTGGACATAGATTGTTCAGAGGATTGTGGTCAGCAAGGAGTGACAACTCATGATGAAAGCAGAGGTCTGGGCGGATGGATGTCCTTTCACAGGGTCGAGGCGTGAGCTTCTAACACGGACCTCTCAGCACGGGGGTTCTAGGGATGAGAAAACAGTGTGTGAGTTCCTGCGGGTTAGGAATCAGGGCTGCAACATTCCCCTATAAAATAAGACAGATGTTAAAAATATAGGATAAAATTATGATTCACTAGGACCAGGCTATATAGAATGTCTAATTAACCAGACTGTGTTTTTCCTCTTTATTTTCTGCTGTCCTCTCCTTGGAGACCAGAAAGTGGTAAAGAGTTTTACAAATCAGTTAAGGTTTCAGCCCTAAGTTGCGGAACGACTGACCTAACAACCTGAAACAAAATGGAACATTTCAGAGGTTTCAGGATCACTGATCTAGCGATCAGTGACGCACTTAAGACTCTCACATTTTCTGTTCCCCCATCCTGTTGGCGTTAGTTCCCTCATGGTCACAAGGTGGTTGCGACAGCACCGAACATCTCACTCTTAGACATCATCCCAGGGCAGACAGAGACGACAGTCTTGTGTCTCCTTTTAAGAGGTAGGAAGCCTTCTCCAGGAGCCCCTCAGCAGACTGTCCATGCCTCAGTCCCGATTTGTGTGGTCCGCATGCCAATTGTTTTAGGAATACCTAAACTGATCACTGTCCAGAGGACTGGGTTCAACTAATCAAGATTTCTTGCCCTCCTGCGGCTGGAGAGTGGCCCCAGCTCCTCTAAATTACATGGTTACTTGATGCGTGGACGAAATAGGTGTTTGTTCTCTAAGCAAGGAGGAAGAGAGGGGGGCGTGTTTGCATCCACGGTACCTGCCAGCTTCTTTTGGGGGTTTCTTACAAAGTCAATTCCGTAGACTTTTTTTGGTCTTTAGTGTGGCACCCAGCTCTACATTGTCACAGAGCTTCGGATTCAAGTGGGGAAGTGACTGTTGATTTACACGTAGGATGAAAAGTGCCTGACAGCCGTACGATGTCTAGGAGACGATTGCAGGAGGTGGGTGCCCATGACATTGGGGTGGGGGGGGGGGCAAGGCAGCCTGGAGAGCCACCTGTCAGGAGAAATCAAGATCATATAACGATCTCTAACCAACAAGAAGTCCGGTTATGTTCATTGTATGACAGTTCCTAAGACAGATGGGCACTTCTATATTTAGCAATATGTTCGACAATAGGGATTTTCAGAGCAACGAGAAAAATGTTTGCTGATTCCTCTTCAGTTAACTTTAATCATTCATTCATTTGGTTAACTAGGACATCTTGGCCAAGCCCAGCCGTTAATTGAGACTTTCCGCCGTGGTTCTGGCAAAGCCAGTAAAGAAAATGAGAGACAGGATGGGAAAGAGGGAGTCCACGCAGCCCGAGAGGCTCAGACTGAACCGATTACAAGGCGGGGGCCATGCCCGCAGGGATAGCTACTCAATGGCTCCGATTCATTCTTTCAACAAATGGTTTTGAATTTCCCCTTTGCTCAGGGCTGTGTGCTGGGTACTTCTGGGAGATAGAAAGAAAAATCTAATCTAGGGGCGCCTGGGTGTCTCAGTCAGTTGAGCCTCGCGTCTCGGCTTCGGCTCAAGAAGCGATCTCACGGTTTTGTGAGTCCGAGCCCCGCGTCAGGCTCTGCGCCGACAACACGGAGCCTGCTCGGGATTCTCTCTCTCCCTCTCTCTCTGCCCTTCCCCTGCTCAGGCTGTTTCTGTCTTTCCCAAAATAAAAACAAATAAACTTAAAACATTTTACAAATCGAATCTAGCTGGAGGGCTAATAGAAGCACGCGCAAAATTATGATGCACGGTATTTGTGCTATGCGGCTGAAAAGGTTGGGAAAACACGACTGGCAGGTTCAAAGAACTGAGGACACGTCCCTGCTGGGGCTGGGGCTCCGGGGTCAGCTCGGTGCACACCTCTCTGACCGACGCCCCACGGCTGATGTGTGAGTTTCTGGACATTTCCCGGATGGAGGGAATGGAGACACAAGTTAACTGCAAGAAACAAGACGTGAACCGTTCGTGGCCTCTTATAATTCAGGCTGGGTTCTATAATGACACAGGCCGTTCACAAATTTGATGGCCAACCGGTGACCAGCCGATCGTCACGGTGAAATGCACCCGCTCTAGCTCGCCTGGGTTTGCTCTTCCCCAGGAAGCAGAGGTGGCTTAACAGACTGTGATGGTGACGTGTGTGGGCTTTGCCATCACAAACCAGGAAAGATCGAGGTCAAGCCTGAAGGTTGAGGGGGTGTCATCCAGCAGGAGTACTTTCTGCTTTTCTGGAAAATTCTTTAGCTGGTAGGCCATCACAACTGACATGCTGCTTGACCCCACACCTGGGAACGAGCTGGTCCAGATCAACCCAGGATCGGCCGGCGGGAGGAGGGGCCCACGTACTCACCTTGTCTCGTCTTCCGTGCTCCTGATTGCTTTCGACTAGCTGGCCACATAAAACTCTCACATTCTTGAATTTCACTTTGGGTTTAATTAAAAACACCAAGGTCATTCACTGACTATTCCAGCTTGTTCTGATGTCTGTTCAATTTTTATGGAATCCCATTAAAGTTCACTGCAGACATGTTAAAAACGTTAAGTGTTCTACAGAAAGTTTTAAACCACTTTATAATGACTTTTGCCTGCGGAACAAAGGGCATCGGAACCTTCCTCTGTGACCCAAACTGAAGAGGGAGCAGCGAGTCTGGGGTGGGGTCCCAGGTCACTTGCATGAGGTAGGCAATTCCTACGGGAGACCCAGCCCCTCGGGCCCCTGTAGCAGCAGCCCCACGCTCAGCCTGTGTGCCTTTCCTTGCAGGCAGGTGGGGTCCAGGGTGCTGTGCCCACCTGTGCTGCCTAGATGGTGGCCAACGGTCACGGTGACCACGGAAGTGGCACATTTGGGTTGAGAGATGCTGTAAGTGTAAAGCACACACCAGATATTGAAGGCTTAGCCCAGAAAAGAGCATGCAAAGTATCTCATTAATAGTTTTGCATTGATTACGTGTTGAAGTACTTTAGCATTTGGATATAGCGGGCTAGATACAATACATTATTAAAATTAATGTTGCCTGTTTCTTTTTCCTGTTGTGTTTTTAAAAAATTTTTAATGTTTATTCATTTTTGAGAGACAGAGAGAGACAGAATGTGAGCAGGGGAAGGGCAGAGAGAGAGAGAGAGAGAGACAGAATCCGAAGCAGGCTCCAGGCTCTGAGCTGTCAGCACAGAGCCCGACAGGGGGCTCGAACTCACGAACTGTGAGGCCATGACCTGAGCTGAGCTCGACCAACTGAGCCCCCCAGGGGCCCCTTTTTTCCTGTTTTAATGTGGCCACTGGAAAATTAATCTCACGTGGTGTTGCTGTTCTGTGGGTGGGGGGGTGGGGTCTCACCTTCTCCCATGACCCCCTGTCTCGCTTCCTCTCTCCAGCCCAGACTTTCCTGGTTGGAATGGGCTGGAAGGTGCTTCTCTGGGACTCCTCTGCGCCCCTCTGTGAGGGCCTCGGGAAACAATGGGACAGAAGCTCCCAGCCCCACATGTTTGTGTCTCCCCATGGATGGTGCCCGTAGCTCCTTCAAGCGGACAGTGGGCCTGGCCCTTCCAAGCGGGGCGAGGTCCGCCTCCACCCTGCCACACTGCTCCATCAACATCCTTAATTCCCCTGCACAGATGACCAGGGACACAGACACAGGAGATGAGACTGTCAGCCCAATGTCTCAGAGTCTGACCCCAAGCCCATCTCTTGAGTGTTAGGAAGACAGTATTAGAGACTGCCTCACTGATGAGCCCGGTTAGTTGTGTTTTCCTTGCGTTCCCGATGAATTCCCAGCCCCTGGGACAGGGGCCAAGCCGGTGGCCTCCTCTGAGCACCAGGCCCCGTGGGGAATGACAGCAGCCCCTTATTCGCGTCCCCTGTTGCCCTTCGCCCCTTCCTTCCTTTTCTGTCCTTTTCAAGATGACAAATGACGGCTGCACATCAGTGCCCCCCAAATCTCTAGGGGTTCATGTCTCCCAGGCCCTCTCAGGCTCCCTTCTGTCCCTGCCCTGCTTCTGCGCGTGGGCTTGGGGCGGCCGTGCTCACGGCTGGTGGCCTCCGCTCCTGCCCGCAGCCCAGCACCTCCTGGCCCAGCAGGCCCTTCCTCAGCACTTTCCGGACGGAGCCGCACAGCTGGGTCCCTCGGTGCTGCTCCTCGTGACCGGGTAGTGGTGCTGCTTCCGGGCGGGTGGAGAAGGAGGCCGTGCACCAGGGGGAGGCACACACCACCAGGCGAGGGCCTGATGACAGAGCAGGTGGGTCTGGGACTCAGCTCCCATTTCCGGCATCTGGCTCCCTGTGCCGTGAGCTGGCCACCTGGGCGGGGCGGGGGGTCGGCGGGGGGGGGGGGGGGGGTTGGTTGATCCAGCAACCCTCTGCGGCCACCACGTTCTGGTGGCTCCTGGTCTCCTGCTCTGCAGAGTCCAGGCCTGGCTGTGGTGCCTGCGGCCAAAGCTGCTCTGGCTGGAGCCCCTGAAGGGTGGCCCTCGCTTGGGACGCCCCGACCACAGTCCGCGGAGGGCCCTCGTGTTCTGGCAAGGTGGCCATCGGCCAGGCCCCTGAGGGTCCTGAGTGCGAAGCACGTCTTCCTGGCGCTGCGGGGCTTGGGGTCCGTTCTGCTGGTGGCTGTGCCCCAGGGGTGAGCTCGGCTGGGGAAGGGTCCCGGTGTGGGTTCAGCGCCTGTCCCTGCCGCCGCGTCCCCGGCTCTAAAACCGCTCCGCTGTGCTGACCAATGACTAATGCTCCCAACTCCAGCCGTGCTCGGGGTATTTTTGGAGATGCCCCCCAGTGGGCATCTGAGGACCTGAAAAGCCGGGGTGGGAGGTGTGAAAAGCCACAGGGAGGGAGCATGAAGCTGGGGTGGGGGGCATTGGAAGCCGGGGTGTGTGTGCGTGAGAGAAGCCAGGGAGAGGGTGTGAGAAGCCGGGAGGGGGGCGTGAGAAGCCGGTGGGGGGGAATGTGAGAAGCCGGTGGGGGGGGGAGTGTGAGAAGCCGGTGGGGGGGCAATGCTTTAGCTCTGCTCTGGTTCTCCATCTGAGATGTGGGAGGGACCAGTCTCTTCCAGGTTTGTGCAGGGATCCAGGGATGGACAGCTGAGCCTGCGGGCTTCCGATGTGCACAGAGGTTCAAGTTCCAGGTACTCAGCCCCAGTACCTGCCTGATCCCAGACAAGCGGTGGGGCCACACTAGGCCTCAGTTTCCACTGTGAGGTGGTGACTGTCCTCACCCCAGAGGGACGTCCAGAGGGGTAGATGAGTAGTGAGAGCAGGGTCCACACTAAGCCGGGGTGGGTGCGGAACTCATGGCAGAGCTCACGGACGGTGTCACAGCCCCGTGTCACAACCTCATAACCACAATACGCAGTGGGGTTCCCGAGAACAGCCACCTAAGTTCTTGATTGACCCCTGTGTTCTAGAACATCGCTCCCCAAACCTTTCCAGTCGTGCTGTGGACAGACCGTGAAAACCCTTCTTTGGCTCACTGAATTGAAAGGCTGAGTCTGCTGGGAGCCGTCATGATCGGCCGGGGAGCTCCAACCTCCCAGCCCTGGATGGCCCCCCGGGGGCCCAGGAGCTTGGTGGGTCAGCCACCGTCACCCGCTGGGGGTCCACCTCTATACTGTGCTCTCCAGGGCGGTTTCCCCATCTTGGCACACTTGGCATGGGGGAGGGGGCTGACCTGCCCGTGCCTGTAGGCGGTTTCGCAGCAACCCCAGCCTCCGCCCAGCTGTGACAACCGTGAATACAGCTACATGTGCCCTGGGGGGCAAACCACCCCCATGAGGAGTGCCCGTCAGGCTGGTTCATGGGTATCATCCTTTCTCAGTCCGGAACAATCAGCCTCGGGGCGGGGAGGGCCCACTCACTCGACATTTCCGGCTGGGTCCCAGCAAGGCAACCAGGGCCGCTGAGCTCAGGCCACCCCTGGGGGGCTGTGGTCTCACCCTGCCCCGTGGCTCCCTCCGGGCAGGTGTCTGCAAAGACCTCTGCTGTCTCTTCTGTCCCCAGCACGATGTCCTGGATCCCACCGCGGGAGATAACCTCATCATCTCCCAATAAATGACCCAAGATCCCTGTTATCGATGAGAGACGGCCAGGTGCAGCCGGGGGCACCAGGCAGGAGCAGGGGGAGGCACCAGCCAGTGCCATCCACGGCACAGCCTCTCCCGTTCCCGTCCCATCTGGATTTGCTTTTAACTCCATTGCAGTCTGGGGGCCAAAGTAAAACATCTTGCTTCCCTAAAAATAACTAAGGCTTGGTAATCCTGAAAAGAGCCATTTGCATGTTTACTGTTGAGACCACATGGAAATTAAAGTTCTATCAATTATAACATAGAGACTCTCCTTCAACGTAAACACCCACATGCAATTTACTCTGTCTGGGCGTGTGTGCCCACAACGGGTACCAAACAGTATTAAATGATCATTAGCGACAGAACGCCAGGGCTTTCAGGCTGGGGCCTCTTCTTCAGGCTGAGCCGTCAAAATACCTGGCACCGAGTTCCACGCCCGCTCACGCTGCGTCTGGATCCGCATGGTTGGCCGGAAGTGAGTTGGAGTGACCGGCCGGCAGAGGAGGCCCTGGTCAGCCTGACGGGAAGCGCCCTGGCCACACCCGGCGGAGCCCCGGGACTGTTCCCCGCAGACCCGAAGCTCCCGCCTCCTGGAGCACCAGGCTCCCTCCCCCACCTGTCTGGCCGCCTCTCAAACCCTGAGCGCCTCCAGGCTGGGGTTCCCCTGCATCCGCCCCTGTGATCTCAATCACACCCTGACCTTCCCCTTTGTCACGTGCAGCGTAGTTCTAGACTTGGACATTTTCCTGTAGCCACGTCCCCAGCGTGTGGTCTGACACAGGGTTTCCATCGCTCGTCCATTCGTTCGTTCATTCATTCATTCATTCATTCAACAAGTGCTGCCAATACACCTGTCGTTGGTCTGCCAGCTTCCATCACTCGTTAAAACTGAACTGAGTGGGGGAGGTAGACAGGGAACAAGGAAAATGAAAGCGTCTGTGAAAAGCAGCAGGAATAGAGGAGCGGGGGTCGTGGTGTGGGTTCCGGCTCAGGGATGGGCCTGGCTACTTCCCAGGCTGGTCAGCGAAGGCCCGTCTGAGCAGTGGATGAGGCCGGGCTGCGGGAGGCTGGGCGAGGGCTCCGGGGCCTGCTGAGACCCCCAGGGACGCAGGCTCTCGACTGCTCACGTCCAAGCGTGCGTTTCTGTGCCTCCTTCTCTGTCGGGGGAGCCCTGCCGGCCTGGCTGCAGGGAGGCCGCCAGTGCTGGTGGAGGCAGGTGAACCCGCTCGAGATGGCCCAGTCCTGCCGTCCATGCTCGGGGCGGGCTCAGGGCTCGGCCCCAGTTTCTTCATCAAAACGGCCCCATGCACGATGGCCTGGGTGAAGAAATAGTGTCCCTACTGCCCACAGCAAGGGGTGAGGGAGGTGTCCCCGGGGGGACACAGGGTCTCAGGTTTTTTGGGTCAGATGCGCGTCATGCTATCACTCCAAGAATTTTCTATGAAAACTTGGTGAAATGATGATAACATACAGCCTCCGGAAATGCAACAAAAGACAGAGTCCAGGATGGCTGCTTAGGAAAGTGCACACCTGTTTTGTTTTTTTAATCATGTATTTATTATTGAGAAACAGAGAGAGACAGAGTGTGAGTGGGAGAGGGGCAGAGAGAGGAGGAGACACAGAATCCGAGGTAGGCTCCAGGCTCTGAGCTGTCAGCACAGGGCCTGACGCGGGGCTCGAACCCATGAACCATGAGATTATGCTGAGCTGAAGTCAGTCACTCAAGCGACTGAGCCACACAGGCGCCCCTTTAATGTTTATTTTTGAGAGAGACAGAGCACAAGCGAGGGAGGGGCAGAGAGAGAGGGAGACACAGAATCTGAAGCAGCTCCAGGCTCTGAGCTGTCAGCACAGAGCCTGATGCAGGGCTCGAACCCACAGACCGCGAGACCGACCTGAGCCGAAGTCGGACACCCAACCGACTGAGCCCCCCAGGCACCCCTACCTGTTTGGTTTTTGAAGCATCAGGGCGGGGGGAGGGGTGCAGGCTCCCAGCTGCTGCACGTCCTCGGGCCGACGACATGCGCCTCCCAGTGGCCGGGGCTCGCACCCCCGTGGAGCAGGAGAAGGCCCTGTGGTTGTCACCCCCTCCCTGCAGGCTGGCGGGTGGAGGGGACGCACCCATCTTTTATATTTTAATTTGAGGGAGCCGTATCCACTTCCGTGCCTTCCCCGACCTGCCTTCTAGGGGGTCATCATTCTTTGGTTGAGCATTATTTTGATAAACAAACAAAAACAATAAAAAAGGCCATTCCAGACAAGCAATTCCCCCTTTTATTGATTTGCCCTGTCAGGTCCTTTTATGCAGACATACATTTTATGATAAAACTTCAGTCTTGCCTTTTATGACAATAAATAATGCACTGCCTTTTGAGCATTCCTGTGTCCACGTGAGTTCTGCGCCGGCCCGCGGCCTGGCGTCCCCCTGCAGGCCCCAATCCTTTATGTCACCTGCTTCCACGGTTACTGTCAGCTTTCTCTTCCTGAAAGACGGTATCCAGACGACCAGCTGGAAACCACCATCTCTAATTGCCAATTAAATTCCACCGGGTGTTGTTTGTATCGTCTCCTCTCTCGGTTCAAGGAGCCCCGTCCTCGGGGTAGAGCAGCCGACGCCTTGACCGGAAGGTTGCACACGCTCTCCAGCTCGGAACGCCCTTCCTCCCACCCCCAATGGCCCTCAGATCGGAGGCGATGGTCCCTGCAAGGGCAGGTCGCGCCCCTCGAGCTTCCCGGAGGGAGAAACTACGACAGAGCAGAGGACACACAGGCACAGCGCACTCTGCCGTCTGCGTCCCCGTGAGGCGCTGGGGTTCTGGAACGGAAGGTTCTTTTCCTGCCCGGCCCAGCAGCACTGCCTCCGGCAGAGACCCGGATGCCTGTGCGTCTCC
This sequence comes from Leopardus geoffroyi, assembly GCF_018350155.1. NCBI lineage: Eukaryota > Metazoa > Chordata > Mammalia > Carnivora > Felidae > Leopardus > Leopardus geoffroyi. The sequence continues at coordinate 2,575,547 of NC_059336.1, forward strand.
CATCGTGAGGTGTGGAGAACCCACACGTGGGTCCCTTGGGGAGGAAGGCGGGAGGGGGTGGCTGCGGGCCGGACCTACCCAGCGTCCTGTGCAGGGTCCATGCACCAGGGGTGGGCGGGAGAGGGGCGGCGGGAGGGACACGCATAACTGGACGGGACAGCCTTTCTCTCCCGGGCCACCGCCTCCCTCCAGAAGGCGTTCACATCGACCACGAGGGACTACAAAGCCCAAATCAGTCTACACTGCCACGTAGCAGTGACCCTATTAAAGCTAATGATGACTCCCTGGAGAAGCTGGTCCCACCCCAAGGCCAGGGAAGATAGGATCGGGTCTTGGCCCCTTGGCGGACTAGGCATGGGGCTGGGGGTCACCGCTGCGGGGATGGCGGAGCAGCTGCTGAGAACCCTCTTGGCCGAGAGCGAGTTCTTTGTCAATGGTCACGACCCGGGTGGCTCCCTGGACGGACTGATCACTTGCTGTGGTAGTAAAATGAATAGTGCATCGTAGATTATTTGAAGGCAAATTACTTTAAGTGTAAGAAATAAAAAGACAAATTGGCAGTTGGGTTTTGTGTGAGGACTTAAGTGCATAATTGGCATTGGCCAGAGCGTTAGGAAGGCAGCGTCCTGGGGGAGAAAATGATGAAGCAGGGCTGGGCGGACACACTCATCTGGGGGCCTCTAGGCTTAACCCCAGAAGACCCCGGGCCAGAGGTCTGGGCTCCTTTGCCGAGCGGTTTGGCAGAGAGAATGACCGGGTTTCCTAACCTGGGAAGGACCCGAAAAGCATTGTCAACAACACAGCTGATTTTTACGCTACACGTTTTAATGGGACAAATATTGATGTTGTCCGGAATAAGTCTTTCTTGGATTGTATCCAGGTCCCCAGAGCTCCCTCGATGGAGACCGTGGCTCTATTAGTTCCAATTTTGCAGGGTGAGCCCAAGAAACAATTGCTTCTTTAAATTGTCAAGGTCTCCTGGGACAGGACGTGCACGCCAGAGCTCTGTTGGAAAACATTCACGGATAGCCAGCCCCATCCACAGCGGGGGACGCTCGTCTATGATATTCCACTGTACGGAAAAGAGGCTCTGGGAACCAGGTATGGAGCTGCTCCCTTGTCTCCCCATTCTTTCTTCAAGACACATTTTCTTAATTTTACACTCAGCTTGGTGCTGGAGGGTTAGCTACGTTCACCAGCCTTGTGCGGTTTATGGTTGAGCAGGAGACGTATGCTTACTGGATGTGCGCATCTGGAGGGAGGGTTGAGATGGGGAGACGCTGGACGTGAGGACGGCTAGGAGGTGACGGGCCGGTCATGCTCAGTCCCTGCAAACACTGCATTCCATGGGGCTCCTGGGGGACTCAGTCGGTTAAGCGTCCGACTTCGGCTCAGGTCATGATCTCACGGTTTGTGGGTTCAGGTCCCACGTCGGGCTCTGTGCTGTCAGTTCAGAGCCTGGCGCCTGCTTCGGATTCTGTGTCTCCCTCTCTCTCTCTGCCCCTCCCTCACTCGTGCTTTGACTCTCAAAAATAAATAAACGTTAAAAGAAACACTGCGTCGCAAATGGATATTGCAATCACCAGTGCTTTGAGATGGAAAGAGAGAGTCCATCTTTTTTTTTAAAAAAAGTGTTTTGGTCAAATATATTTGGGAAGGTAAACTGAGGAAGGCAGGTGTGTTGATCGCAGGACTTTCCAGAGCCTTTCTCAAGGTGCTAATCTTCCGGGGGGGGGGGGACAGGAGGTAGTGTTTCCCAGGGATGTCACTTACCGGGAAGCCCATTTCTCACGCACGTTCACGAACACCTGCGATAGTCGATCTGTGACACACAAACACAAATGCACGAGTGCACACACCCCTCTTCCGATGCTCCCTGGCGGCCCCCACCTCTGGTGACAGGGCACACACCATTTGCCAACGTCACCCAGGGCCAAACACTTTCCACGCTTCCCTCTCTGTACATCACGCTAAACACCGTCCCCCTGAAGCTTCCTGCACCCAGCCCGCCTGCCTCCTGCCTCCTGGAGAGCTGTCCTATGTTTTCTGCAGAATCTCTCTTGCAGAGCACAGGCACTTTCTTTTACCGCCCTCATATCACATGGCCCAAGTCCCCACGCTGCCCCAGTCATGCCACTTAGGACACTGGCCAGCTTGTTGCACCATCACGGGGATCATCCCACATGGACATTTGCGGAGTGTTCTAGGGGGATTTAGCAAGTACTCCGCACCATTGGCCCATCATCTCCAGCTCTCCCGAGCTTATGCTTCTGTCAATGCAGCCCAACATCCATTAAATAATTTTCTGGCATCTGTATCATGTTGGTGACTTGAATAAAACTCAGAAGGTGCTTCTCAAACGCCGACCCTTGGCCACGAATTCTTGTGTCTGCTCTTGGCTGGCCGGGATTTCTCAGGCTTGGACTCAGGCTCTTCCAGTCTATTTCTGTTCAGCACTGACCGGCAAGGATGATGTGCTTGTGGTGGTCCTGAGCTGCCTTCCCGCTCACCCGTGCTTTGCTCGCAAACTTGACAGGCGCTCTTTGGGAGTCCACGCCCAGGCAAGCGACAGGGAACGGGACGGGCTGGTGGAGCCAGCGAGTAGGAAGGCCACCGAGGCCCCACGGAAAGCAGCTGCTGTCATCCAGGAGCATCGAGGTGAGTGTAGGCACCTCGCCCCATCCCCACCTGCCAAACATGATCTGCAGCCGGTTACAGCTCCAGCGCTGAGGCCCTTCCCAGAGAAGACCGACCGCCAGCCTGTGCGTGACACCACCTGTGGTCCTCACCTTGCCCACGAGGCTACCTGGGGCATCTCTGCAATCCCGGGGTGGGACCCCAGTCCCACACGAAGAGGGTATTTACCGCGGGCGCCTCCGGGCCAAGCACCGGGCTGGGAGCCTGGCGGTGTGCACGGCCCTCCCTGGGAGGTGCGATGGGAAAGCCCTTTCTGAGAGGGGACAGATTTGTGCTCTGACAGGTCTGAACGGAAACTCAGTTAACGGCATTCCAAGACACGCCCATTCATGTTTTCCAACCCGTCGCTGCTCGGGTGTAGTGTGTCAGCTGCCCCTGGGGGTGGGGGCCGGGGGCTGGGGAGGCAGAGGCGCCCTGTGCCCAAGGAGCGCACGACCGGACAGCCAAGTCTCAGGACCTCTGTCCCCCAGGCCCCCGGCAGAGGTGGAATGACTCTGCTAAGGGAGCCGGCATCTCCGGACGGGCTCTCCGATCCAGAGTGCTGACGTGAGGCCGCAGGGCGCGTCGCGGTCGAGGCCGGCAGGCCAGAGACTGGGGTCGAGAAGCCTCTCCACGAACAGAAAATGGCGCATCCTTCATTCACTCCTTCATTCATTCACGCTGCATTTGCCAGGTGCCCAGAGCCCTCACGGCACCTCCCCTCCCTGGTGCCACGTCTCTGTCTTCAGATCTTCCTGCCGCAACAAATTTTGGAGAACGTGACATAGCGCCTGCCCCCGCTGACAGCGGAGACGATGAGGAATCTGGGGGAAGAGATCTGCCTTGTGACACAAAAGTGGGTGCTTACGCGTGGAATAAAAAAACCAGAAAACAGCTCATAGTCTTTGTGTCAGAAGTGGGCTGGGCTGCTCGCAGACCCGGAATCTGTTCAGACACCGGGGGCCCAGGGGTTCACAGGGTCTTGACCCGGTTCCAGGTCTCCCGCTGGGGCCTCCCCGGCTCGGGCTCGACTCTCCAGCAGACTCTCCCCTCAGTCTGGGCAAGATGTCCGGACAGGTCGCGGCTCCCAGCCAGCCAGCCCGCTCTTCAGGTCTCCCTGGGACCTCAGACGGGCCACCGCGGTCCAGGCGCCTGCCCCGGCCCCCACCCAGGACGGGTCAGCCCCTCAGCAGCACGGACATGGTGTGTGGGGCTGGGGGAGGGGTTTCTCAGTGAAAAACTGGGCTGTTGTCACCGGGTTGGGGGCAACAGGCACCGGGCAGTGGAGGAGCCACCGTCCGCTGAGACGGGCGAGTGAACAGCACCAGGCCACACCGGCTGACCCCCCCCCCCCCCCGGCCCCCGCCCCGGGCTATCCCATCGAGTCCTCAGACCGCCCCTGCGGGTCGAAGGCACAGTGTTACCCCTTGGCGATGAGCAGTCAGAGCCAGTCGATGCCCAGACCCAGCCGGCCCGCGGGGTGGGGCAGGTGGGGCACGGGCTGCCGTCCTTTGCGTCGGGCGTTCTTGGGGAGCCACCCCGACAGCTACATTTCATTAGGGAGCATCGTCCTCGCCGAGACCCACGGGTGAAGCAGAGGGACGACCGGGTTATTCAGAGATTCCCACGCAGGCGTGGCCTCGGCGATCCACCCAAGACACACAGACCGTGACATCTCCGTGATCCCTCGGGGCTCCAGTGAGGTGCACGCGTCGCCAGGCTGGGGACAGTGCTGGGCCAGCCCAGGTGACGGCGGAGTGAGTCAGGGGCCTCTGTGCCTGTCACAGAGGCAATGGGAAGCAGCACGTGGCAGCCCAGCGGGTGCTGTCTCCTGGCCCCTTAGTCTCACGTAGGACAAAGGACCACGGTCTGCGGTCTACGGACGGAGTTGATCTACGCAGAAGAACACAACTGTGGTGTCGCCTGCGGTCATGCCGGCTGCTGCTGGGCCCTTTAACATAGATTCACTCCAAGAAATATTTTCCAGACACCTTGCCGGTGGCAGGAGTTGCCTGTGGGTGGGACGACAGGGGAGCAGCTGAAATTCGTTTCCTGAAGAGCCAGGGGACCGTCTCATTGACGGCAAATCCAGGGGCGGCCCTCCCCCAGGCAGGCTGTGTGCTGGGCCCTGCCCCCACCCGGGGGCTCTGCTGTATCCAGCCTGGCCCCACCCCATGTCGGCAACAGCCCCGCTTCGGTGCCGAGGCTCCGAGAGCCTCTTCCCTCTCCCCGCCCGCCCCCTCCTCCCGGAGTTCACCTGGGAGCCTTTCCGAGATGCACATACAGATGGTCCCCACGCGTGTCTGGACGTCTTCTGTCCCCAACACCTAACAGCATGTGCTTTAGAAAAGGCATCCTGAGGGGCGCCTGGGTGGCGCAGCCGGTTAAGCGTCCGACTTCAGCCAGGTCACGATCTCGCGGTCCGTGAGTTCGAGCCCCGCGTCGGGCTCTGGGCTGATGGCTCAGAGCCTGGAGCCTGTTTCCGATTCTGTGTCTCCCTCTCTCTCTGCCCCTCCCCCGTTCATGCTCTGTCTCTCTGTGTCCCAAAAATAAATAAACGTTGAAAAAAAAAAAAAAAAAAAAAAAGAAAAGGCATCCTGATGGATCGTCAGTGCCCGTAGTGCAGTGGTTCCCACTATCGCAACTGGGTCCCCGGGGGACATCTGGACATGTCAGGAGACATTTTTAGTTGTCACAACCGAGGGGTGTGGCGGGTCTGCAGTGGGGGCCGGGGTGCTGCTAAGCATTGGATAGTGTCCAGGGCAGCCCCACGACGAACTCCTGTCCCCAAACGCCGCAGTGTGGAGGTGAAGAAAGTCGGCTGCCCTGACCCGTGGGCGCATCTGCGTCCGCGAGACCCTGTCAGTGTGGCTGAACAGCAGGGAGCTGGGGCAGTGAAGGGAGAGGGGAGGCTGCAGGGGACCAGGGCAGGGGGCAGCGCTGGGGGCGGGGCAGAGCCAGTCAAAGGCGAGGCTCTGGGGCGGGAGCACGACGGTGCAAGCGAGTGGGTGCGGGAGAGTGGGCCGATCCAGGGAGGCCTGGCTGCTGGGGGGCCTTGGGGGCTTGGGCAGCGGCTTCTACCCCCTTGTAGGACGGTGGATGCTGGCTGTCCATCCGTCCAGGCAGCAGCCGGAGGGCGCAGGGGCTCCCGGTACTCTGCCGTCCGTTCACACCTGCCTGCACCTGCCACGATCCCCTCCCGGCAGTCAGGGCTGCCTTCCCCCTCCTTTGAGATGCCCGGGAGTCCGGGGCTGAGCAGTGCGGCCCCTCGGGACGGGCAGGGGTCTTTTCCAATCGTGCCAAGGGATTTGCGCGAGCAGAGAAGCGGTACTCAGGGCGCGCGTGCGCGGCAGCTCTTGCGAGGCTGGGGGCCAGCCCGTGCCTGCTCCTGCGCCCCCTGGTTGGTTTTCCTTCCGCCAGGCACTGGGGGCTTTGATGGCCGCCCTCCCGGCCCCCGCGTCACCGCCCGCCACTTCACAGGCCTTTCAGGAGCAAGTTTTTGATCAGATCTTGTGCAAGCTTCACACAGAAGCGAGGACGGACCCTGCTGGGCCCCCCAGACCTTGGTGCTGGTGCCACGGACAGAGCAGGCGATTCGCTGTCTCTGTGATCCGCAGCCAGGGAGAAAGCCTTTGAATCTCTGTTGGTCTCAGGCGGCCCTGCAGCGAAAGCCCCAAAAAAGAAGTGGCCGGGTCCCAGGCACCGTGCTCATTAGGGGAGGGGAGCGAGCGTGCGGTCTCTCCAGCTGACATCTGCCGGGCGCGTGTGCAACCGGCTTCTTATCACAGCCCTACAGCCAAGTTCAAACCCGCCCCTGCCCGCCATCCCCGGAGTCCCCGGTGGGGTTGGTTCCTCCGGGTTTCCTGATCCGCAGCGAACGTGCGGGGGCTCCCACAGCCCCGACCTCCCCAGCACAGCCCTCCCCGTGCCCCATTGTGACTCCCTCCTTCCTCGGTCTGCACTGAGCTGCAGGAGGGTGGCCGATGTCCGTCCCGATGAGGCTGCATTTCCTGCTTCAAGTCCGGCAGGTCGGAGGAGGCCATCCGCACAAGTGCAGAGAACTCGAGCAGCTAACGCCCTAACGGTGCTGGCGGCCGGCCCCTCCTCCCCGCACGTGGGCCGTCTGGGCGAGGCCTCGGTTGTGGTCACTCTGTAAGCTGGGTGCTCACCGCCACCCCTGACCCAGCCCCCGCAGCCACAGGCATGATTCGTGTGCGATCTACACTCCCCATCAGCTCCTAAAAAGGCCTTGAGTGGATGACAGCTTGACCCAGTGCGAGAAGAGAGGAGACAGGGCCGAGCACAGGGAAGGAGGCAGTAATGGCCGCGGGCCGGCCCCTGAGCTGATCGGAGGACATGGGAGAGCACAGGCCGCCTAGTTTCTGGCAGCTACAGCACATAGTTTTTGTTTTCGGACAAGAGAAAGCATTTGTGGAGGCAAAGTGCTCCCAGGCCTCAGCTCCTACAAGAGGGGCTCCTCCTGTCTGCAAGGGATCGGGGCCCCACGGGAAAACCAGCGCCCTGGCAGGTGCATGTCCGGCTGCAGAGCTGGGCCAGCGGGGCTTGTCCATTTTGTGAGCAGGGGGTCCTTTTCACTCAGCGGCAGGTGTCCTGGGCCCCGGAGCACCTCGAGGCACTGGCTAGGTGCTCAGCAAACATCTCCTGAGTGAATAACATGAAAAGCGCCAGCCCTGACGTCGAGAACCGACCATGTGACTCTGTCCACAGAGGATAGTTGGTGAATGTGGAAGGACGCCAGCAGCCGTGGCCGGTTGTGTGATGTTCTGCTGTGGAACCTGGTGCCTGTGCCGGCTCTGGCCGCGGTGACACAGAGGGGGCAGAGTCAGCAGCAGACGCCCATCTCTCGTGGTCTGGAGGCCGGAAGTCTGCGATCGAGGTGTCGGCCGAGTTATTTCTCCCGAGGGCTCTCTCCTCCGTGCGTAGATAGCCGTCTTCTCCCCATGTCTTCGTGTGGTCGTCCTTCTGCACATGTCTGGGTCCTGACCTCCTCTTCTTGTAAGGGTACCTGTCGTATTAGGTCGAGACCCACACTAGTGACCTCATCTGACTTAATCACCTCTCTGAAGACCATCTCCACATCCGGCCCAGCCCTATGGCACAGGAGGCGAGCATTGCCACGTGTGGATTTGGGGGCACACGTCAGCTCACAGCTGTGCTCTGTGGGAACCATCACATCCAGTCCTCCAGCCACGGCTCCGTGGCAGGCCCTGCTACGCTGATGGAATTAATGTGTGTCGTGTCACGGTGTCAGATTGAGGCTCAGACTCAAACGTGCACAGCTCGGGTGTGCCACACACGCAGTGAAGACACGGCCAGTGGACCAGCCCACTCTCCAGCCATAGGACCCCCTCCTCCCTCTTTGCATCCCTGCATCCTGACCTTTGGGACAGACGATGTGCTGAGCCAGGGGTGGGCTATGCCCCTCGGGAGGGTGGCCACCCTTCCCCAGACTCCAGCCGACCGGACCCGCTGCTAAATTGTGGGTTTGGGCTCCTGGGGGGTCCCGCAGGGGAGGCTGTAGCCTGGCCGGGTGACTGTGAGGACAGACAAGATTCCTTTCAGGATGTGCAAAGCCTGCGTCCCCACTGGGCACTGAGCTAGGCTTCGCAGAGTGTCTGAAATACTGACACACGGGGGCCAGCTCATCTGCCCATGTCGGGTGAGCTGGGCTAAACCAAGCAGAGGCAGATGCCCTGCTTTCCTCCACATAATGCGTGCATGCAGACGCTTTCTCCTTTCAGACTCCGCGTTTGCTTTATTGACCTGGAGCTTGCCCAGCCGGGAGGAATGTGTACATATAAATGTGCTGCTCGATGCAGTCTCTTATTATCGAGGAATAAATCAACTCTGATTTGGCTGTTTTCCCGACCGGGTTTAAACAAAAAACCACATAGTTCAACCCCAGTGTTTTCGACCGATGACTCCAAACTGATGCTGGGGGTGCTGGCTCACCTGGGCGTCATGCTGTCCCCAAGGAGCTCAGGTCCCCATCGGATGACGGTGCTCGAGGGTGGACTTGCCCTGTCACTGCTGGGAAGGGTGGCCGGCCCACCACACCCGGGGAAATGGAGGTGCCTCCCTTGGGGGGGTTTGTGGCCCTGTAAGCCCGTGCTGGAAAAGAAGGAAGATTGGAAATCAATCAGACGTTTCCATCTTAAGAAATGAGACCAAAAGAGCAATTTAAGCTTAAAGCAAGCAGGAGAAAGCAAATAATAGCTAGAGTAGATATTAATACAATTTAAAACAGAAAAACAATAGAGAAAATCAAGGAAACCCAAAGCTGTTTCTTTGGAAGCATTACTAAAGCAGATGAATCTGTAACCAGCCTACCCTGGTGGACATAATCTCACAAATGACCAACCTCAGGGAGAAGTGAGGGGCCATCATTACTGAGCCTACGGCCAATAAGCAAATACTACAAACAGCTCTGTCCACAAATTTGATAGTTCAGATGAAATGGACCAGTTTCTCAGGACACACAACCACCCAAACTCACACAAGGAGGGAGAGATAATATGAATAGGCCTACATTTATAAAAGAAAGTGAATCAATAATTAGCTTTCCAAGAAAACAAGCACCGAGATGGGTTCCTTAGTGCATGCTACCGAATATTTACGGAAGAAATGGTACCAATTCTCCCCAATCTCTTGTGGAAGCAGAGAGAACAGTTCCTAACTCATTCTGTGTGGCCAGCATTATCCTAATACCAAAACCAGATAAAGACATTACACAAAAGGAAAACTCTAGGCCAATATCTGTCGTGAACATAGACACAACAGTTCTCAGCAAAATATTAGCAAACAGAATCCAACAATGTATCAAAAGAACCCTACACCATGACCAAATGGGATTTATCTCAGGTATGCAGGAGTTCAGCATTCAAAACCAATTAATGGAAGCCATCCCATCAACAGGCTAAAGAAGAAAAAATGCAGAGAAAAAAATTTGACAAAATCCTGCATCCATTGGTGTAAATAAAGCCAGGCCTAGAGTAATCCATCGCCCAAAGGCCATTTAAAGTTGTGATTTTAAATGTATAGTACATGGCCTTCTATTTTAAAAGTCCACTGAGAATCTACCCGGTTAATACTCCGGTGGGTTTAAAATTCCGCTGAGTGATGCGTAGACCGCTTCCCACAGCCCCACAGAGCTCGCTGTCACTCCTGGACCCACCCTGTCACACTGGGGTGGGTGGGTCTGGGGGTGAGTGCATGGGCGTCAGGGCCCGGGCGAGTCTCATGATCAGTCCCAGTTGGGACGCACAAGAACGCAGAGGGAATGAAGTCCGGATCAAAACCACGTCAAGAACAAAGGTGCAAAGAGGCATCCAGATAAAGGTGTACGGATGTGAGACAGAAAAGCAAAAGCAGTTTCTCAGCACTCATCCACCGTCACCTGTAATGATGGGTCTGGGGCACATTCGCATTGTAATTGTCACATGGATAAAGCAGCAGGGTAACACCACAGGTGAATCCGTTGTCCTGACACCAAAGACCTTCCCTGTTTCCAGTCATTCTGAAACTCCCACTCCTTGAGCATCCATTGAGTGCCGTTGGTGTCCGCGGTGCCCACTCGGAGAGGGGACAAAAACGAGGATGCCAGCCTGGGCTGGCCAGGTTCTCACGGCAGTGACGATATACAATTACACGGATTGCAACAGTTACGACTGTCCATCCCGGCGGCGGAAGTATGGCAATAGATAGACTGTCTCTCTGATTAGACGGACAAGCACAGGCCTGGTTCGGAATTTCCCTGGGCACTTTTGACTTTGTTTCCCCCTGAGTAGAATGGGTGCCCTGGGCCCAAGGGGGTGCGGCATGCTCTCTGCAGGGTCTCCGTGGACGCCTGTGCTCCCCTGGCCGCATCTGAGTCTGTGGACGGTCCCGGCCCTCCCGGAGGGGCTGCGGGGCCATCGTTGATGCCGAGCACACATCTCCCCTCGCTTCCAACGGCAGATTAATGATCCAAAGTCGGAGGAAGCTTCCTCCCCTGGGCTCACATCTAGTTGATCTCGTCGTTCAAAATGACTTTCTCTGTCTCTGTCCCTGTCTTCCCTCCCCCTGCACCTCCTTCTTCCTCCCTCCCTCCTCCCTATATTTGTGCCTACACGTCTATACATGATTTTGTCTTTCTGTCCGTCTTTCTCAGGCCTTACTGGCATTTTCGAAGAAAGGTCCAGAAAAAGAGTCAGGCAGAGGTTGCCATTGTGGATCCCTGGCCCACGGCTGGCCTCGCTGCCCACGGTCGCTGCTGCAGGATAGCCGGGTCCTGGGTCCCCAGTGTTCCATTCTGAAGGTGGTGCTGGCAGTGTGGGAGCCGGGGTCCTGCCTGGGCCCACGCTCAACCTGTGGGGGTGAAGGACTGAGGCCACGGGGCTTGGGCAGACCCGGACGCTCATGGGAGACCCCAGCGCTCCCCACTCTCAGGCTCCCAGGAGCCTTGTTCTTTATAGGTAACGAGCAGCTTTCTTTTCCTGCTCTGGAACATTCTGCTGCATAAAAAAAAGTATGGGGACTTAACAGGACCACTGCTCACTCGTCCTCAACAGACGAAGCGGTTAATAGAGTAGACGCGTCAGGAAATCTCAGTGAGATGTTAATGTGTGTTTTAGTTTTTGAAAATTTCCTTCTTGCATCTGAAAAAGGAAAACAGCAGCTGCTGAGGTCCCGGGGCTGATCTGACCTCAATGTTATGACAAACTGTTGCGATGCTCACAGAGAAGCCGCGTTGCTCTCTGTCGACCATGAACGTAAACAACCTGGGGCCAGGTCCACGGCCCACGCAGGCGCTGTGCATCCACAAGCAGGCCCCCCCCCCCCCAGGCGCTGCCTTGCTGGCGAAGCTCTATCCCCCTCCTCTCCTTCCCGCCCATGGACATGACTGCCGGCTGCCCCCAGACAGAGAACCGCCCCCCTTTCCGACCACACCCAGGCCTGAGCAAGACTCCTTCCTCAGGCCCCCCTCGAGCCCCCAGGCCCACAGTGGTTCTTTCTGTCCCCTTCTCATGGAGGTGTCCTGACTCCCCAGGGTGGCCGTGTCCCTCGCAACCTGCTCGCAACCTTGCTTGTCTGGGTCCTTGGCTGGTTGGACGTAGACATCACCTGAACATCACGTGGACGGGGACAAGGACAGAGCTGGGCCCATGTGTCTCCTTCCCCAGCGACCCCTGCAGGGCTGGGGCAAACAGAGATAGTCTGAGGATGATTTTGTTTCTGATTCAGCATCAAAGTCTAAGCAGCTTATCGGCTTCTGTGGTGGTGACCCAGAAAGAAGGGGACAGAGAGACCATCTGAGGGGAGAGGGGAAGGGAGACAGAAAGAAGGGAGGAAGAGACAAGGAGATAGGAGAGAGAAAGACACAGAGGCAGGGAAGAAGGGTTGCAGGCCTGGGGTCCTGGGCCATAGCTCCTGGACAGCAGAGGCACTGGGGCCTCTAGGGGACGTGGGAGCTCCCTGGCTTGGTGGCTCCCATCCTGGGCCAACGTACCGTGTGTCCATGTGGCCCAGCGGCAGTGGTGCCCAGGATTTGATTTACCTGCTTAGACAGAGAGCACACCAGCTGTGGGTGGCAAATCCTGAAGACCAGGGGGGTGTCTCTGCTATTTGTTTTGCTTTTCCTAAGATCCCCGGTGTTCTTTGCAGGACCCCGGGGATTGGAGAGAGACCCGGAAAAGGCTGGGCTTTAACTTGATTACATGTCACACACATCCGAGTTTGCAAGTACACGGCGTTTACTGCTGCCCACGGCAGGGCCTTGCGAGCAGCTTCAGCGGGAGAGGGACCCCGTCATCCACACGGCTGGCGTCTTGCAGAATAGAAACCCTGGCTCTCCATTGCAGAGTGGGGAAGACGGACTCTTCCTGACTTGTGGAAGCTGTTTTGACTCGATCATTAAATCTCACAATGAGCACATCTTCTGAGCAAACATTTTGTGCCAGCTGCAAATTGTCTGTTGCTGGGAGCGAGAAGCCTATGGCTGCGGCATGGCCAGCGGTGGTACTCTTCATTGGTTGTTCAACAAGCCTTCCCTGTCAGCGAGAGCCCTGCCTTGTTAAAAAGAGGCACACAGCTGGCTCTCATACCCCCAAACCCTTTGAAAGCTGCAAATTCATAAATAAAGCCCAAAATAGAATTTGAACATGAACTGCCTTACCCAAGGTGTGAAACACTTAGCACTAAACAAATCCGCTCTCTCCTAACTGTTGCATAAACAATGGGATTAAATATAAGACCGGATACATTGGGCCCCGGGAAAGAGTTGCAGGGATTTGTTAATGCAAAGCACTTACGGTTCCTGCTCAACCACTCGTGTCCGCGGACAATCACCTTCGTATTTCGGGTGTGAGTTTTCTCCTCTCTGCCTGAATTTACAAAGCAGCGATGGCAAATGTAATTTGATGGGTGGATTTAGGGGGATCCAGTCTAAGCTCGCGGTGCCTTCAGCGCGAGCGGGAAAGGGGGCAGCAGGATCGGAGCGTGGCTCAGTGAGTTTGAGAGATACACCGCACGCCCCTGGAGGTGCTGTCGGCGACCGACAGTGGCAGGCGGCCTGGAAGGTCTCTGTCCCCAGCAAAACGGACTAACAGGAGCCCTTGTAAATCATTCCACTATACAGCTATACGTAGAATCAAATCCTGAAAAGCACAAGCATGTTTATTATTTTGGGGGGATGGAGGGAGAGGGAGAGAGAGAGAGAGAGAGAAGAAGGGGCGTCAGCTGAGTCCCAAAGGCCTGACTTAGATTAGAATTCCCTTAGTTCCCCATAAATAACTTACATGCAAGTCACATTTTTTTTTTATAGCAAAGGAATAAATTTACAACTCGGCTTTCGGGTTCTCCTTGGAAATTCATCTCCATAAAAAGAGTAAGCATGTGTATAATATTAAACATGTCGTTAAAAGGTATTTAGAATTGCCATTTTGAATCCAAAGGCTTGCCAGAACATTTTGCCCATGCTCGCCCTCACCGGGAGCCTGAAAAGCAGGCGTCCCTTTATCTCTCCCACCCCCGCCCCTGCGGCGGCGCGCCCGGCCCATTGAGGATTTTATCACACGCCAAGTTAGAAAGCACAATTTGCTAACATTCGGTTCTTTTGTGTTGCGTCCAACTTTGCACCTCAGAAAAGCATTACTGGGTTTATGTGTCTGGAAGTGTTTTTCATTATTCATATTTAAATGATGTCCCTTTGAGAAGGAGATAAAGGCTGGAAATTTTTATCAAGAGACAAATGATGTAGGTAGGGAAGGATCTCAGCCTTTTATTGTCGACGGCATAAAGCGTTCCAAGAGTAACCAAAATACTTGAATAACTTGAGGTCTGAGTAAAACACATTTAATGACGGAAGTAAGTGCAGGGTTAGCTGGAAGAAGCCTGTTCTTTGAAAACTTTCTTACTTCATCAGGTGGACCAGATGGCCGGCTCTGACTCGGGAAGCATCTTGCTCTAGTCTTTTGGGGAAATTCTCAGGTGCACCTGTCTCTTAGGCACAGGGTGGGCCTCACCTGCCTGAAGGTCGCCCAAACCCAGAGCACACGCATCAGAGACAGTGTGGCTTTTTTACACGGAAAAATTTCCCCTGGGGAAGGGAAAGATAGTTCCAGCTAATGCATCCATTACTGACTAGGCACTTTCAACTCAGAAAGGATTTAATAAGGAATAAAAGCAAATGAACATATCTTTTTAATGCTTATAAAAGTCATAACTCAGAATAAGCTCTTCTTTGTTTATTAAACGCTTTTTTTTAAAGTTTATTTACTTATTTTTGAGAGAGAGAAAGCGGGGGGTGGGGCAGAGAGAGTGGGAGACAGAGAATCCCAAGCGGGCTCTGCCCAAGGAGGGGCTCGAACTCGCAAACCGCAAGATCATGACCTGAGTGAAACCAAGGGTCGGACGCTTAACCGACTGAGCCACACAGATGCCTCCAGAATAAGCTCTTCCTTAAGAGAAGTTTTAAAAGTAGTTGAGTTTGTTCTCCCCCCAAAAAATGACAGCCGTAGAAGAATCCATCCGGTAGCTCTGTGTGGGGACGGTGGCTTCACCGATTTGCTTTGGTTAAGTGGCGAATCTCCAGGATGACTAGAATCCTTTATGGAAGTGTCATAGGACAGAAGCCAGTGGTTTGAGCGTTCACTAGGTGCCTGGCCCGCTGTTCCCACATGTTGGGGTGCATCAGAGCCACCTGGTGCCTTGTTAACATGGGGGTCCTGGGGGCGCCTGGGTGGCTCCGTCGGTTAAGCATCCAACTTCGCCTCAGGTCATGATCTCACAGTTCGTGAGTTCGAGCCCCGCGACGGGCTCTGTGCTGACAGCTCGGCGCCTAGAGCTGCTTCGGATTCTGGGTCTCCCTCTCTCTCTGCCCCTCTCCTGCTTGCACTCTGTCTCTGTCGCTCTCTCTCAAAAATAAATAAACGTTTTTAAAAAATGGGGGTTCTGATTCGGCACGTCTGGAGCTGGTTGAAGGCTGCCTTCCTACCAGGCTCCCAGCTGAGGCAGAACCTCCTTGTCTTCCAACCACACCCTGGAGAACGACGTTCTAAGGCTTTACAAGCAAGAGCTCTTACAGACTTTGGTAGACTCTGTGAGGAGAGCAACGTTACTGCTTCCGCTTTCAAAATGCAGAAACTGAGTCTCAGAGAGGTGAAGAAACCTTCTGCTGGGGGTGATGGCACCCCTCCCCCAAAAGATAGGTTCACCTGGAAAATAAGTCTTTGTGTATGGGATTTTTAAAAACATTTAAAAAAATTTTTATAACATTTATTTATTTTTGAGAGAGAGAGAGAGAGAGCGAGCATTGAGTGGGGGAGGGGCACAGAGAGAGGGAGACACAGAATCGGAATCGGGCTCCGAGCTGTCAGCACAGAGCCTGACGCAGGGCTCGAACCCGTGAACGATGAGATCATGAGATCATGACCTGAGCCAAAGTCAGACGCTTAACCGACTGAGCCACCAGGGAGCCCCAATGTATGTGATTACATTAAAGATCTCAAGGTGAGACTATCCTGGACTAACCAGGTGGACCCCAAGTCCAATAACTGGTGACCTTGGAAAGACAGAAGAGGAGAGACACGTGGGGAAAAGCCACGTGGAGACAGAGGCAGGGTGGGAGCTGAGAAATCCCAAGCCAACGAGCACTGCAGCCGCCAGAAGCCGGAGGAGGCAGAAAGGAGCCTCCCCTGGAGCCTTTGGGGGGAAGCAGCTCTGTGACACCCTGATTTCTGACTTCTGCTCTCTATGCCATGAAAGAATCCATTTCTACTCCTTTAAGCCACCTCGTCTCTGGTACTTTGGGTTGGCAGCTCCGGGAGACCAGCAAACCCCAGAGGTGCCAGCTTAGCAAACGCTGTCCCGGGTCCCGCCCTCCTGCCTGTGGGGGTGGGGTCCTCCTGGCCATCCCGGATCCCGCAGGACCCCTCCCGGTGCTTCACAGGCACCCAGGTCCTCACCTCGCGCCCCTTCTGCAGACAGCCCCTCCACCTGCCGCCTCCAGGCTCTCCCCAGCTGCCAGCCCTCCCGGCTCCCCTCCTGCAAGTCTGCTGGGCGGGGAGCGGAAAGGTGATGGTTCATCTCTGCACTGGGAGTGAGGTCATTGCCTCCTCTGATTGCTGAGATCTTGCTGTCTTCCTTCTAAAAGGCGATGCTCCTCGGGTTTGAATCACCTGGGAGATCAGATGGGTGGAAGTGGGGAACGGTACAAAAGAGACGTTCAGCCAACTCCACGCCTTATCTGGCAGTCCCAGCCGAGGCTGTGACAGCGTGAGGCAGGGACGGAGGAAGGGCTCGTTCCTTCTCAGAGGCCTGCTGGTGGCTCTGGGCTGCAGAGCCCCCTCGACCAACCATCCCAGGCTTCCAGCCCGGAGCCCGCAAAGCGCCCAGAATTTCGGAGAGCACTCCCACCTTCTCTCTGGCGGTGAGGATCTTCCTTCTGTGGGCGGACGCCGCTGCATCCTGTGAAGCATGCGGGGAGCTCGCGGGACTCCTCAACCCGGGACTTTGCTATTTTCCAATCCCACTGCCCTGCAAAGCTGCGATGCCAACGGAAGGGCTGTGTCTGAGCGCCTGGTGATTCCTGTCGCATTCCGGCCACATCGCAGTCAGCCGCACGACGCAGGTGCTGTCCTATCACCCATTTCATGGATGCAGACACAGAGGCTCAGGGAGGTGAAGTCCGTCCTCCAAGTATTTCCCAGCCGGCACGAGGAAGGCTCCAGATACTCACCACGCTGGCCAACCGCTGAGCCCGTGGTCGGCCCCACATGACTCCCTCCGGGGCTTGATTCCAAACAGGAACTCGGGGGTTATTTACTGGTGATCGTTCAGGAACTGCAGGTGAAGAAAGGATTCTTCAGTGACATGAACAGACCAGACGTGTGCCTGTCAGAGGGGTTCAGGCCAGAGCCACTCGAGGGGACTCACTGATGAACCAACCGCCTGGATCAGCCAGATGCCTGGGGAGCTGGCTAACAGTGTTGCTTCTGGTATCACCCCAGACTCGCTTGGGCAACGCGCCCCGTCTGCGGACAGGACCCAGTGACTGCCGTTTTGCCAGGGTCCCGGGACGCTGAGCCCACTGCTTCGTCTCCGTCATTGCCTGGAGGTAGGGGCCCCGCGTCCCTCCAAGAAAGAAGTTACATCCCAGGTACGCCAACGTTGGAGGACGGAAGGTACGAGAAGCCCAGAAGATGAGTAAAATCTCTGGAGATAAAATGTGAAAAGCCAACATTTTTATGAAATAGCACTTAGCGGCAGCGTGAAAGATAAAATGCAAATTGTACGGGGGATGGGGTGGGGGCCGGGCTCCTTCTAGAAGGTACAGGCAGTTCCAGGTTGGCCTCCTTGGACCCTTCTCCCCTGAGAGAAGCCTCCAGCGGCGGATAAATAACCCCTCCAAGGTAACGGATCAAAAACACTTGAGTGCAGATAAAAGCACGAAATACACCTGCCATTCTTTGTTACGGGATTTTGCAGGGAGACTAAGAGCCCAAGGTTAAATTATTTGAAAAGAGCCAAAGGAGAGAAAAAGAAATAGATAATGGAAGCCCAGCAGTAAATAAAACTGTGGCCTCTGAGAACAGGCACTGTCGTGTGATGCGATATCTTTCTGATTTTTACAACAACGCCTAGAACGTCGTTCAGGGTCACCGCGGGCTGTTTGACTTCTCCATCAGCCGAGACGTGACATTGCCCGGAGCCTCCCACGTTGCCCACGTGAGAGCATGTGCCACCAGAGAGCGGTGGGCACCCAGGGCTGCCCGGGAGCGCCCGCAGGCGAGGGGATGTCGCGGCCGCTGCACTAGTGCCAGGAGAAAGGTTCCATTGGAAATCAAATCTTGTTCCTTGTTGGGAGATGATCAACTTCACCTTGATGCCACTGTCTGCCCCCCTCCCCCGCCCCAGCCACGTGGCTCACCATCCACCAAGATGGCCAGTGAGATGAGCGTCTCCGAGCTCTGCGTTTGAGCCTCTCCTCCGTGGGTTTGCCGGCTGGTTCTGTCGATTCAGGGACTCATGCCAAGGGGAGCTTCACGTCAGCTTAGGGCCACTGGCTCTTCCGAATCTGGCCTGCCTCAACAACAGAGGAAATTCTCACACGCCCAGACTCTTCCTCTCTGCTGGGAGAGCTCCCGATTTTGTTGCCTCACATCCTTTATTTCCCACTGGCTGGGCAGGTGCACGTGGGATCCAGAAAAGCTGTCCCCATGAAGACAGATGGCCCAGGCTGTCCACTGTCCTCCAAGTGAACTGTTTTATTTGTCACGAATCTTTTCTCCAAGTCCTTTTTCTGCCTATTTCTGTCTGTAAATAAGGGTGGAAATGGAACTTGTTTGAGAATTAAATGGGATCAGTCAAGTTAAGGTTCAAGGATAAGGTACAGGTCCAGCAAGTCTGATAGTGGAGGAGATTTTCTGTGTGTGCACCTGTGTCTGTGTTTCCAACCATCCCGATGTAGATTCCTCGTTCATAATCTGTCCTGGATAGATCATAGAAGGAGGCAATCAGTTGCTCTCAAAAACATCCTATTTTAATTTTAATTTCATTTAAAAAATCAGTTCACTGAAATAAAGCCTGAAATAAAGATTATGTGAATGAGCAAAACAAGTCTTAAATTATGAAACATTTTATATTTTCTATGGGAACCATAGTAAGACAACTTTGAAGTTAGATGAGGGTGGTGCCCTTTGGTCCTTCTGACCCTTTCTGCCTTCCCTTCCCTTCCGTCCCCTCCCTTGGTCACTTGGTCTTCATAGAGCATGGGGAAAGACACCCTGGCCTCTGGGTGACCATCTGTCTCTGGGCTCCTGCACCAGAGTGAGTGAGAAAGGGCATCAGTGGGTTTCCCTGTTCCCTGGGCCTGGATGTGAAGCCGAGGACTTTGTCCTACATTTTGTGCTAATTCTGTGTTTTGTTTTCTACCGTGTCTACCTCTCCAGAGCCTCCATATAGATGTGGGAAAGTGGACAAAGACAGCACCCACTTGAGGCCCATCCATCAGAGGGGTCGCCAGTCAATGAGCACATCAACAAAACTGGCTTTGTGAGTGTTTACAACACATGTGTAGTGAAAAAACACTTGTCTCCCCCTGAAAGGAAGCAGCCCAGACACCCCACGGAGCAGTCCGTTCTCAACCCTCTACCGACGTGCCATCCTCTTTATATTAAACTTTGATTCTTCGGAACGCACTACTCATCGAAGACAAGCACATGTCAGAAGTGAACCAGTGGCTTCATCTGAAGGGGGGCATCATGGATGTGCTGGCAGGTGGATCCACTGGGATGTTCATCCCCACACCGCTTATAATGGAGACAAAGGGAACAATGTGGATAAGGTAACGGAAGGATGCTCTGACCCCATGATTCCAAAATAGTGTGTGCAATGTTTCATTTTATTTTTTTTCTCAATATTCATCCTTCTATCTGAGAGAGGGGAGGGAAGCATGCAAGGTACCACCAATGAAAATCTTCTGGGTGATGGCTCATCACCCATTTTCACTTCACCCCATTTTGAAATCATTGTAGATTCAGGTGTAGTACGAGATCCCGTGGGCCCTTCACCTAAGTTCCCCAACGGGAACATCTTGCAAAATGAGGTCACACCAGGATGTTGACGTTAAGCAATCCTTATTCAGATTTCACCACTTTTGCACGTGCTGTGTGAGCACGTGCGTGCTCACTTTTCTGCAATTTTATCACACATGAATCCCTTTGACCACAGTCAAGAACCAGAACCATCCATCACAGGGATCCCTGGTGCTGTTTTTTATAGCCACACCTCCCTCCCTCTCGCCCTCTTCCATAATCTCTAGCAACCACTAATCTGTTCTCCACCCCATACTCTTGTGATTTCAAGAAAGCTTTATAGACAGAGTCGTCATTAGCTAACCTTTGGGGACTGACATTTTTTCCTTAGCGTAATTCCCTTGAGCCCCATCCAAGTTGGTGACTGCATCAAGATTCCATTCCTTTTGATTGTTGAGTCACATCCCACGGTGTGGATCTCTGTGCTTACGGTTTGCTCAACCATGCGCTCATGAAGGACCTTGAGGTGGTTTCAGTTTGGGGACATCGCACCCAAAATTCCTTTGGCAATTGATGTGTGGATTTTGGTGTGAGCTTAAATTTCCATTTCTCCGGGATAAATGCCTAAGAGTGCCATTGTTGGGTCATATGTTAGAGCACATGGTTAGTTCTAGAAAACAAACAGATAGCAAAAACCCCACAAACTTTCCCAGAGAGGCTGTACCATTTCACGTTTCCACCAGCAATAGGTAGGAGAGCCAGCTTCTCCACATCCTAACCGCCCTTGGCTTATCATCATTATTAGTTTCAAATCAGCCCTTCCAATAGGAACCTACTCCTTTCTCCCTGTGGCTGCATTCAGCATCTCCTTGATGGCCAGCCGTGCTGAACATGGTTCTGAGCGCCCTTCCCCATCTGAATGTCCTCTTCAGAGACAGCTTCTTCGTGTCTTTTGCTCACCTTCTAGCTGGTTTGTGTGTGAGGGTGTGTTCTACTGTTGAATTTTGAGTTACTCGTACATTCTAGGCGGGAGTCCTCTCCCAGCTGTGCGGCTGGCACGTGGGGTTTTCCAGCCTGCAGCCTGTCACTCTGTCCTCTTCCCGGGGACTTTCTTAGAGCAAATTTTAATGCGAGGAGGTCCAATTTACAGTCTATCCCATTGTGGAACGTGCTTTTGGTGTCAAGTCTAACCTCAGGTCCAACTTTCTCTCACGCTGTTGCTTTCTTGTAGCTCATGTTGTACCCTGATGTCCCACACCGACGTCCACGACCCACTTGAGCTGAGTTGTGCACACGGTGGGGCTTCGGTCACGCCTGCGTGTCTGCCTGTGGCACCCACTTGTCCAGTTGCTGAAGCACCATTTGCTGGAAAGGTCATCCTCCCGCCATCGAGTTATGTCTGTACGTTTTCCCAAAATCCATTTGGGCATATTTATGTGGCTCTACTCTGGGCTTCCCTTTTCTGTTCTCTTGATCTGCGTGTGTCTGTTCCCCGGCCGAATCCACAAGTCCTGGTCACCACAGCTCCATAGTGGGTCTTAGTGAGTAGGGTGATTCCTCCCACTTTGTGCTTCTCTTATGAGATTGTTTTTAGCTCTTTTAGGTTCTGCATTTCATGTTTCTTAAGTGGCGAAAAGCTTTTGCTAGCATGAACCAGGTGTTATGGAAAAAAAAAAAATCAAAGAAAGTATTCTATATCCAAAAAAACCTCTTCAGTGTATAATGGTATTAGCTGGAACATGAAGGGTTGCTAGAAAGTCTGACAACAAATTAATCCTGAGAAGTAAGTAAGCCCCAAGCTGGTGTTTCCTCTAGGATTACACCTGCTGCTGAGGCCCAGAGCCCTGATGGAGAGTCCCCGGTAAAGGGGACAGGTGCCAATCTTGACCCTCCCCCCCCCCCCAGAGTGGACATGTCAGCTGGGGGACTCAGCCTAACATCAGACTCTGGAGGGCAACCAGAGGAGACGAGGCGAGGACTCGTTCATCCAGGGAGACACCTGTCCCGGCCTCAGCTCTGAGCAGAGGGGGTGCAAGGAAAGGGCCACCAGGAATCCTGGCCACACTCCATCCCCAGGTGTTCTCGGGGCTCAGCCGTGGCGCAAGGGGTCACTGCACTGCTTTCTTACTGTCTTTTCAATCTGCATTGTGCTTCTTGCTGTGTATCTTGGTTAGCTAATTAGTGTTAATGTTGTGAATGATCTCGCTGTGGCCCCTTGTTCCTCATCAATCTTGCTGTCTTTCATACAGCAAATTTCTTTTTATCTTTTTGAAATGCTAAAGATCAGAAAAATGCCCGGGAAAAGGATCTGTTACTGAAAAATAACTCAAAAAGAAATGCAAAACGAGACTATAGAGAAATCCTATTTCACATCCTGTTCCCCAATTGTCGCTGGCCGTGACAGGTCATTTTGGCCAGGCTATGTGACAGCCTGTGTCCTCACATACAGCTGGTGGGCGTGAGAACAGAAACGACCCCTTTGGAAACAAGTCAGTGCTACCTGGTCAGGTAGAAGCACCCACGCGTGACCCTGTACTTCCACTCCCACGTGAGCACCTGGTGAAACACTCGTTCACGCGTGGCGGGAGAGGTCCGGCCCCCCCTCGATAACCGTGCGGTGTGGAGAGCAGAAATCTGGGCACAACCCAGATGTTCAGCAGCGTCCGAATGGACATTTAAATCGTGGGGGTCACGGTGCAAACGAGTGAACACACCGGTCCCTGAGCCACAGCTGACCGTCAGAAAGACACCGTTGAGGGCAACAAGTTACCCAGGAGATGACGATGTTTTCTCAATAGATTGTTCAATGACGCGCAAGACGAAATCAACATGGACAGATGCACATAGTTATAGTAAAGCCAAAAAGTGGACTGTGTTTTATATTTTATTTATTTTTATATTATATTATATTATTTTTATTTTTTCTTATTGTTACTATTATTTATGTATTATTATTTACTGTTACTTATTATTGTTATTATTTATTACATTCTTGGACATTAAGAGGAAGTGGAGCCTTGCCTGTGTTTGGTGGAGACACTAGGAGGAGGTAAGGCAGCTACGGTTCCCATGGACTCTCTCCACTTGCACGGGGTTCCCTGTGCCTTGACTCCGGGACAACCGCAGCCGGGACACACTGTCCCTGAAGAAGTCTTTGTGGTCCACTTGAAATTCAGAATTAACTGGGTGCCTCGTATTTTCATTTGCTCATCAGGCTTAGTGCCAAGGCGGGTTCATGGTGCCCCAACAAGCAGCTGGCAGGGTGGGGGACACTCTTACTGCTTTCTCCAAAAGATAGACCCTCTCCCTCCCACCCACTGCCCCAGCCTGACACCCCCCGTCCCCGCCTGACATCGCGCAGAGGGCAGGAGACCACCCTCAAGACGAAATATCCGGCTATGAACAGGTTACCCCCTCCATGAAAGTCGGGCTGACGTGGGACAATCTGGGCTGGTTTTGGAGCTGTCGGGTGGCTGCTACTGAGTCTGTTCCGACCGAGTTATATTTTGCAACAAATCTTTTAGGGGCAGCGTCTGCCACCGAACTGTGGGCACGGGGGTGGCAGACGGGTCTGCGGGGATCTGCCGGGAGGCTGTCAGAACTGTAAAATGTTTAAAAGGCAGGTGCGATTCAAGGTTATCTCTCTGATAAGGAACATAGCTCATGGAAGACACAAATCACGAAGCCCTTGTAAAAATGACTCGGCCGGCGGGGGCGAGAGGGGGGGGCGCTTTTGCCTTCTTGCTCAGCTGACCCTGGGGAAGCATGGGGTGCCCGGCTTCCAGAAGGCACCCCTGGCTGGCAAAGCCGGGCCGCACAGAGCTGGGAAGTGATCGCTGGGGCTGCAGGAAGCTCTTGGCTTGGTGCCGAGTGGGGAGAAACCCAGGACAGGTGCCGGGGTCGCCCCTCCAAAGGTGTGTGTGATAGAGAAGGCTCCTTGGCTTTCTGGGGATCAGCTTCCAAGGCTGTGCCAGCTGGGGGGCAGATGCCCGCACGCGTCCTACGGAAAGGTAAGCATGTTCCGCAGCAATGTTTGCAAGACCATCCTCCTCGCTGCCTGCCCGCCATTCTTACCTGATTTTGCACAGAAGGTCATTAACACCCGGTGCTAGGGTGACCGGGACTGGCACTGGCAGTGTTTTGCAAGGCTGGCCGGGCAGCTTGTGAGGGTGCGTGTTCTTCCGAGAGAACGGAGCTGGTGCGCAAGTGTGCTTCAGATACAGGCAAGTGGACTCACCACGTGATTCGAGAGCTGGTTTATCGTATTTCCAGAACATACATAGACTCATTAGTCAGTTATCACCTTAAAAGACAAAAGACAAGATTGAGAAAAAAAATGGCACAGTAAAGTGGGAATATGTTTCTAAAAGATAAACGTGTTTGTCCTCAGCAGGGACCAGCATTGCCTTGTGGGTCTCACCCGGGGGTGGCACTCAGTCACTAGAGGGTGTTTGCAAATATCTTCGCGGTGGCTGGGGGGTGCTCTCTTTGACAGCAGGGAGGCTCGGCATTCCAGCCTGCAACTGAGAGAGAAACACCCTACCACAAAGCCCATAGGGCCCCCGCCGCAGAGCCCGGGAGGGCAGGGCAGAAATCTGCACACACACTCTGTGGCTTTGCTGCCACCAGCCCCAGCAAGCTCCCTAACAAAAGCTGTAGCCCTGACCACAGGCAGCAAGTCGATTAAAGTATGTCTGTGATTCTGATGTGTATTTTCCATTGGTTGATCCCACATTTCACAATTGAGAGGCAGACGCTCTGGAGAGGGCGGGAAATCTCATGTAAATAGTTATAAGCTAGAAACCCAGGTGTAGAGGGGAAGGGCGTTTGCTAATTAGACTTTCCTGTAGGGCTGACTGGTAGGTGCCATCCAAGCCGTGACTTTGGGGGACAATTCCCTGGTTCTTAGCCCAGCAGGTTTGAACGACTTCTCCCCCAGCGCATCGGTCGGCCACCTGTGCGGTCGATCATAGAAGCTCTCAAGGGCTAATCAGAGAAGAAGCGAAAAGCCGTGAACCAGTCAAGGAGGTCCATAACCACAAGGGAGGAGTGGAGCAGAGATTCCAAAGCAGCACACTGATCTCTCCTAATCAAAGGGATTTTGGAAGGAGAAGGAAAACTCAAAATCTAGTGGGGGATGCCAGTATCTCCCTGGTAGTAACATACAATAATAATGACAATCATAGCAAAAACTGCCATTTATGGAGCACCTGTTATGTGTGCAACATGATAGTGTTTCTTTTTTTAAATGAAGGCAACATCAGTTTTTCATTACACCAATTCACCCAACTCAGAATACATATCCTCATTTTAAGATAAAGAAACTGAGGCTCGGAGAGGTCCGTACACTTACCCAAGGTCACACACTGCAAAGTGTGGAAGCAGGGATTCTAACCCAGAACCTCGGGAAGGCATAGCTCTTGTCTCATCCACACTCTTCACTGCCACCCTCCTGATGTGTTCGTGCTTCATGAGAGAGCTCAGGCGCAGAGGCCCCAGGCTGCCAGGGTCAGAGTATCTGGTGCCCCCTTTATAGGAATCGCAGGGTCTACAGCCTGGTTTATCATTTTCGTATTGTCAGCCATCAATGCATCAAAAACAAAAAAGTGATCAGAGACAGCACAGCACTCCATCACCCTCCAAAGCCTCATCTGGTTTGACTACAGGGCTGGGGGGAACCTGGTGTGAGCTCTCCTTCCAGCAGATGGACGGGGAAGTCTCATTTCCTGTAATGTCTACCCATGAAGAGGAGCGTCTGTCTCCACAGCAGCAGGCATAAACACATTTATCTTCATGGTAGAAGGGGCTTCACTGTGGCTGGCGTTTAGACATAGTAGAGGTGGGACGTACCGTTTACGCTCCTCGGCAGGGGGTCACGGCATGGAGAAAAGTCGTAGATGTCTCCTCTCAAGTGGAAAAAAAAAAAAAAACAGAGCATTTGGAATGTTTGCAATATTTCTTTTTCATTTTTGTGCTCTAGAAACACAAGCTATCAAAGCTCCTAGTTGATAGATAACAAACACTAAACCCTCTGAGGGTGTTAACTGACAACTAGATCATTTGAATAGCATTTCATATCAGACCAAGATAACCTTAAGGTCGTTTATCCAGCACACATACTTTGAGTGTTTACTGTGGCTAGGCTTTGATCTAGGCTCTAGAGATATAATGATGAGCCAAAATTGGCATGGTTCCTGTGCATCTGAGGCTTTCAGCCTTGTGATCAATTATTAATCAGATAGCCACACAGATGAACATTGGACACTTTCCCTCTGTGACTGGGAACGAGGGTATGGTGTGCCGCCCTTACCACTTCTATTAACACTGGTCTGGAAGCCCTAGCCAGTGTTATAAGGCAAGAAAAAGAAATGCAAGGCACACAGAATGGAAACAAAGAAGCAAAGCTGTTGCTATTTGCAGCGGACATGATTGTGTACATACAAAACAGTATAACGTGTGCAAAAATAGCCATTAGAACTAATATGTGGTTTAACGAGGCTCAAGATACAAGGCCAACATGGAGACTTGTTCTTGCTGTGAGATGTGGCCGCTATCAATGTCTTTCCTTCCGCATTGGTCCCGCTGAGAGGAAAGTCTATTGATCCCCATCCTTGAATCTAGGTTGGCCTTAGTGGTTAACTTGGCCAATAAAATGTGGAAGTGACATCCTAGAGCTGGGTCATAAGGAGAGCCCTTCCTCTGAGGGTGCAGGGGGTGTCCAACCACCATAGAAAGGCCAGACGCCCTGAGACCGCTGTGCTATGAGAAGACTATACCACATGCAAAAGCACCAGAAGATGACACAGAGAAAGAGACACAAGGGATGTCAAAGAGCCCCCAAATGCCATACGAGTGAGGAGGCCCAAACTGGGCCCAGGTGGATCAGAGCTGAGTCACCCAGGCAAGCCCTTCTTGAATTTGGGGTATACAAAACCAGGAGTAGAATGTAGCGGTTGTGTTAAGCCACTACATTTGGAGCCCTACCTGTGGCTAGTGGCTGCCATGTTGGATAGCACAGCTCTAGAGAACACACGGGAAAAAATCTCCAGGACGCCGTCAGGCAAAGGTTCTTTAAGCAGGACACAACAAGCATTGGCCATAAAAGAAAAACTTGATTGTTAAAAAATTTCATCAAAGTGAGAAAAAAAAATTGCCCACCAAAAGAGACCCTTAAGATGATAAATAGGTCACAAACAGAGAAAAAAACATTTGTACCATATACACTTGACAAAGGACGATTATCCGGGCTATACATAGAACTTTTATAGATCGACAACCACAAGGAGAACAGCTCAACATCAAAAGGGCATAACAGCGTCAAAGCAACTTCATGACGAAAGCTGCATAAATGGCCAATAAGCACAGAAGGAGGGGTGTTCAGTGTCATCAGCCATCGGGAAAATGCAAATTACCACCACAATGAGATGTCATTTCACATTCATTGGAAGGGTTAAAGTTAAACACCAAGCCAAGCCAAACCCTGATCTGGTGAATACGAATCAGACGGAAGTCTGCTGGTAGGAGAGCAAAATAACACAACCCTTTGGAGAATGGCTTGGAAGTTTCTTGTAAAGTTAAATACGTGTCAGCCCTATGACCCAGCCATTTCACTTTTAGACATTTGCCCACAAGGAATGAAATCATATGTCCAGAAAATGACTTGGACAGCAATTCCCAGAACTGTGCTGTTCCTGGTGGCCAGGGGCGAGGAACAAGGAACACCCCCGTTGGAGGACGGGTGCAGGGGTCCCGCTGCACTCCTCCCGTGGGCCACCCCTCACGCACTCGCGAGGAGAAGCTGCTAGGACCTGCGGCAGCACGGGGACGGGTCCACGAATCAGAATGCGTGCTGCGTGGTTCCGTGGAATTCGAGCGAGAGTAGGTAAAACTGATCCGTGGTGATAGAAATCAAGAAGGTAGCTGCTGTTGGGCAGGGGTGGGGCCTGTCTTTCAGAAAGAGGGAAATTTCTGGGGGATAAAGTCATTTCAAAGCTTGTTTGGGGGGGGTGGTGGCTTTATGGGTTCGTGCAATGATCAAAAGTTAGTGAAGGAAACACACTTTAATGTGTTCAATGTATACCTTGATTAAAAAGAGAGTCACATGGGGAGCCTGGGTGGCTCGGTCGGTTGAGTGTCCGACTTTGGCTCAGGTCCTAATCTCATGGTTCGTGAGTTCGAGTCCGCGTTGGGCTCTGTGCTGACAGCTCGGAGCCTGGAGCCTGCTTCAGATTCTGTGTCTCCCTCTGTCTCTGCCCCTCCCCTGCTCACGCTCTGTCTGACTGTCTCTCAAATTTTTTTTTTTTTTTTTGGAGAGTCATGTAAACGAATGGACCTGGCAGCACTGGGAAGGGAAGGAATGTGTTTCTGGAAGCCTACAGTGGGGAATCGGCCAGTGTTCCCTGAGCAGCAACCTGGTGCTGAGATGTCAGAAGGTCTGGGCAGCAGCTCAGACAGGTGCCCGGGGGAGGGGTTGCTGGGGGGGGGGGGTTGCTGCCCGGGGAGGAGTAACACGTCTAAAGTCCTGCACAGGGGAGCTTGGTATGTTTGGTGGTGAGAATAGATGGCACAGGGCTGCCTTTGACCGTCCAGCGTTTTGGTGAAGATTCTGTTCCTAAGAGTATGGGAAGGCAATGCTTCTGGCACAGAGGGGCTGTGGCCAGCTTTATATTTTTAAAAGATCGTCCTGGCTGCTGACAGCAGACCAGGCTTGGGAGACTCGTCCAGGGAGGAGGAGGTTCCTGCAGCCGGCAGGGTGGGAGGTGATGGATGCTTCTGGGTGGAGAGAGGCAGAAGTGGACCCGTGTAAGGGATGCACACAGGCAAGGGTATGAAAGATTTCTCCGGGATTTGTAATGGGGACTGAATGAGGGAGACGGAGGGATGACCTTGGCTTTCTGGCTTGTGGGAAGGAAGATGTTGCCTTTCTGAAGGAGGGAGCAAACACAGAGGACCAGGTTTGGAAGAAATATACAAGGACTAAATCCCTTTTAGGATGTGTGGCCATCTGACTTGTTAATCCGAGGGAAAAAAATGCATTTCCCCCAAAGTATTAGAATTATTATTAGTTTTATCTTGTCAAAGAGTTGATATTTTGCCAAAAAAATGTGCACGGCTTCATGCATACATTTTTAAATGTGTTCAGATGCAGAGTAAGAAATAACACCAAGATGAGGTGCCTGGATGGCTCAGTCGGTTGAGCGTCCAACTTCGGCTCAGGTCATGATGTCATGGCTTGTGGGGGTTTGAGCCCCGCGTCGGGCTCTGACAGCTTGGAGCCTGGAGCCTGCTTGGGATTCTGTGTCTCCCTCTCTCTCTGCCTGCCCTCCTCCCCTGCTCATGCTCTCTCTCTCTCTCAAAAATAAATAAACATTAAGAAAAAAAATTAAAAAAAAATAACACCAAAAGATCCCCTATGTCCTCACTCGGTTTCCCCCATGGTACCATTTTGCACAATCATAGGACAAGATCGCAAGCAAGATGTCAGTGTGGATGTGATTCACCCATCTTTCCACATTCCCCCTGAGCTTACTCGCTCGTTTGTGTGTGCATGTGTGTGTGTGTATTTGATCTATATAGTTTTCTTCTTTATGCTTTTAAATGTTCTGTCTCTATTTGAGTTTTCCTCTTTTCCTAATAATTTTACAAATTAAAGGAGAGGGATCGACAAAGAAATTGCAAGTGCATATAGGCCATCCCGTTAAATTAATGATGTGGTACCCACCCATCGATCTATTGTAAAACTTGAAATTTCTTAATTGAAATGGGGACTAGGGGAAAAAATATAAAATTCCACCGTAAAAGCTAATGGTATAAATGGATTTCTAACGTCCAAATTATTTACGGCTGTAATTAAATGAACTCTGGAAGGATGAACTTTGCTGTCGCAAATGCAAAGCCACCACGAAAATGGCTTCCCCTGACGCAGAGGACCAGCACCCAAATTCCCTGTCTTCGCAAAGCCATTCATGTGGGCAATGTCTCCACGGCTGGGAGGCTGGAGGGGGAGCCAGCACCTTATTTCAAGAACAATATGTCTTCTCTGGAGACACAATCCTAAGGTACAATATTTTCTCAGGAATAAAATTTCAACGGTGATATTGATGAAGATGTTTGACAATCTCCCTTTTTAGGGCCCCCACTGAGCACTCCGTGCTCACATAAGGAACCTTCTGTCACATCCAAACAACCTTACTGTGAAGAAAACCAAGGCCAGTGAGGGGCAGTAATTCCCAGAGTACCCGGTTGGGAACAGACAACGTCACATTTTAAACCCAAGTCCACTGAACTCTTGGGTCCGACTTTTTAGTTAATATGGCATTTACCTCTATTGTGTTAACGTAATTAATACGCAAATTAATTCAAGACTGGCCGCTGACGGCGTGGCTAACTGATGTCGAAATAATACCCCAAGTCTGAAGGTGGGTAAGTTCCTATGCCTGCATGAAATTTCCACGGAAAAATGTAAATCAAGAGGTGTTTGTTCTTTCTCTCACACTGACTTTTAAAAAATTTTTTAAAGTTTATTTATTTTGAGAGAGAGAACATGCGTGCCAGTGGGAGAGGGGCCGAGAGAGAGGGAGGGAGGGAGAGAATCCCAAGCAGGTCCCACGCTCGGCCCAGAACCTGATGCGGAGCTCGATCCCATGCCCCTGGGATCATGACCTGAGCTGAAATCCAGAGTGGCACGCTTCACTGATGGAGCCACCCAGGCGCCTCTCTCTCACACTCACTTTCAATCCATAAATATATTGTGACAGGCATGGAACTGACTACTGTTTCCACCCACACTGCTGCAGAGACCCCTGGGCCGGTCAGTGGCGTCCACATTGTCCCTGTGTCTGCTCTCCGCAGCCGGCAGGGGGAGGCTCCCGAAGGCCGTCCACACACCCCTGCTCTCCAGACCCTGTGGCCGCCCCACCCCACTCAGAGTCAGAACCGGAGTCCTGGCCAGAGAGCACAAGGCCCTGAAGGGTCTGGCCTCCTCCCTGTGTCCTTGGCTGCCCCTTTCCCTCCTTCACGAAGCATCCGGCCTCTCGGCTCTTTCCCACACAGGTAGGCACAAGGCTCTCCCAGGGCACTGGAGTCTGCCCTTCCCTCCGCTGGGAGCACTCCTTTCCAGACCCCCCTCAGGGCTCACCCTCTCACCTGTCCTGGGTTTCTACTTTGATATCACCTCCTGGACCTCGGAGAACACCCCTCCCGGGCCACTACCTCCCCACTCAGGCGGGTGCATTGGCTTCTGGACACCCTATCTTTCCACCCTATGGCACTGCCCGCTGGCTTTCAGGAGTCTGTCTCCTGGAGGCAAGCTGGGTTTTCCGTGGTGGTGGGGGTGTCACTCCTGCCCTCAGCAGCTCAGCGTCCAGGAGACCAGCTTGGAGAAGCAGGCGAAGCAGGCTGATTCATGTGCTTTTGCCCAGGGTCATCAGTACCGTCAGGCCTTCGTCACTGAGGTGCAGGAAGTCCCCTCAGAGAGGGCGGTGGTGATCAGCACAACTTTGCCTGCCGGGGTCCAGGGGCTGATACTGATAGAACATTCCAGTGGGACACGGGGATGCTGTGGACAGGCTTGCAGATGGCCTCCTCCCACTGTTACTTTTCAGTAAAATTCAGAAAAAATGCAGGCCATCAAGAGGAATCCTGACTCAACCTCTTGAGCTCCCATATTTATGGCCGACTGCTCCCACCCTCCTCTCCTCTTCTGCTTCCCAGGATTCACATGGGTCTTCCTGTCCAGGGTCAGGTCCCTGCCTTTGTGTGCAGAGCCTGGTTCCCTCCAAGGACCAGGGTCACCCTGTCTGCAAACCCCATCTCTACTGACTCTTTCTCAGCCAGAAACTGTGTCCCCCACCCCACCGTGTGTGTGTGTGTGTGTGTGTATGTGCATATGCAGGTGACATGTGTATGTGTGTGCACCTGTGGGTGTGTGCAGGTGTACATGAGTGTGTGGGGGTGTGCATATGTGTGCATGGGTGTGAGGCTAGGCATTGAAGCAGGTTCGACATCCCTAATTTTTAACCCATCTGCTGCATTGCACAGAGTCTCTTAAAAAGGTTAATTCTGCCCCAAACCCTCCCCTAGGAAACCACCCAGCGGTGGACACTGCCATGATTTCCTCCAAATTCTAAGATGACCGGGCTCCTGTTTAAAATCTTCTGGGGGTGCCTGGGTGGCTCGATTGGTTAAGCATCTGACTCTTGATCTCGGCCCAGGTCTTGATCTCAGGGTCTTGAATCAAGCCCCAAGTTGGGCTCCACACTGGGTGGGAGCCTTCTTAAAAAATAAAAAACGAAAACTAACTAAATAAATAAATACAACCTTCTGATATTCCATGTAGCACAAAGCTCTGGTCCCAACATTTCTGTCTCAAGATCCAGGTACACTCTTGGAAATTATTTAAGACCCAGAAAGATTTTGTTTATATGGGTTATATCTTTTTCTCAGTTTATGTGGACTCTGTATTTTGGTATTTATCATATTAGAAGTTAAAGCTGTGGCATTAATATTTATTTATTTAAAAATAAAAGTAAGAATCCCAGTACAGTTTAACACAACGTTTGTTTGTTTGTTTGTTTTTTTCATGAAGAAAAAAGCCTAAGTTCTAAGACAAAACACAATGAGGATGTGTACTCAAGGGTTGAGGTTTAATAAAAGTAACCTTTTTTTTCCGGCTACATCAAGGGCATTTCAAAGTGAAATTGGCATTTCTTTGCCAGTACGTGTACTCACCTGCAGGGTTCGTCCAGGCTGCCTCCACACATACCGCTGGTGTCTGGAAAGGCAAGTAAACAATGTTGCAGTAACTGTGCAAATAGCCTTGACTTCGGGGTCCGGGTTTCACATTTGGGGAACCGTATTTGGAGACCGCTGGCCCAGAATGATAGCGTCTAAGCCATCATGGTATTTCTGGCCCGTGGCCGCGCCCCTGCCAGATTCTGCCACCCCGTGGCCGGCGGGGTGACGTGGCGCTGAGGTCTTACGCACTTCCTGCCGTGGCTTCGTGCACGTGGCTGCTCCTACCCCAGCAGCCCCCCAAGCCCGTCCCTGTGCCTGGCTACCACTCCCCGTCTTCATCATCACCTCATTTGCCAGTCGCCCATTGCTGTGAAGCAAACCACCCGTATCTTAGGGGCTTTAGGTGACACAGTCATTTACTGTGTACACGAACTTTCTATGGGGAGGACGCGGGGGGACAGTTTGTCTCTGCTGCACGTGGCATCAGCAGAGGTGACTTGGCCCGGCTGGAGGACTCACTTCTAAGATGGCTTCTCACGTGGCAGGTGAGTGGGGCTGGCTGATGCTCCCTCACCCCAGCGTCTCCACGGGGCGGCCTGGGTGCCTTCCCCGCATGGCGGCCGGGTGCCGAGAGGGGGCATCTCCAGAGACCTGTGTGGAGGCGGCCTCACGTTCTGGGGCCTGTGTCTCTGGACTCATCCCTTCCTTGGCTGTCACCAGTCTGAGCAGGTTCAGAGGGAGGAAACAGACACCCTCCTCCCTGCTGGAAGGAGCCTGGAAGTCACCTTATAAGAAGAGCCTGTGGAGTATCGTTGCAGCCAATTTTGGAAAGCGCCATCTGTCACATTCCTCCATGAAGCCTCACCCACCTCCACAGCCAGATGACTGCGCCTTCTCGGGGCTCCCGGGAGACCCAGCGCGTCTCTGGAGGACACCTACCACATGCCAATGAGATCCTCTCCACAGGTCAGCGCCTCATGCCCCGGCCTGCCCGCCCCCACCTGTGAGCAGCCCTGCCTGGCGGGACAGGTAAGCCACATGGTTTCCATCAGCGAGTGAGTACTTGAGTAAGTGAGTGACACACATCTTCTCTGTCTTCTTTTCTATTTGCCTCTTTTTGAGCAGGTTGTTCAATGGCTTTGGTTGGCAGCTTCCTCATATTATGCGCGAGAGTGATGAAGGAAGTGCCCAAGTCACGGGTGTGGTGAGGAGCCAACGCCATGACCAACAGAAAGGCAGGTGGAACAGAGCAGAGACTCGATGGATGCGTCTGAACTTGAGGAGGTGGCGATGGGCGGAGAGTTTACGTGATGACAAAGAGGTCCAAAGAGCTGGATGAGGCACCGAAGGAGCCCCGTGGGGCTCCCTGGAAGCGACACCTGGCCTTGCACCTTGGCCGGAAGAAAACGACGGAAGCTTTTTAGACAAGAATCACTTAGAAAGGGCAGGAGCTACTTTATTTGAGATCTGAATACGCTTCCCATAATTAGTTCTCCGCTTAGCTCAATAATTCCCCTGTAAGCATATAATTCATTATAAATAAATATTACCATGGAGACGCAATGATTATAATAATTTTAGAGTGTTTATTCTATATGAATGCTTTGTAACCATATGCACTTACCATTGTGGAGTAAAGCTCTGAGCCTTCTAATGAGCAGGCCGTTTAATGTTTGTATTCTGACTATTTTCTTCATAAGCAAAGTCGTGCAGACCGGGGTGGAGTGCGGCATTGGGATCGTGGGGACATCTGGGACAATGGTCCAGCTGATTCTTTGATTTCCATCTAGGCCACGGATTCTCAGGATCGGTGAGGACAAACTTACTTTCACAACAAAACCAAAGGTCATCTACCTTCCTCTCATGTTTTAAATGAGTGCACAGTGGAGTTTTCTGGAGGCCTCGTCAGCTCGTATGACATTATCACTCCGACGCTTAAGGGCAGGTGTGCTTGCAATTCTCTCAAGTTCTAAACTTTTCTCAGCTTTAATGTGGTAAAAGATGACAGACAAAATCAGAAGCTCTTTGGAGTTCTCCCTAATTGTGAGAGTGAAAACAGGTCCTGAGAACACGAGACAAGTTGTATCTGCTGCGCTCTTGCCCAGATACCACCCATTCTCTCCCTGGAGTGGCAGCCGCAGACCAGGGCCTCCTTGGCTGGATTTAGGACACTGTGTGGAGAGACAGAGACAGAGACAGAGACAGAGAGTCAGAGATGAAGAAGGGGGAGATCGGGGGCTGTTATGGGGTCTTCCCTAGCTAACCCTTCCTGTATAACAAACCATTCCCACACTTCATGGCTTAAAACAACCACCTCAGGGGGCGCCTGGGTGGCGCAGTCGGTTAAGCGTCCGACTTCAGCCAGGTCACGATCTCGCGGTCCATGAGTTCGAGCCCCGCGTCGGGCTCTGGGCTGATGGCTCAGAGCCTGGAGCCTGTTTCCGATTCTGTGTCTCCCTCTCTCTCTGCCCCTCCTCCGTTCATGTTCTGTCTCTCTCTGTCCCAAAAAAAATAAATAAAAAAGTTGAAGAAAAAAAAAAAAAAAAAAAACAACCACCTCAGACAATTGAAAAATGGGCAGAAGACACGAACAGACACTTCTCCAAAGAAGACATCCAGGTGGCCAACAGACACATGAAAAGAAGTTCAACATCACTCATCATCAGGGAAATGCAAATCAAAACTACAATGAGATACCACATCACACGTGTCAGAATGGCTACAATCGACAACACAGGAAGCAACAGGTGCTGGCGAGGATGTGGGGGAAAAGGGAACCCACGTGCATCGTTGGTGAGAATGCAAACTGGTGCAGCCACTCTGGAGAACAGTGCGGAGGCTCCTCAAAAAGTTAAAAATAGAAACACCCTACGAGCCAGTAATTCCACTACTGGGTATTTACCCAAAGAATCTGAAGACACTAATTCAAAAAGATACATGCACCCCCATGTTTATAGCAGCATTAGCTACAACAGCCAAGTTATGGAAACAGCCCAAGGGTCCATCGACTGATGAATGGGGAAGGACAGTGTGGTGGATATATTCACTGGAATACTGCTCAGCCACCAAAAGGAATGAAATTTTGCCACTCATAACAACACGGATGGATGCAGTGGGTATAATGCTAAGTGAAATAAATAAGACAAAGGCAATTACCGTATGATCTCACACATGTTTGGAATGTAGGAAACAAAACAAAAGAACAAAGAAAAAAGAGACAAACAAAGGAACCCAGCCTCTTAAATACAGAGAACAAATTGGTGGTTGCCAGAGGGGAGGTGAGTAGGGGTTGGATGAAATTATTTTTTTTTCTTAAAGACAAAAGACACAGTTGCCTCAGATGCTTAAAAACGATTTATCTAACTCTTGATTCTGAGGCTTGGTGGTTGAACTTAGCTGGGTGGCTCGTGTGGTCACAGCTGGGCTGTCTTCCCTCTGAGGTCCACCACTGGGACCTCGGCAGCTCTGTCCTCAGGGCTTGGCTGGCATTGGCCACGTACCTCGGCTCTCCTCCTCCAGCAGGGCAGCCAGGCTTACTCCCATGGACAGCGCTGGGGTCCAGGAGAGTAAGCAGAGTCTCTCAAGGCTCTTAAGGCTTCGGAGTCGCCCCAGCCAGTCACGAGTCCAGTCCACTGTCAAGGGCTGAGGGGGTAGACTCCACCTGACACGGCGGGGCTGCAAGTTCACACAGCAAAGAGCATCTTTATAGCACCCAGTGAAGCCATCTTTGCAGACTGTCCGCCTCCCTCTGAGCCACTGTGACACAGGCCCCTCTGTTTGTCACTCAGGTCTCACACCTGTCCTCCGCCCAAGAGGCACAGACCGGCGATCATCACCACTGATGGCCGTTTTCTGAGTAGAGCAATTGTTTCAGGCAAACATCAGACTTCATCTGCACAACATGAACTCTGTACTTCTCACTTAAGTGGTGTTATTTGTTAAGAAGCAGATGTTTGGAATTATAACCTATTTTTCTCGGAATCAAGGACAATTCAGGTTCTTTAGATTGCTCTCTGAGACGTGCATCGTGCTGACAGAATTTGATCATTTCCCATATGTTCCAATTCATAACATTCTGCAGGAGGGTCCACAGAGTCCCAACAGTGTTAAGTTTGACTGGCACCAGTCAGCTTCAAATAATTTTTGATACATGGATGCACCTGTAAAAATGGTTAAGGAAAGGTAAAAGCTTTGAAAAGGAAGACAGCTCTTTTCTCAGTGACAAAGTGGGCATTTAACAGTAATGTCCATGTGACCAGCTGCGTTTGTTCGAAACTAGATTGTTCTAAACTAGATTGTAAAACCCACAGTGCCGTGGTGATACCGTAGGCAGGGAATATAGAATCTTGAGGAAAGAAAAGGCACTGATTTAATGGTCAT
Organism: Leopardus geoffroyi; assembly: GCF_018350155.1. NCBI lineage: Eukaryota > Metazoa > Chordata > Mammalia > Carnivora > Felidae > Leopardus > Leopardus geoffroyi. The sequence goes on from NC_059336.1 coordinate 2,612,371, forward strand.
TATTTTCATACATTCTTTTTGGAAATTGGAACGTTTGAGTTTAAAATAAATGTTAGCGTCTGTAAAGGTACCATATTGTCAGCTCTCACTAAACCACTTTCCCCAATTCCAGAATTTCTGAGAGTCTAAATCTCAGAGCCGCTCTGCATTCATTCAGTTAGCTCTGACACACACCCAGTGTGCCAATGATAGCAACCTCGATGCCAATTGCTAGAGTATCATTAGGAGAGTCCACACAAATATCCTGGAGATGAACCACTTCTCAAATCCGGGAGTCAAGGAAAATTCCCCAAAGGACGTTAGTGCCCAGAAATTACAAGTCTGTTCAAAAAGAGCATCATCATACCTGTGCTTTCCAGAAGGCTCTCCCGGACTCGCGAGTTATGCTGAGGTTAAGACAGATTAGCTGCATCAAGCTGGAAGTGGAATGAAATACGCTTTTGCACCTTCAGGAACCATCCATTTGACTTACCACTTGTCCGATCCATGGCTGTGGGTGAATTTATCACACCAGCATGGAATCCAGCAGGAGCCTGTCTCCCACTACCTGGCTTGTAATCAACAACCCACTCTTGGAGATTTTGGGCTGCCTCACCTGGTTATGCCGATAAATCTGGGTGTATAGCTCCTTGATTTGTTATTGATTTCCCCACGGATGAATCTGAGGCTGCATTTTCAGTGATAGGTCTTCAGACCGGGAATGTGGTGCAAAAGAACCACTCTGCCAATATCAGGAGGCTCACGGGGTGACCTCCTCTTTGTGATCGAAGCTCAGCTTCGGGGCTGAGCGAAAGCTGTGGGTGCAACTCGCTGGCACTTAAGCGGAAGGATGGTGTGGAGCAGGCGGGCCAGAACGTGGTCATGCTTGACCATGGCGTTGGGAGCCTCCGGACACCAGCCAAAGACAGCGTCCATAAAGCTTTTTCTGTATTATTCACGACTGTTATTGATTTTGCTTAAAAATACTCCATTGCATTCCAAAGACCCGTTGGTGAAAAATTTCAACATGTAAACACTCTGTACGGTGTGGATTGCAAGGCTAGAATGTAAAGGGTTGAGTCAGCTTTTCTGGGATCCTGGCTTTGAGAAACACTCTGGTTGGAATTCTCAGACTGTTCTCAGGGGGTATTAGTCTTTAGATCCTGTTTGGAAATGGGTCGTGTTGTAAAATTGGAGGAGAATGAAACAGATCTGCCAACCGTAATAGAGACTCAGCGTCCTGCCAGCGGGTGCGTGGGCACAACATCATCAGTCAAAGTGAACCTCCCTCCTTCCAGGGAAAAACCAACCTGCCCACTCTGGCGGGTTTTGCTCAGCAAACCTTTCCACTCCCAATCATTGCTGTTTATCCGACTCGCACTGGCTTCCAACGCAGTTTTCTCTGTCTCCTCTATTTTTATTAAACAGATTCTCATGCCGTCTTCTAGTTCATACGTATAAAAGCAAATGTTCATTGGAAGAAGTTTGAACATGTGAACAGAGGGCTGAAGAATTGTTTTAAAAAAAAAAATCCTTTGAGCAGGGAGGTGTTGGAATTTCATGCCGAGTTTCTGAGGCCACCTTAGACTGCGTTGTCTATGGAGTGCACATGACCGGCCTCAGATTTCTGAGGCTCCCAGAGCGTGTGTGCTCCTCTGTGGTGCACATGTCCTCTGCCTGCTTCCTCTGCCCAGAGGTCCTCCTGGAAAACTCCTCTTATGGGTGATCTCGCCGAGTGCACTCTAAGAGCCCACTAGATCTAAAAGGAAACATTCGTGTAGTTGGAGTATTTCAGATCTACTATTAGAAACCCACGGGGTATTCTGGGAACATATATTTAAAAAATCACTGCTCAGACATCAGGGTTTCAGACGTGAGCTCCTAAGTTCTGGCAACGTGGAAGAAATGGGAATTTGAAGCTCGGTGGCCCCCTTGGCGAGTGCCCACCCAGGCAGCCTGTAACCCTTCTCAGCGCTAAGGAGTTTTTAGCAGCCAGCACGCGCTTCTAGAGGAAGTGCTCTACAAACCTCTCTCTCTGCAGAGCAACCTCACCAAAAGAACCTGCAGGAAGGAAGAGCCTGGTAAACCTTAATTCACCTGGTGGCGATTTCCAGGATTTCCCCCATATTATTAAGGAGCTCTCCAGCACAGGCCCTGGGAAGGAGAGCAGGGGAGGGGTGCGGAACCCACATTTGCATATCAAAGGAGCCACAGGAAGCTCTGTCATTTTTGCAAATCGCTTATTAGATGTTCTGTTTGTAAATAGTGAAGCCGGTCTGGTCTTTGATTTGGGTTGCTCCAGTAGTCTGAACACCCCTATTCTTTTGAAGATAAAGCCCGGAGTTTTCTTTACTTATGTGCTAGATAATGTCTGCCTGGCACAGAGCAGCGTGAAAATATCACTCCCTGCCCCTCAGGGTACCATCCTCTCCCGTCCCCTTGCCAATCCTCTTTCTTTCGCAGAAGTAAGCAAGCTCGGTCAAAATGTGTGGAAAGCCAGTGCTGAAGGTGGTTTTTAAAGTTTAAAGAAAAAGTTGTAGTGTCCACTACTCCCTTCACACGGACACAATGGCGGAAAGAGTGCGGTTTTGAGAAGAAAACAAATCTCATTGTGAAAGCCAACGATTCTGTGACCATTGGCAGCTGCTTCGAGCCCTGTGAGCAATTGGAGCCTTGGTTTTCTAGCCGGTTCTCTCGCGAGAGAGCACTGGGACTACACTGCAGGGCCACCATGCGGGTTACGATGAGACCTGTGCTCCCAACGAGCCAGTGACAGAGAGGAAGGCAGGCACTTTTCTCAAGTAAGAGATGCTCAAGTGACCTGACGAACTGATGTGGCTCGTGCGTGTTGTCTGACTTGGATGTGGACAGACCGGTGACAAGAAGACATTTTGGTGGGGGTGGGGGAAATTCGGACATGGATGTGCTTTGGATGAGATGAAGGATGTTGATTTTGTTAAGTCTAATAATAGCATTGTGGTTTATGAGCAAACGTCCGTTTCTGTAAGGGATGTGCCCTGAAGGCTTCAAGTACAGCCAAAATGTCATCCTGTCAGTAATTCATTTCTTTAATCTAAATTTTCATTAGTTAACGTAAGTGCAATATTGGAGAATTTAGTGATTGATCCCTTACAAATGACACCCAGTGCTCATCCCAACAAGCGTCCTCCTCAATGCCCATCCCCCATTTAGCCCATCCCCCACCCCTCCCTCCATCAACCCGGAGTTTGTTCTCTGCATTTAAGAGTCTCTTATGGTTTGTTTCCCTTTCTTCTCTTTTGTCCTCCCCTTCCCATGTGTTCATCTGTTTTGTTTCTTAAATTACACATATGAGAGAAATCATATGGTATTTGTCTTTCTCTGACTGACTTAGTTTGCCTAGCATAATACATTCTAGCTCTATCCATGTAGTTGCAGATGGCAAGATTTCATTCTTTTTCATAGCTTATTAATATTCTGTTGTGTGTATGTATGTGTGTGTGTGTATATATATATATATATATATATATATATATGGTTTGGCTATTGGTGATAGTGCTGTTATAAACACTGGGGTGCATGTACCCCTTTGAGTCTGTAATTTTGATCTTTTGGGTAAATACCTAATAGTGCAATTGCTGGCTTGTAGGGTAGTTCTACTTTTAGTTTTCTGAAGAATCTCCATACTGTGTTCCAGAGTGGCTGCCCCAGTTTACATTTCCACCATCATTGCACGAGGGTCCCCACCAACACCAGTTGTTTCTTGTGTTGTTAACTGTAGCCATTCTGACAGGGGTGAGGTGGTATCTCAATGTGGTTTTGATTTGCATTTCCCTGATGATGAGTGATGTGGAGCATCTTTTCATATGTCTGTTGGCCATCTGGATGTCTTCTTTGGAGAAGTGCCTGTTCATTTCCTCTGCCCATTTCTTAACGGGCTTGTTTATTTTTTTTTTGCTGTCGCCTTTGGTAAGTTCTTTATAGATTTTGGATACTAACCTTTTATCCTATATGTCGCTCGCAAATATCTTCTCCCTTTCCGTCAGTGGCCTTTTAGTTTAGTTGATTGTCTCCTTCGTTGTGCAGAAGCTTTTTATCTTGATGAGGTCCCAATATGAGACAGGAAACCATCAAACTCCTAGAGGACAACACAGGCAGCAACCTCGTTGACCTCGGCCAGAGCGGCTCTTTCTGGACACGTCACCGAGGGCAAGGGAAACCAAAGCAAAAATGTCAGTAAGTCATTTTTAAAATGCTTAAGCAAAAAGCAGTTGAGGAAACATGGCTGAATAGTAATACTCACTCAATCCGAGTGGCATATGGAGGTTCATCGTGCTACCCTCTCTTCTTTAGTGTTTGTTACCATCTTCCCTGCGAACCTTGACATCATCCCAAAGGCCCTAGCGTGGGCCTAGGACGTGACAGGTGCTTGGGGTGCGGCATCTACCCATTCTTCTGACAATCAGTGGGTGCATCTTGCCCTCTCTTCCCCTTGCTGAACAGAGGAAAATGGGCAGGATGGGCAGGCCTGCGCCCTCCAGGACTTAGCTCCTGTGTGGAAGGCAGGCATCCGTGCTGGAGTCGACAAACGGGATGGGGAGACACGCCCCTTGGCTAAATTCTCTGCAGTTTCCCCAAGAGCCAAGTGTATGTGGGTCTAATCAAGCGAGATGCAGGTTTGAAGTGAGTACAGGTTTTACCAAGCCTCCCTGCGCATCAGGGCAGACAGAGTGGCTCCCGACTCCTGGTCCCTGCCGTGGCCTGACTCCCCACCTTGGACGGGTCACTTCGCAGTGCCCGGCCCGGACTTGGATCCAGAGAGTGAGCCCAAAGCACGTGGAAGCTGGGAAGGGCACGTTGGGGGGGGGGGGGCGGGCCTGCTGCAGATGGAGAGGCGTGGGGCGGACCTCAGCCGCCTGCCGCTCCAGGCTGAAGCCGGCCCAATGGCCGGCCCAATGGCCGGCAGACACCCAGCTCCAACCCACGCCTGAGTGTCTAGGTGGTCATTCCTGGCAGGTGGCTGGGGCTGGGAGGCCATGGGTTCTGCTTCTTCCTACGAGTAACTTCACTACCTTCGTAACACACACATCCATTAAGGCACTAGAGATAAAGAGGCTCACAAGCCAACCAAAGGATGAGGATTTTACACGCCGGGAGGCCTTCGGGAACTCTCCCCTAGGGCCTCCCGCTTGCTTTGGGCAGGGTGGTCTGAACGCCCCGGTGTCTGCGTGTCGCGGGGGCTCCCTCCTGGAGGCGGGTGAGCGAAAGGCCCGCGCGGGGGCCGTCTGTCCCACTGGTCCATCGCGAACAGTTTGGCTGAGCTTCAAGGACGGTTTCGCCTGCGCAGGATTTTCGGCCTCGCAACCACTGCAAGTCAGAAGTAAGACCCCACCCCCGGCACACGAGATGGGGAGTGGGGCTGAGTCCTTTCCAAGGGGAACGTGACCGGGAGGAAACGGCCAGAGGCAGGGTCCCCTCCGGGCTGCACCTCTGCAGCGGTTATAGCTGAGCTGGTACCTCCTTGCTGAAAGCGAAGCCTCTCTCGGGGACAAGTGGCCTGAGCTCACGGGGGACAAGGTGCCCCAGGTCTGTGCGTGCCCCTTGGAACGCGAGTCCTCACGGGAGGCCTGCTGGAGCGGGCACTGTGGGGTGGAAATGTGTTGTGAGGGCCATTCCAGCGGCCCCTGTCCTGTCCCTTTGGTGACAGTATCCATGTGTCCCAAGAAAGAGCCCCTGTCCCCATTCTCCGTGTGGGTTGGAAGGGGGCATATCCTCGCCCTGACCCCAGAGTCGTCACAGCACAGGAGTGGCTGTGGCATGGGGACCTGGCCCTCGTCGGCCTGACTGAAGCCTGGGAAGACCCGGCGCCCGCTGGCCTCTCGGAGGAAAGCAGAGCCGCTCAGGCCCCCTCTGTCCTGGTGGCCGCCTTGCCCAGGCCAGGCAGGTGGTGTGGGGAGACCAGAGGGAGGACGGCTGTCAGGGACCGGGCCTCTGCCGCACCCCCTGCGTCTCAGAGGCCCCGGCCACAGTCTCTGTGCTGTGGTGTCCGTCACCAGCCCCTGGCTGCATTTGCACCCACCCCGAGGTTTTCCTTCTCCAGGGTGCAAATGGCAGGACTTCTGCTGCCTCAGAGACCAGCAGGGGTGCGGAGCTCAGACCAAGGCAGCATCCTATGTCCCTCAGCTACTCGCACGCACCAGCCAGCCAGCGCTGTGGCCGAGGGGCCCCTCGACATCCCTCCGTGTGTCTTAGAGCTCTCCCGGGTGGGGCAGTCTCGTCGCCTCATCCCTGCAAAGACAACGTCTGAGGCCCGCTGGAGAGTCAGAGGCTGAACCTCCTTCCACGGCTGTGTGGTCTGGGCAAACCCACGTGCCCCGGGCTCCGGTTTCTTTGTATCCGCTGTCATTTATTCCTTCACCTACCCCCAACTTCCTGAGGGATGACACATCCTGGGCCCAGATGTGTGAGCAGACTCACCCTCTTGGTGGCTCCCGAGCAGCTCACAGCCTGGGGACAAGCGAGCAGATCAGTGCATGCAAGGGGGGGCCGTAGGGGGTGGGGTTAGAACCAGGGCTGGGGGCTGTTTCTGGACGGGCCTAGAAGAGGGGGGGGTCTCCGGTGTGTGGCTCGCTCGGGGCAGCGGGGCCGGGCAGAGGCTCAGGCCCTCTCTGGGAGCATCGGAGGAACCCGGGACCAGGGTGGCTGGAAGGCCCTGAGCAGGTGGGAGCGAGGTCCACCTGAGGGCAGGAGGTAGGCGGGGCTGGACCCAACAGGGCCTCACGAGTGAGGATTGGATTTCTGCTAAGTGCTCCAGGAAGCCTCTGGAAGCTGGTAAGAAGTGAAGCGTGTGTGCACTTGCGTGAGTGTGCACGCATGTGCACAGGTGTGTGTGTGCACGTGCGTGCCAGCACCTAGTGTTCCTGGGGCCTCTCTCGGCTCCACAATTCCACACTCTCCACGAAAGCATTCGCCACGTCACTGGGCTCCGTCCGCGTCTCCTGGCTTTGTGCAAAGGGGGGACGTGGGCGGCAGAGAGGGGAGTCTGAAGGCGCCGGGGTGTGGATGGGTCTGTGTGTGCGTGGCTATGACTCCACAGAAGTAATTATCACACTTCCTGGATGTTAGTTCCATGCCGGGGCAATACTTTACATGGCTTTTGTCACCCAGCCACCCAAAATGGCCCTGAAGTTATCACCTGCCGATTTTACAAATGGGGAAACTGAGGTTCCAAGAGACGAAGAAGCCTCCTCCAGGCTGCACGGACAGTGAGCCGTGGCGCCTGCGGTGGATCCGGGCCGCTATCCGCTCTTCTCGTTACTGTGCCTCCCGATTGGGGCCTTAAGTCTTCAGCCATTAAATGACTTAAATCAGCTTTGCACTCCTGGAGAACCTGACGAAGGGGCTTTGTCACCGTGTGTAGGGTAGCTGTGGAGGCCGCAGGAGATGCGAGGAGACCCGTCGCCTGTATCCCGCTCTGCGCCCCACGCCACGGGGAGGCCTCACGCCCAGAGGGTCACCGGGAGCCCGCGTAGGTGGGAGGAAGGCCCTATGTTCTGCGTGGAGTTGCAATTGTGTATGCTGGTGAGAAAAGGCCACTTTTCCTCCTTTCAAACCCTCCCTGAGGGGGTGGAAGCCACAGCTCACAGAAGGAGAAGGGGAACGAGACCCCCAGAGCCTCCAGCCGCAGAGTCTCTGGGACACCCGACCCTTGGCTGCACGGTCCCCCCATGAGCCCCGGTCCCCGGGTGCTGGCCCTGTGCCCCAGGGCGTCGGCTGGAAGGGGAAGAAGGAGAATCAAGTGACCCCAAGGCCGGAGGAGTAGGACTTCCTGGAGATGGCATTTTCTTCACGTAGAAGGGAAGGTGAATGCTGGCATCCGAATGCTCCGAGCTTCTGGCTGGAGCTGGAGACACGAAGAGCTGGAGGGGTCTCCGAGTTTCTCAGATCTTGAGCTTACAAGAGCATTTTTATTAGGAAAAATTTCACACATACAGGAGAGAAGAGAGGATAGTGTCGCGAACCGCAGCACACGGGCCCCCATGTCCCCTGCCCCCGCCCCCTCCCCTGCTCCCTCCCTGCGGTATATCGAGGTGTGCCACAGACACCTCGGCATTTTCTCTTTAAATGCTGCAGAAGTACGGGACGCTTCTACAATAGATGCAGTAACGTGTTCAGTCTACGGACCTACGGCCGCGTGAGGGCCGCCGGGTGACTGACTAACACACCGCTTCCAGGGCCCCCGGCTGGACCCACCGAACCCGGATTTCTGCCGCCACAGTCCCGGAATGTACATTGAACGCGTCGCCCCCAGAATCTGGGGCACCTTCTAGTTCAAGACCCCCGGAACCCCTCGCTCTCAGCCCCCGAGGGAGGAGCCCCCGTTCCCAGGACCTGCAGCTGCTGGTCACTTTGGAGCCTGAGAGATGGAGCTTGCAGCCGGGTGGTGGGACATTCGTGGCTGTGGACGTCCCAAGCCCTAATGACCCTGCGTGTCGTTAGTTAACATGTTTCCAAGCCTTGCCTGGGCCTGGGCTGCTCTCCTGGGAGGGGGTGAGGACAGCAGCCGGTGTCTCCCACCGCCCCGTGATCAGCAGGTGTCTTCAAGGAAGCCGGACCGAGCCACGGAGGCGGATGTGGGAAGAAGCAGCCTGCCGGACAGCGGGGAGCGGCCCGGAGAGCCCGTCTCCACTTTGCGTGCTTCTCCAGCAGCAGCCGGCACCTCCGGGGAGCATCACGGAGCCGCGGACAAGCGGCGGACGGCAGACCAGCTTGCAGCAGCCGCCGGGAGCCCCAGACCTCGGGCTGAGACTCGTAACGTCCTCCGTGGTCAACTGTGGCCACTAATGAGGGAAGAGGCTTGCGCGAGGCGAGCGCGAGTTAGTGTTTACTTAGTGCTTAATGAATGCCAGACACAGAACTCTGCTCCTTACACGATGTCTGTCGTTTAATCCTTCCAACAGCCCTGCGGGGTAGAACATTATAATTTCCGATTTCCAGATGAAGAAATTCAAGTTCAGAAAGGTTCAATAAATCTCTCAGAATCAGCTGGCCGGGAGGCGGGGAGGTACGGGTGCCCTGTCTGTAACCATTAGCAGGGAGCGTCTGCCGATGGGGCAGAGGGGTGATTTTCGGCCTACGATTATTTTCCTTTTCTAAAAAACCGTACATCGTGCGTACAGTAGAGCCACTGACTTCAGAAAGCCGGCATCGGCTTCTGCAGCACAAGGTACAAAAATTTAAATCAGATTAGGAAGCACGGTTGCTATGGTACCAGGAAGGTACACTTTCATGCAAAGCAATTTAATGGATGTGGAAATGTGTACCTTCCTACAGGAACACTATACTTTAGAGATAAAATCCTCCAGCAGGCAGAGGGCTGATAGGCCTCTCCCTCGTCGGAGGCCCGGGCCTCGCCTGCCATCCCGGCTCCTGCCAGGGAGGGGCCCGGGGTCAACGGGAACGCCTTCCCGGGGCGCCTCCGTCTGCTTCCCAACAGGAGTCAAGAAAAAAGATGCCACACTCACCCTGCCCATCTGCGTTATGTGTTTAGACTGGTGTCAGTCCGGCTCTCTGGGGCCCGAGGAACGAGCCATTCAACTGTGGAATCTTAACCACCTCCCTGCTGCCCTTTCCCCCCCACTGCCCTGCCTGCACGGCTGCCTTGGGGGCTCTGAGAAGGAGCGTCACCTCTCACTTCTCCATTCCCGGCTGCATCGATGCCCGGGCATGTGGAATTGGGGCACCCAGTCTGTGATGGGGGCTTTCACTTGTGCCCAGAGTCGGCTACGTTCCGTCTGTGAAAACTTGGACGGGACACGCACCTTGGGTCTCCGTTCCCTCATCTGTAAAATGAGTCCAAGAATTAACGTGCCTTTCCCCCTGGTTTTGTTGGGACGTAATTGACATATAGAGTATAATTAATAGTTTTAGGTGCATGCCACGGTGGTTCGATATTTGTATGTATTTCCAAACGATTGCCACAGTAAGTTTAGTTGATCCAAGATCTATCACCTCGTGTACATAGTTATGATGAAAAGTTTCAGGATGTAATCTGTAAGCACCTTTCAAACACTTCAGTCGCCGTGCGGTGCCTGAATCTGCTGGTAAGACGGTTGAAAGACACCAAACTCTGGCCTCGGTTCCGGGCGAGTGGGACAGACTCACTGAAGGGCGAGGTCGCAGTTCCGGTGCCCCGGGTGTGTTCGATGTTTGAGGAATAAAGGCGGCCATGCGTCCTCTCTGCCGCCCCCCTCTGCTTGCCTAGCGCCATCCCTCTGGCTCCGTGGTTACTCCACGACATGCCGGCACAAGCCCACCCACCCACCAGCTGTGTCCCCTGCCCAGAACCTCCCCCACCCAGATGCCCACGTGCCCGTCTCCCTCTCTTCCAGATGTTTGCTCCCCCGCTGCCATCTTTTCAAAGAGGCCTCCTGGCCCCACCCACCGCCCATCCTGGACCCTCTCTGCCCCTCGCCCTGCCTTCCGTCTACCACGTGGGTCTCCTTGCATTTCAGGGAGGCTTCTGACTGTGTCTGTGGCTTTCTGTCTGTCCACACGGGAACTGTCTGCCCAGGCTGTGAGAGTCAGACATCTTTGCTTCGATGGATCTTAAGTACCCAAAACAAAGCAGATACTCAAGAAGTATTCCATTGAATGAATATCCAGCAGTTTGAATAAATTTCCTTCTCCAATAGCCTGAATGTGACTCTTGCTGGAAATCGCCCTATGTAGGGAAGAAATCCCAATGAACACACACTCACCTTCACAGGGAGGCCCTCCCTCCCCACCCAGCCCCCCTGCTCGAGCTCCTACCTTGGACTTCTTGCCATCCTGGGGGCCATGTATTTCACTTACGTGTTGAGTTTCTTGATGCGTCCCCTGAAACCATGATTTCCAAGAGAACAAGACTTTTTATGGGGTTTGTTGTCGTCTGTATCTCCAGGGCCAAACACGTAGTCAGAGCACAGTAAATACTTGCCAGAGGAATGAGCTCCCGAGGGAATGGCTGGGCCAGCCTGGCCGTCGTGCCCACAGCCACGTGGGAAAGCTGAAGCCAGAGCAGGTGTCACTTCTCACCTGAGGCTCCAGAAGCCACGTGAAGCTGCACATTCCTGTTCAAGGCGCTCACTGTGACCCCAGGTCCACACGTGTCCCAGACACTCACTCATCTGCACGTTCATTGGTGGGGAACACCTGACAGTTACCTTTTCTGGAATTGTATATTCCATGCACGCCTTTGCAAGACCACAGGCTGGAATGATCAGGGAATTCGGAGGGATGACCCAGGCCGATGGGAGGAAACTGAAGGAGCAAACAGTGTGTGCAGCGAATGGTCTAGGTCACTAGACCATTGCTCCAGAAGGAAGCTCCCCTTCTAGCCACGGCCTTAGTCAGCCCCTCCTTTACTCCTGCCACAGAGCCTTTGAATAAGTGTTCCCTCAAGGAGACGTTCCTTCTTTTCTTCACCTGTTCAGTTCTTCAAATCTCAACTCAAATGCCACTTCCTCCAGGAAGCCCTCCCTGACCTCCCTGACTAGGTCAAGTCCCCATTAAGTGTCCTCAGGGCTCAATGTCCTTCTCCTTGGTAGCTCTTGTCACAGTCATTGTGTCTTTTGCTTGTTAGACTCATGTTTGTCTTCCCCATCTAACTTGTCTGCTCTGTGAGTGCACAATTTGAGTCTGGTGTTTCTTCACGTTTTATCTGCATCTCCTTGCAGAGTTGAGCACAACAGACACCCATGACTATTGCCGAATGGGAGGTTGGATGGTGGGATGGATGGATGGATGGATGGATGGACGGACAGAAGGAAAGCTGAATATAAGGCGAGGACTGTGTGTATCATGGTTCTCCAGAGAAACAGAGTCGATAGGATCTATTGATCTATCCGTCTATCTATCTATCTATCTATCTATCATCTATCAATCATCTATCTATCATCTAAGAGATTTATGATGAGGCATTGGCTCACATCACTGTGGGGGCTGGGAAGTCCCCACGGGCTGCTGTCTGTAAGCTGGGGCCCCAGGAGAGCCAGGGGGTCGGGTTCAGCCTGGGGGCAGCTCATGGTCAGACCGAAGGGATGAACCCCACCCCCCGCCGCCTCCTGTCCTACCCAGGCCCTCAGCTGAGTGGACGGGGCCCACTCACACAGGGGAGGGCCAGCTACTCTCCTGAGTCCACCAGCTCCAGGGCTAACCTCTGTGGGAGACACCCTCACAGACTCCCAGTACATTTAATCTGGGCACCCCGTGGCCAGTCAGGTGACATACATATGAGATCAGCCGTCCAAGATATAGATTGCAAAGTGCTCTGCTGGTCCTCGAGGTCGTGAGCATGAACAATATCAAACATGTGGACCCGAGTGCAGACAGCCAGCGTGGAGAATGTGTCCACTGTGAGCGGACGTGTCCCCGAGAGGCGATGGGCTGGCGGCCTCTCTGTGGAAATCTGCCATCTCTGCTGAGCCCCTGCCCCTCACGCGCCTTTTCCAGGAGTCGGGCTGCGGACTGTCCCTCTGACCTCGGGCTCCAGGGGCTCGTGAGGGAGGCCAGCTCATCCGGGCTCATCCAGGAGGGAGGTAACACCTGTTGCGGCTGGTGGACAGATTCAGGACAGAAGCGCAATGTGCTTTCTCCCCTGGCTCTGACTGTCCCTGCGCGAGGCCTCGCAAACCCCCTGAAGAGGGCAGAGAGTAGAGTGAGGCTCCTCTCTCGCCCTGGAAGGATCAGTTAATTCTGCTTCGGTCCGTGGGAGTCTGTGTGACGGGGATACAAAATGAGTTGGGTCACGCAAGGTCAGCCAGCACCCCCAGGCCCAGATGGCTCATCTCTGATGGGAAAGCCACCCGTGCGCGGCTTCCAGAGCTCAGGACCCCGGCTCTGTGTGTAACGTCCTCTCTTACGGAGCAGACTCCACGGAGGCACCTGTCACTCGGGCGCTCTCTCTCACCAGGTAAACACGCCTCGGAAAGGGTCAGCCCCGAATGTGCTCCACGCAAGGGACAGGAAGATAATAAACAACAAGGAGTAATGTCGCGTAAGCGTGTGCTCTGTGCCCGGCGATGCATGCTTTACCCTTTTAATTTTTATCACAGCAATTTTTACCCACATCAGAAGGGTGGTTTCTCCAGCTTCTTCCATTTCATAGATAAGGAAATGGAGTTTCACAGGGACGCTGTTCCTAGCCCAAGGTCACCTATGTCAGACATGTGACTGTGATGTCCCAGGGCTCCCCGATGGATACGATCAGTCATGATGGGTCTGCAAGAGAATGAAGAACTACCAATGATGGGAGCTGCAGGCCGTCCTGAGCAGGCCTGTGGTCGCAGGCTGAACGCGGAGGAGAAAAGCAAAGGGCACAGGGGGGACGGAGCCCGGCTTCTCTGGGGCAGGGTGGGGCGGGAGGCCACAGGCAGGGCCTTTCTGGCCAGGCCAGACCTGCCTCTGCCTCCCCCCACCCCCACCAGGGGGCCGGCTCCTGCCACCGTGAAGCCGGGCGTTGTTCTGCGTGGTGACTGGGGCAGGGACTGTCACCGTGTCCAGCATTGCAGAGCATGGGACATATAGTATGTACATTGGGGGGGTGGAGGGATGGACGGATGGACAGCAAGGGTGAAGTGTGGGGGGATCTGGAGGCCGTGGGAGGAGTGTGAACTTTGGGGTCAGTTCAGTGTCCTCCCAGGGGACCGGGGTTGAAAGAGCAGTGGGAATCCAAGAAGGCTGGGGTTCAAGGTCGGGGTGACTGGAGGTGGAGCGGGTGGGTTTTTGTTGGCTCCTGGCAGGCCTCCAAATCTTTCCAGCCTATTTCACCGCCCCCCCCACCACTCACCCAAACCCCAGTTCCTCCCCATCTGCTTCCCAGAGTGATCGTGTCACTCTTTGCTCCCTCCCTCGGGCCTGCTGGCCACCCCCCCTCCTCCACTCTCATCCACTGCCTCCCCCCTGCACAGGCACCTGCGGGATGTCCGTGGTCCCCCTGCTCCGTGCAGAGCCCACGAGGGCCCGGGTGGCCTCAGATGTCTGTGAGGTGCCCCCAGCAGCACACTGGCTCTCGTGGGAAGGGAAGAAAGCTGTACTGAATGAGCAGACATCGGTGATGGTGTGAGAGGCGCCCTGCTCCCATTCTGTGGTCTGGCTCTTTAAAGGGGTGACCACGAGCCTAACCCCTGATCCAAAGTTCCTGGTGCAAACCTGAGCTCCCCACTCACCACTCAGTTTCAATTTTCTCTCTATAAAAGGGGATCCTAATAATAACATTGACCCGAGGGCCTGACCCGAGGAATACCGCGGCTCTGGCACAAAGACACCTTCCAGGGAGCATGGGTTCGGCAAAAGGACGGACAAGACAACGGTGGGAAGTGATGAGCGGTTCCCACGGAGGTGGGGTACTGCTATGCTTTAAGTGAAATTATTAAAAACAATTTTTTTAATGTTTATTCACTTTTGAGACAAAAGCATGAGCAGCTGAGAGTCAGAGAGAGAGGGAGACACACAAGATCTGAAGTAGGCTCCAGGCTCTGAGCTGTCAGGACAGAGCCCGACGTGGGGCTTGAACCCAGGAACCACGAGATCATGACCCAAGCCGAAGTCGGACGCTTAACCAACGGAGTCATAAGCGAAATTAACTTCAGGCATGAAAAGCGAAATCCCCATAAGCGAAATTAACTTCAGCATGAAATCACCATTTCTGATTGAATACACATGTATTGTGTGCTGCCTTTTGGTCGTCCCATGCAGTATTTATTTTATATGTGCTCTTTTAATTAAGATTAGAAAACAATCTAGGTGAAAAACTTGTAACGTAAATACTTTCTGGCAAAAGCTAACATTTCCCGTCTAGCAGGAGTGAGAAGGCCGGCCAGCTGGTGGGTCTTTGGAGTATTTGCAGGATTCCGGATGATAGAAAGGTCCACACGTGTCTGTGAGGCCTGTAGGCTGCGGGCTGGGACGGCTGGAACGTGATGCTGTGTGACTTTGGGCAGATTCTTCAACCTCTGGGCCTTGGCATCTTCATCTGTAAGATGGGAAAGATACCAGCCCGTGTCTCAGTGTTGTAGGGTGACAATGAATGCAGTCCTTCCAATAGTTGTGGCACACAAGTTTTCGCTTTTGTTTTTGTTTTTGTTTTTCTCGTCATTGCTGAGAAATGAGAAGTTTCTGATTTATTTGGGGCCGAAAACACATTTCTGTGGGTCTAAGAGTTCAGGGTTGAGGGTCAAAGAAAGCTTCTCGATTCAATGTTCCCATTTATCGGTTCTTCCCCTCCACTCTCTGTGGGTCAGCCCCATCAAGTGGATCTGGAATGTGAAATTATAAGATCTAAGTGTATTGGTTTTGTATGAAGTATTGTTTTTGACACTAGATAGAGGTTGCAATTCAGTTACATAGAATTGAAAAAAAAAAAAAGAAGAGAAAGCCAGGCATTCTCTGGCAGGAGACAGAAAAGCGGGAGAAACGGCGGCACACAGAAGAAACAAGGTTTCTTGGGCTTGTGTCATCGAGGTTGCAAGACGGGTGTCAGCACAGGGGGTAAGTCACACAAAGTGACAGGTGACAACAGGCAAAGGGGTCCTGCTGGAGGAACTGGGGGTGACCCTGGAGCCCCGGGGCCGCAGGTGGAGCGAGGGTTGTGGAGCGTCGAGGGATGAGCACGGGCGGGGCCCCAGGACGCACGTGTTGGGGGAGACTGGACCCCTGCTCTGCGATGAGCAAAGCAGGACCGTGAGCTCTTACCTGGAGGGTGAAGTCAGGCCCTTCTGCTGCCCCAGCAGGCCGCTTACTTGCACGTGGAGCTCCACAGAAGGTTCTACAGGGTGAGGACCCAGGTGTGGAGGCTGACCCAAACCCCCCCCCCCCGGCCCCCCCGGCGCAGCTGGTTCTCATGACGGGCCTGTGTCCTGGGTGCTTGCTGTGGGGTCAGGTGCTGGGCACTAGGACACGTTCATCTACATTCTCTCCACAGGGAGCCTGAGCCAGGGGCCCTGTTATCACCCCATCTGACAGATGGTGACTCTGAGGTCCAGAAGGCTTATAGGACTGGCTTGAGTGGAGACTTGCCTGAAAGTGACCCAGCCAGGGCTCAGACTGAGAATGTGTGCTCAGAACTTCGCACACTGTACGGATGTATGGGGCAAAGACACAAGCCACTGAGGTTGTATGACCCCCTCAGCAGCTCCAGTCCTTGGTACCTGCTCAAGAGAAACAAAAACGAGCCTATCTGTGCAAAGACTTGCTTACAAACCTACAGTAACCCCACACTGGAAACAACCGAGGTGGCCATCAACTGGTGAACGGGTAGACAAAATGTAGCATGTCCATGCCAGGGAACATGGTTCTTTCATAAACCGGGATGAAATTCTTTAAAAAATTTTTTTATTATTGTTTTTTTTTTATAAATTTTTTTTTTATTTTTTCAACGTTTATTTATTTTTGGGACAGAGAGAGACAGAGCATGAACGGGGGAGGGGCAGAGAGAGAGGGAGACACAGAATCGGAAACAGGCTCCAGGCTCTGAGCCATCAGCCCAGAGCCTGACGCGGGGCTCGAACTCCCGGACCGCGAGATCGTGACCTGGCTGAAGTCGGACACTTAACCGACTGCGCCACCCAGGCGCCCCTATTATTGTTTTTTAACATTTATTTACTTTTGAGAAACAGAGAGAGACAGAACACGAGTGGAGGAGGGGCAGAGAGACAGGGAGACATAGAATCCAAAGCAGGCTCCAAGCTCCGAGCTGTCAGCACAGAGCCCGACGTGGGCTCGAACCCGCGAACCGTGAGATCATGACCTGAGCTGAAGTCAGATGCTTAACCAACTGAGCCACCTGAGCGCCCCCCTTTCTTATTTGAGAGAGAGAGAGAGAGAGAACAAGCATGAGTGGGGGAGAGGCAGAGAGAAAGGGAGGGAGAGAATCCCAAGCAATTTCCATGCTTAGCATGGAGCTCGATCCCATGACCCTGGAATCATGACCTGAGCCAAAATCAAGAGTCAGACGCTTAACCAGTTGAGTCACTCAGGCACCCCCAGGAACCAAGTTCTAATACATGGGTGGACCCTCAAAAATTGGGGTGGATGAAAGAAGCCAGACACCAGGACCACACATCGTACGATTCTGTTGATAGGGCGTGTCCAGAGAGGGCAAATCTACAGAGACACAAAGCACATTGTTGGCTGCCTGGAGGGTGGGGTTGACCACGAGGGTCTTCTGTGGGATGGACACGTCTGAAACTGATTCGGGGTGACGGTGCCACCACTTGCTAACATCACAGCCAGTCACTGAATTGTACCCTTGAATGTTACAATATGTGAGATTCAGCTCAACAACGTCGTGTCGGGAAAATAAAAGCAACCCTGTGTGTTGCGTTGGACGATTCTCTCCTTTCATTCAAAAAACGAGGTGCGCTGGCTACTGGCACATCCCCGATGTTTCAGAGAATGTTCCAGAAAATGAATAAAACATAGCATTCCCTTCACATGGTGTTCTCGGATGACATTTCCTGGGAAGCAGAGCGCCAGAGACCCACGCGACAAGACAGCCTGCAGAAGGAAGTGTGGCGTGGGCGCGGGTGGGCGCGAGGGGGTGCCCGCTGCTCTGTGTTCACGCTCGCTGCCGTCAGGAGCCGCGACTCCAGCTTCAGGCGGGTCGGCCCCGTAGCTGGACGCACAGCTGTCACGTTGGTCTGGTCTGAGTTTGTGTTCTCCGGACTGGCCCCCGGCCTGTTTATAGAGTGAGGGTGGCACTCGACTCCCGGCAGGTCTGGCTAACCACCATCTAGGTGTCGCTGGGCCTGTAGGCTGTCGCCTGAAATAGTCGGAGAGGCACAAATAAGGGAGCACTCCAGCCGCACTTGGCTGAAATGGGTCAGCAGCTGCCTTCCTGCGCCCTCCTACCCCCGCCCGGCTCTCTGCCATGCCCACGGCCCTGGCAGGGGGGACGGAGGAGGGCTGTGGGGTCCCCCGGGGCCGTGGGCATTGCCGGGGGTGCCGCTGCTCTGTCGACATGATGCCATCCCTCTGCAGGAAATGTCCAGACCGTGGACCTCACGTCCTCTCTTCTGCTCAACAGACGGCTGGCAGGTCGCCGTGGTGACACCATTTACCGCAAACCTGTCGGACAGCCAGGCCCGAAGACGGCCGTGTCCCCACTGATCGGACCAGACGGGGCTCTTTCAGTTGTGAGTGACAGTGGAGACCAGGAGACAATCACAGGAGTTTGTAGACTCACATAACTGAAAAATCCAAACTGAAAAGCTCCCGGCCGCACGGTACCTGGGGGCTCCAAGATGTCACAGTACCGCTAAGCTCTGTTTCCTGTCGGTGGACTTCGTCCTCAGACACGCTGTCCCCCTGGGGCCACAGGCCGACGCACGATGCCCGGGCATGTGGAAAGGTGGGGAATCTTCTCTCGGAGACCGATGTCTGGTGTGGGTCGCAGGAGGGCCCTCTCTGGAACCAGGGGGGCTGCGGGCCCCAGAGGGCCAGGCCCAGAAGAGGGGAACAGGGTGTTCAGGTCCACCGGAATCAGCAGAGGCCACGAGAGCAAGCAGGGCAGTTCCTGCTGGGACCTTCCAGAAAGAAAGTGGAAGGGGTACCAGGTAGTGAAATACCACTAAGCCCACGGGGGGCCATCTTCCACGGATGGGCACGAGTCTCACGTGGCACCATGTGCAATGTCTTGGCGGGACCTCCTTTGGCCGAGTGTGGGTCCCCGGCCCTCCTGGGATCCGCCATGGCCTGGGGGTCAGGACCCGTGTTTGTCGGGGAGATGAGCTGATGGGCAGCGAGCCTCAGTCCTCCAGGAAGCACAGTACCTGGGGTGACCCCAGCACTTGGACATACTTCGATGGGGGTCAAGCTGACGGTCGCCATCCAGAAGCAGAAAGCACTCTGTTATATGGCACACGCTGAGTCTCTGTCCCCGTCCGCATGTCCCCACCCCTCCCACCCACTCCTGGATCGAAATACCTTCACACTGGCTGGCAAGAGGCCTCTGCTGTGAGCCCCTCACGTGCCCACACCCCACTCTGCTGCCCTCGTTCCCTCCGGACCCACAGTCACTTGGGATCCACAGCTAAGTGCCCAGATTCGATGCTGTTCTGTGTTCTAACAGGTGTTCCGTGTGACCTGCATTCGACCCCCATTCCGGACATGAGCACAAGTGGTCCCTGCCCCACTGTCCCTGGATGCCGTGCACAGCCTCCGCTCACGGCTGGTCTCCCCACTGATGCCCTTTCCACACGCAGGATGCCCTCCCTGGAAAACACAGACCCATGAGCGTGCATCTCAATCACGAAGCAGAAGGTAAATCAAAACTCAGGTTGAGCTGATGTGAAGACAGACACGGGGGGTGCAGGGCGGGGCCTCTCACCTGCTGGTGGGTCTGAGCGCCATTTCTGACCTTGACAAGGAGGTCGGGCTGGAGGGAGATTTTTCAGGGTGTTTGTTTCAACCAGAAACCGATGCAGAGAGGTATCTTTTGGCAGCTAGCTCCTTATTGTGTGTGGGTAGGGGGTGGTTTTTGTTTTTGTCTCGTTTTGCTTTTCCCTTTAAAAGATCTGGTAATGCTACCATTTGGTTCCAAGTGTGCCAGAGACATTTGGAAACATTTGGAGACCCGTCTTTCTGTTCTGCCTATATCTCCAGCCCAAACAGCTGTTCTAGACTTCAATTACCTTTTGAGAAGCTATAAATCAAAGATGCAAACAATGATATGCTGAAGGTCTTTTGCTCAGACGAGCCGCCCTGGGCCTTGGGGCGCTCCACTCACTGGACATCTGTGCCCTCATTACACGTAATCATTACGTTTTGAGGGCGAGTGGGGTCTCTGAAGTCGTCTGTGACATAGCCCTGTTTATTAGCTGAGGAAATCCGACTGAATGTGCACTTCTATCTGGCACAATTTAACCGGCCCTCACCGGGTAGATCCCTCGCAGGGTGGCATTGCTGTGTTCAACCAACTGTGTCACAAAGGCTGCGACCAGGTTCTATTTGGGGGTCACTGAGGAGCAAGAAGAAATTGTTCTTTGGCTATTTGTCTGCAACATTGAAAAGGATGTCCTAGCTCATCGAGAACTAACGGGCTTTCCTGGAGCCCTGGGCTACAGACTGGGGGATGGAAGGCACAGAGGTAGAGGGGGACGCGGCCCCCGTGTCCTGGGGCTCTTGGTTTTGAGTGGAGAACAGTTCTGTGAGCGTGGGTCAGGAAAGCAAAGTTGACTGGAGCTTAGACAGGCAAGACTCTGCCCTCTCTGTTCTGGGTGCGTTCAGTTCATTGAGGACCAGGTCCCCCAGCCCCTGAGGACTGGACCCAGCTGCAGGCGGTGGCCTCTGTGGTCCGAGGTCACTGGATGGGGTCACACGGCCATGCCCGGGTGTGCCTGGGGGGCAGCCATGCCTGCCCATTTACAGGTTGTCTGTGGCTGCTTTCAGAGTGAGCAGTTGTGACAGAGGTCCACAAAGATGAAAATATTCACTTCCTGGCCCTCGACACAAAAATGTTGTCAACTTCCACTTTTTTTTTTAATGTTTATTTTTTGAGAGAGAGAGGGCGCACGAGAGAGAGAGAAAGAGAGAATGTGAGTGGGAGAAGGGCAGAGAGAGAGAGGGAGACACAGAATCCAAAGCAGGCTCCAGGCTCTGAGCTGTCAGCATGGAGCCCGACGCGGGGCTCGAACTCGCGGACCGTGAGATCATGACCTGAGCCCAAGTCGGACGCTCAATGGACTGAACCACCCAGGTGCCCCTGCCAACCTCCATTCTAAATGAGCCCGCTCTCGCCCCTTCCTCTGGCCTCACATCACGTTACTCTCAGCTTGCCTGAGAGCTCAGTAAACCACACGGAGATGCCGATGTCTTGAGACAAGGGGTGCAACTCTCTGGACAAGGATGTTTAATCTGGAAGGAGCATTTGCCTATTAGGTAAATGTAATTGCTCTGTGCTCTTGGCTTATGAGAGAGTAAAGTGTCTGTTGAGCAAAGACAAGACAAGAGTTACGACATCCGTGTTTCAGAGAACTTCCAATTTACGGCCTGCGCGTCGATTTGGTGCTAGCTGACTTAACACCCGTGGGTTGTCATTACTATTAACGTGAAAAGTCGAGTCCCAGGTTGTGAGTCCCATAGGTCTTCCCAGTGGAAATACCGAGCAACAGCAGACAGCATCTGGGTGGAGAGAATACGGAGTCTTGAATGGGAAGTCCACACAGACTAACAGACCATCTCTCTTGCTGTCTCTACGTCTCGGTAGTGTCTCCCGTGGAAACCCTATCCTCCTCACCCCCCAGACGCTGGGCATCCTGGCCGCAGCCGCCTCCCAGCCGCCGCCTGGAGCTGCGTGGGTGGCTGCTTCTCCCCAGCACAGCCAAGATGTGAGTCTACTCGCAGAGCCATACGGGCTTTGGGAGAGCAAGCCGGGGAGGGTTCGTACGTCATTCGCCCTGTCTCTCTCAATGTGCACGCAGCTGGAGGTGCACAGAATGGTTTTAGGGAGCCCGTGAACACACAGCTGGGCTCTTTTCCCCCAATGATCAAATAAGGACTCCTTAAATGTATCTTTAAAAAAGTTTTTTTAACATTTATTTATTTTTGAGAGACAGAACATGAGCGGAGGAGGGGCAGAGAGAGAGAGGGAGACACAGAATCCACAGTGGGATCCAGGCTCAGAGCTGTCAGCACAGAGCCTGACGCAGAGCTTGAACCCATGAACCGTGAGATCATGACCTGAGCCGAAGTCAGAAGCTCAACTGACTGAGCCGGCCAGGCGCCCCCTCCTTAAATGTATCTTAGAAAAAACTTCTAATGAACAAATCAAACCCTTAATTTGATTCATATTATAATTTAGGATGAGGTGATATATATTCGAGTTAAAAAACACAAGTTGATTTAAAGGAAAACATTCAGCAAATAATAAGATATGTGCAGTGCGGACAAGGCAAAAATAGAGAAAGGGGTCCACAAAGAGTTGCAATTTGACCTCATTTGGCAGGTGGGGAAAAAGAGTCAAGGCACATAGCTCTCCTAAGCCTGCCGGATGGGCCGTTAGCAGAATTGAGGGTAGAGCCCCGGTCACCTGGCCCCAAGTTCATCGCTGCTCCTTTGAATCCTGCTGATGTGCTGTTAGAACATCAGCCTTCCGAAGGCCAACGGGGGAAGGGCACACAGACCACAGAATGTGCTTACTCCCTGCTGAAGGTGCTTTACATGTGTCAACACTTTGAATCCTTCAAGCAACCGTCTGTGAAGCAAGGATTGCCATCATACCCACTTTACAGATGAGGAAACTGGGGCAGGAGAACATTGAGTGACTTATCCAAGGTTGCCAAGCTGATGAATGGTAAAGCCAGGGAAAGAACCCGAGTTCAAATCTTTAACGACTAGGAAATACCACGTCTTACTTGTAATGAACACTTGCCTTGAAATAGTTATACTTTCATCAACTTTATGGAGGTGTAATTTACGTTCCAAAAAAAGGCACAGATTTCAAGTGAGGAGTTGTATGAGTCTCGGCAAACATACATACCCTGAACAAGACCCAGAACATCTCCATCCATCCAGAATTTTCCCTCATGCTCCTTGGCTGGCAGTCCCTGTCCCCCAGGCCCATAAGAAGTCAGGTCTGCTTCCGATTGTCCCGGCCCGGTGGTGTTCCTTCCAGACTCTCGCACACACGGAATCAGACGGAAGGTACTTCTTTGCGCCTGGCATCTTTCACACAGCTTGGTGCTGATTACTTCCTTTTGCTACAGGTACCAGAGGATGGGTCCCTTCTGCTGATGCGTCATATTCCATGGGTGGTACATTCACCTGTTGATGCTGGGGTTGTTTCCAGTTTTTGGCGATGAATAAAACAAGTCTGTTTGGGGGTATATTTTATTTTCAGTTCTCTTGGGTAAAACGGAAGAGTTGGGTGAGGGGATAGCTTTTTTTAGACCTGCACAAAACCGCCAATCTGTGTTTCAAGAGGTTTTGTCATTTTGTGTTTCCATCCGCAGTGCAGGCAGTTCTGGTGACTCCATCCGTGGCCACCACAGAAGAGCCACTCCGGTGGGGGGAACAGGCTTTTCTGTGTGGACCAGATGTGTTTTTCCCTGATCACTGACTACACTGAGCACGACCTCGTGTACTTACTTCTTAGCTATTTGTACACGTCCTTTTGTAAAATGCCTAGTCAGGTCTTTACCTATAAAAGTTGCACTGTTTGTCTTTTTATGATTGATTTAGAGAATTTTTTTTTTTTTTTAATCCGTACAGGCTTTTTCTCAGGTATGTGTGCTGTGAATATTTCCGAAGCAGTCTTTGGCTCATCTTTTCACTTTCTCAACCATCTCTTTTAAAGAGCATCTCTTTTAAAAAAGAGCATCTCTTTTAAAGACGTTTTTCACCCTGAGGGGGTCTGATTTATTAATTATTGTAGCTTTCAGATGATGTTGAGGCAATCGGCACTTCTCCCCAGCTCACGAAGCTAATCTCTGTTGTTTTCCTCTATAAGATTTATAGTTTTAGCGTCTATGATAGTGTATAATCTGTCTTGTGTGTATTTTTGTGTATGGTGTGAGGCAGGGGTTGAGATCATGGTGCCGATGATGTTGGTGATGATGATGATGTCTCTACATCCAGTTATTCTGGCCCTGGCAGTGGAAGAGAATTTTTCCCCAAGGAATTATCTTGACACTTGTGAGAAAAATAACCCATTCTCTACATGGGTGGGCCTCCTTCTGGTCTCTGTTCTCTTGCATCAACCAGTTTATCTCTTTATGCGCGTATCACACAGTCTTGGTTATTACAGGGTAATAAATGATGAAGGGGATAGACTGAGATCGCCAACATTTTCTCCCTCTTCTTCCTCTCCTCCTTCTCCTCCTCCTCCTCTTCCTCCTGTTCTATTTCTTTGGCCATTCCAAGTTCTTTGCATTTCCATATATAGTTTAGAATCAGCTTCTCAGTTTCTACAAAACGGACAGCTAGGGTTTTATAAAGATTTCATGGGCTGTAATCAATCTAGGGGGACCTGTGGTCTTCACGGAATTGATCACAGCATATTTTCCCATTTACTTCAGGCTACCACAGTCTCTCCGTAACGTTTTCTAGTTTGGGGGGGAGAGTTCTTGCACCTTAATTAAATTTATGCCTAAGCATCTCTGAAGCTATTACAAATGGTATTTTTAAAATATTTTGTCACGCCTGATTTGTTGCTCAGGCGTAGAAACGGCATCGATTTCTGCATATCGACAGCAGCGGGTACAGTGGTACACCACCCAGACCCTCCCCCGTGAATTAGGAGTAGAGGCACTGATCCCCTGGGTGCTGGAGCGTTTGCCCCGAGAGCTCTCAGCCGGGTCTCTTGCCTTCACCTCCTTCTTCCCGCACC
Source organism: Leopardus geoffroyi (assembly GCF_018350155.1). NCBI lineage: Eukaryota > Metazoa > Chordata > Mammalia > Carnivora > Felidae > Leopardus > Leopardus geoffroyi. The sequence continues at coordinate 2,636,693 of NC_059336.1, forward strand.
CAGAGGCCCAGCGTGGGTTCAGTCTGCTCGCGTTCTTGTGGGAGAGCCTTGGGAGCCGCGTGTCCAGCCGCTCCGATCTCAGTGCATCTCCGCCCCTCCCTGGCCATGTCACCTGGAGGCAGAGCACGCCCCCGCGCTTTTCCTCAGCTGGAGAAGGGGTGAAGGACCTTCAAATGACTAAATGCAACCATCTGAAGAAAGCTGTGAACCAAGTACCTGGCAAACAGTGAGCCCTAGGTGAACAGCATTATTAACAGTAAGAGCCTCCCATGCAAAGAGACCCTGCACTTGACCCTGAAGAATGGGAGGAAGCAGAGGAGGATCTGGGCCCCGGAGCCCTTGGAGCCCCAGGCCCGCCAGAGAATAGGCTTCCATGGGGAACTCCCAGCCGCGCCTTGGGAAAGGTCGTTTGTCTGGTTTGTCCTTTGGTGCCTTCTCTTTACCCTGCACACATGGGGCTCAGAGGAAGCACCCATCCTTGATTGGAGGTACCGTGCTGGAAACTTCCTGCCCAAGAAGGGATGCAGGCCACTGTCTCTATGCCTTGGACCATATTCTTTTTTTGAATCTCTGCTTAACTCCTCTTTTCCCCCCTGCTTAACTCTTTTGAATGTAAAGGCCCTTTAAAGCTATTTTTGAATCTAATTTTATATTAATCTTTAATGGGATCCAATTTAATCACAAGTCTTAAATCTCTCACACTGAATGTGCGAGTGTCCATCAAATCCTACTCTGAAACGTCGTTAGGTGAGTTTAAAGAGACGTGCGTCTTTGTGCTGTGAGAGCTGACCTTGTCAACTAGCTCCGGCCGTCACTCTCTGCCTGGCACCTAGCGGCTTGCACCCCGGCCAGCACCCGCCTCTGCGGGAAGGGGGAGCCTGCACCCTGACGCCACCGTGAAGGTGAGCAGGGGGACCGAGTGAGCCACACTGTCCACTCTCCTGGGTCTCTGCACACAGGTGCTGAGAAGCCTGCCTGACCCGGAGCTGGGAAGTGTCCAGAGCAGTATCCACGGTGTCCCTGCTTGTCTCTAACGGCACATACGGCCCATTGTCCCCATTAAGTTGTGGCAAAATCAGAAGCCAGCCCTGCGTGGTTCGAGGTGCTCCCTGCTGAGCACGCGGTCCCACCTCCGCAGGGAGAGGTTTGTCTCTCAGGGGACACCTGTCAGTGCTGGTTGTCAAAACGGGGGGGGGGCACCTAGCAGGGAGGCCAAGGATGCTGCTCAACACTCCACAGATCACAAGACACCCCACAACCGAGGGTCCTTTGCCCTGGAGTGTCACTGATGCCACAGTGGAGGAGTGCTGACTTACGTAAGTCACTGATTTTGATTTTCATTTTGATTTTTGAAAGAGAGTGAGAGTGAGAGCAGGGGAGGGGGCAGAGAGAGGGGGAGACACAGAATCCGAAGCAGGCTCCAGGCTCCGAGCTGACAGCACAGAGCCTGACATGGGGCTTGAACCCACAAGCCGTGAGATTAGGCTGAAGTTGGACATTTAGCCGACTGAGCCACCCAGGCACCCCAAGTTGCATAGACTTCCATAGCAGGAAGCTTTTCGCTCCCATGGATACAGTCTGTGACTATAATTTTACGTGTTGGGACGGTTGAGCTGTTGTGTCAACTTGACTGAGTCACAGGGTGCCCAGATATTTGTCAAACATGTCACCGGTTGTGTCTGTAAGGGGACTTCAGATAAGACTGACCTTTGAAGTGGTTGACTGACTGAAGCAGATTGCTCTCCCCGTGTGGGTGGGCCTTGCCCAATCAGCTGAAGGGCTGGATGAGCAGAGCAGCTGAACTTCCCTTAGAAAGAGGTGGCTCTTCTCTTGCCTGACTCCTTTCAGACTCGGACACCATTCTTCTGGCCTTCGGTCTCAAACAGAATTGCCAGTTCTCCCTGGGCATCACGCCGGCTGGCTCTCGGACTGGAGCCACACCGTCCACTCTCCTGGGCCTCCAGCTTGCTGACTACGACCGTGGACTTCGGCTTTTATAACCGTGGGAGCCAATTCCTTGTAATAGATCTCTTTCCGTATGTATTCGTGTCCTGTAGGGTCTGTTTCTCTGTAGAGCCCCGACTAATACACATGTATTGATTTTTTGAACCCACATTTATTTCTGAACACGCTTCTATTTTTTTCACGGCATTTTCTCTCTGACTACATGTAGTAGGTGTGGCCTCCAGGGTTTGTTGTTGTTGTTTTCACAACCAGGATTCCGTCTGTGGGGGACCCAACCCCTGTCCACTCTCCGTGGTTTGGGGAAGGGGCTCGATCATTTCCCACCCACATCTCATCTGGATCATGCCATGGCGATTAGTCAAGGGTATATGTTACTCCCCAAATGAAATACTAGAACCTACCTACACACATAATTTAATAAGAAATCAATTTTATGCCCTCGCTGTACCATAAAGGTCAACAGGAAGGAAAGTTATTTATAATAAAATACGTATTTTAAAATGTAAATGTTCGGGAACAGCCACCCGGGAACACTCAGGGTCCTTCCCAGGGCAGACCCCAGGCAGAACGGATGCAGACTGGTTACCTGGGAACCCAAACCCGCCAGCCCTGCTGCTGCTGGAGATGCGAGTCCAAAACAGCGACGCCCCGGTGAAGCCCCACCACCACGGAACATTGCAGTCTTTCCCACGTTCACCCAGAGGTTATGTTCCCGGAAAATTCTGCGTGTATCGCAGATGTTCTGTGTTATCTGAAAACCGGCATCAGGACACGAGGCTCAGACAATCATTAGCAAGCTGCTTCCTACACGATTGTCTGGCTGGATGTGTGAATGAGGCAGAAGGGTGCAGGGCTTGTGCTGGGCACCCCTGCACAGGGCCGGACAGCAGGTGTCCATGAGTCCCCCACTCCTCTAGCCGATGCCAGAAGCACCTGCTTGTTATTGTGATGCAAGACATGCGAAATGCCTCCAAGGGTCCAGACACCCTGCTGAAAACCACAGAGTGGGTACCTTCCCTCGGCTGGAAGTGGAGGCTGCATTTCCTGCTGGACCCATAAGCGGGAGGCTGCAGGGCTTGGGCTGCTGTCGCTTACTTTGTCCCACACGTTGGAAGTCTGAAAGCCTGCAGGGGTAACGACAGCAAGCTGAGACCTGGGCTGAGACACGCAGAGAGGAGAGCATACCAATACAGCAGCCCCTGGATCCAGCTGTACCTGAAGCTGGACCCATCCCTACACCTGGAGCTTTACGAGCCAAATGATTCCTTCCACTTCTGTCAGTGCAACCAAAGGAGTTAACCAGTAGCAGCGTGACAATGAAATTCCTACCAACATAAAGAATATTAAGACATACGCATTTAGACCCTGGAACCACAGCTTCCTCCTCTGAACCCCCCATTGCACACTCACACCCCACACACGCACACGTTTCAGATACAACTACCTGGTCACGCTGAAAACTCCCATTTTGGTCTTAGTGATTTGTTGTCATGCTTTCCCGGGGCTGCATTTCCAGCCCCAGTACCAATTAGTTTTAACAGTTATTTTCACAAAACCTTCACGCATAAATCCAGGGGTAGGTGTGATCTAGGATCAGGCGGTTATTTCTGAAGTCATAAGGAATACGCATTTCATTCCAGAATGTAGACATCATCAACCCTTCCTTCGGAGGATGTGCATTAATCTTTCAACGTGCAGAGGAGACACAGGGTCTGTGGTCTCTGCCTTGGGGTGGAAACATCCCCACGAGCAAATGGGCTCTGCAGCCGCGACAGCTGTTTGCAGGATGAAGAGGTGTCAGAGGGCCGAGGCAGCGGGGCGGCGGGCGTGCACCGTCACCGTGTCTGTTGGCACAGCGCTCGTGTTTGTTTCTCAGGAAGATTATTCTAAATCCCCAATACTCCCCTGCATCTCTGCATCGGAAAAAAAAAAAAGGCGAATTCCTCTTTAAAGAAAATCAGCATTCTCGGTTTAACCTTCTAGCGTGATGTGCGTGCAGAAGCCACATCTGTCCCTCCCGAAAGAAGGCCGCGTTCTTCCCCATAACGCGGTAATGAGAGGTCGTGCCACGGATTCGCTAGAAGCTGCAGGAGGGAAGGCTACATTTTCTATTCCCTCCGCCAGAACCAGGCAAAAGATGATGAGGATTTTCTCCAGGTTGTCTCTGCTGATAATTAACCACGGCACAGAAAACTGGAGGCAAGTGAGCATTTTGTAATTTTTGTTTGAAGTGAAATGCAATTTTCAAAACTCCTCATAAAAAATTGGAGTCGTTAGTGTCCACGCATCATTTTGTACATACAATCAGCATCAGGAAGGAACAATACAATCAGACCGCTCGATTGTGTGTACGTGTGTGTGTGCGTGTGTGTGTGTGTGTGTGTTGAAACTGGATTGACAAGAGCTGCCTTTTCTTAGGAAATGTTCTAACATTTAAAAATCATAACAGCAAACCTCCCACGTACACAGGCAGACCGTGAGATACCTGGAAATCACACAACCCGTTTTCAGCAATGTAAATAGTACTTATGAATCTGTGTGCGTTGCTTAACAAGAAAAATACAGTGGGTATATTTTAATTCTGTAATAAACGTCTCCGTAAGAGAAGGGTTCTCGATAAAGAATAATTCTCTCTCTCTTCCCAGGACCAGAATCCAAACGTATCACCAGAACCGGGTAGGAAATTTTCATGCTGTCAACAAACTTGCAGGGAGACAATTTGCAGCTGAGAAAACGGTTCCGAGTTTTCCCAGAAAAGTTTAAACGGAAGCATTTGAATCAGGCGTTTTGTCACTTTCCAGAGGACATTTTGGATGTGCTCCTTACAAATAAGTTGAATCCGGTATTTTTCCAGATGTCTCCATACCTGTTTGCTCACAGCAGAGCCCCTGCTTGACTTCTTGTTTTAAGGGTGTTTTTGGTTGGGTTTATCATGAACCAGTGGCTTTTCTCAACACTCCCACTTTCCGGCACGGCGTGGTATCTAAAAATATTTGAAGCTCCTTACTGTATCTGTCTTGAATACGTCTTTTTTTATACTGAGTCACTGGGTGCATTGCAGGGACGGGAGAGCCTAGGAAAAACTTTTTTTTTTTCCTTGTTACTGGCTTTTAGGAAATGATGGTATCTGTAGAGAATCTGAGACCAAGGGAGGAAAAAGTCTTCTCCGGCCTTAAATTGGATCCTTTATCTTAACAAGTTACACAGAACTTGCTGACGCCTCAGTTTGGGGCCGCACAGTAACCCCCCAGCCGCCGTGGCGTTAACTGACTTCGGTCCTCATGTTGCAAGTGAGTTACTTTCCCCAAATCTCATGTCTGCCCTTCCTTTGGAGAGCCCTCCTCAAACCTGCTCCAGAGAACCTCTTTATTATGAAAATCACCAGCTTCATTATGGAGGCTCCGTCCATCTCCGGAGCCGGGTGAGAGCCAGGCTGTGATTGATACGGAGGAGAGGCTGGTTTGGGGGCTGCTGCTGTTTCCACCCCGCTGCCCCTGGAAGGAGCCTCAGGCTGCCTCCCCCCTGCCACCCCCCGGCCCAAGGGAGGAGCACCACTGGGATTCTGCACCCAGGCTCCTGGATGCGGAAGGAGGAGTTCGTCTGCTCCCGGGAGGATGCGAGCAGCCCGGAGAGTGAGAGAAATGTTGGCGGAGGTCCCCCAAGCCGCACAGGGTTGGCTGGATGGGAAGGACGCTTGCCGGGGAATCTCCTCGTCAGGTGAGGACTGGGAGCCCGGCCATTGTCCTTCCTGAGTTACAGCCCTCCATCCATGTAGATGACAAGGGGGCTGGACCGGGGCATGTGGAAGGCACTCTTCCCTGCACGCACTTTGTAATCCTGGATGAACTGACCAGACTGGGTTTGAGCCCCTGCTTGCACACACCTGCTGGGGAGCCCCAGCACGTTTCCTGATGCCCCCGGTCCTCAGTTTGCTCATCTGAGAAATGGGGATGACAAATACCGTTAGCTGCCAAGAGAGTGCCAGCAGTTTCTTTTTTCTCCTGTTGCCATCCACTCCCGTGGTTTCCTCTGATGCATCTCATGCCCTCCACTCTCTGTCCACATGGGTCTCGGTGAGCACCTGTCCTTACTCTAGCCAGTTGGTCAATGAATGGCCCTGAGCGCCTGGATCCAGCTGAGCCTGAAGCCAGGCTCTCTTTGCATTTTTCTATTAGTCAAACCGATGGACTCCCCATTGTGTGCCTAAGCAGGTATGGGTTTGGTTCTCATCACTTACACTTTAGAGAGTGGTTCTCACACTTGAGCACGCCTCAGTGTCACCTGCAGGGTTTGCTAAAATACAGATTGCAGGCCCCAGATCCGGTGGTTCTGATTCAGCAGGTCTGGGGTGGGGCCTGCAAATTTTCATCTCGCAAAAGTTCCCTGGTGCTGCCGCTGTGGGTGGCCTGGGGACCGCACTTTGAGAACCACTGCATCGATCCAAGCTCTCCTGTGTGGCTGCTGGGAGGGCTAGATGCCTGGGCTAGTTCTCCCCGACCCTCGAGGGCAGGGCTGACACGCTGGGTGTCACCTTGGGGTCCTCCGTCTGCTCTCGGTCGGCTCATAACAGCAGCGGGCGATAGGCGTCACCAGTAGCAATCAGGTTGGCGACAAAATCGTTCTAAGGCTTTGCTATTTGGGGAAGGGGGTCCAGCACAGACAGCAGGGGACCCTGTAGGGCAGCCCCACCTTCTCACAGGTGCACCTGAGGAGCGCAGTGGTGGGTGGCCGGGGGTGCCGCAGCCACAAGGCTCTCCAGAGGAACAGAACCGATAGGATACATATGTATATGTGTACTTTATGTGCAAATATATTTTAACGCAAGTTTTTATGTGAGAGATTTACCTACAAGACACACACACACATATATATAGGAGATTTGTATCTAAAGGGATTTGTATATAAAGGAGTTTATCATGAGAAACTGGCTCACGTGATTATGGAAGCAGAGAAGCTGATTCTATGTCTTCTACGAGCTGGAGACCCAGGAGAGGCAGGGGGTCCTTCAGTCTGAGTCTGAAGGCCTGGGGCCTGGGGGAGCTGACGGGGTGCATCTCAGTCCCGGGGCAGGAGATGACCAACATCCCCGCTCAAGTCACACAGGGAGGTGACCTCCCCCTCCCCCCACCCTTTTGTTCTATCTGGGCCGCAAAGGGCTGGGGAAGGCGGCTCCACACTGGGGAAGGCTCATCTGCTTTACTCAGCCGCAGATTCAAATGCTGAAATAACTCTTAACCAGATACCTGGGCGCCTGGGAGCCCCGCCAAGTTGGCAGGTGAGCTGCGCCCTCACACCTGCGGGTGAGGAGCCGGGTTGCCTCGTACGGAGACCAGGGGCGCCCCTGCCGGAGGGGGGTCAGAGGTGTGGGCGCAGGGCCGGGGGCGGGGGCACCAGAGCAGCGGCCGAAGCCCAGTCCACGTGCCCGGATCGGGACGAGGATGGTGTGCTAGGGGATGCAGAACAAAAAGGCCAGTTTTTCAAACAATTCCTCACTTGAGGCCAAGTGCGAATGCTTGATAATAAGTGCATGAGGTGAGAAAGGAAGAGTCATATGCAGTCCTCCGCTTCTCTCTCTGTCCTTCCGTTTCTACGCAAGCAAGGTCCCAGAAATTATTGATCATGTAACAAGCCGGGATATTTCCAGTCCCCTGCGTGGTTTCTGAGGCCACAGGAATGAACGTGTCCGATTGCACTTTTTTCTTCCTCTCCTTCTTAGGCGGCGATTTGCTAAGAAGCTCAGAGGTCGTTACTTCTCCCCCAGCGGAGCTAGCGACTAAAGGGTGGTCTCCCGGCAGCGGCCCCTCTGGGGGACACTCTCTGTGTGCAGACACGCACGACTGTGGCCCCCGGGTTCCAAGCGGCCTCTTCAGCTGGAGGAGCCTGAGCGTGAGCAGGCTTAGTTCCGTTCACGTTTGCAGATCAGAACGTCCACTCACATTCGGTGCCATTGTTCTTGGCCTTTCAAACCAGGTTGGAGACTCTAAGTGACCTAGAACCTTCCTGGTGAGCCGACCTAAGGAAACCCCTCACAGGGATGCGGCGTTGCCAGCTCTCCCGACGGCCTGGCTTTCCCTCTAAATGTTATTCTTGTTGTTCAAGTTCACGAGCTGCTACATATGAGTGGGGCTGTGTTCTGTGCATCTGCATCCATCCACTCTCTATCCAGCTAACCTAGGCTATCACCAACGTGGCTATCCAACTCGTAAAGCACTTTGTTACAATATGAAGGTCTCCTTGGTGGGAAATTTGATTCGACCCCTTGCCTCATATTGTTCAAAAATGACCACTTCTGGGCCATGAGCCCTTTCTCCCTTTACCCTCAACAATGATGTGAATTTGTTTAAACTATCATGTCCTACAACTAAAGTCTTTTCTTCTTTGCTGTACATTGTATCTCTCTTCAAAGTACTCGGCTCCCTCTGTGTCCACTTATCCAGCTGAGTGACCCAGGAAGGACAGTGAATAAATGCATTCTATTTTTGTGTCATGAAAGGAATCAAATTTCAGGGATGGGACCGCCAGCCTACTGCCCCTATTCTCTTATTTTCTCCTTGACACTCTCAGTGGAAAGGATGGGCTAAGAGCGTGGATGTTGGTTCTGGAAGGACCTGGTTTTGAACCTTGGCCGGTGATGGAGGAAAGTCCCTTTCTCTCTCTGGGACTCCCTCATTGTTTGGATGGAGTTGAAAGCAGTCCCTTACTGGCAGGGAACATGAGTGACTGTTGACCCTCAGGGTACCGCTCACGACAGCCGGTGTGCTGGGAGCCTGATGCTGCTGGAGCAGCGGCCTCCTCGACTGACACAGCTGCAAACTGGTGGTTGCCACCCTGACTCAGGAAACTCCACTCTTGTTCCAGTGGTGACGCGTGCAGGACGTGCCCCCGATCAACCAAGCCTCCCCATCTTCCTACCATGGTTCCCCTTTGCCACATGTTGGCTTTTTGGAGGGCATGAAATGACTTGCAGCTGACAGTGCTCAATGAGGAGAGAGATTCCAGGGAAGGTTGAAAGGGGTCTGCTCCCTGGTGGAGAAAGACTGAGATGCTGCACCCCGCTCCTCCCCATCTAAGCATGGCTGTGGGTGGATGGGTCACTCGAAGCTGCGAAAACACAGAGCAGCACAGCAGGACCAGCTGCCGACCCGCCGAACAAGGCAGAGAAAGAGCAGAGGAAGAGGCTGCGTCCTTGGTGGACCACTGCACCACACCCGGGACTCTCCTCGCAAACTTCTTGGTATAGGGGATGGTTACACGTCTTTTGTGTTTGACGACCTCTTAGCTGGCGATTCCGCTTCCCGCAACTGAATACATATCCCTAATGGATAGAACTACGCAACCAGACTTCCATTCTCTAACCAGCCAGCCTTTTTTCCTTTCTGCCCTCTCTCTCCCAGAATTACTTGTATGCTCAGAGCCTGACAGGCATGACTGAGACTCCTCCAGAGCGGGTCCCTCTCCATCCGCAGCGACAGGGCTTGGGAACACGAAAGGGTGAGTCAAGGGTGACAGAGTAAATTAGGAAGAGCTCGGCCATCCAGCTCCCTCAGGCAAGTTCTTCTCCTGCTGAGCTCCCTGCGTTCTTTTCATTTCTCCTTGGTTCTTAATGAAGTACTTACTTGGGCAAACTGCCTAGAAACTTCAGTTGGAAACTTGACCCTGGAAAATTCCTTAATTAGAAATAATGTGATTAATGACGGGGCTTGTGTTTGCTAATAAATAAACTCCGGCTTCAGATACAACGTTTGGATTCAGGGGAAAGGGTTAATGGCTTTGCTTGCCTGGGAAGGTCGGACACTCCCCTCCCTTTGGTCTGAAGAGGAAGAGACTAAACGTAAGCGGTCCAGGGGTTAGCTCCTGGGGGTGGGGGTGCTTAGTAAACGTTTCAGGGATTAGTAAATAACAAGGCAGACGACTTTTCACAATACGAAGCAATTAATAAAACACGGAAATGGAGGAGGACAGTAGGGTTTCCTGACTTGGGAGCCTGGGAGGTGGGATTGGCTCCTCTGGTGTGGACTCAGGGCCCAGAACAGGAAAGCAGTGGACATGGGGGGCAGCTGGGGCCGAGCCGGGAGATGGGGGGGGCAGCAGGAATGTGGGGGGACAGCAGGCAGGTGGCCTGAGGCCTCTCCCACAGAGTCGGGAGTCAGGTTAACCTGGCCGGAAGGAAGTGAAGTGTTCACCTTGTAGCAATGGTTCTCCACGGGCACGCCGCGGGCCTCTAAGGGACCCCTGGTCTCTTTTGAGGGGTCCCTGAGGTCAACACTGTTTTCATACTCCTACTGACACACGACTGGTCTTTCTCACGGGGCCGACCCGGGCGCCGATGGGCGGAAGCCTCCACGCTGACCCCACCAGCGCTTTCACGCGGATCCAGGCGGCGGTGTCGTGCTGGCCGTGCTCTATTCTTCACGGTCGTGGGCGTGAGTGAAGCTAAAGCATGCCAAGCGCGCTTAGGACTTTCCTTGCTGAAGGTGGTAAAACATGCTAATTTCATTAAGTCTTGACCTTTGCGCGCTCTTGAACAAACATTTTGAGCGGTGATACGGGAAACAGGCACAGAGCACTTCGACCTACGGCAGGGCGTCTGTCTCCAGGAAGACTCGGTGGGGTTGTTCGAGTTGTGAGCCAAATCGTCCTGTTTCCAAACAGCACTTCTAAGTTTAGAGGGTGTCTGATGGATAAACTGGTTATTTAGACCCGGGTGTTTTGCAGCGATCTTCCCCCACATGAACTAAGTCAAACCTCCTGTGCAGAAGAATTGTAAACCACATACGCAGACACCTGAGCCTCAAGGAGGCAGCACCTAACGCCTTGCGAGGTGTGGACCGTGTAGGGAGTTTCTCCCCAAGGACGCAGTGTGGATGGAGGCAGAACACAGAGAAGGGGCTTGACAGTGAAGCTGACAAGACAAGTGCTCCTTCCGTCAGGCGATCAGAGTCAAGGCCCACAGGCGACACTCCGGACCCAGGATGTGATGCACTGGAGACGGGAACGTACCTCTGTGGTCTTCCTTCCAAACCCCCAGTCTGATCACGAGAAAAACATATCAGACAGATAGCGGCAGGAAGACTTCCATGAAGCACCTGACCGGTGCTCCTCACACCGTCAGGGTCACCAAAAACAAGGAGAATCTGAGCATCAAGCAGGCAGTACTGAAGGCTGGCAAGAGTGTGGCCTGTGAAGTGGAAAATGCCTCTGCGGACAGCAACTGGGAGTTTCTTGTGAGTTTCTCATAAATCTATGGAGACAGGACAGCTAAATGCCATGTGGTATTCTGGGACATTAGGTAAGAAGGGACATTAGGTAAGAAGGGACATTAGGTAAAAATTAAGGGCACTCAATAAAGCATAGGGACTTCAGTTAATAATAATGAGCCAATACCTGTCCGTGACGTATAACAAAGTTACCACACTCGTGTAACGTATTAACAACAGGAAAACTGGGCGCAGGGTACAGGGGGACTCTGCACTCTGTAATTTTTCAGTCCATCTAAAACTCTTCTAAAATAAAAAGTTTACTTACACATATGAACTAAGGAGCCTGTCACTTCAAGGAAAATAACTGATGGTCTTTGTTCCAATGACAAAATGTGAGCTCTTCCAAGTTCAGATTAGAGTTTTGGAAAACTTGTATGGATGCCCCTAAATGGCTCCCTCCCAGAAACCTAACTTCTGATGAGATCTGATGATATTCACAAGCGAGGCTTTTAAGAATGTTTAATTTTAATTTAATTTAATTTTTAAATATAATCTATTGTCAAATTGGCTTCCATACAACACCCAGTGCTGCCCTCCTCAATGCCCATCACCCACGTTCCCCTCCCCCGCCCCCATCGACCCTCAGTGTGTTCTCAGTACCCAAGAGTCTCTTATGGTTTGCCTCCCTCCCTGTCTGCAATTTTCCCCCTCCCCCATGGTCTTCTGTTAAGTTTCTCAAGTTTCACATATGAGTGAGAACATATGATATCTGTGTTTCTCTGACTAATTTCACTCAGCATAATGCCCTCCAGCTCCATCCATGCTGCTGAAAATGGCAGAAATTCATCCTTCCTCATGGCCAAGTATTATTTGTCAGTTGATGGACATTTAGGCTCTTTCCATAATTTGGCTATTGCTGTAAGTGCTGTTATAAACAGAGGGGTACGTGTGCCCCTATGAATCAGCACTCCTGTATCCCTTGGGTAAATTCCTAGCAGTGCTTTTGCTGGGTCTCAGAGTAAAAAAATACATAAATAAAAGAATGTGTTATGATGAAAAACCTGCATAACATTTGGAAGTATTGTTTCCAAAGACCAATGGGGTGTTGCCAAATCACTCGCTGGTAAGAGATTCACTGAAAGTCCAAGGAGATGAGTGGATTTTTCTCTCTTTTTTTTTTTTATTTTTTAAAATGTTTGTTTTTGAGAGAGGCAGACAGAGTGCGAGTGCAGGAGGAACAGAGAGAGAGGAAGACGCAGAATCCGAAGCAGGCTCCAGGCTCTGAGCTGTCAGCACAGAGCCCCATGTGGGGCTTGGACCCACGAACTGTGAGATCATGACCTGGGCCAAGTCAGACACTCAACTGACTGAGCCCCCAGGCGCCCTGACAGGTGGATTTTTCTAGAGCGTGAAAAGCTCTCTGAGGTACCTTCAGATTTGCACCGTGTCTGACCTGTAAGGAACTACTCTGTGTTGTCTTTGGTGTAATACCAAAAAAGAATGCTCACAATTTTCTGGAAAGACCGTTCAACACAGCTCCCTCTTCCAAATGAATATCTACGTGGGGCTACATTTGTTTCATATGCTTCCCACAAAGTAACATCTCACAACAAACAGAGTGCGGAGGCAACGGGAGAACCGGGTTTCCTCTCTTATAAAGCTGTATTCCCCCCTCCCTGGCCTTTGAGTTGGGCCATCTTGGCTACAGTGGGTCTCCTTCTGGTAAGAGCTGTTTGGAAACCAGGAGCGGAGGTGGAGGCCTCCCAACACATGATCTTTCCTACACAGTCACCTCAGGCTTAATTGTTTTACAAGAGATACTCTCAGATTTGCAAAGTGTCAGGTGGACTGAGTAAGTGTGTCACCTGTCCAGTTTGCACCTGGGATTGCAAAATTCAACGCTTCCGACTACGATGACTTAGATAAGCTCACCTTTGGGAGTCATTTGATTTCAAAGTAAAATTTCAGAATGGGGGCACTGGGGTGGCTCAGTCAGTTGAGGCTCTCTGACTTCGGCTCGGGTTCGTGAATTCAAGCCCCACGTCGGGCTCTCTGTTGCTGGCACAGAGCCCACTTTGGATCCTCTGTTCCCCCCTCTCTGCCCCTCCCCCACTTGCTCTCTCTCAAAAATAAATACATTAAAGAAAAAACTTTTCAGGATGGACTTAGGATCTATGCACATTTTCATAGCAATTTTCCTTCTACTGGAATTACTAATTTATGTGCCTGTCTTCAATGCAGGGAGGTGATTAGTATTTCTGGCTCTGGAATAAGACAGCTAGAGTTCAATTTTGAGGCATTCGGTTATGCGCTCTCTCAGTTGTGTGCTGCTCAAGTTACTTTACTTGGCCTCTCCGTGCCTCAGTCTCTAAAAGGCGGCGGTGGTGGGACTGACCACAAAGTCCCGTTGCGTGGTTTCCGTGCCATGAAACTTGTAAATATTGGATGCATTTCTCTCTGTATAAATAATATATGTGTAAATATATGTATAAACATAGGCAAATATTTACACAGGTTACATCTATTTGTGTATTTATGCACAGACTCGTGCGTGTGTTAGGTGTGTATGTGCACGTGTTACACACTTACATTTCTATCTTTGGTATTACAATTTCTACACCATTTCCCTGCGAGGTTCTGGGAGGTGAGGCCATGTCTTAGCTGTCCGGCACGGGGTCTGGCCCCAAGTGAGTCTTCAGTAAATGTTCATTCACTCGGATTGCTGTGGGAGGAGAGTTTCATCATGAACACTGGAAATCTATGCTCAGAACAAACCCCTTTCCCTTCCTACAGGGATAGCTGCTGTTTCCACTGCCTTTCTGCGATCATGGCTGCCAGTGCAGTGCAGGATGAGGGCCACCCAGACAGCAGCGGCCGTGGGGAGGGAGCAGGACTCCCCAGGAAGGCGAGGTCCGAGAACGACAGCTCTCTGCAGGGCCTGGCGATTTTGTGCATGGCCGAGCACATCCACGGCTGTGGCCTCCTGATTAATTTCCATTTTGATCTGTCAGCTTAGCTATCGTGGGATGTGAAGAAAGCCAACGCTGCTACTCCTCAGACCGACCAGGACAGACAGGCATATGTGCCTATGCACGTTCTCATGCATGTGTGTGTGTGTGTGTGTGTGTGTATACGTGTGAGGCTGTGTGGACGCGGGGAGTGTCCGCATCAGCAGGAGAGCGCAGGACCCGCCGTGGCGGCCCCAAGAGGCAGGGGTGCTCTGCAAAGATCACAAAAGTGAGAGTCAGATCTGGCCTGGAACCCACCACTTAGGATGATGCAGACTGGGGACAATCACTTCATGTCCCCCGGAACGGAGTTACTCACAACCAAATAAAGAGACTGGACCTGGAGCACCTGGGTGGCTCAGTCGGTTGAGCGTCCAACTTCGGCCCAGGTCAGGATCTCGCGGTCCGTGGGTTCGAGCCCCGCGTCGGTCTCTGTGCTGACAGCTCGGAGCCTGGAGCCTGCTTCAGATTCTGTGTCTCCCTCTCTCTCTGCCCCTCTCCCACTCACGCTTTGTTTCACTCTGTTTCTCAAAAATAAATAAATGTAAAAAGAAAAAGAGAGAGACTGGACCTATGACCTCTGATCACCTCTGAGCACCCTTATAGCCCAGTGGTGTCAGGGGCCTCGCTTTCTCCCTGTGCCTCTGTCTCCTCTGCTCAACAAAAACAAATCCGGACTTCAGTTAGGAGAGATTTTATTTGAAAAGACGGTTGCAGTGCAGGGAGGGGGCTGACGTCCCAGACCAGTTCAGCTAGTGCTTCAAGAGGCCAAGGAATCTGGAAGGTGCGTATCTGAGCTGGTCACAGGCATACAGGGGGCACCCGTGAGCCTTGACTAAGTCGTATTGCAGGAAGCCGTGTCCCGGGACACAAAAGCTGGGGGTTTCTTTTACTGCTGCTGTTTTCCAGGAACACGGGGCTCAGGTACAACTGAACGTTTTCTCCTCAAAGCCAAATCCACTTTGAACTCGGTGGTGTGGGGTGACCCACCAGCTGCCCTGAGCACAGAAGTTTCCTGCGGGAATTGGATGCTGATGCTGGTTTACAGGGTGAAGATGAGTGCCTGTGGCCGAACGAACCTTCTGCTCTGGAGGCCGGATCTGGGACCTGCATCTCGGATCTCTCTCCACTGTCAGTAGGGGGAAGTTCTACCTCAATGTCTTAATCGAGTGAAGGTTTGCTTCTCTCGGGTTGAGCTGGAAGGTCGTGGGCTGGTGGGCCGATGACATAAAGGACCAGGGCCCCTCCTGTCTTCCTACTTCTCCTTCCTGGTGTGTGATTTTCATCTTCACGGTAGAAAGACGGTTGTTACCCTTGTGGGCATCATTCTGCATTCTGGGCAGGATAGGGCTTTGCCGTTTTATTCAAAAAGTGATATCCTTTTTTATGGACCTCTGGGCAAAGCTCCCTGGCAAGAATTATGTCATATGGTCATGCCCAGCTCCATGCATGTGTGGAAAGTTAAATATAGCGTGAAAATGCCCCATCTCGTGGTGAAATTCCTTGAATATGGAAGCTTTGTCTTAAAATATCTAGTGAATTTACTCTACAAGTCTATATTTGTCTTAATATAAAAATAATATTTTAAGTATTTATCAGTTCGATAAGCCTTTTCCCCCCTTCTTCCCACACTGGACCAAAATCGAGGACGGGCCTTGTCCACTTGGTGACCTTGAGCACAGCAGGACACAAGCCAGCCCCCTTGGAGCAGTGCTCACTTGGGACCTCCCAGGATGGCCAGCTAATTATCACTTTATGAACTCACAGTTAATTGGACTTTGTAGACTTGAAAACATGGAACCCGGGAGGTCTGAATTCAGAAATTATGGATTTTCAGTCCAGAGAAAACACATGTTTAGAGAAAACAGGTTAAGATCAGTCATGGCTGAAGCTGCCCTAAAGAGAGATATTGATTATCATTTGATGCATCAAATAATAACAAAATTGCCAGATATCTCAGGATTTTCCAAAACAAAAGCCATGATTGAACAGCATTGGTTTCTGAATCCCTGTCTGTGGCCTGGAGAACCGGCTCAGGCTTGGAAGCCTGGTGGAGAATCCGTGGTCTCCTTTGTGGGAGAGAATTGCTCCTTGCGTATGAAGGTAACACAGCCGGCCCTCCGATGTCCAGGTTGTGGGACAGAATTGCTCTGACGTCACAGAGTGTCTTGTCCCTTTCATGTTGGTGCATTCACTTAAAATGGAATCGCTGAGCCCCGTCCACACGTCAGACGCTCTCCTAGGACTGGGGATATGAGGCATACAGCCCCCGTCCTCAGACAAGTACACAAGCTACTCTTACAGAGGGACACACACCACCATTAAACAAAATCTGGTGATGATTACATCAGAGAGTGATTCTGGGGGTCAACCTCTCAGCCAGGGTGATCAGGGAAGACTATCCCCAGCCAACGATATTCAAACTGGATCCAGCTCTAGCAAAGAAGAGGGCATTTCTATGCAGGCCGTGGCAACTTTGGATTTTAGCTTGGACTTTGCATCCGTCCCTCTATGATATTTTTATCAATTACTCCGAGTTCTGTTCTCTGACATCACACAGAACTATCCTCTCCAACCTTACTGCTTTCAAGTAAACGAACACCTGTCCCTGTCAACAGCCTTCCTAATCACCCATTCAACAGTCCCTGCCTGTGTTTGGAGCTTCTCCAACCCTGATGGCTCCCTTCCAACTGAGGACCCTGTGCCCAGAACCGGCACCACAGCTTTGGCCATGAGGCCCCAGGAACTGTGTGGATGTGCCCGCTGCCCGCCCCCCCCCCCACCCGGGCCTTGCTGGTTACCCCCCAGCACGTGGCTCCATCCCACCTCGCTCACGCACACTCACCGAACTCTTCCGGAGACGCTCGTGTGTTGAGGACAAGCCTGTGCCTTTGAGCAGAGGCTCCAAGAATGCCTCAGGCTTTGTTCAGGCTGAACATTCAGATTTGCACAGTTATTCTCATCCTTTGTAATTCGACCCAATTCAAAAAAGAACAAAACTCATAAAAAGCATTGTAATAAAAAAAAAAAGGGAAGGAAAATAATATGTCTCTACACTGAGCCACAGAGAGCTCGGCTTTAGTGAGATTTCCGTCTGGGAAAGGTTCAGGTAAGATCCCATTTTATCCAAACTAGGTCAATCTTTGCTTTTCTCTTTCTTGCTTAACCAGCTGCTTGCTGGCTCATGGCTTCTCCAGGTGCCTGTAATGAGAAATGTGTCCCAGTGTAATTACAAAGATAAAGGCTCCATGAGCATGGGCCCGGAGAACAGGCATTAGGAGGGACTGCGTGCTCAGGGGCCGGTCCCACTGCTCAGCTCCAAGAGCCCGAACTGAAGGTATGGAGCGTCTCATGGGCAGCTTGTCTCGAACCTCTTTGCCAGGGAAGCCAAGGATGGCCTTTCCTCCTGTAGAGAGGAAGCCCTGTCTGGGAAGTCAAGTGAATTTGCATTTGTTGTGGTGACCGGCCACAGGACACCTTTGAGGCATTTTAGCTGGAAGATAAAAGCTTTGGGTGAACAGCACTTGCCTCCTTCTGACTAGGCTGTCAGTGCCGCCATTAGCCCATCCATCAACCTATCCACCCATTCATCTATTAATCCATTCCCCCTCCCCTTCAGTCATCCAGCCACCCACCTCTCCAATCCATCCATCCATCTACGCACCGACCCGCCATCCATCCATCCATATGTCCATCCGACCACACATGTAGGCCCACCAGCCTCCCTTTGCCCACTTGTCACTTTCCCTAAAGTGCCTTTTCCAGGGTCCCTTCCCCGACTCATCTGGGGATCTAAGGTGCTCTCTGTGTTGGGGAAGGTAGGCGAGGTGTGCAGCCCACCTCAGTTGGGGCGGGGTCAGCGATTCCGATGACCCCAGTGGACACTGGTATATTATCATCATAACTATGCTTGACTCAGTGCTCTCCACGGGGCTGGACTCCCATCATGTGGAATCGTTTTGACACATTTACGAGGTAGGCACTGCAATCCACACTTTACTGAGACCAGCTTGGAGGACTTAAGTGCTTGCCCAGCATCCCACAGCCACGAATGGGGGAGCCCGCAGTCAGACCCAGGCAGTGTGGCTCTGAGGCCTGGGGTCTCTGGACCACTGCCGCTCTAATCTCTTCCCTCCAGGAATGAGTGAGGTCCCAGCTCACACCGCTTCAGGGACCGCCTACCCGCCCACCCAGACCCCATTACAAGCTCTCCAATTAGCCGGCTCTTTGGAATAAGCCACGGCCACGGCCACGGCTCGCCACCTGGCTGCCGGTGTACAAGGTGCTGAAGGCCTTTGCACACTGTTACCATGGATACCGCTCCCCTCCTCAGGTAGGGATATTGCCGTGCGCCGCCTGGAAAACAGAGATTCAGCCACACCACACCAGAGATTCAGACACACAAAGCTGTCCTTTGCTAGAGAGAAAAGAAAAAATAAACTAAACTAAACTAAAATAAAATAAACCATCACAAATTCTGAGGTATCATATTCATTTGGCTTTTGGTTTTGTGCTTAGGATTCATTTTTGTGTTGAGCTGGTGCTATTGTGGAGTAAGATATCTGAGCTCTGACTTCCAGAGACAGTGCAGCATCGGGGTGACATCTGCCATTATGGGTAGCTGTGGCCTCCTGGACAGGAAGCGGGATGAACTCAGTCACGTCCTTCCCTTCAGATTGGTGGCTGGTGGTGGTCCAGAGTTCATCTGCGCTGGGATCACGTCCTGCAAAGCACCGGGCCCTGGCTGCCGAGTTGGCTTCTGGACATTCTATGTGCAAGCAGGTTTTCAGAGGTTCTGTGCCAGCCACCTGCTGGGAGGGTCCCAGACATGACTGGTAGCTGGGGATCAAGGAGGAGCCTGGTGAAGGTCCGGCTTGTGGAATCCAAGCCGTGTCTGAGGGACCCCACCTTCCTTGGCAGTGGCTCGAACCTGCCTGGAGCAGCTCAGGGACACCTGGGAGGGACAGATCCCAAACCCAGCTGAAATCAGAGCTGCTGGCTTAAATTAGTTTTTAAGTTATTATTTAGATTCAGTGAGGTTGTATCTTTCTAGTATGTAGTTCTGTAAGTTTTGGCAAATGCATTCAGTCATGTAACCACAGCTACAGTAAAGTTATAAAACGTTCCTTTCCCCCCTCCCCGGCTCCTGGCAACCACTGATCTGTTTCCTGTCCTTAGAGTTTTGACTTTTGGGAATGTCCTATAAACCGAATCATACAGTATGTGATGTTTAGAGTCTGGTTTCTTCCAAGAAGCATGATGCGTTTTTGGTTTATCCAAATTGTTGAGAGTAGGAGGAGTTCCTTCCTTTTATAACTGATCATTTGCCATCAGTTTGTCTATCTACCCATTCCCCAATTAAGAGACATGTGCATTGTTTCCTTTTTTTTTTTTTTTTTTTTTTTTTGGTGAATTTTAAAATGAAGCTGCCATCAATATTTGAATACAGTTGTTGTGTGACAAAGATTTTTTTTTTTTTTAATTTTTACTCCGATAAGTTCCTACGTCTAGGATTGCTGGTTGGTAAGTAAGTTTAAATGTGTAGGAAACTCCCAACTGTTGTCCACAGTGGCTGTGTCGTTTTCCATTTCGCTGGTAGTGAATGGGAATCCCCATACACCACACTCCTGCCAGCATTCAGTTCTGTCTGCTTGGTCGTGTTTAACTGGGCCGTTCTTGTAGGGTGTGGCGAAATGCTGTTGTGGTTGTAGTCTGCGTTTCCCTAGTGACTGCAGATGTCGAGTGTCTATCATATGCCTATTTCCCGTCTGTACACCTTTGTGAGGGAAGTGTCCATTTACACTCTTATTTTGCTGTTTTTGGTTGTATATGTATTGAAGTGGAGAGAAAAGAGAGAGTACAAGAGAAATTACACAGCCTGGGGGAGCCTGGGTGGCTCAGTCGGTTGAGCGTCCGACTTGGGCTCAGGTCATGATCTCACGGTTCGTGGGTTCAAGCCCCGCGTCGGGCTCTGTGCTGATAGCTCAGAGCCTGGGGCCTGCTAGGATTCTGTGTCTTCCTCTATCTCTGCCCCTCCCCTGCTCATGCTCTGTCTTTCCCAATCTCTCAAAAATAAATAAACGCTAAAAAAAAGTTTTAGAAGTTACACAGCCTGATAAAAGCAGTTGGGAGTGCAAGTAGAAATGTGGCCTTCCAATGCTGCATCTGGTACTTTGTCCAAAATTCCAGATGAAGGTCTACATCCGGTTTATTTTAGGATAATAACAACGGTGTGGCAGGCACCTCCCCAAACAAAGACCCTGTTCGTGGCCACTCTCAACTCCATCCTCCGCATTATGTTTAGAGCAAGCCGTCAGTATCTGATCATCGCTATTGGTGCACAAGACAGATGATAGAGCTTTAATTATACCAATAGATTTCATATTATTTACACTACCGGATAATGAACAGCTCATGTTAGTTACTCAATAAACACTCGTGGAATACTTACAAAATCCGGTCCCTGCCACCTTGGACTGTGTATTTGGTTTGAAAAGCCAACACTGAAGTCATCGGAGAGAGAATTAAAGACATAATTGGTGACACTAACTGTTGAAAATGGGCACCAATAAGAAGGAGGGTGAATTTTATGCAGTTACAAGGGTCCACTTGGGAGAAATGGGGCTTGTGTCGGGTGTGGAAGGGGATGGGCAGAGAAGATGGCAAAAGAGAATCCACCTGAAAAGGGCAGGTGTGAGCAAGGTATGATGGAGACGTTGGGGGGATGGGATGATGGGAGATGGGATGATGGGAGATGGGATGATAGGAGGATGGGAAGATGGGGGCTGGGGCCATACGGGGTGGGGGACCCAGGCCACCTAGAGCCGAAGGCTCACACCAAAAGCAGCACATGGTTGTGGGGTGGGGGACGTGGAGGCTAAAGCTACAGAGGCCAAATGTAGCCTCATCCTCCCACCTCCCACCCCCATCCCCCATCCACCCTGGTGTCTGTGTTGGATCAGGACTTACACTGTCCAAGTCCTCCATCCACTCTGGCCACAGACTAGCTGCATCACTGAACTCACCCAGGCGAACACACCTGCTGAATGAAATGCCACCCTGTTGGATTTCTACTAGCAGGGAGACATCACTCCAACAGGAAATGTCTAAAATTTCATCATATAAATCAGCTCAAACCAAGAGCTGTGTGACGCTGGTCAAGAAAAGGAGAAAAATCCTTAGGCTTCACCAGAAAAGAGGCTCAACATGGAGCTCTTATTCACCGAGATGACTACTGTAGAATTCCTCCTTAATCACGCGCCTCAAGACCTGTGCACCCGCGGGCTGCGGTAAATCACATTTGCCGCACGGTTCTGGCCATTTCTCTGGCCCCTTAAATATCGCCTCCTTGGTTGCTTTTATTGAACCAACAATCCATATGTACATTGATTAGATTGCAACAGGGACAGTGCTTTGTTCAGCTGATCGTGGAAACAAAATCTATTTGTCAAGACTAAGTCCACGGTCTAGACGATGACCAGATCTCCCAGGAGCACCCCAGTGAGGGGTGGCATGGATGCGTCCACAACTGGGCTTCTGACCCTCAAGGGCAAATGAGGCTGGGTATCGAGCTCCACTGGCCAAAGGGCTGGTTCCCCACCCCCCAGCCCTGGTTCATACAATCCCTCAGGGGTCCCACCCCATGCTCACAACAATACGCTCCTTCTGCCTCAATTGCTCCTTCAGGATCGCTGGGCTCCTGGCCTCTGTGCACCTGTTCTGATGTCACCATGAAAGCTTTGCTTGCTGAGACCTGTAGAGGCACGAGGAGGTGCCTTGTGATGGCTCACAAGGATGGGCCCGTGGTGAAATAATCGCTTCATGTCCCAGAAAATAAAAGATAAAAAAAAATCAACAGACACACGGGAGGCCCACAGCGCTGCACAGCCACAGAGTGATGGTGCCAGGGATACATCCGCACCTCCTGAGACTCACCTTCCAGGGGAACACCCGACATCCACACCTCCACAGAACTCTCCCCGTAACCGATGCATCACCACCCTGTGGCCCTTCTGTACTTTGCCACGGTTCCTTCAGAGCTGCTGGTCGACCCCATGTGCAGCCCTCACAAGGTGGCCTTTGTCGCAGACACCAGCCTGGGTAGCGACTCCCTCACCTAGCCCCCAGATCCACTGGCGTTGCCTTTGGGATGTGTTTTTTTCAGTTTGACTCCACATCCCCCCGGTGAATGTGGTCAAGGGTTTCTAAAACACTCTTCTAACGCTGATGCTCTTGAGACCAGATCTACCCAACACCTGTTTTTGTAAACAGAGTTTTTTTTTTTTAATTTTTTTTTTCAACGTTTATTTATTTTTGGGACAGAGAGAGACAGAGCATGAATGGGGGAGGGGCAGAGAGAGAGGGAGACACAGAATCGGAAACAGGCTCCAGGCTCCGAGCCATCAGCCCAGAGCCCGACGCGGGGCTCGAACTCACGGACCGCGAGATCATGAGCTGGCTGAAGTCGGACGCTTAACCGACTGCGCCACCCAGGCGCCCCTTTTTTATTTTAAAAAAAAAATTTTTTTTTTCAACGTTTATTTATTTTTGGGACAGAGAGAGACAGAGCATGAACGGGGGAGGGGCAGAGAGAGAGGGAGACACAGAATCGGAAACAGGCTCCAGGCTCCGAGCCATCAGCCCAGAGCCTGACGCGGGGCTCGAACTCACGGACCACGAGATCGTGACCTGGCTGAAGTCGGACGCTTAACCGACTGCGCCACCCAGGCGCCCCGTAAACAGAGTTTTATTAAAACACTCGTGTGTGTGTATTACCTGTGGCTGCAGCACAGACATCCGGCCAGCAAAGCCTACAGTGTTGACTCCCTGGCCCTTTGCAGTACTAGCTTGCCGATTCTGGGTTTGATAGTTGTGAGCATCTCACGGTAAGTGTTCAACAGCTCTACCCTCAGGAACGCTTTCGGTGCTCAGTAAATGCCCGCGGTGAGGTGGGGGGAGAGCCGGAGGGCCAATTTGCAGGGGCTCCGAGAACAGGGCAGGGTCCCGCTCTCATCTCCAAGAAGCCTCTTGACTCCTAAATGCACTTCAGTGATTTCTCCCGTTGCAGACGTTTGCTTGGTGGAGGTGATGGCTGAGGGCCTTTGGCATGTTCCTTGTGGTTTGAAGGAGCTTAGGAAGAACCAGAGACCTCTTGGCCCTCTGATGCCCTCCCCCAGAACTCACCCCCTAGGCTCCTGGCTTTCTCTTTATTTGCATCCTTGTGAGATTCATAATTGTGTGAAATTGCATGAAATGTGCACTGCATTTGATTAGCTCTGCCTGCGGCTATCGGCAGGTACAGTGTATGTATATACAGTGATTTTGAATTTAATGATTTTTGCAGTTAAGCCCGCTAGAGCTGGAGGGAATGTACAGTCACCAAGGTGAAGGCAGCAATTTATGGGGCAGCCTCTCCTCCTTCTCGCGCCTGGTGATCCAGCAGCCTTCACGTACGGTTGCTTAATTGGGAAAGAAAGAGAAGGTTTTGAGCAACTCGTTTCTATTCCTGAAGCAGCCCTCATTTTCCTCCACCACTTCCCCTCCTCTGTCCATCGAGGTGAGTGAGGGGGCATGAGTGGGGAAGGCTTGGACCGCCCTGCTCGCGGGCACTTTCTGGGCACAGAACACAGGCTCCCAGTGGTTTCGAGCTCTGAAGGGCCAGTCCCGCCTACCCCGAACTTGCCTTATCGCGAGGCACCTTATTGCCGGCCCCTCTCTGGTGATTCTGATTCAGTGGCTCTGGGGTGGGGTCTAGAGCCTGCATTTGTTTGGGCATTTCTGGAAATCTTGGCAGGTTTGGGGGACAATTGGATTTGTCCGCAAGCAGAGGATAACGCCAGCTGACATCTTTCCTGTGCTTCCCTCGTTCATCTGTCCCTCTTCTTCTGAGCAGGTGGCTGTACCCCCGTGTCAGAGGGGAGCGAGTGGGGGCCACTGAGTGGGTCACCTGTGCAAGGGTGGGCCTTCTGTGTCCCTGGAGCTCTCCTGGGGCTCATGGGAGGCATGACGGGTGTCCCGTGTGTCTATGGGGCCTCAGAGAACAAGGGTGCAGAGAAGCCCCACAGAAGGCACCCTGTATGTGATAAATGGGGCATCAGGGAGGATTCTCTTCCTGAGTATAGGCTCAGGAAGAGGGCTGCTGCCACGATAAAGTGCCCGCGAGGGGCAGGCTGGATCAAAGGCCTTGCAGAGATCAGCATCACGAATGCCCGGGGACAAGGCGTGTGCTGGGGCCTCTCAGGCTCGGAGCTCAGACGGGGATGTTCACAGCCCGGCAGGACACTTCTGGCTCTCGGCAAGGTCTTTGCAGAAGAGCCGGAAACAGACCGATTCCTGGCCTGCCCGCTGGGGTCGTCGACTTTTCTCCAGCCCGGCCACGTTGTGAGATGCTTCCGCTCACTGGGGCCGGGCCGGGGCCGCATTCTCCCTTCATCGTGGGTGGTTTCCAGCAAGTGCAAAATTATGCATCTGGGTGGGTTTGGAGACCATGTGTGAATTTAGGCTCATTCGCCTGGCGGGTATGTGACCCAGCAGCAGATCATCTGCACAACAGGTGTCATCGAATCCACAATCCAGGGTGACGAGAATGCAGCACAGGGCCCTTAGTGAAAACGTAGTGGCCCAGGATGATGGCAATGTGGACGCTGTTGGAGGTAGGAGGGGAGGGGAGGAGCCGTGACCCCGGGGACCGTTTGGCTCACTCAGAAGCTAACTGCCAAGCCCAGGAGTCTGTGGGCCCGTTAGAGTTCTGGATTTTTTTTCTTTTTAATTTTTTTAACGTTTATTTATTTTTGAGAGAGAGACAGAGACAGAGAGTGAGCAGGGGAGGGGAAGAGAGAAAGGGGGGCACAGAATCAGAGCAAGGCTCCAGGCTCTGAGCTGTCAGCACAGAGCCTGATGCAGGGCTCGAACTCACGACCTGTGAGATCATGACCTGAGCTGAAGCCGGACGCTTAACCGACTGAGCCACCCAGGCGCCCCGAGTCCTGTTCTTAACGAACCAAGTTAGGACCAGACCTGACAGACACAACAAGACATCAGCCCTACGTGCCGGGAGTCTGCAAGTCTGACGGTCTCTTCCTTGGCCTCTTGGATAATTACCCAAATTTGGATCTCTTTGCTTTAAGGTTTTTTGTTGTTTTTTTTTTTTTTTTTCCAGGGAGCTCAGGAGAGAAGCAAGTGCCATAGACGTTTCTGTCATTGCAAAGCTGATGGTTTATATAATCGTGGGCGCTCCTGTGCGAGAGCACGTGGAGGTGAGCTCTCAGGCGAGGAGGCGGGTACCTCGGGGGAGGGAAACGCAGAGAACACGGCCCCCTTCAGTCCTCTGCACCCTGGAAGGTTTCTTGAAGACATCATTGTCATGGTTTGCATTCTTGCCTCTGTTCCTGTTACATGTGTTCAAAATATTATGCCAATGCCCCTGATGGTCGTAGGCTTTCGTGTATTGTGGTTGCTGGGTGATGGTGACACTCCCAGCCACCCTGCAGGTGGGAGGGGCGGGAGGTGGGAGGGGCGGGAGGTGGGAGGGGCGGCAGGTGGGAGGGGCGGCAGGTGGGAGGTGCCCTGAGCTTGGAGTCGGGAGTTCAATTAGGGAGTTTGGTCCCTGGCTCTGCAGGTGACCGGCCTGCGCTCACGTGGCTTCTCTGTCTTTGCAGGCTGGACACCCGCTTGCTCACCCCTCAGGGTTGTTCTGAGCCAGGATGTGTGTGGACAGTTTGGCGATCGGCTCTGGGATGTCCAGCTTCCCAGGCCTGTTTGTCTCTGACCTTGTTCCGCAGACCGAAGAGAAAGGTGTGGGGAAGCAGGGGTGCGGGAGAGAGCACTGAGCACGGGTGTGGTCCCAGCTGAGACGGTCAGCCTGATCCCACCGGAGCCCGGGAGCAGGACACGTGCCACAGCACTGGCCCCACCGTGAGGTGTGGGTGTTTGTCAAGGGCCACTGTTGGGAGGCACAGAGGCCATCCTGAGAGCTGCTGCTTTGTCCAGAAAGGGGGCCTCTGGGGCCATTGGCCGCCAACGGCTCCAAGAGCTAAGCGTCTGCACCCAGTGCATTGACGGGTCCAGCTGGGCACCAACAGCATCTCCTGTGCCCCTGGATGAGTTGTCACCACAACACACAACCTAAACGTGAATTTCGTACAGTTTACAGTAATACTGAGTGCAGTGTATCATAATCCTTGTGCCAAAAAATAATTCACCGCGAGGGGAAAGACGACACCATTTTTCCTGTTTGCTCATCACTCCTTGATTGAAATCCGTTAATAAACCGTGGAGAGGAGAGTGTGGGACTGTATCTGGCTCCTTCCATACCCTGCCCCCCACATCAATCCTTAAGGTCCTGCGGGCCGATGCTGTCTGGAGACCAGGGGGCCTCCTGACCTCTGCCTTGTGTGCAGGGCCCCCCAGACGGTCAAGGTCAGCTGACTTGCTGAGTCTGCTTCCTAGTGCAGAGTGCCTGGCCGACGTGGAGCCCTGAGGTGGGTGCTCCCTCTGAGTGTGACCGGCACGTGGACGTGTGAAGCCAGAGCCGCACGCCTACGTCCACCCCATTTCACAGATGAGCAAAGTGAGGCAGAGAGAGGTTCTGTCACCTCCCAAGGTGGCCCACTCAGCAGCCTGTCCGCCCTTGTCCCAGATGGAGTCCAACCTACCTGTGCCCATTGCCTCACTTCCCCACGTTTCTAGCCATTTCTTTAAATTTTTTTTTAACATTTATTTGTTTTGTGAGAGACAGAGAGAGGGAGAATGTGAGGGGGGCGGGCACAGAGAGAGACACACACAGAATCCGAAGCAGGCTCCAGGCTCCGAGCTGTCAGCACAGAGCCCAACGCGGGCTCAAACCCATGAACAGTGAGATCATGACCTGAGCCGAAGTCAGACATTTCACTGACTGAGCCACCCAGGTGCCCCGATTCTAGCCATTTCTCGCCTGGATCACCACACGTGCCTCCTACTCCCCCCTGCCTTGGTTTCCCCCATAAAACCCTCTCTCCTTAAGGTCGCCAGATGGAGAATTCTAGAGTGTATCGCATGCTGTGCTTCTGTGCACGAAGTCCTTCAAGGGCCCCCTTCTGAGTTTCTCAGTGCGGGCGGCCATCCCAAAGTGCTGCAGATGGCTTAAACAACACGTTTCCCACACTTCTGGAGGCTGGGAACCCAAGGCCAAGGTGTCGGTGGGGCTGGTTCTGCTGACGCCTCTTGTCCTGGCTTGCAGATGATGTCTTCTCACTGGTCCCCACGTGGTTGTCCCTCTGAGCACACATCTCTACTTCTCCTCTTCTTTAGCGGACTCCAGTCCTCTGACTGGGGCCCCACCGACGCGACCTGGTTGCACCTTGGTTACCTCTTTGAAGGCCCATCTCCAGTCATGGCGGGGGTAAGGGTGCCTCTTGGGGAACTGGGGGAAGATAATCCAGTGTAAACACCTGATATGGGGGTAGAGTCTGCTTCTTTCTCCAAATGCCGTTCTCCTGGCCCTTGACCACCCCCGCCTGTATCCCATGCCCAGCCATGCAAGGGTAGTTCAGGCCCTAAAGGTTTCTCAACCTCACCAACTGCGCTTTTGCACAAGTGACCTACAGCCCATGACCCCCCACCCCCATCCCGGCCTGTTTTACTCTTGCCCCAGGCTCAGGGCTGTCACTCGGCATCGTCCGCTCCTGGTCCCAGGATGGCATCCACACCCTTTCCTTTTGGCCCCACATCACAGTCACCAGTGGGCAGTCTCTTCCTCAGAGGCCATAACAATCCAGAGGCAGGAGTCTGGCTTGTTCCTCTTGTATCTTCAGATGCCAACCCTACAGCCCTGTGCCTGGGGTCTGGGGGACTCGGCAGAAAGTAACTGGGAAGTGCTGATGACTGGTGCTTCTGACCCCTCACTCCACGCACTCATTCTCGGCCCTGCAGGCTGCTTGGGGCCGTCGGCATCCACCACCGCCTGTGAGGTGTGAGGTTCACTCTCTCTGCTTCACAGACGAGCAGTCTGACACTCGAGGATGTTACAGGGCTTTGCCGTGGCCACGCAGCTGGGGGGCGGCAGAATGAGGGTGCCATCCAGGGCCACCAAGGGTGAGAAAATCTACCGAATGACGGAGGCTGTGCCAGGGCGTGACCAGTGTGGACAGTGCACGGGTGGGGTCATGGGTGGGTGAAACTTCAGCAGGGAAAGCAGAGGTAAGTTGCAAGTGTCAGGGAAGGCAGTCACCACCTCCTTTCTGCCCATCCTCTATCAGGGGCCGGACACTGTGCCTGGGCCGGAGGAAGTCACTAGTAGCATCTGGGCAGTGGGCAGTGGCCCCAGAGCCATTCTAGAAACTGCTCTGTTCCTTGCTACGAAAGCAACTTTGCGGGTTTAGCCAGTAGCATTTGAAGGTATCACTTCCCGTCCGTCCTCGTCTGTGCAATGTCGGCAAAGCACGTTCTCCCGCGTTCCTCACTCTGCACTGAGAGCGACAGTCAAGTGTTAGAGCCACGTGGCCAACGCAAACAATTCTGCTGCACACCCGTTGAGTCAGAGCCTCCGAAGGCGGTGTCGGGGCATGACTGGGAACCTCTGCTGGCCAGCTGTGGAAAGTGTTTCCTGGGTTGCATGGTAGGACTCCAGGTTCAAGGATAAACTAAGCTATTATTCCTAGGAGTTGCTCATGGGAGGTTAATGAATTGGACCTCACGTAAGGGTACAGAAGTGAGCACCAGGTAGCAGGGAACGGTCACCAACAGCTAAGAACATCCTCCTAGGGGCCTACTACTTCCTGCTTCCTTTGACTTCTCTGACTTGGTTGTTAGAACTCCTTCATTCTCTGTTTTCCTGCTTTGTATCAACACTGAAGGATTGTTCTGTTCCATCAGAAAGCTCATGGTTCATAATCCTTTTGAGAATATGGGCAAGAAGTGTAATCTGATTAAGGACAAACCCAAAGCAACATCTTGTTCAAGCAGGTGGCCCCAAATATGTGCAGGCGTATGGAGAAGACCACCCCCAGTGCTCTGCCCCACGTCCTTGCATATCTTATCTGGCAAGATTTAGGAGGCCAAAGAAGAAGAAAAGGGGGTTTGTGTAGGAGAAAAGAAAATTTTCTAATTATGATTTGCTTTATGAACGACACTTAGCACCTTCACCTGATGCACTTCCGGTGCCTTCCATCAGGACGGGAGTCGGATGACCCAGCCTCTACCTCGCTCTAGATGCCCCGGGCCTCCTCCCCTCTGTGGGAGGGTCTGATGGGGCTGCCGGGAGTCTCACTGCCTCCGCTCGGCTTTGTCTCAGTGCATTGGGTGGGGATGGGAGCCACTGCAAGGTTTCCTCATGGCGCCATTTTGGAGTGGGTGATGTGTAGACCCCGGAGCTGGGTTCCTTGTGCTCGGGAAAATGGTAATGGCAGACACACATTGCATGTCAGAAACTATTTTAAGTTGTATTTAGGTTCAATCTCCTGACTCTCCTAAAACCTTTGTGAAGCAGGAATCACCGTGACCCCCAAACTGCACGCATGGGGAAACCGAAGACTGAGTCATGGCTGGTGAGCGGCAAAGCTGAATTAGGGCCGGGGCCATCGGCCCCAGGGGCCGTGCCTGCAATCATTGTGTTACACTTAACAGGAAATGGGAAGAGAGGGTTCCTAGAGCAGCACTGCTTTCCTAAAGGGAACAGAAACAGGAGGCATTTTCAGGCTCCTGGAAGGAAGCGAGTTACTCATCTGCCTCCAAAGTTGTATTTAGCCTCCTGAGCCTGGTGAGTCCCTCCTGCTTTTCGAGGAAAGAGAGCAGCGGAGACACAGTCAGGACAGGGGGGCAGGACCCGCAGACAGAGGAGGGACTCAAAGCTGAGTAGGCCTCAGGAGGCTGACCACCGAATGCACGGAGAGGCTTGAGGGAAGGGCTGGCTTGTGAGGAGGGGCTCAGCCCACCTCCAGCCCTTCTCCCTCTGCCTTCGTTCCGGTGGCCTTCTGCACCTTCCTCTTGCTCATTTTCCTGCTGCACCAGACAGGCCCAGGCTAGCCTCTCCCACAGTCGTCAGGTTGGCCAAGGCGGGGCCCCTCCCCATGGAGACCTTGGCACCCTCCGGGCAGGGCCATGGTCGGAATGGCTCCTTTCCTTCCTGCAGGGCACAGCATGCTCTCACTCAAGGCTGCCCCTGTGGGGACCCTCTTACTGGTCCTATGCCCTCTCTCCCTTTGGGGTCTGGCTAAGTCTACCTGGAGCCTGAGCCCCTATAAGAGCTCCTTCTCGGGAAGCACTCATCAAATGTGCCATTACTCATTTGATTCTGTTCCCCTACAAGCTTGTCAGCAGCAAGAATGCAGGGCTGCACTGTTTGCTGGAATCTGCCCTGTCAGTCTTCGTGTCAGCGTGCAACAGGTGCTCAGTAAATGATGCAGACTTTGCACAGGAGGATGAATTAGTGAGGGAAGGGCCTAGGGAAAAACGCCAGCCAGACCACACATCTTCTCCCAGTCCTACAGACCTGGGGGACAGAGATTCTCCTGTGGAGCCCCAGTTACGGGCCCCAAGAAGGTGGAAGCTCCCTCTGCCTGAGTCCTCAATGTTCCAGCTCTTGCATGAAGCCCTCCCTGCCTCCTCATTGTCCCCCTGGCCCCTTGGTTTGAAACGGGCCTTCTTTATTTCTGTTGCTTTCCTAAGTGTTCTGACTTAGCTGGTCTGAAGTGCACCCACACAGGGAATCTCTTCAAGCCCTGAGGCTAAGGCCACCTGCTGAGTTCCTTGAGCAGAGAAGGGAAGGGGTGTCCGGTATCCCCACTTCCACCCCTCCTCCTCACCCACTCCCACAGTCCCCATGGAAGAGGATGGGATTGTCCTTCTCTGTCTCCTTTGGTTTTCTCCACAGCCATTCTACAAGAAAGTACCTAGTGCCTCACATTTGCCAGGTCGTCTGAGCCCTGAGTGTGCGGGATGAAGGAGACAGCCCCTTCCTGGCTCCCTCTCAGCCAGCAGGCTAGCAAAGACCTGCTCCTCCGGGACTGGCCAACAGGCTGGTGTGCAACTCCCAGTGGCTTCTGCCAAGTCATCCAAGTGCATAAGAAAGTCTCCTTGCCGGAGAACCCTCGCCATAGAGAGTCCCTGCCTTCCAATGTCTTACAGCCTTTCTAATATGAGGGAAATTTCCAGTGAACGTTGTCAGTAAATTCCACAATGGACAGAACCCTCCATTTATGCCTCTGTCTTCCACTCAGCTGGGAACATGATGAATAGACCTGCTGCAGGGGAATCTGAAAGGAAACTGTATTTAGTAGCCACACGGTTCATTATTGGAATTGAGAGCTCTGAAGAGAGGAGAGGAAGGGGGTTAACTTCTCCCTTCTCTGATACCATTCCCCTGAACAGTCCTTGGAACCTGCCCTTGATAAGAACTTACCCTTCACCACCAAGAGTGTTCAAGGTCAAGTCAACCCCAGATGCCGACTCTCAAAAAATGCCTCCAGCTTCCACACTTGAACCCATGAAGTCATGATGGGATGACAACATAGCCCAAACTACTACAAACTGTTGCAAACTATAAGGAATCCAGTGTTGGTGAGTCCAACTTTGGAACCAAGCACAGTGGAAGGCTGGTGGTCTACGCAGCATGCTAAAAGTTCTCTAGAAAGGAAATTGTGTGACGGACAGTAGATTATTCAAAGTTGACCTATAAGTATGGATTGGATCATATATTGCTTTTAATATTTGGTAGATCATCACGAATCACATTTTCACAAACCACAATGGAAGTTTAGTAAAGGCTTTCCGAATGTGTTGGGTTATTATTTTTTTCTGCACCAAAATCTTCCATTAAATAAAGCATGGAATCAGTTGTATTTTATTCTACTATATATATAAAAAAATCAAATGTCATCGAGCACTGATGCTGCTGGATTTAGTCCAATGTACAAAGGACAACTTTAATTCATATATTACCAGAAGAACTCAAATCATGTCCCAAAAGAATCAAGTGCACATGCTCCTTCCCTCTTGATTTATTTTGTGATTTTAAAGAAAATTGGTTTGAAGGTTGATAATAAAATATGATATGACACAAGAAGAAGGTTTATATAGCAGAGTGCTCAAGGACCAGAATGGAAAATGGCTTGATGTCCTGTATATCAGGTCACATGCTTCCCTACCCATTAGCTTCCAGCCAACACAGGCATATTTTCAGCTGATCAAGTGTGTATAGTTGGGTCATGAGCTCCGAAAATATGTATGAATTTGAACCTTGTAATGCAACTTCAAGTCAGATTAATGAGTCTACGTTTAGATTGATGAGCCAGATAGACACAAAGGAAGAAAACAATGTAGGACAGAATGACCAACCTGAGGAGCTCATAATTTTTTTTAAGTTCAATTTAATTTAATTAAAAATGTTTATATATAATTTATTGTCAAGTTAGCTAACATACAGAGCATACAGTGTGGTCTTGGCTTTGGGGGTAGATTCCCATGATTCATCACTTACATACAAAGTGTATGCTCATCCCAACAAGCGCCCTCCTCAATGCCCATCATCCATTTTCCCTCAGCCTCCCATCAACCCTCAGTTTATTCTCTGTATTTAAGAGTCTTTTATGGCTTGCCTCCCTCTCTGTTTGTAACTATTTTTTCCCCTTCCCTCCCCCCATGGTCTTCTGTTAAGTTTCTTAAATTCTGCATATGAGTGAGAACATATGATATTTGTCTTTCTTTGACCGACTTATTTCACATGAGAGTCAAGATTAAATGGCACATGCACAATCTAAACAGAGATTCCAACAATTCCTGCCACTGAGGCTACTGTTCACCCACTAGGAGACCCACTGATTCCAGTAAGCTCAAAGACAATCTCAGAATTTTCTACATAGTTCCTTGCACTGGATCAGAATTTCATCCCTGAATTAGAGGATTGTTGAGTACCAAGACTTTTGGTGCTGAATGGGCTCGGTAGAAGCTTGGAGGACAAGAATCACTGGGGAGGTTAGGCAAGGCTGCAGCTGAGCCTGGAGGAAAAGCAGGTGCCGTTGGGGGATGGGGAGGGCAGGGGGAGGGGCACTAAGGTGTGCAGTCGCCGAGGGAGGAAGGAGAAAGGCACGTGGGAGCTAGCAGATAAAAGTCCAGATGTGCCCCAGATTGTGTAGTTCAGGGAGATGGTCTGTGAAGTTGGATGTGATGAGGGACAACCTGGGAGCTCAGCAGAAGAATCAAGACGCAGTGAGGATGTCAGGAGCCACTTGCGGGTAACTCAGTATGGGGCTTATGCCAGTGGTATTCTGAAAGACTAATGTCCAAGGGAAGAAAATCCATCATTGAAGGATGCGTCTGTGAAGCTGTAGCATGACCAAGTGACAGCCAAAGAGCCAACTGCACCCAAAGGAACCTGGCTCCCCTCCAAAGCCCTGCTCCAACTAGCCTGCAAAGGCAGAGTGGGCCAAGAATGGAAGGGGGTCTAGAAATTACCCCAAGCCTGCAGATACATGGTCTTAAGATGGGCTTGGGGCCGGCCATTCTGAAACCGCTGCGTGTGTTCCCTGGAATTGCAGAAGTACCCACACGGATGGCAGATGGTGAAGCCAGGTTGCTCACTGTTGCGCTGGGAGGTTATAGGTAAGCAAGGGGAGGAGGCTACAATGATCCTTGTGGTGATGGATTACAGCAGAGATACCAGTGTGAGTACACATTGAGTTCATATAGATGAAGATGTGCACCTAGAGAAATGCAGATGTGTGAATACACATCGATTCGTATACACACAAAAATCTCCTTGTGCTGTCAGCTGACTGAACCTAGATGCAGTGACACCTCAGTAACAAGGGACACCTCTGGCACCTGTTACTGGTTCCTACTACCATTCTCTAGCAAAAAGAACTGGGATTCCTCAAGAGAAATGGTTGGTTCCAGGACCAGGACACGGAATATTCAAGATGAGCCTGGAACATCTTGAGGTGCTAGAAAGTAAGAAAGTGCTCAAAAAAAAAAAAAAAACCCACATTGATGGGGATATGTCACAGGGACACAGGCACCAACTGGAAGAGTTTGAGCCAGAAAACATAACTTTGAGACAAAGTTGGTAGCTTTGTTTACCAACTTTGGTTGGAAGGGTTAGGTGAGCGGAGGTTTGGGGACCTTGCAGCGTGCACCATGAGCAAGTTGAAGACAGATGAAGTTAGAAAGATTAAAAGTGGGTCAGAAAGAGAGGATCTGGGGGAGTGGCTTTGGGGGACAGAGGACCAGGCTTGTGGATCATTTCACAGGTCAAGGAAGATTTCAGAGGGAAAGAAAGACTCGCTTAGTCTGAGGAATATGGCACTTCCATCCCAAAATTTCTCATTTTTCTGAGGATTAAAGTTTGCTTCCATTTTTCTTTCACAATCGTCACTTGACATTTTCCGGGGAACGAGGCTGTTCTCCCCGCAGCAACCGTGTTCCCTAAAGAGTGGAAGGGTGCCCTTTTAACCACGGTCATGCTGCAATTTGCTCCAAAACAAGCCAGCCGGTTGTGCCCATGTAAGACATCAGTGTGACTGACACCGCACCTGCTCTCCACGCTGTATGTGCCTGTTGGGAAGCCAAGTGATAATTAGTGTGGGAAGTCCTGCTTGAGCCATAAACATGCCAAGTGGCTCCAGGACAGGGAGCCATCTCCCGGGGCAGTGCCCCTATGCTGAAAGTCTCCCCCTCCCCAAGCCCCGAGCTGGGTGGGAGGGCCAGTTGTCTGCTATAGGGCACAAGAGTTCTTCCAAATTCCTGGGAGAAAGCTGAACATTATCATGACAATGAAGTTTCCATAAGACACAAACCTAGATGCAGTTTGGGTCACCTTTTCTCTGCGTGCGCTGCTTAAGAAGAAACAAAGACGCATATCTTCAGAAAATTCTTCCTGGTGGAGATTTCAGAAACAGCAGGGCTGTTCCATAAGTGGGAAAGGAGGGGAGTGATCACAGAGGAGCCTGGGCTCCTCCAGGTGAACAGGTGTCGAGAGGCTGAGCCCCATCCGTGAGCCTGCCACTCAGGGACAAGTCTTCTCTCCCAGCCCACATGAGGGGCAGGTTGCAGGTGCTGGGCAGCCCCAGCCACGGACACATGTGACTGGAGAGAAATCCCCGGCCCCTCAGGTGTGAGGTCATCCTGAGGTGTGCTCACTGCTGCATCCTGGAGTTTGCAGTGGGATTGAGTCTCAGCTGCTCACACATTTCTTTTTAAGTAAACTCATTTTGTGATAGAATTATATTTACAGAAAAGTGACAAAGATACTTGGATGTTCCCATATATCCCATGCATTGTTAACATCTTACCTGTGTAGGTTACCTTTGTCACAACCAATGGACTGATATTGATGTATTATTATTAACTAAAGCCCATATTTCATCTGGGTTTTCTTCTTTTTTAACGAATGTCCTTTCTTCTGCCTCAGGATCCCATCCAGGGTAACACCTTACATTTAGCCATCGTGTGTTTTTTAAACTCCATTGGACAGATTGTTTCTCAGACTCTTCTGAATTCTGATTGACTTGAC
The DNA here is from genome assembly GCF_018350155.1 of Leopardus geoffroyi. Classification (NCBI taxonomy): domain Eukaryota; kingdom Metazoa; phylum Chordata; class Mammalia; order Carnivora; family Felidae; genus Leopardus; species Leopardus geoffroyi. The sequence goes on from NC_059336.1 coordinate 2,672,347, forward strand.
CGCGTTGAGAGGTACTGGTCGGTTGTTTCACAGGATGTCCTCCCACTTGGGTCTGTCTGCTGGTTTTGTTTTCACAGGGTTACACTGGGGTCGTGGTTTTTGGAAGGAAGACCAACAGAGGTAAATTGCCATTCTTTTCCCGTCACATCAAGCGTACATGCTATCAACCTGACTGATTGCCATCTGTGTTAACCTTGATCACCTGGCTGAGGTGGTGTTTGTCAGGTTTCCGTAGATTGCTTTTCCCCCAGGTTTTCATGGTCTTGGGAAGAGAGTCATTCTGCACAGTTCACATCTAAGTGGTGGGGAGTTACATTTTACCTGCTTGAGAGTGGAGTATCTACATATATATTTAAACATTAAAAAATATATTTAAAAAATTCTTCTACACGGGACATTTGTCCTTCCTTCCTTCCTTTTCTTAGTAACTCACTAATTTACACTTCTTTATTTTGTAAAAATTGGCAAACTGATTTTAAAGCTTATATGGAAAGCAAATGACTTAGAATAGCCAACATGAAACTGAAGAAAAACAAAGCAGGTGGCCTGACACTAGGCAACTTCAAGACTTACCATAAAGCTACAGTAATCGAGACAGAATAGATGACAGTAATCAAGACAGAATAAAAGAGTAGATGTATGGACCAATGGGATAGAATAAAGAGCCAAGAAATAGATCCACAGAAATATGGTCAACTGACCTTTGGCAAAAATCAAGGCAATTTAATGGAGAAAGAATGGTCTTTTTCCAACAAATGGTGTTGGAACAGTTGGGTGCCCACATGTGAGAAATCAATCAGTCAGTCAATCAGTGCAGACACAGACCTTACAGTTTTTGCAAAAAAGTTAATCCAAGATGGATCATCGGTCTAAAATTAAAGTAGATTAAAAATAAAAATGAAACAAATTACTATAAAACTTACAAAAGTGGAAGAAAACGTAGGAGAAAACCCAGGAGCCATTGGGTTTGGCAATGAGTTTTTGACATGGCAACTACTTTCTTTAAAATCACGTGCTCTGTGAAACCAGCTATGTAGAAAATGAACAGACAAGGCGCATCTTGGGAGAGATACTTGCAAACCATGTATCTGATAACGATATCTCTAAAATATGTACCCAGAATGTATAAAAATCTTAGAACAATAAGACAATAGCCCAATTAAAAATGGGCAAAAGATTGTAACAGATACTTCACAAGAAAAGACACCCAGATGGCAAATAAGCATATAAAAAGATCATGCTCAGTGTCATTCTTCACCAGGGCATTTCCACACGCCTGTTAAGATGGCCAGACTCCAAAGATGTAACTGACACCAACCACGTGGTAAGGGTGTAGAGCCACTCATCCCTGGTGGGAATGCAAAATGTACAGTCACCTGGAGGACCCTGGGGCAGCCAGGGGAAGTCTTACTACACAACTCAGCAATCACACTCCTAGGTATTTACCTGATTGTTGGGAAACTGTTCAAGAGGAAACCTGTGCATAAATGTTTGCAGCAGCTTCATGCATAGTCATCGAAAACTGGACTCAACCCAGATGTCCCTCAGCAGGGGAATGGATAAACAAACTGTGGCATCCAGTGGAATATTATTCAGTAATAAAAAGAAATGAGGTGTCAAGCCATGGAAAGTCACAGAGGAAGCTTAAATGCAAAAGCTAAGTGAAAGGAGCCAGTCAGGAAAGGTTGCATACTGTATGATTCCAATTACATGACATTTTGAAAAAAGGCAAAATGCACATATCAACAGTCTATCCACCAGCGGTTGCCAGGGGTTAAAGAGGAGGGGGCAGGAAGAAATGACGTCAGGGTATTTTAGGGGAATATAAATGTAATGTTGGATACATGACATTACAAATTTGTCAAAGCCCATAAAAACTCAACAGAACAAGACCTTAATAGGTAACTGTTTAAAAATCATGTAAGTGGTTGAAAGATCCTGGGAAGGAATAAACTGTCCCAAGAGAAACTACCTGTGTTACAATGGTGTGGAATGACCTCACTGGAGGGGATGGGCCAAGGTGCTGAGCTCAGTAACCAGAGTCTGTAGGACTAAAGGCAGAGGATTTGGACATGATCTCTGTTCTCTAGTGGATTAAGTTGCCTCCCATGGGGGGTTGGGATCATACTCCCAATACCACTATACATCTACACTGAAATTTAACAATGTAAATAAATGGGTGTCAGATGGAAGGATCCAGGTTCTCGCTGCCAGGGTGGAGACTACCGAGAAGCGGGTTTCCGTGACCCATGTGGTTACGGATCAGGGTTGGAGACAGTGTGAACTCATGTCTGGCTTCACAGAGAGGCAGAGGTGGGCATTTAGAAATATTTGCAGATTGTGTGCAGACACATCACTTACATACAGACATCTATTTCTTTCTTGGTCTGTCAGCTGAGAAGACCTGGAAGCAATTCACCCTGATAGAGACGGGCAAGCCTAGCCTCCAGATCTTAGTTTCCAGTACTGTTCTCCCTGGGAAAATGGTTTATTCCAGGAATGTGCCTGGAGCATCTAGGGGAGCCAGAAAGAAAGCAAGTGCTCAAGCAAACACACACACAAAAAACAATACGTTGACGGACTATGTTGAAGGTCATAAGAACCAACAGAAAGGCTGCCAATGGCCAAAGCCGGAATGATATGAGCAACAAAACACATGAGGGAATATCAGATTATAACACAAGTTATAAAATAAATACCCATTAGTCCATATTGATATAAACTAACGATTAAATAAAGGAGAAGAGACAAGTCCCCTGTGCAAATTCTCTGCCCCCATGACCAGGAGCACAACTCCCTACTCCTTAACTGGCATCTGCACAAAGGACTTCCTTCCAAATAGCACAGTACAGAAAGGGGGAGAAAGAGTAGCTTTTCAGCAGAGAACCCTGACAAACATGGCCTCAGCAGGTGGTCAAGGTCAACACAGGAAAGGATAAGTCATGTTGACATATCAGACCCTTCATAGGATGTGATAGGAACAGAACTGAACTTCTGTGATCTTCCAAAAACCCATAACCCCAGTAAAACCAAGAGGAAAACATCACACAAATTCCAAGATGAGGCGTCTTACGATATGCCTGCCCAATACTCCTCAAAACTGCCAAGGGCATTGAAAACAAGGGAAGTTGGAGACGCTCTCACAGCCAAGTGGAGCCTCAGGAGGCGAGATAAATAAATTTGGGTTTCTGGGATCTTGGAACAGAAAAAAAAAGGGATATTAGGTGAAAACTGGGGGGATATGAATAAAGCATAGACTGTAGGTAATGATGTATCAACATTGGTTCATTGATCAGGACAAATGTACTATAGTAATGTCAGATGTTCATAATAAAGCAAACTGGGGGCGCCTGGGTGGCGCAGTCGGTTAAGCGTCCGACTTCAGCCAGGTCACGATCTCGCGGTCCGGGAGTTCGAGCCCCGCGTCGGGCTCTGGGCTGATGGCTCAGAGCCTGGAGCCTGTTTCCGATTCTGTGTCTCCCTCTCTCTCTGCCCCTCCCCCGTTCATGCTCTGTCTCTCTCTGTCCCAAAAATAAATAAAAACGTTGAAAAAAAAATTAAAAAAAAAAAAATAAAGCAAACTGGATGAGAGGCATATGGGAACTCTGGTACTGTCTTCCCCATGTCTCTGTAAATATGAAACTATTCTTTTTTTTTTTTTTCAACGTTTTTTTATTTATTTTTGGGACAGAGAGAGACAGAGCATGAACGGGGGAGGGGCAGAGAGAGAGGGAGACACAGAATCGGAAACAGGCTCCAGGCTCTGAGCCATCAGCCCAGAGCCTGACGCGGGGCTGGAACTCACGGACCGCGAGATCGTGACCTGGCTGAAGTCGGACGCTTAACCGACTGCGCCACCCAGGCGCCCCAATATGAAACTATTCTAATAAGTAAAGACTGTTATGTAAAAAAAAGTGTTCTCTATTTGAAGTAGTCAAGATAGACATTGCTCAATTCCAGGTAGGTTTTCCTGATAGGTGTAAATTTTGATTATTTTTCACATAATTAGAATTTATTGAATGCCTATGAACACACACACACACACACACACACACACACACACTTTGCCCAGCTCTGAGAATAGAGCAGAGAACAATGAGACAAGTTTCTCACAATAGTTGTGGTCTGTCCTTTGGGACTGCCCTCCTGGTACATTAAAAAAAATTTTTTTTGAATGTTTATTTATTTTTGAGAGAGAGAGACATAGAGACAGAGCATGAGCAGGGGAGGGGCAGAGAGAGAAGGAAACACAGAATCCAAAGCAGGCTCCAGGCTCCAAGCTGTCAGCACAGAGCCCAACACGGGGCTTGAACTCACAAGCTGTGAGATCATGACTTGAGCTGAAGTTGGACGCTCAACCAACTGAGCCACCCAGGCGCCCCAAGGTACATTTATATATATATATAAATTTTATATATATATAAAATTTATCGTCATGTTAGCTAACACACAGTGTATACAGTGTGCTCTTGGTTTCAGGGGGTAGATCCCATGATTCATCAGTTACCTATAACACCCAGTGCTCATCTCAACAAGTGTCCTCCTCAATGCCCATCACCCATTTCCCCTCTTCTCCACCCTTCCCCATCAACCCTCAGTTTATTCTCTGTATTTAAGAGTCTCTTATGGTTCACCTCCCTCCTTCTCTGTTTGAAACTATTTTTTCCCCTTCCATTCCCCCATGGTCTTCTGTTAAGTTTCTCAAGTTCCACATATGAGTGAAAACATATGGTCTCTGTCTTTCTCTGACTGACTTACTTCACTCAGCATAATATCCTCCAGTTCCATCCACATTGCTACTAATGGCAGGATTTCATTCTTTCTCATTGCCAAGTAGTGTTCTGTTGCATATATAAACCACATCTTCTTTATCCATCAGTTGATGGACATTTAGGCTTTTTTCCACAATTTGGCTATTGTTGAAAGTGCTGCTATAAACATTGGGGTACAAGGGCCCCTATGCATCAGCACACCTATATCCCTTGGGTACATTCCTAACAGTGCTATTGCTGGGTCAGACGGTAGTTCTATTTTTAATGTTTTGAGGAACCTCCACACTGTTTTCCAGAGAGGCTGCACCAGTTTGCATTCCCACCAGCAGCGCAAGAGAGTTCCCGTTTCTCCACATCCACGCAAGCTTCTGTCTTTGCCTGAGTCATTAATTTTAGCCACTCTGACTGGTGTGAGGTGGTATCTCAATGTGGTTTTGATTTGTATTTCCCTGATGATGAGTACATTTTTGAGTGACACTCGGGCTGTTCACTTGCACATGTGTTTCTTTTGCCCTCTCCCACAAATGCACTACCCATTTTAAGGACTTCAACTGCCCAGACTCCAATGTGCCAATGCCCAGTGAAGTGCCTGACAGAGAACATGTACTTAATAAATTCCACTTTGCATTTCTCAAATGTTTGTTTAACATCTGTTCTGTGCTGGGCACTATACTAGGCCAGAGGTATAGCCAAAAAATATTATGTAGACAGCCTCTAATTCTTCCCTGTGGGACCATACGCATATACCCAGACAACCCATGAATTGATCACAACCAATGTGTGGCTTGTGCCAAGTGCCTCTGGAAACGACACGTATGCAGATGGTTTCCACGCAGGGAGAATTAGGCATTCGGTACATGCTATGCCCCGAATGTAATGAATTGTTTGGAGAATGACTTTGTTATATATAACTTGCACTAATAAGAGAAAAGAAGGAACTAAATTATTGAAGATGCTCAGGGAGGCAGGAAGGGAAGGAGAGATACCACAAATTAACCTTTTTTTTTACATGTTCCTCCTGGTCAAAAAAGGGCCATATCTGAATGGGAAGAACTGTAGGATTAGGAAAGTTTTATTCCTGTACAATGCCCTTCCCAATTTTCCCCATTAATCAGCTGCCATGCCTTGATTTTGTGACTGATCTGTTTACCAGAAATCATTTAGGTTTCAATGTATATTCACATAATTCACACCTTTTACTTCCTCATTTGATAACTATTTATTGTGGTGGACCATGAGAGAATTGTCCTTGCTTTCATGGAGATTCCAGTCTCCTGGGAAAGATAGACAATGAACCAATAAGCAAATAAATGAGTATTTTTAAGATAGTTCTATGTATTGGGATGCCTGGGTGGCTCAGTCAGTTGAGTGTTGACTCTTGATTTCGGCTCAGGTCATGCACTGAGTGTGGAGACTATTTAAGATTCTCTCTCTCTCCCTCTGCCCCTCTCCCCTGCTCACACACTATTTCTCTCCCCAAAAAAAAAATAAATAAAAAATACAGGGCACCTGGGTAGCTCAGTTAGTTAAGTGTCCAGCTTCAGCTCAGGTCATGATCTCACGGTTCGTGGGTTCGAGCCCTGCGTTGAGCTCTTGCTGACAGCTCAGAGCCTGGAGCCTGCTTCATATTCTGTGTCTCCCTCTCTCTCTGCCCCTCCCCTGCTCCCACTCTGTCTCTCTTTCTCTCTCTCTCTCTCTCTCTCTCTCTCTCTCTCTCAAGAATAAATAAGCATTAAAAAAATAAAACAAAATAGTTCTACATGTTAATAGTAATATTTCTTCCTGTGACCACTAACTTTCACCTTTGATGAAGTAATTGCTCCTTCTTTTTTTGTATACATTCCCTTGCATGGATAATCATTGTATGTCACTGGCTCTCTACCACCCTCATGGCCTCCCCTCCTCCTGCCCACAGAGGCTGACCCACCACGGCTCCTTCTCAACCTGACATGCCATGCTGCCCCTCCCACACCACAGCATCCTCAGCGGTGGAGTTCACTGTGCCTGGAATCACCTTCAATACCCTGTCTCCTTCTCACCACTTTGGTGTTGTGATAGACATTGCTTCTTTGGTGAAGGCTTCTCTGATAATCTCTGTGTAGGCATTGACTCCTCCTGGCTTTGGAGGTGAGAAATCTGGGTTTCAGCCTTGAGTTGGGTACACTTGTGGGTGCAGCTCTGAGACATTTCCAGCTATATTAGAACTGTTCTGTGAATTAATTATCTGTACCAACTTCTGTGAGATTTGCATTTTATTTGAAGCTTGAATATGGGCCTGAGCTGGGACCAGAAAACCGGCGTGTGGAGAGCAAGTCTCAGCTGGGACGAGAGCTGGGTAGATAGCCAGACCCAGACTGTGGTTTATATGATCAGCCAGGACCAGGTGGAGCAGAGGCAGGAGAAGGGAACTGCATTTGTGCAGGTGAAGCCAGAAGGGCAAGGTTCAGGGCAAGTGGAATCTCCGCAAGAGCCACTGTTCTCACCACCATGGAAATCCACTTAGCACCTTGGACAGCTCCTGGGGGCCAAGAGCCCGGACAGATGGGAAAGGACAGCTCCCTCCACTTCTAAAGGAGCAGCGTCCACTCGTGGGATAAAATGCAGGCTCACTGCAGCCCACACTGAGCTCTCAGTTTCTGACACAGGGAACAATTAATCATTCACTTTGCTGCATGTTGTTTGAGAGCCGGCCAATGCGCTAAGGACCCTCTCGCATGATACAGGGCTCCATGGGACGCTAATGTCTGCGGTGGAATATGGGGCATCCTGCCTGAGATATCACCTCATGGTGGGAGAAGCTTCTGGAGCCGGGGGGCTTGGCCTCATCTCCCAGCTCTCCCACCCACAAGCTGTATGGCTTTGAGACAGAAATAAAATAATAATTAATAAAAGCACAGTTAAAGCGACTCCTCTGGTTTCAAGCTCGTCATCCATCTGTAATGCTGGTTGTGGAAAGGACACGTAATGATGTTTGTGAAGGATCTGGCACCTGAGCGTCAGCCATTAAGTGTGCTTGTGAGAACTGGGGAGGGGGTTTCAGCTTCCCAAACCCTCCAGCCCATCTTGCCAAAACCACAACATACGTCATCTTGATGGTGCAACGCACAAAAGGAAAACGTAGGTTTGATTTTATTGCATGGGGTGCAACCACAGGCTCTGTCTGCCTCCAAACACAAAAACAAGCCCCCATCATCTCCTGGCCTGCTACACAGCACTCAGCGCGGCCCCTATGTGGGAATGACAGGTCCAGCTGGCCTCCCTTATCAACATCACATAATTAATACACAGAACCCATCTCACAACATTGCCTTCCCAGGGCTCTGTCCATCTTTGTAAAACAAGGTTGGCAGCTTCCCCGTGTGAAGCCCTGGGAGATGTTCACCATGGTGGTTATTCCACCTTCACCCACCGTCCACGGGGACCAGGAGGCTGCATTCTATGGAGCCGCTGCTCTGTTCCCTGTCATTTGCCTGTCACTGCTGAGTGTGTGTGAGGGCTATGGTGAAGAGCTCTAATTGTTTCCTGAAACAGGAGGGTTGCCTTAGAAAGCTAAAAGCCCCACCAGGTCCTCATTGAGAACACTTGTGGCTCATTCCCCTTAAAATATGTAAATATGTCACAGCCTCTGTGTAGAATGCACAGCCTGGAGCTCTCCAGGCTGAGTGTTCAGATTTGAGGATTTTCTGACAGTTTGAGCACTAGAAACAGTATGTGAGAGAGAGGCAGAGGAGGGGAGAAGAGCAGGAGAGAGGGAGAGGTAGTGGGGGGCAGACAGCACAGAGCATTGCATTTCTCTTCCTTAAAAGAGGCACCAAAGTTGACAGAACCATCCTTTTATTTCCGTATTAGGATCTCCAGAGCATTCTTATTTAGGTAGCAATCTTTCAGAAAAGATACCATTTTCAGCAAAACACACAAACACCTAATTCACTGGGGTGATATTTGCCATGGCGATTTTGTAGATGAAGAGCTATTTTGTAGTGTTTTGTGAACAAGCTATTTTTAATAGTGGTAGGCTGATTCTTTCTTGGAGGAAACAATCCCATGGCTCCTGGCAGATTCCTGAGCTTTTGTCCCTACTCCCCTGTAGAGCACGGGGCCCAGAACTCCTCCCTTAAATCCTAAATGGGGAGGTGTTGGGGCAGGGTGGTTAAATCCTTTTGGATATCTGACTTTCCTAAAATAGGTGCCCTGCCTGAAATGTCACGGGCTTGGGAAGTCCTGTCTCGGTGGGACCCAGGTCAGGTGTATGTCAACACAGCAAGAAGATACGGCAGTTATAAACATCTACATACCCAACAACAGACCAGCAAAACTCATGAGGCGAAGACTTACAGAATGGAAGGAGGACGTGGGTCTATAATAATAGTTGGAGGTGTGAGCCCCTCAGTCTCAGGAATGGATGGAACAAGCAGACATGTGTGGAACATGCCTCTCAACAGCGAGAGCACACATGTTTTTCCCAGTACACACGACACTCTGCGCCACAGGTCACAGGTGAGGCCACAAGTGGAGTTTAAATATATTTTAACGGATAAGTCTCATACAAAGTCTCTTCTCTGACCACAGCGTGATGAAGTTAGAAATCACCCACAGGAAGAAACCTGGGAAACTGGCAGATTTGTGGAAATAAAGCAATGGACTCTTAAACAGCCAATCAATCAAAGAAGAAATACAGGGGAGATCAGAAAATGCCTAGAAACATGTGAAAATGAAAACACAACATGCAGAAACTCATGGGAGGCAGCAAAGCAGTGTTAAGAGGGAAATTTATAGCTATAAATGCTTGCACTAAAAGTAGCAGAGATCTCAAATCAACAACCTAACTTGATGTGAGGACCTGGAAAAAGAAGTGCATACTAAACCCAGAGCCAGCAGAAGAAAGGAAATAATGAAGATCCGATGAGACATCAATGAAACAGAGAAGAAAAACAATGGAGAAAATCAATGCAACTGAAGGTTGGTTCTTTGTAAAGATCAACAAAATTGGCAAACTTTTGGACTAGACAAAAAAAAGAAAAGATCCAAATTACTGCAATCAGAGATGGAAATGAAGATGTTGCTACCAATTCTACAGAAATAAAGACTATTGTAAGAGATACTATGAATAACGGTATGCCAGCCAATTGGATACCCTATGTGAAATGAGCAATTCTTGGAAACACAAGACTCTCCCCCGCCCAGGGCTAAACCATGAAGAAATAGAAAATCTGAATAGATCTACAACTCATTAGGAAGATTGAATCAATAATCAAAAATATCCCAACCAGAAATTTAAGAAATAAACAAGCAACAAAAGAGACAAATGAAAAGCAGACTCTGAATACAGGGAGCACATTTGTGGTTGCTGGAGGGGAGGTGGGAGGGCGTTTGGGGAAAATAGGAGATGGGGATGAAGAGTACATCTACGGTGATGAGCAAGCACTGAGTCAGGTATGGAAGTGGTGACTCGCTGTGTGCAACACCTGAAATTCACAGCACGCTGTACGTTAATTACACTTCACTTAAAAAAAGAAAGAAAAGCTTTTGACCGGATGGTGAATTCTACCAAATATTTAAAGCACTACTTACCCATCCTTCTCAAAGTTTCCCAAAAGGTTGAAGAGGAGGGAACACTTTCTAACTCATTTTATGAGATCAGAAAAGACACTAACAGGAAAAGAAAACTCCAGACCAATGCCCCTTATGGACGTTGATGCAAAAACACCCCACAAAACCCTGTCAAACCTAATTCGGCAGCACAGTAGAAGCATTATACACCACGACAAGGTGGGATTTATTCCTGGGTTGCAAGGATGCTTCAACGTATGAAAGTCAATGAGATTAATACACCACATTAAAAGAACAAATAAAAAAAATTCCACATGGTCATCAGAATTGATGCGGAAAAAGTATTTGACAAAAATTCAACATCCTTTCATGATTTAAAAAAAAAAAAACATCAAGAAACTATGAACAGAAAGAAACAGACTCAACATAATAAAAGCCATGTGTGAAAACCCACGGGGAGCATGTTCAAGACTGAGGGCTCTCCCTCCAGGATCTCTGATTTAACTTAAAGGACAATTAGAAAAAAAAGCAACAATTATACAACTATGTTGATGGGTATGATGTATGAAAATGTAATTTGTGTGGCAATAATAGAAGAAGGAGGGGAAAGAAAAGAAAGTTGGCCTAGAGCAGTTTCAGACTACCATTGAAAGTAACTTGCTATTGGGGCGCCTGGGGGGCTCAGTCGGTTGAGCGTCCGACTTCAGCTCAGGTCACGATCTCACGGTCCGTGAGTTCGAGCCCCGCATCAGGCTCTGGGCTAATGGCTCAGAGCCTGGAGCCTGCTTCCAATTCTGTGTCTCCCTCTCTCTCTGCCTCTCCCCCGTTCATGCTCTGTCTCTCTCTGTCTCAAAAATAAATAAATGTTAAAAAAAAAAATTAAAAAAAAAAAGAAAGTAACTTGCTATTAATTCAAAGGAGATTATTTCAAGTTAGGATGCCAATTGTAATTCCCAGGGAAACCACTAAGAAAATAATTTAAATGAAATAATAGGGGAATTAAAATATTACACTAGGAAATATATATTTAGCTTTAAAGAAGGCCATAATGACAGAAGAGAGGCATAAAAAGACATAAGACATACAGAAAACAAATAGCAAAATAGCAGATGTAAATTCTACCTTATCAGTAGTTAGATTAAATCTAAGTAAATTGAACACTCCAAATCAAAAGGCAGAATAGAGCAAATCTGGTCCAGTATCCGCTGTCTACAAGAGAGGCTTATGATTCAAAGACATAAACAGAATGAGAGCGACAAGATGGCAAATTATTAACACGCAAACAGTAATCAGAAGAGAGCTGGGGTGGCTAGACTAACATCAGACACAATTCACCCTAATGCAGAAGAAAACTGTTACTAGAGACAGAGGTATATTTTATAATGCTGAAAGAGTCAGTCCACCAGAAGGACATAATGATGGTACACATATATCCACTTAACAACGGAGTCTCAAAATACACCAAGGGCAGTGAGAATTGATGCAAGAAACAGACGATTGGACAATAGCTGCAGACTTTCAATAACAGATAGCCCACCTCAGCAGAAGACCTGTAAGGAAGGAGAAGACTTCTTAACGCTATAAACCATCCAGACCTTGTATAAATCTGCACAGCACATTCCAGAGAGAGAAGCAGAACACACATCCTTGTAAAGGCCACATGGAGCCTTCTCCAGGATAGACCATGTCATTGGCCAGAAACCAGGATTTAATTAATAATTTTAAAAGGTTCAAAATCATTCAAAGTAGGTTTTCTGACCAGAACGGAGATAACCAAAATTAATAACAAAAGGAAATTTGGGAAATTCAGTAGTATATGGAAATTAAAACACATTCCCCCATATAACCAGTGGGTCAAAGAGGAAATTTCAAGGAAGATTAGAAAGTACTTTCAAATGAACGAAAGCAGGACACAGCAAACACCACACGTCAAAGCTATGGGATCTGGCTAACGCAGTTCTGAGATGTTTTTAAGAAAAAGATCCTCGATTAACAACCTAAAGTTCTACCTTAAGAAGCTAGAAAAGGCAAAGCAAACCAACTCCAAAGCAAGTGGGGGTGGGGGGGGGGGAAGGGCATAGTAGAGATTAGACTGGAAATAAATGGAACAGAGAGTGGAAAAGTGGTGAGGAAGGTCACTCTGAAATTCCCACAGGAACAGCGGGGTGTGAGGTATAGGTTTGTTCCATGGAAATCACTCGGAGAATGTGGTGGGAGAGGATGTGTGTGCACAGGGAGGCTCTCAGGAATTCAAAGGAAATCACTACAGAAGGAAGCCCCAAAGGGGTTCTTTGCGTCTCTTCTTGTGCATATGTTGGAGACAAGCCTGTGTGTGCGGCGACAAGCACATACAGGAAGAGGAATTTTCTCTGGGCAAAGCAGTCGTCAGGGCCTGGAGAACCTTCGGATCAAAATGCAGCATGTTCTTTCAGATTGCTTCCACTCATTACTCTTACCTTCCATGTAGTTTTGGCCCCGTGATGGCCATGGATAGGGAAATGATGTAAATCAATGCGGGTTTTTAAACGTTGGTAACATTTGACAAAACTACATTCAAGGAAAGTTGCCGGCTTATTTTTATTCATTGTTAATTTTTCCAATCTGATGAGGGGAAGAAGGTTTCCTCTTTTGTTTGAAGTCACATTTTCTTGATTAATTCAGATCAGAGGATTAAATTTATTTCCTCTTTTGTCAAACAGATGTTTGAGATCATTGCCCATGTTTCTATTGGACAACATATGTTAAGGTTATTTCAGTGCTAAGGATATTATCCTGTTGTCATAAGTTCTGAATTTGCCTTTTAACTTGAAACCTTTAAAAATTTTTTTAATGTTTATTTACTTTTGAGAAACAGAGAGAGAGAGAGAGAGAAAGGAAGAGAGAGCGTGCACAAGTGGAGGTGGGACAGAGAGAGAGGGAGACAGAGAATCCAAAGCAGGCTCCAGGCTCCAAGCTGTCAGCACAGAGCCCAACGTGGGGCTCGAACCCACAAAGTGTGAGATCATGACCTGAGCTGAAGCTGGACACTTAACCAACTGAGCCAGACAGGTGTCCCAACTTGAAATCTTTATAATGCACGTGTGTGTGATACAGCACTTTGATTTTGTCAAATCTATCAGTACTTTTTTTTTTTTTTTTAAATTTTTTTTTTTTCAACGTTTATTTATTTCTAGGACAGAGAGAGACAGAGCATGAACGGGGGAGGTGCAGAGAGAGAGGGAGACACAGAATCGGAAACAGGCTCCAGGCTCCGAGCCATCAGCCCAGAGCCCGACACGGGGCTCGAACTCCCGGACCGCGAGATCGTGACCTGGCTGAAGTCGGACGCCCAACCGACTGCGCCACCCAGGTGCCCCTATCAGTACTTTTTATATAGGATTGCTATTGTCATGCTTGGGGTCTTCCGGCAAGATGCTTACTCTACAACTCAAGGTTCTCCCAGCACTTTGAGAGTTCTTTTTTACATTAACCTTTAAATGTATCTGGAATTACTCAATTATCATAAGGAATGGAATTTTAAAATGATTTTGTTTTTTTCTCGAAAGATTGATTAATCCCATCATCATTTATGTGTTGATGCCTCCTGCGTTAACATGGCTGCCGAGTCATACACTAAATCCTTTCAATATGTTGGAAGGGGGTCGTGTTCCATACTTTGCCACAATTTTGTTTTTGCTGTGGCAAAACGCACACAATATTTACCGCCTTCACCATCTTCAAACGTATAGTTGACTGGCATTAAGTACATCACGATGAAGTACCGTCGTTATCACCAGGCATCTCCAGACTCTTCATCGGCAGAATATTTCCTACACTTCCATGTTAGAATGCATCTGATAAGACACTTGTATTATTTTTCTCTTTCAGCATTTCCATTTCTGATGTTTCTTCTTCCCAATGAAACTTGAAAATATTTTATTAGATGTTCCCTCAAAAAAACCTATCTTAGGAATTTGGCTGGAAACGGATTATTGAGTAGAGTTCTCATTTCAAAAAAAGCTGGCGTTCCCATTTCAAGATGTGGTATCCTACTATGTTCAGTGCCAGGTCACTGGTAACATTTGTTGTGGATACTTATTTATTATTGTCTGCACTTGCTGAAAGGTCCCAGAGATGCTGGACACATCCATGTTGTTCTTTTTTGCATTTATAGTACTTAATGCTGGCTGGCACGTTATAGGAACTCAGTAGGCACCTAATACGTTAATGAATGATAGATGACATATTGTTATGTGTGATTTGTGTTTCTTATTTTATTTAATGGATATTTGGTGACTGGTGTTACTGCCGTGAATGAAGCATGATTTACTGGAGACTATACGCCACTAGATTTGTCAATGTTCTGAAAGGCCATCTGTTACAGATGGAATTCTGTCTCCCTGAAATTCATATGTTGGAATCCTAGCCCCTAGTACCTTGGAATATGACATTATTTGGGAACAAGGTCGTTGCAGATGTAGTTACTTAGGATGAGGCCATCCTGGACCAGAGTGAGCCCCAATTCCAGTATGACTGGTGTCCTTATGAAAAGGGGAATTTGGACACAGGCATGCATGCAGAGAGAAAGCCATGTGATGCTGGAGGCAGGGATCCAGGAGGCATGTCTACACAACAAGGAACACTGAAGATCGCCAAAACGCTGGTGGCAGTCATAGAATAGATTCTTTCTCAAGCCCTCAGAAAGAATCCTCCCAGCCCACACCTTGATCTTGATGTCCAGCCTCCAGAACTCTGAGGCAATAGAGCCTCGGGGTCTGGTATTTTGTTATGGAAGTCTTATCACACAGATTCAGGTTTGGTAGGTTTGGTTTCTCCTGAGACATGTCTCCTTGCCTTGCAGATAGCCACCTTCCTGCTGCACTGTCATGTGTCACATGCCTTCTCTCTGTGCACATGTATCCTTGGTGTCTGTCTCTTTCCTTATAAAGACATCAGTCCCACTGGATTTGGGCCCCACTCTTATGGCCTCATTTAACTTTAATTTTCTCCATAACAGTCCTGTCTCCAAATACAGTCACATTGGTGGGTTGGGCTTCAACATATGAATCTGGGTGGGAGCGGAGTACGGGTACACAATTCAGTTCAGAACATACATCATCCTTCAGAATCTAAGTATGTGTTGGAAAGTGTCCTGGATTAGGCAGTGATGTTTTAGCTATTGCTTTCACCTACAAGGATCTTAGAGAATTGAAAATTGGAAACGTTCCTTTGGAATGGATATGGAGGCGAGAGCAGAGCTGGGAGGAGAGGCTCAGAGACAGTGGGCTCTGTTTGTGGTGACAGAGGCATTACGAAACCTGTTTCCATTTTCTCTGTTTTACTCAAGGCCAGCTTGCTGGCTGGCTTCTCTTCTCTGGATGCTGGTTTCTCCCCTAAAATGTGTCTGGTCATCTCACAGAGGTACCCAAGTGACTAAGCCACATCACATACTTGAAAGGGCAGGATGCCTCCTTCCTGCTTGTAGAGAGGAACCAGTTTACAGAAGAGGAGCATTTTCTAACAAATTTCTCTTGGCTACAGGTTTGGCACTTAACAAATTAATTATACAAGCAAAAGATGCATAAATTCTCTTGAGGGAAAGAGAGAGAGAGGGAGAAAGAGAGAGAGAGAGAGAGAGACTTCCAAATAAAAGTCTCTCTGTGTTTTTCTAAGCTTTAAAAATATTTTTGGGGTGCCTGGGTGGCTCAGTCGGCTAAGCGTCCAACTTCAGCTCAGGTCACAATCTCATGGTCTGTGAGTTCGAGCCCCGCGTCAGGCTTTGTGCTGACAGCTCGGAGCCTGGACCCTGCTTCGGATTCTGTCTTCCTCTCTCTCTGCCCCTCCCCCGCTCGCACTCTGTCTCTCTCTGTCTCAAAAATAAATAAAACATTAAAAATTTTTTTAAATAAATAAAAAATAAAAATATTTTTATATACACTTATGTATTTGCGTAGAAAAATACATACTTTAGTCAATCTGAATCGATCTGAAAATCCTCCCTGTGCTCCATGTGTTGTTCAGAGAGCCATCATGCTAATGGAAAAATGTTCTTTCATTTTGAAGTGTGTGTGGTCTTCCATTGAGAAAACATTGGCTACTCTTAATTCGGCCACTTTGCTGTCGACAAAGTCTCTCCCGCTTTTTTCCCTTTCCAAACAATGATGTGTGTGTCCTGAGAATATCTTGCCTTTAATGGGATTACGTAGTTGCAATACATATTAGCCTCATTTTGCTGTAGCCTTTAGGTGAGAGTTTGGTTTTGTTTTAATGTTTTGATCTTAGAGTAATTTCTATACGATTTCTTTATTATTCACTTCTATAAAATAACTGCATTACGTTTTTAATCCCAAAGTGTACTTGGTTGGGACAAAAATGAGCTGAGTTCCAAAACAGCCCCACCCATGTTGTCTAACACCTGTGTTTCTAGGAAGATCATTTGGGCAGGGTCCTGTGTGGTAAGGAAACCTAAATGTGCCCCTGACTGGGAAGGAAGGCTTGCTGTGAGGTGACTTCTGTGACAAAGAAGAATGAATTACCTTCAATAAATCAACGCCAAGATGTACGCAAGGAGCCAAACCAATAAGTCAAGCTCAACAGCTCTGGAGAGAAGCTTCAGGCTTACCCCTTCCTCCTCCGAGGCTCCGGCCATGGCTTTTCTCCATGCCGGCTGCAGCAAGGACACCAACTGGAGATTGGTGGAGATGAGAGCTCAGGCTTGATGGTGTCCAACTGGCCAACCGAGTGCACGGTGGTCTCTATCCTTGAGAATCACAAGCTCCAGGGGTGCCTGGGTGACTGCGTCAGTTGAATGTCTGACGGTTGACTTTGGCTCATGGGTTCAAGCCCCACATTGGGCTCTGTGCTGACAGTGCAGAGCTTGCTTGGGATTCTCTCTCTCTCTCTCTCTCTCTCTCAAAATAAATAAATTCACATTAAGAACCATTACATGCTCCAGCCATAGCACCCAAGCACGGGTGTGGTACAAATATGTAAGGGTGCAGACTATTCTCTCTACCTTGAGTGATGCCCTTCTTCCCTCTCTCTGCCTGGTGTGCTCTACCTGGCCTTCCCGGGCGAGGCCACCTGCTGCTTCTTCCTTGATGCAGGTGATGGAATCATTCTGGTTACACACCACTTTGGACTGAGTAGAGACAATCACCATTATCATCATCACCATAGTCCTCAGGGCCATCACAACCGCCACCAACCCCCATCACCACGCTTGTCATCACGTCTTTCCCACTGATGGCCACCCTGTCAGCTCGGGTTCTTGCTCTGGGAGAGACATTCTGCTCAGAGCTTACCTGGGTCATGTCATTTAGATCTCATACTCGTGGCACAAGGTAAATGCTATTACAGTCTCCATTTTGTACATGAAGAAACTGAGGCACAGAATGGTGAAGGAACTTGTTCAAGGTTATATGAGGATCTCAGCCTCTTGATTCATATTACAGTAAATCCATTGGATAAGGATGAATTTGTTTCTTGCTAACTTAATTTGAATATTCTCATCTCATTTGGACTCAGTTTTCATGGAAAGCTCAGCTATAATAATATGATCTCTGCTCTTGACTCTTAAAGTGCAGTCCCTGAACAGCAGCATCCACATTATCTGAGGTCTTAGTGTAAATGCTGGTTCTCAGGCCCCACTCCAGACCTACGGAATCAGAATCTTCATTTTTTTTTTTTTTTTCAACGTTTTTTTTTTATTTATTTTTGGGACAGAGAGAGACAGAGCATGAACGGGGGAGGGGCAGAGAGAGAGGGAGACACAGAATCGGAAACAGGCTCCAGGCTCCGAGCCATCAGCCCAGAGCCCGACGCGGGGCTCGAACTCACGGACCGCGAGATCGTGACCTGGCTGAAGTCGGACGCTTAACCGACTGCGCCACCCAGGCGCCCCAGAATCTTCATTTTTAACAAGACACCCAGGTGATCTGAGAGCCCACTGACATTTGAGAAGCGTTTCACAAATACACCCCCCCCCCCCCCCCCCGTTCTTGTGCAGACGGAGATCCGAAACAGGCCTATGGCTTGGTCCTACAGAGGTCGGGGGCACCTGCTAGCCTGGTCCTCCATTGTCCCAATCTCATAGGCAATATTCAGAATGTACTGGGAGGGTGTTACCAATTACTTGCATTTGCAAAACAAAGGAACATGCAGCCAGTGTCTCCAGGGCAGCAGGGAGGGCTAGAGGGTGAAAATTCTCCTTGGAATTGGAGTAGGGGATGAGATGCCTGCTAGACCTAACCATAACCTCACCCAGTGAAAGACTCATTCACAGCTGGCTCCCTGCACGGACGCAAGCCTGCTGACCCGCCTCCTGCTGTATGCCATGCTGTCCATACGGACACTGAGCCTTCTGCCGACATCAAAGGAAAGTGGTCACGGGTCCTGTTTGTCTGGCTCTTTGGAGCCTTGGATTCTTCACACATAGGTTGGGGTAATAGAACGGCATCTGCCTTCATGACAGGATCATGGCAAAGGCCAAGAACCAATCAGAGTTCACGTAAGAGTGGGGACACCTGAATAGAATAAGGTCTGTAATGTAGTTAATAGTATCGCCCTAGTGTCAAGTTTTGGCTTTGACGTGGTGCCACAATGATATAAGATGCTGCCACTGGGGGAAGCCTTCAGGAGACTCCCTGTGCTAAAGTCTGGACTCACACACAGGCAATGGCATCATGTGGGGACTTGGCTTGTCAGCCACACATCTCACTCGGGCTGAATTGAGCCAGGAGGGAAATCTTTGGGAGGATGTGGAGGAGCTTATGAGAGCCAAGGAAAAATCAGACCGCACAGGGCGACAGGGAAGGATGCCGGCCTGCGCTCCAGAGAGCCTTGCTGGCAGAAGCTAGTTAATAGTCCTGTCTGGGAGACCCTGCTAGAAAGCATGTGCCTTGTCCGTCCCTTCCGTTCTTTCCTGTGTTTGTAGCTAGCCTGGAAGCATACAAATGGCCCAGCGCTGGCTTCCTGCCAGACCTGTGGCCAGGGAGAGCAAGATACCCTGGCTGAGATCAGGAGGGTCTTCAAAAGGATTTGGACGTATCGTCACCAGAATTTCATAGGCAGCCAGACACGTACCCAGACCATTATATGCCTATGGAATTGCTATCAATGACAGCTGAGCTTCTGTGTGGGGAGGGCCTTTCATGACCCCACCTGTCCCAGGCACAAGGAGGTCCTGATGCAGGGATACAGGAGATTTGGTCTCAATAGTTGGGATCCACAGACGTTTATATGCACCTGTGTTTATACTCTTACCACAAATTTTAGTATGCATGGATTGACCTTTTTCCCACTAAATGTTTATTTCTTTATTTTGAGAGAGAGAGAGAGAAGGAGAGAGAGAGAGAGAGAGAGAGAGAGAGAGAGAGAGTCTCAGGCAGGCTCCATGCTGTCAGCACAGAGCCTGATGCAGGGCTTGATCCCACAACCGTGAGATCATGACCCAAGCTGATATCAAGGGTCAGAGGCTCAACTGACAGAACCCCCCACATGGCCCTGGATTGACTTTTTTAAAGAGGAAGAACCAACAGCTATAATCCCTCCCTGCTCATATTAACACAGTTGTGTTTATATCCTCGTAGCTCTTTTTTATGCGCTAATATTTTCTCAAGCGTTTAAAGCAGACACGAGGAATTAGAACCTGCAAGTGCCTTCCCCGTCGATCACTTTATTTTGATTTTTAAATTCCCGATGGAAGCGACGTCGCTGTAATTTTCCAGCCCAGCATCCCCAGGGTGGACGTGGAAGGACCCTTCTGTCAGTTTACACCCGCGCAATGACAGCTTTCAGAAAACTCAGATGCTTGTCTCATAAATAAAGTCTAATAATCGTGTGACACGTGGTCTCCTGGTGTCGGGAGTGACTGGAGCATCTCATTTTTGAAGAGTCGCAAGAAAACAAAATCCTTAGGAAGCATCCAGAGTTCTCACCCCTTGCCCCTGCAGACATGGTGATACCTATTACTGATGACAGCTGGGGCCCTTTGGAGACGGGGGATGCTAATGCAGGGGTGACGCAGCATCATTATGAGGTTCATAAGAGCTAAGCCAATTGTCTGGGGGGCGAGGTAGCCAGGGACCCAGCATGGGCTGTGATTCCCCCCACTCAGTTCTGGAGCACAGGTGTTGAGTTCTGGGAAGAAATAAGCACTTGGTCAAAACAGCAGCCCCTGCCAGGTGACTTTCTGGGAACACCACTCCAGGGCTGTGATGCCAGTGGAGAGCAGTGTCGCTGCTCCTGCACATTCCCTCGGGGCCTGGCCTTTGGGTGGGCAATGCCGGCTACATCAATCAGAGGGGGCATCGGCACACCCACTGCTGCCAACCATGGGGGCATGGTCAGGAGCCGGACTGGATGAGCACACGTCCTCGCCCTGCCCTGGATCCCTGTCTGCAGAATGACCACCTTGCAGGGCTGTCCTGAGGACTCAAGGAGCCAGTGCAGGCTAAGCACACACAGGTACCCGATGGAATGATGGAAGGAGCTACTGTGGTTGTTGGGCCCCGTTGAGCCATCCTGGGGGCCGGAATACAGGCCTGTAGCTTCTGACTGGTCATGCATGTGTGTGTGGATGCCACTAGGATGTGTCCCACCACTCCCTCCTGCCTGCCGTCACCTCCCACCTCTCCTGGCTCACTCAGCCACTCGTCCTGGACTCCCCTTTCTCTGGTCCTCAGATCCTTTACCCTTGGTCGTCCTTCTCCCTCTTCAAGTTCAAGCAGCTCATTCTTACCATTCAGGTCCCAGCCCCTTCCCTTCCCTGCCCCTGGGTCCCTGCCCCACCCAGAGATTCTCTATTGTGTTCATGTATAAAGGATTATAGCACCTACTATCATCTGAAGTAATCTCAGTCATTCGTTTCCTTGCAGACAGCTTTTCTCCTCCACGTGGACCATACGCTCCATGAAGCTGGTGTTTCTGTCCGTTTTGTTCATTCGTTGTGCCTCTAACGCTGAGACAGAATCTGGCTCCCAGTGGGGGGTCCAGGTATATTTGTTAAATGAATGTGTGACTCTGAGATGCAGCTTCCTCATCTGCAAAGCGGAATGAACAATGGTACTTGTAGCTTGGAGGTTTCACGAGCACTGAATTGTGCAGGGTGTGGAGGTGTAGCAGCCAGACCAGAGCATGGTCATCCAGACCACCCAGCCTCCTGACTGTATCATTAATAACGTGGGCAAGAGACATGCACAATTAACCATGATATATGGCAAAATGAGGAAAGTGACAAAGAAGGACACAGTACAATTGGGGCTCAAAGAAGAGGAGAAGCCAAGAGGGCAGGAGAGTGTGGGGACAGGATGGAGAGACCCAGCGGGAATGGGGTGGAGGTTCAGCTGCCTGGGAAGACACAGAGAAAAGCAGTGGTCGCGCTGGTGGGAATATGGAGGGCGTCTGTGTTTCGAAGGCTCCCTTTGGTGACTCCCAGAGACCAGATGCAGAATGGGGCCTGGGGGCGGGGTGTAAGCGCCAGAGAAGTCTGAGAACCCAGAACAGCCTCTCTCTTGGGGGTCAGACGCTCAAGACAACCACCAGGAAACAAACACAGCTCCCTGCTGTGGGAAGCTGGGAAGGCCATAGACATCCGGCATTTCTCCGCACTGAAAGGTCTGGCAGATGAAGGGGCACAACGCAGCTCGAGGAACTTCATGAACGAGCTTCCCACGCACTCTGTCCTCGGAGCGGCTCCCCGCTCCCACAGGAATCACCGGCTAGTGCAGAGCAGTGTGATTTAAAGGGCTGTCTCTGGACTCGAGGTTTGCACCTGTGGATTCCGCGCACGGGGCGAGCTGCAGGTGCGTAGACATAATTGCATGTCAGATGCTGGTGCCTGGTGGGCAATCCATCTTCCTTTTGGATGAAAACGCCTCATCACATAATGCGCGGCGAGGGCTGCTCCCCTCCTCCCACGCACACCTCCTTCCCACTTACCCTCCAGTTAGTGCAGGTGTGCATTGGAAGGCCGCCTTTGGAACAACTGAGGCTCAGTGATGTATTTCCAGCATGAAATCTGGGAAGGGATCCCCTGGGAGGTGAGTAAGAAATAACACAGAGCTCAGGAAAGCTAGAGACGGACAGCGTTGAGGCTCTTGACAAGGACAGAGGTGGTAGGGGAGAGTGGGGGCACCCGACCCTGCAAGTGCCCCCCTTCCTGGTTTCCAGAGGAACAGAGCCGAGAGCTGTCTAGCAGCAGATGCTGTCTCGTAAAGCAGATCTGGATTGCAGCCGCCTTGGCCACGGCCTACTCTCGATCCCGCTGCGAGACCACAGCAGCTCCTACATAATCCATTTTTCAGCAAGTTACGGAGCGGGGGGAGCAGTCGCTCCTGGAGGCCCAGCCATGTGGTTCCCCGGGAGTCGCTTTGCTAAAACTGTTATGACTGCCACACTTTGTGTAGCCTCAGTAAAGTTACCGCGGCCTCTCCATAAATCAGGAGCATTTTAATGACCTCACTGTGAGAGCTGTTTGCAAGGGAGGAGAAAGGTGCTGGCTGGGGGTCTGTCGGGTGCCCCTAGGAGGGGACGCCTGTACTTCTGGCCCTCATGGGCCTTCCTTGTCTCCGGCTCCCTTCCGGCTCCCTGCCTTTGTCTGGGACGTGAGAGCAGGAAGTGCTTTCTCTCCCCCTCTCCAGGTCACATGACCAACTGGAGAAATCCCAGTCCCCTGGGCTGATGGCTGAATGGGCTTCTCCCTTGCAGAGCGCCATTCTCCAGCCAGAAAAGGAAAGTGCAGCTTGCAGTGCGAAACTTTCAATAATTTGTGAAGAAATGGGGCACAGAAACTAATGTTCACGTGCCTTAAGATGCAATGTGAAACTCGATGTGTGTGTGTGCGTGTCTGAAAGTAGAGTTGTTCTTAAATCCATTAGGGCACCTACATCCTTATAGCTAAGTTTATTTGAATCACTCTTTGGGTAACTTTTTTTTACAATGGAAAATTTTAAATATACATAAATTAGAGAAAATAGTTTAGTGATCCCCATGTGTCCATCATCCTGCTCCCACGCTGGCACTTGGGTCCTTTGTAAAGTCCTTACTTTTAGAGTTCTCAGTCTGCCTTCTAAACTCGGGTCAAACGGCACTGTGGACTGTTCCCTTCTGTGGGGGCTTCTGTGACTCCCTTAAATACAAGCTCACGCCACAGTCTAAAGCCTCAGTCACCTGAGCTCACCTAAAGCTCTTCTGCTTGGTTCTAAAGCTGAAACCCAGAGAGGAAATCGTCACCCCAGACCGCTGCATGGCATCTGCTTGGAGAATGGCCAGCACGTTGATGGGATGGAGGCCGGATCAGGAGAGCAGAGTCCCGGGTGCCTCTGGCTCCCGGTGGCCGCCGGATATCGCCCGCCATGCGTCATGGGGAGTTCGGGAGACACACTGTGGCAGGCGAGTGGGAACCGAGGAATGCAGTCACCTGGACTGTGGTTACACCTGCCAAAGTGTGACCTCGGCAAGCCATGTGACCCTCTGTCTGCAGACAGGCAGGCCCCGCTTGACTCAGCGTTGTGGGCGTGAACTTTTGCCTCAAGCGCGCGACGTTTCTCCTGAAACCTGCAGACAGGATCAAGTGGAAGGAGAGACTTCAACAGGTAGAGGAACATCACAGGAGGTAAACTGAGGAAGAGCCAGAGCCCCCTTACCATGCCTTGAATTGAAGGGATGTGCTGAAGACACGGGCCAGCCAGACAGGACCGGGACTGACCAGCGTGGCATCCTCCCTCATTGTACAGAAGCAGCGAGCCTGCAACTGGTGGTGGGGCTGGAAGGGGGGGCCCTGGAGGCAGCCTTCCGCTGACACATGTTTGTCATAAGGAGAGGATGGGACAAAGGTTCCAAGTGCGCGTGTCAGGTGGCTCATCGGCGCTTTACTTACAAAAACAAAAAAACTTGGGAACCTCTTAAGCTTCCCAAATAAGCAATTGATTAATATAAATTAGACTTTGTTCATATAATGTCACATCATGTTATCATTCAGGAAGGGTCACGAAGGGCTATACTTAGTGATTAGAGACTATTTTCATGGGATATTGTTCAGATAAAAAGTAAATTGCTGAGAAGCACAGCACAAAATCCAATTTTGTGATCCGTGCGCGTCCCTATCTAGGTATCTATTTGTACACAGAAAACAGGAAAAGGGGTATGAAAAAAGGAAGAGTTTACATGGTTATAGCTAGGTTTCAGGGTTTGGGGACCTATCTGCTTTCTTTTTTATAACTTTCTATATTCTCTGAGTAAACTCACACTCGTGACAATAAACACCCAGGTTTTACACAGAAGTAGCATTTATTTTAAGTGAAAATAAATCTCCCAATCGTACTAGAAAGACTGAAGACAACAAGACACCCTGATGGGCACTTTAGCAGAAGACAGAGCAAGCGAGCATTCTGGGAGCCCCGTTCCTCGCGGGTCACATCGTGTCTGTCTTCTCCAGTACTGAAGTCGTTTTCCACAAAGCTGCTTATCCCATCGAGGTATGTTTTCCACAAGCATGTCTGCCGTTTTTTAACACCTGTCAACTCAGATAGAAGCATCAAAACACGCGTGTCTCAGTGTCTCTGCGTTTACTGCCGACTACTCCAAGAATGATCTTTCCCCTTTGCCTGTGGAGTTAGTGGTAAGAGAAGCCTGGAAAAGTGGAGAGTGTAGCCCTCTTGGCCCAGCTTCCCCTTTCCCAGAGAACGGTGAGGGATTTCCGCCTAACACCTCCCGTCTCTCATTTAACATGCGGATCTGAAGCCATCACGGGTGGCTGGTGTTCGCTCCATGTATCTGCCTCATCTCACGAAAAGTCAGCTCAGACACCAGGGGCATTATTTGGGGATCAGCGATATATGTTTAAGGGGGAGCTTCTGTCTTTCTGTGGCATGGGAAGAAGTTCGAATCCTGAGGGAGCAGATTCTGAAGCAAAGGAAACTATTACCTAAATTAAGCCCTTTAAGACCATTTTTAATGGTGATAAATTAGGCAAGTTGCTAAATTGGACTGAGACCATAACTCATGTTGGATGGTATGAAGAAGAATTTAATTTAGCTTTATCTTCTTAGAAAAATCCCAGAAAAAAATACCCCACAAACTGAAAATAGTAGTTCTTAGAATGAGTTTCAGAATCAGTGCATTAGCTGCCTGAGACAATGGTGAGCACTGAAGCTCTCCCCAAAATCACGGCAATAAATCACTTAAAGCAGAGCAAAATTTTCTCCAGTGGGCCTACTTACCAAGTGACAAACTTAAAAGGCCATATCGTGGTCTGTGCAAGAAGCTTGAAGATGTTTATTTGTTAGGGAGGATTGAACTGGCTTAATTCTGCTCAAATGTATGTAATGTCGAATCTTTACACTTTTTATCAGTGTACTTCCCAACACCTCCAGATCAAATATAATCCTCACTTAATAGACTAGAGGCTTAGAGATGTGTAAAGCTGTCTTAAAACCATGTCTGGTTTCGGAAGACCTGTATATGGACCCTGTGAAGTGTTTATCAATGACTTGCCTACAGACCACCTGTCTAGGAGCCTGATCGTAAAGAGTCCCTTAAGTGGCTTACAAGTGTGCTGAGTTGAGGAACAGGGGACCAGTGAATACGTGAAGTTAACCTTTCTTCCTCTGCAACAGAAGTTGCCTTACTCCTTTTGCGAAGAGTCAAATAGTAAATATTTTAGGCTTTGCAAGGCATACGGTCTCTATTGCAATTACTTGGCTGTTGCAGTGTGAAGGCAGAGAAAAACAATATGTAAAAAAACACAGGCATGATTGTGTGCCAATAAAACTTTATTTGCAAAACAAGAAGGGAGCCAGATTTGGCCCACCAGCCATCGTTTGCCAAAACCCATTCTATAGACAGGTTCTCATGGACTTTAGCTTCATATCTTCGTCAGCATCATTACAACATCATTGCCATCATCTTTATTGTCAACACCATCATTGTCATCAACAGCTTCATCACCACTATCACCGTCATCACCCCCATCATCACCATCACCATCATCACCATCATCATCGTCTACAATTATCATCAGTGTTCAGTGATTGCCCCAGCAGCAGACGGAGATAGCATGTTCTCAGGGCTCAGTGCTACTGTTCTTGCTTGGGATACTTCTCTAGGTCCTTTAGAATGTCATCTTCTTTTTATGATATTTAAATTATCCGCCCTCCATTGCAAATTGCAGTCAGCCACTCTGAGTAGCTGAGAAGACCCCTTTCAAGGCCATGAGATTCAACCTGGAAAAATAGACTGGTATGACACAAAAATCTTAAGGAAATTATATTCATCATTATGTGGGGTATGCTCTGAGCCTACATGTCAAATTCCTTCTAACTCTGTTGTTTGCTGGGGCTCCCTAAGTGTGATCTTCTTGTCTCCCATTTATGAACCCTCAGCTTCAGCCCCCATCCCATGCCAGGAGTTATTCTGACCTTTCTTTGAACGAACAAATAAACATTTAATTCAAATAGCAGATTAGGCATTTCTCAGTGGATCAACCCCCCCCCCCACCCGCCCCTATCCCCATCGCAAACAGCACATCTGAGCACTTTCAGATCTCCCGCCAGCCCATGGCCAGAGAAGATCCTCCTTCAGCTGAGATGATACAAAATCTGAGTTAAAGGTTTTCAAAGAGTTTCCTCTCAGGAATAATTCTTGAGGGCTAGAAGCTTTTGGTATCTTCAGTTGAAGAAACTGAAATCTTAAAACCCCACTAAAGTAGTCAACAAGCACTAACTGGGATCCTCGCCACAATATAACAATGCCTCACACGGTCTACACCAGCACCGAGCATTGGACTGAAAGCCCTTTGGCATTTTGCTGTTTTAACAGAATTAGTAACTTGCCTGACTGTGCACTTTTACATAGTCATCAGGCAGTTTTCCACATTCCATCTTTCTTTGGTGCCTGCTTAACGGTTCTCTTGCCATTGATTACCTTTTGCTCACAGCAATTTGAGCATCACTATGCACATATAACCCGACCCTTCAGCTCAATATTGCTCAATGGATATTGCTCCAAAAAGGTGCTTCTGGTTAATTTTACATACTCACCAAAGTTTGCTCGTGCATCTGTGGAGAGGACCATGGGACTCTCGGTTGCCATGACAACTGGAGGAGAATCAAGGATCTGGGGATTATTGGATCTCTGTTCCCATGAGGTTTTCCCCATCACCCATGCCCGATTTCAGGATTCAGAGCTAGTTGCTTTGTAATGGATACAGATCCCTTAACATTCAATGCAAAATGTAAATGACAGTAATTAGATTCTTTGGAAGCCAACAGGAGAAAAGAAACCGATGTTTCTTGACTACCCACTGTGCCTGAAATTGTGTGGAGTATTTTCACAAATTTTGTCATGAGATGCACCTGTCTTCTATTGTTGTTCCCATTTTGTTGAGGCTGCACGAGGTTCCCCCAGCCAAGGAATAGGATGCAGTGGGGACCTTCAGCCAGAGCCCATGCCTTACCGCTGTGATGCCCATGGTTCCTTTCTTCACCAGCTCCTGGGACTCCAGCACACAGAAGGGACTGGACTGTTGAGCTCTAAGACCCCCTTGAGCTTTTACCCTGACGCTGTCCCCAATGTTAATGAAACAATTACTGAGTCTTCTCCTCTAATATGACTCTTTGCCAGGCAAGAAAAAATCTGAGAGACAGAAGACACTAGATAAAAAAGAGGAGGGAGGAAAAGTTGATAGATATAGACCATCTTTACCATCCTCGTCTACCATGTCCACAGTAGACGTTTCTAGAGTGTTCTCGGCTCCTTGGGCTCCACATTAGTCCTTTGAACCAGGGAGGGTGCACACCAGAGACGAAAGGCCTAGCCCAAGGGGTTCCCAGATCCTGCTCCAGCTGGGGCACGGGGTCTCCTAACCCCAACCTGGAGATCCACTGGAGCCTGGCATGGGCACAGAGCTGCAGGGCAGAGGTTAGGATGGGGTTTGGGGGAGAGGCCAACTTCACGGTGAACCCTGGTTCTGCCGGGTGGCCATGAGGCCGTTCTCCCGCCTTTCTGAGTTCCGTTCCTCGGCTGTGCAATGGGAGAGCCAGCAGTTTTGCACTGAGAGGGTTACCTGCAATCAGGAAGCTCTTAGGGTGGCACTCAGCACGGTGCCAGGCCTGAGGAGAGCAGTGGCATCGATACATTTATTGGTTGAAGGATTGCAATTTCCTGTATGTTTTGGGGGCGGGAGGGAATCCATTCATTTTGGGGGCTACACACCAGGGGTGGCTTAAAACAGCAGAAATTTCTTCTCTCACAGGCCAGAAGACTAAAACCAAGATGGGAGCAGGACCGCGCTCCCTCTGCAGGTGCTGGAGGAGGGTCCCTCCTGTCTCTTCCGGCCTCTAGTGGTTGTGGGTATTCTCTGGTTTGGGCTCGCTTCACCTCCACCCTCTACCTCTGTCTTCTCCTCTGTGAGTCTGGCTTATAAGGACACATAGGATTGCATCCAGGGTCTCCCCAGATGATCCAGGACAATCTCCTCCTCTCTACACCCTTGACTCTTTTGCCATAGGAATAGATGTTCACAGGCTCCAGGGCTTAGGACGTGGGCATACGTATTTGCAGGCTGACATTCAACCCACTGCAGGGGGCAGGGCAAAGAGAGGGAGGGAAGCCAGAGGGCACACTTTGCCAAAGACTGAAGAGAACTCAAAACAAGGAGCTGCAGGTCTCTGGAGTAAGCATGCTGGGTCTCCCTCTGCCCCTGTGTGGGTTCTGCAGAGATTCATGGGAAGACAAGTGGGCCCCGAAGTCCTGGGCTCAGAGACCACGTGGAGACCACGCCCGTGAAGCCAGCACACATGAATCGCTTCCTACGAGCCCTCGTGTTCTTTCAGCAAGCTTCCCTTTCTCTCGATAGGCCCCCGTGGGCCCCAGCATTTGAGTGGGTGTAAATTGCACGGTCTCTTCTGGGGGTTGAGCTGGAGAATGAGGAAAATGATAGATATTCTGAGGTTGGTCGATTTTGCTGATGGAAGAGTGTTTCCTACCTGAGGCATACCGGGGGTCCCCCGAGAACTATCAGTTACTTCTTAGGCCAGAAGACATATTTATGACTGTGGAAACGGCCCCACATCATCAGAGGATCCTCCCTGCTGACTCCCCGGGTGCTCGTTAGTTCGGTATATCAGAAACTCCCCCACCCTTTGCAGAAATGAACAGTTCAGCATAAAACAAACTCATTTAATTCAAATTTAATTAAAGTTGGAGCAAATGTTTTTTTATTCTTCAGTCCTAATTAGAAGAATGCTATCGCACATGGTAACACTGAAAAACACGAGGCTTTCCAAGGAGGAAGAGTGTCTGGGACGGTGCTGGCTGATGCCGGAAGAATGAAGAAGAAGGAGGCTCATTTTCCAAGCCTCAGAAAGTTCTGGTAATCAAGGGTTTTCTAACAAAGCACCTGTGAAACACGGCAACAACAGATACCAAGGAATGAAGTTAACAAAAGAGTACGTGTGAAGGAAGACAAAGTTATAAAGCAGCACAAAGGAGCATCAGAGAATGAGTAGTCCTACTGGAGGCCGACTGTGTTCCCTAGTAAATGTCAGTGTCTTAACCTCATGCAAGTTACTTCTTACCCCGCAGGTAAGGTAACTCAGGAGTCCAGGATTGTTCCTCATCGGGACGACCCCTGTTGCAGGGTCCAGGTTGGACGACCATAGCCTGAGAGCTGAGCCCCACACACGGTGCGTCTGCAGAAGGCACGTTGTGCGGGAACCAGTCACACACATCCAGGTGTGTCCAGTGGCCTTCAAGGGAGCCTGGACACCAATTCTATCTGCTCACCCCAGCTTCTGGGGAGAGAGGAGGGAGGGGAGACAGACAGGGAGGGGGGTGGAGTAGAGGGGAAGAAGGGTAGAGAAGTCCGTGGGCCGTCGGTGGTTGAGTGACTTGTGGGTGGCCTCCCGGGGCCCGGGGAGGAAGCAGCCCTGCTCCCCACAATAGCCTTGTCTGCCGCGGGGATGAAAGATAGCGGGCTTTGCCCTGAGGGCCCAGAGACCCAGCATTTCCCCCGTGTTACCTTCACACAGGACACAGACCCTCGGGACCAGGAGCCAAATTCACGCTAGCTGACTACAGATGCTGAGAAGCAAGTTCTAGACCGTTCTCCACCACCCACTGGCCCTGGCTGCTTCCCGGCCTCCCCTCCCTGACTGCCTGGCCTTCTCCTCACTCTCAGATACCAGGATGCTTTCCAGTGTGTTGTGTAGGAGTCAGGCCTTCAACTTCAAGTCCAGGCTCTAGCCCCTACTAGCTGCGTGACGTTGGGCCAATTACTTACTTTTTCCAGCTTTGGCTCGTCTTTGACAGAATAGTGATAGGAAGGATTAAATACGAAAATTGTGTTTAGGGCACAGTGTTGGACACCCAGTAATGGCTCTGCAAGTGTTAACGATTTTTATTCTTCTCGGAAAACCACACCAGGGGGTTGCCTCGGCCGGGAAGGGCAGGGGACTCAGGACTCAGGACACCTCAGCCATTTTGGGCTTCTTGTTTCCTGACCGTAACAAGCTGGTTCCACCTCAGGGCCTTTGCACTTGCCGTTTTCTCTGCCTGAATCCACTTTCTCCCCTGCTTTGGCAAGTGTGGGTTCTTATCATCTGTGAGGCTGTAGTTCAGCTGTTTCTCACTAACAGAGGATGTGCCTGACCACCTGATCACAAATGTCTTCACTGACTTCTCGCTTCTTTTCTCCCAGCCGCTGCCGCGGGTCACACAGCCTCCTTCATTCTCCTATGGCATTATTACTAATGATGATCATCTCCTTCACCAGTTAGTTCGGTTCGCCTTTGTGTCTCACCCTTCCCAGAGGTAAACACGAGAGAAGAGCCCACGAAGGCTGCTGGATCCCCGAAGCCATGAGCTGGCCCAAACACAGAGTGGAGACCCAGCGAGTCTTTGCAGAAGAGCTCGGGAAGTCATGAGTGGGTCGGCCGGGCCATGGTGGGGCAGTCACAGAGGGCTGGAGTGAAGGAAAGAGCTTGAACGAAGACCACAAGGGGACCGTGAATGAAGGACTCAGCCGTGGCTTGTCCACTCCCGGCCTGAGAAGAGAGTACTTGTGGGCTGCGTGCTGCTGGCCAGGCCCCCTCCCCACCACCACCCCCCGGCCCTTTCCTCGCAAAACCGATTCAGGGCCTGTTCTCATGAGTTCCTTCCTCAGCCACCCGAGCTGTTTGGAGCAGAAATGTTCCTGTGGCCGGCGGAGCTGCGTGGCAAGTGACTCATCGGGCAGTTTCAAGAGGACATTTAAGAAGACATCGCGTGGAAGGGGTTGCAGTGAATGTCCCAAGGTCAAAAGAATCGAGGAAATGACTTCATGATTTTTCTTTTATAAAAGCAACACAAATAATCAAATAACAGATGTGTGAAGCCCGAGCCCCTTTTCTGCTCTGTGTATTTTATGCAGCCTAAAAAACATGTCTTTGGGGGCGCCAGGGTGGCTCAGTCGGTTAAGCGTCTGTCTTGACCCGGGTCATGATCTCACAGTTCACGAGTTTGAGCCCCACGTCGAGCCTGGAGGCTGCTTCGAATCCTGTGTCTCCCCCTCTCTCTGCTCCTCCCCCACTCATGCTCTGTCTCTCTCTCCTTCAAAAATAAATTTTAAAAAATATTTTTAAAAAACCCCATGACTTTGGAGCTCCCTTTGAGTGATTTAAAAACCAGATGGAAGGCAGCAGACACATTGCATCGGCCCCAGTAATGCGGCCATTTATTTCCTGGGTAAGTGAGTAGAAATGGCGTCCGTGCGCTTCTTGCCGAGCGCCGAGCATTTGGCCTCCAGCGGAAGCCCGAATAATTTCCGTGCATGATGAATCCTTCCAATAACGAGGCCCTGCAAAGGCAGGATCCAAGCATAGTCATTAGCTCCTGGAGCTCTTTTCAGACGGATGCCTGAGAGTCTTTGCAGCGAGCACCCCGACAGAAGTTGAGGGGCTACTTGCAATTTCGTCTGGCATTTACTACTCTTTCTTGTTCTTTTGGAAACGTGACAGGGTAAGTGGAAACGTCAAGCGTGATTGTTGAGAGAGGCAGAAGGATGTCAACTGAGCAGAATTCATCACCCAGGAGCAGGTGACGGGCCGGGACACCCCACCTCGTCACCCGAGCACGTGGGCTGCCACAGCCAGAGGCGACAGATGCACATCCAATACTGATCCCCTCCGCTGATCCTTAGATACGCAGGACGGGATTGATGACACTCCCCCGCGTGTGACACAGTGGTGCCGTCACGCAAGGACCAGCTTCCGCCTTTACTCCTTTATCTTCTGCCCTCAATCCCAGATTCCCTCCCAAGGGGCCCCGTCGCTCGTGTGTTCAGATGCCATCGGACACACTCCACCATGCACTTCTCTCTGCTTCCCCTGTGCTCGTGAGTGCGTCTTTGACCCTCGCTCCACAAGCATTCCTTCTCCCTGGCATGGAGCATCTGTCTGTCCTCTCCCGACGGCCACCGAGACAGCCTGAACTTGTCCCCACACTCACTGTGAGTGACATCCCTGGGGCTGTTTGTTGTCATCTGTGAAAGCAGACATAGCAGTGCAAGACTGGCCAAAGGAAGGGACACCCTCAGGGTCCCCGGCTGTGGCTGTGCCTCAGTTACTGTCCACAAAAGGGACAACCAGCTTCACCCCCGCGCAGCTGAAAGGGCTCTTCCCCGTAAGCCCTGGTCACACAACTTCTCATTTCTGCCCGCTGGGTCTATGCGGGACCTTGTGCTGCCCTGACATTCCTTCCGTGAGTCACGCGCGTGCAGCCCTTGTTGGCTAGGACGCAGGCTTCACTGAAGAGTCTTCCCCAACGTTTGTCTGTTTCTTTATTGGTCTTCCTCCCTTTTGCTTGCTGATCTGCTAGTTTCCTCTGCATTCTAGATCCTAATACTGTGTCAGCTATTTACATTGTAAATTCCGGTGTCAAGTATTTATCCATCGAAAGATGAGATAAAAATAACTTGTAGGCGAAGCTTGAAGTTCAGGTACCTGTTGTGGCATCTTCTGAGTGTGGGACATAGGACGAACCCTCCGAACACCTTTCCTTCAGTGAGCAAACTGGATGAGTAGAAGAATACATGGAAAAGCAGAGTGGGCTCACGGGGAAAGCAGGAAGCAAAATGGACCTTTTTAAAATAAATCAACTTGGGGCGCCTGGGTGGCGCAGTCGGTTAAGCGTCCGACTTCAGCCAGGTCACAATCTCGCGGTCCGTGAGTTTGAGCCCCGCGTCGGGCTCTGGGCTGATGGCTCAGAGCCTGGAGCCTGTTTCCGATTCTGTGTCTCCATCTCTCTCTGCCCCTCCCCCGTTCATGCTCTGTCTCTCTCTGTCCCAAAAATAAATAAACGTTGAAAAAAAAAATTTTTTTTTAAAAATAAAAAAGGGGCGCCTGGGTGGCGCAGTCGGTTAAGCGTCCGACTTCAGCCAGGTCACGATCTCGCGGTCCGTGAGTTCGAGCCCCGCGTCAGGCTCTGGGTTGATGGCTCAGAGCCTGGAGCCTGTTTCCGATTCTGTGTCTCCCTCTCTCTCTGCCCCTCCCCCATTCATGCTCTGTCTCTCTCTGTCCCAAAAATAAATAAACGTTGAAAAAAAAAATTTTTTTTAAATAATAAAAATAAAAAAAAAAAAAATCAACTCTAACTCGGCCACTGCCTGGCCATGTGACCCAGGGGAGGGTCCTCACCTATGCTGACCTCAGATTTCACTTTTGCCTCCCAGGGTGGCATAGGCTGGGGACACCCAGGGAGCAAAGAGCCAATATGCCACATGTGTAAAGACTTCTACACAGAAGGTGGGGCTTTTGTCTGTCTTTACCTCCAGCATGAGATGGAATATAATCGATATTTAAAATAAACCCTGGAGCCTGAACAAATTTAGATAGATGATATATAGAAAGAGAGATGATAGAAATAGACATATAGATGACAGATAAATGAATAGACAGAGGATAGATAGATAGTGGATAGATAGATAGATAATACAGATCAATGGATGGATGGATAGATGGATGGATGCATAGGTAGGTAGGTAGGTAGATAGATAGATAGATACATAGATAGAGCAAATGAACCACTCCCTAATTCCTCATTTATTTTTTGTCTTTCCCTTATAGAAATGGAAGTGAACTTAGCCATTAAGTGAAAATCAACATTTAATGGCATTTTAATAGGATGAACATAGCATATGACTTATGGTTTCATTTTGCCATACAGCAAATACACAATGGTAAAACCATATCTACATCTGTGGATGTGTGCACGTGTGTGTGTGTGTGTGTGTGCGTGTGTGCATTAGCCTTCCCTCCATCCCATGCTAAATGAAACATGCAAAACCGATAATAGCATTGACTTTTAAGTGTTAGGATTATAATTCAATTGTATTTTTTCCTTCTGCTAAACATTTTCCTATTTTCTCTAGAGTTAATATGCAATTACGTGCAAAATAATAAAAAGATAGCATGTACTAAAATAATATTTATGGATCATATAACATCTTAGAAAATGCTTGCATTAGGTTAATGAAAGAAACCTGTTACAAAGTCGTATATCCCACGGTTATTAGACCAAACCAAACAAAATCCAGACGGGTAGGGAAAACACCCAAACGCTGGGAGCCCTTCTAGCTGCATGCTGCTAGTTTTGCGTTTCTCTTTCCATTGTTTCTCTCTCTCTTTTTTTCTTTTCTCTTCTCCTACCTTCTTGTCTTCTTCCATTTTTGTCCTTCTGAAATGTGTTCATTAACCACATGTTACTTTACCTTGTTTAAACCATCATAAAAGCCTGTAAAACTTTCAATAGTATGATGACCATGATTTCAAAGGGAATTCTTTAACCAGCAAATCCCATATCCCATCCCTCAAACTCCAGGTTCCGCAGGATATTAAAATAAAATTTGCTGACCTTTTCCAAAGCTGGAGGCCCTGTGAAAGCTCGAGCAGCGTCCCATTTGGGAAGCCACTCGTGTGCGGGCTAGGTCAGGAGACACATGCACATCGTGTGCGCACACCAGTGCTTCCTCTGGTTCAAGCCACGTGGGCACCACTGTGTCACCTGGAGAACTGCCCAGGCAAACACCCTGCTTTGTTCTGTCGGCCTTGGTCAGCACTGTGACCAGGCAGGATGGCTGCCATTGTTATGGACGCTCCCCCCTTTTCTCCTGTTCCTCCCAGTGGCTTCACCTGCCATTCCACTCTTAGACGGTCCGGCTCATCCCCTGGGCTATGGCGTGAGCTCTGTAATCTCCTTGGGGGCAAAGGGACTGGACCACCAGAGGTGTAGGGAGCAGACAGCCACTACCCTGGACCTCCAGGATGCCTACTGCCTGTGAAGCCACAGAGCCTGTGTGGTCTCTGCCTAACACTAAAGCAGAGCAACACTGATCTGGGTGCAGGGCCTTGTGGGAAAAACGAGTCAGCTTGGGCTTTATCAGGAAAGCCACTCGAGGGAGCAGTGGGATGGAACAGCCTCCTTTCCATCCA
The DNA here is from genome assembly GCF_018350155.1 of Leopardus geoffroyi. Lineage (NCBI taxonomy): Eukaryota > Metazoa > Chordata > Mammalia > Carnivora > Felidae > Leopardus > Leopardus geoffroyi. The sequence continues at coordinate 2,708,114 of NC_059336.1, forward strand.
GCAGCACTTACCAGTCCTGCCCTGTTTAGCCCACAGTGTTCTTTGAGAGGCAGACGTCACGGACCCCAGGTCCTTACTGCCAGGTGTGTGCTCTCCAAGTCTGGACCCTGTCTTCACCAGTTGGAAAAGTTCCTCTCAGGACCAGCCATTGTTTCATCTTTGTACCTTTTATCGTGATTTTTTTACATTGAGATATAACGGACACATAACATTGTGTAAGTTTAAGGTGTATCATGTGTTGACTGGATACGTTTATATATCACAGTACAATTACTGCCACAGTGTGAGCTAACATCCCTATCACATCACGTAATTATCATCCCTTTTTTTGTGGTGAGAACAATTATAATTAAGGTCTAGTCTCTTAGCAACTTTGAAGTTTATGATACAGTATTTTTGACAGTGATCATTAGGCTGTACATTGGATGTCTGTGTCCATCTTCTTGTTCCAAGCTGTACCCTTAAACATCTTCCCGATTCCTCCGCCTACCAGTCCCTGATAACCCCACTCTGCAATCTGTTTCTACGAGTTACGAGCCCAGTTTTATGGATTTCACATCTAAGTGATACCATATAATATTTGTCTTTCTTCGTCTAACTTATCTCACTCAGCATGGTGTCCTCAAATTCCATCCACATTGTCCAAAATGGCAGGATTTCCTTTTCTCATGGCTGAACAATATTCCATTGCATATATACATCACATTGTATATGAATTTACCCATTCATCCATGATGGACACTTGGGTTGTTCCCATGTCATGGCTGCTGTGAATAGTATTGCAGTTAATATGGGAGAACAGGTGTCTTCAATGTCCTGTATTAATTTCCTCTGGATGTATACCCAGAAGAGAAATTGCTAGATCATGTAGTCTATTTTTAAGTTTTAGAGGAACCTCCATACTGTTTTCCATAGTATCCGAACTGATTTATATTTCCATCAAAAGCGCACAACTGTTCCCTTTTCTACACATCTTCTCCAACATTTGTTATATTATCTGTGTGTGTATGTGTGTGTGTGTATAATGTTTATTTACTTTATTTTTGAGAGAGAGCATGAGTCAGGGAGGGTCAAAGAGAGGAAGAGAGAGAGAGAATCCCAAGAAGGCTCTGCACTCTCAGTGCAGGGCCCAATGCGGGGCTTGAAGTCACCAACTGTGAGATCATGACCTGAGCTGAAACCAAGAGTCAGACACTTAACTGACTGGGCCACCCAGGTGCCTATATCTTTTGTCTTCTTGATGACAGCCATTCTGACAGCTATAAGATGATATCTCCTTGTGGTTCTGATTTGTGTTTCCCTGATAACTACTGATGTTGAGCACCTGTTTATGTACCTATTAGCCATTTGGATGTCTTCTTTGGAAAAATGTCCATTAAGATCCTCTGCCCTTTTTAAAAATTGGATCATACAGTTTTTTGCTGTTGGGTTGTATGAGTTCCTTATGTATTTTGGATGATAAGCCCTTATCCAATATCCGGTTTGCAAATATTGTCTCCCATTTTCTAGGTCGCCTTTCTGTTTTATTGACTGTTTCTTTTGTTGTGCAGAAACTTTTCAGTTTGATGTGGTCCCACTTATCAATTTTGTTCTTTTGTTGTCTATGCTTTTGACGTCCTTTCCAAAAAATCATTGCCAAGGCCAATGTGAAAACACTCCTTCCCTATGTTTTTTTCTATCAGGGTGTTTTAAGTTTATTTTTTCTCCTGTCACTTGTTAGTGTATATTCAGATTATGAGATGGAATGTAGCACACCATTTGAACCAAGGATTGGAGCTAGACAGCCTTGGCGAGAATGTCTGCTCTGCCACTCACCAGTGTGCAAATGTGGCACGCTGTTGGAGCTCCGTGTCTCAGTTTCTTCATTTCTAATTGGGAGCAAATACAGGTCGCTATGAGGACTGAATGAGTGATTACCTTCAAAGTGCTTAGAATGGGGCCCAATACAAAGTAAGTGCTTCATAGATATTAGCTACAACCTCATCATTATCATTGCCACTACCAACATCGCCATCACCATTGCCATCATCACTTCATCATCACCATCATCATCCACCATCACCATAATCAGCACTCCCATCATCATCACCATCACCATCAGCAGCACCATCATCATCATCACCATCACCACCATCGTCATCATCACCATCACCATCATCACCGTCATCACCATGACCATCATCACCATCGTCATCACCACCATCATCACCATCACCATCAGCAGCAGCAGCATCACCATCATCACCATCATCACCATCACCATCATCATCATCATTACCACCATCACCATCATCATCACCATCATCACCATGACCATCATCACCATCGTCATCACCACCATCATCACCATCACCATCAGCAGCAGCAGCACCACCATCATCACCATCACCACCATCACCATCATCACCATCAGCAGCAGCACCACCATCATCATCACCATCACCAGCATCATCATCATCGCCACCATCACCATCATCATCACCATCACCATCATCATCACCATCACCACCATCATCATCATCACCACCATCACCATCATCATCATCATCATCACCATCATCATCACCATCATCATCACCATCACCATCACCATCATCATCACCATCACCACCATCATCATCATCACCACCATCACCATCATCATCACCATCACCATCACCATCATCATCACCATCATCACCATCATCACCATCAGCAGCAGCACCACCATCATCATCACCATCACCACCATCATCATCATCGCCACCATCACCATCACCATCACCATCACCATCATCATCACCATCACCACCATCATCATCATCACCACCATCACCATCATCATCACCATCACCATCACCATCATCATCACCACCATCACCATCATCACCATCAGCAGCAGCACCACCATCATCATCACCATCACCATCATCATCATCGCCACCATCACCATCATCATCACCATCACCACCATCATCACCATCACCACCATCACCATCATCATCACCATCACCATCACCATCATCATCATCATCACCACCATCATCATCATCACCACCATCACCATCATCATCACCATCACCATCACCATCATCATCACCATCACCACCATCATCATCATCACCACCATCACCATCATTATCACCATCACCATCACCATCACCATCATCATCACCATCATCACCATCTTCACCATCACCATCATCAGCACCACCATCATCATCACCATCATTACCATCACCAGCAGCAGCATCACTATCATCACCATTACTGCCATTGTCCTCAGCGGAGCACCATTTTCATCACTGTCACTGTCATCACCATCGTACTGATGATAGTGTGGTTAAGAGTTAGGGCTTCAAACTCTGACACATTCTGGTTTAAATCTCAGGTTCACTACACAGTAGTTATGAGATCTGAGGCAAGTTTCTCCATGAAAATAGCATATAACACCCTCCTGATGGGGGTTGTTATAATGACTAATGACCCTTATGTTCTGATCATAATACCAGGTACATGGCAAGTGCTTAGTAAATGATATATAACACTAATGTACAATTACATGTAGTTATATTAATGATGTTAATATTATATTCATACATTAACACATAATACGTATTAGTAAATTTACATTTGTGTATGTAAAATATATTTTATATGTTGAGCTTATATAATTATATTTATGTATTATATATAGGTTTATATACTGTGTATATAAATGTTATATATTAATATGTTACTACTTAACATACTATAATAATATTTTATTATTGACATATAATTATTTGATAATTATGTTTATTCTGTATTATTTATTAATTACATTAATACTATATATTACATATAAACTCAATACATATCTCACGTATATATACACAAACACATATTCATCTATACACAAACACATGTGTATGTGTATGTCCTGATCAGCTTTTCCTGTCATGCTTTAACACTGTGAAGTCTTATAATTATAAGCTGTTATTTTGCTGTTATTACTGTGTTTTGAAAACCCCTCCCCGCCTTTTCTCATGGGCTCCCCTCCTGCGTGATTAGTTCCAGACAGCCTGTGAGCTGTCTATTGGAGGACGCAGGCTTCGTGGCTTTGGAGGACCAGCCTCTGGTGGAAGCGATATGACCACGTTAGTAAGTACAGCTTCAGGGCGTCCGAGGCTTGGTGGCACAGTATCCCACTCTCAGCAGGAGCGAGGCCCTCTGGACCTTGGCTGGTATTTGTTCCTGGTACCTGGAGCCATCACACAGGCTCTGCCATTTTATCATGAGTCACTTACATTTCATTGTTTTTTTCTGCTAAGAATTCTGGGAACCTTCTTGAAAGCACAGAATACCTCACTTGTTTTTAATTTTGAATGCTTGTTATTCTTTTCTTCTGCCGTGACGCATCTGCAAGTCACTTAACCATTTGGAGCTACAGTTTCCTTTGGAGAGCGCGGGCGTAGGGGTGAACTGGCTAAGCATCCCTGGAGAGCCACCCATTAACGCATGCATTTACTGTTCACTGGTCATCTATGGTGTCCCGGGTGCATTGGGAGCTGCTGTGCGTGGACAAGCGAGAGGGATGGCTCCCGTCTGGAGGAAACTCATTTTAATGGGAAATGTCACCTAAGTGGTAACATACCCAGTAAGTACAGAGGCAGTTCTGTATCTCGGGAACACGGAGGAGGCGTGAACCAAGTACAATTAATAGGAATGTACGGAATACAGATAGAAAATAGTGTGAAGATTAAAACACAGAGTGATACATATGGAGAAATATAAATAGATCCATGCTGCTGGACCGTAAATTGCGATTCATTAATTAATTCATTAAACAAGTATCTGTCGGAACACCTGTTATGTGTGGGAATACGGGGAGGAGTGAGAGATGTCGCAGAGAAGCAGACCTGGGACTGGGGACCCTGTGCTTTCATGGGTCACCTCCTCCATCCTGTTGTTCCTCAAAAGGCATGGTGATGAAATTACCGGGGGCAGGGTAAAAACAAAACAAAACAAAACAAAACAAAAATCAGATTTCCAGACACCTTCCCTGGAGATTCTGATTCAGTAGATCTATGTTGAGACCAAAGACTCAGCACGGTTAATGAGCACCCCAGGGGATTTTCATTACCTAGAAGGTTTGGAAGCATTTTCAGCTGGCAGCGACAAAGGTCATACATTTTTAGCTATGTGACACCGGGCCTCAGGGGCTGGACGGGGGTCTGGGGGGCACCCGAGAAGTAGAGCATGTCGGGGAATCCAGAAGGGACAGTGGATCTGAGAAAGGGGCAGAGGCCGTGTTGGGTGGAAAGTGGTGGGCAACAATGGTGGGGGCGGGGCACACGTTCCAGCTTCTCTGATGGTGACGGTCAGCTCGGCACCGTCTGCTGAGAGAGAAATCAGGAGGAGGAGCAGGCTATACAAGACCCTAGTGAGTGCATTTGTGGACATTTGGATTTTCAGTTGAGTTCTGGGATCTACTCAAAACCAGGAATGATCCCTACTCTGTCCTGTAGACCATTCTAGTTATTTTAAACACAACATACAAATGCTATCAGGAATTAAAAATGCATAAAGACATCCTACTCTATCTGACTCCCTTTAAAATTTTTTTTTAATGTTTATGTATGTATTTATTTATTTAGAGAGAGAGAGAGAAAACATGAGCAGGGGAGGGGCAGAGAGAGAGAGGGAGACACAGAATCCGAAGCAGGCTCCAGGCTCTGAGCTGTCAGCACAGAGCCCGACACAGGGCTCGAGCTCACGAGCCGTGAGATCATGACCTGAGCAGAAGTTAGATGCTTAACTGACTGAGCCACCCAGGTGCTCTTATTTGACTCCTTTTTATTTATTTATTTATTTAATTTTTTTTTTCAACGTTTATTTTTGGGACAGAGAGAGACAGAGCATGAACGGGGGAGGGGCAGAGAGAGAGGGAGACACAGAATCGGAAACAGGCTCCAGGTTCTGAGCCATCAGCCCAGAGCCTGACGCGGGGCTCGAACTCACGGACCGTGAGATCGTGACCTGGCTGAAGTCGGACGCTTAACCGACTGCGCCACCCAGGCGCCCCTTGACTCCTTTTTAAATGAACATCTGAGAATATTTAGATTCTGTCCACAGGGCCTCAGCCCTCTGTCCGGAGGTGGAAACTTCAGTTCCATGAGTGGTCTCATCTGCGTGAGGGGTTACCTGCAGAGGGTGTGAGGTCTTTCTTTCCCAGCTGATCGCCTTTCCCGCTCCTCATCCCTTCCACGTATTTCCAAGGACAGTGCTGGAGACAAAATTAATTCACAACTTCCTCAGAGTTCCCTTCTATTAGGACAATGGCTGTCGGCTCTCCCTATCCCTTGGTCACCTGAGAAACTTCTAAGCACACGGATGCCCAGAGGTTGCCTGCAGTGATGCTGGTTTAGTTGTTCTGGAATGAGTCCTTGGCATGCAAACCACACTAGTTGCCAGGTCATTTTAACGTGCAGCCAGGCTTGAGAGCCACCACAGTAGCCTGTACCCTGCCAATGTCTTTCCGGAGGCATATCCTATTAGCCCTACACTGGGAGACAGTACCCTCTTTAAATAAATCTGATTTCCAGGCTGAACTGGAAAGATTCCCCAACAAAAGCAAGGGCCTTCCACGCATGATGCTTTTTCCTTCGTGCAGACATGGCTTCACTTCAAAAGGGCGCGGTGACCTCTGGCGTACTTTCCTTGAAAACTAAAGACATACACGCATTTTGCGTATTTCTTGCCATCTATAGCATTATCATTAGGACTTAACTCTTAGTCGCTGTTCAGTAGAAACAAGATTGGTTCATCCTTTGCCCCTTGTGGGTCTATATGTTCGTTGAGTCTAGAGAGGATTTTCTAACGCTGAACAACGGTGCGGCTACCTTGAGAGGGGCTAAGGATGGTCTGCGGATGGAGGGTGTGTTCTCGCATGCATGTGTACACCATCCGTCCAGCACGTTGTCACTGGGCAGCTACCTGCACTGGGCAAGGCGTGGTCCAGTCCTCACGGACCCTGGGTTAGCGGGCCCGAACTCTGCAGTGACTCTAGCCTGCCTCAGGGAAACCACTATGGGGGAAGCATGATTATGACATGGTTTCTATAGTGCCACAGAGCCTTCCTTATCTTCGTCCTGGGTTGGGTCCACTCGTGGAAATAAACCTGAGCCCCCCTCCTCCACGTTGGAGTCCCCGCTTCAAATGCACGCAGCTCCAGGAAGCCGCACCACTGGCGTGAGACTGTATCCATCACTGCAGGCAGTGTGCGGATTCCACAGGACACAGGTCCTGACGTCTGTCCTCTCTAGCCCCAAACAGGGCAGGGCAGGGCGAGGCCTCATTACCAGCTTAATGCACACAGGACGGAAGGGATGTCCTCCAGGAGGCCATCGGAGCCGGTTAGGGCAGGGGCTGCTGAGTCGGGAGGTGCTGGCCTCTGTCTTGTTCATTTGCACCATCTCAAGGTAACAGGCTAACTGCTCTCTCACCCTACAATCTTTGAAGATTTTGCATGTGGGGAATATTGGCCAGGAGTGGGGAGTAATCAACCCAAGTTGTTCCTACAGTCAAAGACACCAACTGGGTCAGTAAAGACGCAGTAATGAAGACAGTGTTTTACATCAGTCCTAGTAGATGGTGCTTTTGCTTGTAACCTGTTCCTTCTCTGAGAAAAGTTCCAAGTCATTGGCCAAGGCTCCATGTGACAGTCAGAAGCCATAGACCGCCGACGGTCTTGGTTGATTCTATGTGGGTCTGTAGAACTCAGGAGAGCTCAGTGTGAGCATCCTGATGCTGTGACAATTCCCTCCAAGACACTAAAGAAGGCCATTCGAGTTCTTCCCTTTACGGCATAGCATTGACATAGAAAACCTCCACAACGGTGTTTGCAAGTCCCCAAAACATGTCTCCAGGCTTGGAATACTTGTCACCTTTTCTCTTTCCCGATAGCTCCATTTAATATTTCTGTTCCTCGTGCTAATGCTTTGTGCGCTTTGTTTATAAGCCAGAGAATCCAAATGAAATAAGGAGAAGGGGGTGATGTTCCTCAGGGAGACCAGCAGCTGCTCCCACAGAGTCAGATTTGTGCTGATTCCCTTCAACACTCGAGCCAGAAAGCACTCGCCACCACTGAAATGAGAAAGAACTTAAAATTCATGAACTGTTGTTGAAAATACTTGCATCTAAGCTCATCCCGTGGTTCTTAGAAGACTTCCCCGAGCCACTACTCACTACTGCAGTTGTAGGTAAGATGATACCTTTGGTCAGGGCTGTTGGCCAATCTCTTCCTCCAACTGGGTTGTTCTCCAACGGATGGGTTGCCACGTTGGAAAGCACTTTGAGGCCAAAGTAGCTTGTAAACATCATTTACCTTAATGGTGGCAAGGCCCATGGCCATTGTGTGAGCTGCCAGAAAATAGCATCCTCTGCTTCCCTGTGTCCACAAGGTCTGCTCTGGACCGGAGACTAGACCTCTCAAACCCAGGCGGAAGGCCAGCTGGGCCTGAATGGAAGCTTTTTATCTTGAGCTCTGAACTTGTGCTCTGAGGTTCCGCTTTAACCCAGATTCTCACATGTTGGGGAATCAATCATTTGAAAAGAACAGTTGTCAGAATCAGTGTGGTTCCTAGAGAAAGGAGACTCAGCACCTCCAACGGCCCCCTCCCCCTCCCCCTCCCAGCAGGTGCTTGCACTTATTATCCGGGAAATCTGGTCTGAAAGAAGAATCGCTTTGATCCTTATCCCGGAAAATGTTGTGTCGGTTTCCCTGGGGGGAGTCCCTCACTCCTCGGTTGCCCTCCAACTTTCAAATACCTCAGGCCGAGGGCTTTGAAAATCTGCCGGTCTAGGTGGGTTTGTGGGTATGAATTTTACGCAGAGTCAAAAACTTCATGGGACGTGGGTGTGCAAAAGTGTAACTTTATTACCTTTTCCGTAACGCAATTTGAGTCTATCATAGGCTCACATTTTCCTAATAACAGAAATTTAATGGAGTCACTTGTAAGTGGGTTCCAGCCAATAATGTATGTGTCGGTTAATTCAGGTTTAAAACCAGTCAAGGTTCCTGGCACCCCCTTGGGTTTTTCTCTCTTCCTCACCTCAGGGCTAATTTTTCTCCCCTGGGAACTCTGGAACATTCCCCCCAGGGATTCCAGTGGCTTCTTGCCCTCGATCTGTGTTTGCCCTCTGTGCCTTCCCACTTCAGGTGTAGTTCAGCATGCCATGGCTCTCAGCGTCCCTGTGCCCCACTGCATGTGGCTCCTGCCAGGTTGCCCTGTGCCTTCCACACGCAAACTTTAAGCTCCATGGGCTCAGTCGGCATCCCCAGACAATCTGAGACCTTCTATGGGCGATGGAAAGCCTTGTCTCTTCCCTTGAGTCTTTCCCGGTGTTCCTACCTGGAGGTTGCCCAGGCTGGAGGTGGCTTCTGGAGATGGAAATGGAGGTATTTGCATGAGCCCCCAAGAACACAAGGCTCTGAGCTGACATCAGGCTGCACGGATATGTCCCTAAGGCTCTGTTAGTCACTTTCTTCAGAGGTGTCAGACCACCTGGGACCAGGATCAGGGGTTACCTGGGCCTAAGGAAGGGGGTGGTGCATTGTAAGAAAACAAAGGCGTGGGGGTACCTTGGACCTGGGGGTGGGTAGCTGCTCACGGGCATTGGCTGGAAGGGAGGCACGTGGGTTGAACACCATGGAACTGGTCTGCGAGGCTGCCTTCAAGTTGGGCCCGAGCGTCGAGTCCATAACAAGTGCAGACGCAGGACCAGGGGAGGCCGTCCCTGATGGTGTGGGAAAAGGATCGAACCTCCAAAGCCCTGCTCTGTGAAGGAGCCCTTTGCTCCCAGAACGCGGGTCAGCAGGCATGTTCTTGGCCCAGGCCAGTCCCCACCATTTTCCTCAATGTCATGGTCAAAATACATAAACCAGCTTTTTAAATGTATTCCTGGAATTTGGAGACTGGCTTTCAGAAACGGGGAAAATGTGCATAAGAGGCAGGGGGGAGAACAATGTCTGTTTGAGAAAAGTGATTTTGAGCCTCATGGCCCCACATCTCTGTGTGCACAGACCCACCGCTGGAACTTGGCTGGGGACCGGGGATCTCTCAGCCTCCAGCCCGGCTGCCTGGAGTCCCACCGCACAGACGTCCCACTGGACACGCCAGTGATGGCAGAATCTCCCCACGCCTGGGGTGCCCACACCGGAGCCCTGGCCCCTGATGTCCAACGGTGGTGAGGTTCAGACTGGACCAGCTGGATGCTAATTGCGTATCAGAATTCCTATTGTTAAAGCATTATTTAAAATGCATATTTTAATAAAATTATGCAAATGATGTTGGTTGATTGGGATTTGTATTGAGTCAGCAATATTTCTAGCAGCATTTCACTGAGGGACTTACAGGAATCTGCGGCCTGGTAAAATGCTTTGTATGGTCATCCCAAAGGAAGGAGACCTTCCCCTCTCCTTTCCTGGTCTCACAACGAAACATCTGAATTTCTATGGGTCCTCGAGGGCTTGGGGATGTTGACAAACTCCATTCTGACGATTTAAGTGTGGATTTTCTAACAACGATGGTCTTTATTTAATCCCTGCTCAATCACAACAATGTGTTCCTATAAAGAAAAAGAAAAGTTTTAAAAAGAACAAGGGCCGGAAATTATTTTATCACTGTTTGCCTCAGTCCACAATGATCTAAACAATCATTCTAACTAGAAACATTTAAGAATATGCTTAAGTATAAAAACGATGAAACACTCAAAACAATTATGGCAAATGAGCAGAAAAGCAGCTCTTTAAATCACAGGAAGCGTCAGAGATATTAAAAGAAGAGACGTTCGGCGGATCAGGAGCGAAGTTGCCACGCACGCCTACAGAGCGGAGACTGTCGTGGAAACCTATTTCCGCCGCAGCAGGTACAACTTCTGGTTCTAGAAGTTATTCAGTGTTTGTTGAGTGAATACGTGGCAGATCCTGAGGAAGCAAAGAGCTTGGGAGAATTGGGTCAGTGCATCAGCAACCAAAGGGAGAAGAGAGCGTCCTCGACGCTGCCGTCTGCCTCCAGGATATAGGGCTCAGTTTGGGAAGCTCTCAGGGGCCGGCTGTGTCCTGAAGTCTTGGTGTCATCATTGAACAGAGCGCTGCCCATGCAAACACCTTCCTTCTGCCTCCCTCCATTTGTCTCTCTGGACCAATTCTATCTTCTGGCCTTATTAGCTCCTGCTAAATGTCAGGGTGTTTTTCAGGAGAAGCAGAATGGCCCCTTGTGCCCTGGCTGTATTCTCCAAGTGGCCCCAAGGGACAGGAGTCCCTGGCACTTGTCTCTGAGACCAGGAGGCACGCTGGCCTCAGACGGTGCACTCACAACACAGGTGCATCCCCTAGGTAGGTATGGGACAAGTTCTCACCTCTCCCCTCCCAGTTTACCCATCCCCCAGGATGAAAGGTAGTGGAGTCTTTGGCAAAATTAACTGGCAATTCAAGTCTGCAAATGCAGACTTCATACCAGATTCGCAGCTCATGCCGTCTGCTGACCTCTGAGCTCTCCGCTATGGAGAGGAAGCCCTATCGAGCTAATAGGAAGTGGGTCAGGGTCTTCCAAATTGTTGGCCCAAAGTCATGATTCAGGACATAAAATTGTTCTTAATGTCCAGCCCCAGAAGATCAACTGAATCCAAGATTATATAAATTCTAGTAAGAAATAAGCCTAAGGTGAAGAATGTCATCTCTGTCTCACTATCACGCACACATACACACACACACGCACGCACCTCTAAAATACTCTCTGGTACAAGGATAACGGGCTCCCGATGATGCCCACACCCTAATGCACAGAACCTGTGAGTATGTTAACCTACCTGGCAATAGGGACCTTGCAGATTGCAGGTGGGATTCAGTTAAAGACCTTGAGGTGGGACACTGCCCTGGATCATCCAGGTGGGTCCAGGGTCACAGGAGCATCCTTATAGGAGGGAGACAGAGGAAGAGGTCGAAGTGAGGCAGTGTGGGAAGGGTTCGATCCATGTTGCTTTGAAGATGGGGGACCGGGGGCGCCTGGGTGGCGCAGTCGGTTGAGCGTCCGACTTCAGCCAGGTCACGATCTCGCGGTCCGTGAGTTCGAGCCCCGCGTCAGGCTCTGGGCTGATGGCTCAGAGCCTGGAGCCTGTTTCCGATTCTGTGTCTCCCTCTCTCTCTGCCCCTCCCCCATTCATGCTCTGTCTCTCTCTGTCCCCCAAAAAATAAATAAATGTTGAAGATGGGGGACGGGCCTCAAACCAGAGACCCAGAGAGCGTGTGGGCACCTCCAGGAACTGGAAAAGCATGAAAACCTCATTGACCTCTAGGGCTTCCGGGAAAACACCTTGATGGGAGCCCACAGATACCCATTTCAGACTTCTGACCGCCAGAACTGTAAGAGAACACATTTGTGTTCTTGAAGCCACTATGTTTGTGGTCATTTCTTTCAGCAGCCACAGGAAATGAGCATGTGCCCTGAGAAAGGTAGCCAAAGGGCAGTGAGACTTTCTTTTCCTCAACTGGGCTCTTGTAAATTCAGAATAGCCCTTGGGTAAAAGCCCGCATTTGTTTCCTTTGGAAGAATAAGCTCCAGAGACAAAAGCGCATGATAAGTGACAGAGGGTAACAAGGCTTGGGGCTAGAGGGCAGGGCTCAGGAAGCCTACCTCAAGGACACCTGCATTCTCCCCCAGGGCACCCTGAGGACAGTTGAGTACCTGGCTTTGTCATTCTAACTAAGAGGTTTAACTGATCTCATTAACCAACAGGGCGTAAACCAGATTCCTTCTGTGGGACATTTGTAATGTTATGGCGAAGACTTTAAGACCAGACTGTCTTCAAGGCTCAACAGAATAAAGCTATCACAGGGGCGCCTGGGTGGCTTAGGTGGTTGAGCATCCAACTCTTGATTTCAGCTCAGGTCGTGATCCCAGGGTCATGATCTCCAGCGAGCCCTCGGTGAGCGTGGAGTCTGTTTAAGATTCTCTTTCTCTCTCCCTCTGTCCCCCTCCCTGACTTGGTGTCTCTAAAATAATAATTAAAAAGAAGGATAAAGCTATCATAATGGAGTGGCAGGCAGATAGGCTCGCATTTCTGAAAAAGAGTCTCTGAGACTCTGAATGACACACAGCCCTGCTGGTCTCTGCTGTTAGCACTGAGCCTCTTGGAGTAAGGAATGACCCATCTAAGGCACAGTTTTACCTTGACCATACCTTCTGAACCAAACATGAGAACACCTGGTTCAACAATGGCCGGGGACATTTTACTCAGGCTGCCCTATGCAATCTGTAACTCACAGTTACTTTGAATGAACTTGAGGCTGATAAAAAAAATTTTCTTAAATGCTCCCCACTGCGTATTCTCTGCTTGCTTTCAGGGGCACACTGCGTGCGACCCTGGGCTCCGATGTCCAGGGCACTGGGCTCAGACTCCGTGGCTATGGCTGTGGCCAAGGTCGGGAATCTCCTGAAGCCTCAGTTTCCTGGTGTAGACAATGCAGGTGATAACAGCACTGGCACATGTAAGTGTGTGAATCAGGGAAGTTAGTAAATGCCACGCCTCGGCACAGTGCTGGCTGCTGGACACACAAGGACCCGGTGCCTTTCCAGACAGTTCTCTCCCACCGAGTGCCCAGTGAGTATGAGATGCTGATCTCCAGGCTGGCTACCCTCTATCCAGGACACTCCTGTCCTCTACAACAGCTCCTGACAAGTTCACCTGTCCTGGGAGAGCCCTATTTTCTGTTAACCTGGCCATAAACTGGGGGTGATAGGTTTTTATGTGGTGCGGGCGGTAAGGACGGGTAAAGCTCAGAGGGAGCCCTAGGTCCTCGGACAGACCCGAGGGGACACTCTGAGGCCGGTGGAACCACCTGGAGGTCTTGTGACCCTCTCCATCAGACCGACTCATTCACCTTTGTCTCTGGAAGCTGTCCTTAAGGAAACAAATCTGGGCTTTTACCCAAGGGCTATTCTGAACATACGAGAGCCCTGTTGAGGAGAAAAAACAATTAAGCGACTCTCCCTGCTGTGAAAATCCTTCCGAGTTCCTTTTCCCTGAGGTTTCCATAGCGACCCCTCTAGAGAAAATGAGCCCCTGGCCATGGGCCGGGGTGGGCGACACACACAGCAGGATGGGGGGACAGAGAGGCAGGTTAACCGCCAGGACCCTTCTGTTTTGTACAGAGATCAGAGGAGGGGAAACAAGGCTCAAGTGGCAGTGGCGGCCAGCTGTGGCACCCCAGCCTTCCGGGAGCTGTCCCCATGGTGCAGGCGTCAGGAATGACGGTCCAGGGGCACGCTGGCCCCCCAGGAAGCCCCCTGGGGCAGCGGCCGTGTTTCTCCCACCCGAGCACGGGCCAGAGGACGGTTGAGCCTGAGGACCGCAGGCCTCATTCGAGGGTCCCGAGTCTGTCAAAGCAGTGGTGTTTATAGAAGAGAATCACCAAAGTGAGGGCCGGGGCAACAATTTCCAATCCCTAGGAGGCCAGATGTGGGCAGCGGGCTCCGGAGGTGGGTGCCGGTGCGTCCCAGGGGGCACCCGGGATCCGAGGGCGGATTGTGTATCCAGGGGTCAGCGAGGGAGCGGCCAAGTCCTTAGAAGACACGGCGGCCCGCGGCGGTGCCCTCGGGGAAGGTACCTGCTTCTGGGGAAACGAGGCCCTGGGCGAGGGGCAGACAGCAGGTGCCGCGGGGGAGTGCCAGAGACGCTGGGGGTGGATGTGGGGCAGGACACCTTCCAGCTAAGAGCTGCTGGGGGGCTGCCTTCGCCCGCAGCAGGTGCAGCGCAGCGGCCCGGGACTGACCTGGCCTCTGCACGTGGCCTGCGGTGGGGTCGCGGGAGCTCCTCTTCTCCCTCTGCGCCCCCACCCTCAGGGCGCAGCAGTCGCCCGGCCGGTGTAGACCGTGTGGACACCCTCCCAGTCGTGGCCAGCAGTGCTCACCCTGCAGAGGGCCTGGAAGCCGGTCCCAGGGGAATCTATTCTGGAGAAGGTCTGTGCCCCTGTGGCCCTCCAGCCAGGGCCAGACCGCCTCATCGTGGTTAACACAGCGTCTCTCCTCTAGGGAGGATTGGGTGCTCCCGTTTTGAATGACACTCGTGGGTTCCCGAGCCCACACTTTCAGGGCACCCCGATCTGACTCCCTAGCAAGTAGCCCCAGCGACGCTCATGCCGACGTGAAGCCTCTGTCTTGGCCACGATTCCTGCTCCGGAGGAGTGGGGGGGGCGGTTCGCTGGCCTGCCAGGAAGGGCTCACCTGGCCTGACACTTGGAGGAGGCTCAGAATACATTAGCTGAATCGGAATCAAAGTTTGCTTGTCGACACAGGGCTCCCTGCCACCTGCTCCTCCAGATCAGGGCTCTGTCAGCCGGGTGTCAATCAGCCCGAGGTGGCAGCCTCGGGCGAGTGATTCAGGACAAATGCGGTGAGCTCCCACGCAGCACAGAATCCCTCTCCGAGGCCGAGAGAAGAAACTGAATAATTTACCTCCCATTTTGTCACCTTCTGTTCTGTGTTACCGAAGGGGACGATTCCTGGGAACACGGCACGTTGCAGACTTCCTTTTCAATGCACTCAGAGGTCCAGAGTCACCGGTGTGAAGGCACGTTAACGGAGGCAACCCCTTCTGCTGTCTTCTCTTGCCCTGCCACCTGGGTGACCGTCACAGGTGACTTGAGATGCAGGGCCAGCCTGAGGCTTGGGGGCGTCTGAAGTCACAGGACATGACGTGGCCAAAGAGAGGGCTCAGGCCCCGCAGAAGGAGGGCAGTGGGAGTCATAGTCTAGTGGGGGAGAGACTCAGGAGGGAGGCCTGGGAGGCCGAGTCTCTCGGGACACCTCCACCTGGGAATGAGCTGGCGCACCTGTGACCAGGACCAGACCAGGCGTCCAAGAAAGCCCTGCTTCCAAAGAGTTGATGCCTGCTTCTCCCCCACCCCCCATGCACTGTCCCTGAGGGGCCACACCGCTGACTTCCTCACCACCTCCCTTGGTCTCTGAACCTCGTCTCGCTAATCAGAGTTCTGGAAGCTAGGACGTAGACCGTGTATATTAGAACACGGTCAGGTGTCCTTCCCCCAAACCCAGAGGGTCGTGGACAAGCCTGGCTTCTCGGCTTCATGGCATGGGTCCAGCGGTGGGTGCAGACTGACTTCTCCAGACTGCCCTGACTCACTCCTCAAGGTCGATGGTGGGTCCTCTCCGACCTGTTCTGCCGCCCGCAGAGGAGTGGCTGTCCTTACAGCTCAGACACACCCCTACCTACATGGAACGGCCATCACACTGTGACTCGTTTTTTGTTTTTTGTTTTTTTCTTTCAGAGGGATAGAGAGAGAGGGTGGGGGAGAGGTGCAGAGAGAGAGAGAGGGAGAGAAAGAGAAAGAGAATCTTAAGCAGGCTTCACGCTCAGCACACAGCCCGACACAGGGCTCGATCCCATGACACTGGGATCAAGAGCCAGACGCTCAACTGACTGAGCCACCCAGGCGCCCCACACGGTGACTTTTGAAGCTCTTTCTCTGTATACCACAAGACCCATAAGGGTGCACGCTGAATTATGACACTCTGCCTGGCATGTTGGAACCAATGAATTAGCAAAACCAAGCGTGTGCATATGTTTACTTGCTGGACCCAGAGTCAGTGTCAATGCTGTCGGCTGGCCGGCTCTTCTCTGACAAGGGGCTTTAATTCTACCAGCTTCCTCTGCCCAGTGCTCTAGGCTTGCCCCCCACCCCAACCCCCCATGCAGAAGGAGACCATCACTCTTGAATTCTGGCCCTGGGCCCTCATCTTCCAGGAATAAAGGAAAATAACGTGTCCCTCATGAGCCCCTGGCAGGTGCAGAGCACTGGCCTGGAGTCCAAAAGTTCTAAAACGTGGGTGATTCTATCCATTCCCCAACGCAATGCGTCTGGAAATATGGGAACTGGCCAGGTATAAAACATGTGTCAGATTTACTGGAAAGGTGGCAGATATACACACAGCATTTCAAAGACGGCTTTGTGGATTTAGGTAAATGGCTAGAAGCCTGGTATTTGTTCTCTAAGAACCGTTTTCTTCTCGTTTGTAGCATGCATCAGAGTAGGACTTTTACTTTTATTTATGTGATTATCTGATGATGTTTATATTCCCTGCTAGTCTGTATGATCCTCTAGGGCATGACTATCTGCTTTTATTCAACCCGTATACCTGCTGCCCGTAAGAGGCAGGCACAGCATAGATTCTAGTTTATTTATTGAAAGAATGTCTATTATAAACATCTTTATCAGCAGAACTATCTTATTCACCATACATGTCTACACTGGTAGTCTCCAGATTCACATTTGTTGTCTAATCGTAGGACAGTGATAAGAAGTGTCGTTCTATACGCAAGGCTGTTTGAAATTTGTTTTTAGAATTCCTTTCTCTAAAAAGAAGTTGGGATGGTTGCATTTTTCTTTCAGGGTATGAGACAGTTTATTTCCCAAGGAAAGCCTATGAATCATCAAAATAATTTTTAAAGTTTCCTTTCCCCTAATCAAGTCTCTTTAAAAATATTTCTGTTTTTTTTTCAGACTATTGATGCCATATTATCGTAAAACTTAGGAAAAGAGAAACACAGGAGAGTTTAAAAAAGGAAAAACAAAGACAGATTACCTCTGAGTCTCTCAGTTGGACATTGTGGTGTTTTTCCAACGTAGGAATTCTCCCGCACGGTTAAACCTTCTTCCTACCACTGTTTCTAACAGAAGGTTATATCCCATCATATATACACACTTGTATATATATATACATATATATACACATATATGTATACATGTGTATATGTATATCTATGTGTGTAGATATAGATAGAGATAGATAGATAGATAGATAGATAGATACACACATACATACCAGCACTTACTTAATAATAGTCAAGTGCAGGGACATCTAAGTTACTTCCCAGTTTTTCTATGTTATTTGATGTTGAAATAGTTACTTGTTTGTATAAAGCCTGGTGAGGACCTTGGATTGTGTCTCCATGATGGTTGCCTGGTAACACAACACAGGGAGGGGTCTCTTACTTTGTCCTTCCTTCCTTTTCTTCTTTGCTTCTGAAGTCTATTCTTAACATATAAACTAACAAATATTCCCCCATAATTTCTGCGGTGAACGTTTCAATGGAAGTTAACTGTGCATGCGGTGAAATGTGCCACCTTTGTATTCAGCGCCTGGTGAATCTGTTCAAATGAACACGTGGGTAGCCACCGCTCACATCAGAATATACGACATTACTGTCACCACAAAAGCCTACCTTGTGCCCCCGCTGACTGACCGCCCCTCAGATGTGCCCTCCTCCTACTTCCACCACGAATGTGCACCTCCTGCTTTGAACTTCACATAGCGGACTCATGCACATCATTTCCTGAATCTGGCATTTCTCACGGAAGACCATGTCTGTCTGATTTACCTGCACCGTTGTATGTAACGTTTTGCTATTTTCTATTACGCTGTAGCAGGTTTGGCAAACTATGGCCCAGGGGCCAAATCTGGCCCATCACCTGCTTCTGGATGGCCCACAAACTAAGAATATTTTTATATTATTAAGTGATTCTTTTAGTAGCTATGTTATTCTTGGTTTTGCTTACTGGCTCGCCAAACCTAAAATTTGGTCATTTATGTTAGAAGGCTGTTCACCCTGCACTATACTGTTCCATACTGCGCATATGAACGTCTCTACTGACGACAATTCTTCAGATGGTTCCCAGCTTTTTATCATAATAAATAGTACTGACTTCAGCATTCTTATAAGTACCTATTGTTACAAACAGGTGTGTATGTTGGTTAGGACCCCAGACCATTGTACCATTTTCAGCTTCAGTAGATAAACTTCCAGTTTTCAAAGTGGTTGTACCAATTTATGCCCTCACTTTAATACACCACGGGTAATGTGAATAATAATCACATTAATTAGTATTGCTAGCTTGTTCCTGATTTTGGTGTTTCACCACCAAATATGATTTTGATATATAGTTTTTTTTAAAAAGATACTTTTTTAAAAATCAGATTTAGGAAGTTCCCCTCTTTCCAGTTTACCGAAATGTTCATTATGAGTGGGTGGGGATACTTTGGGGACAATTTCTTTGTTTTAATGTTTATTTATTTACTTTGAGAGGGGGCGGAGAGAGAGAGAGAGAGAGAGAGAGAGAGAGAGAGAGCAGAGGAGGGGCAGAGATAGAGGGAGACAGAGAATCCCAAGCTGGCTCCATGCTGCCAGCACAGAGCCTGGCGCAGAGCTCGATCTCACCAACGGTAAGATCATGACCTGAGCTGAAGTCAAATGCTTAACCGACTGAGCCACCCAGGTGCCCCTTGAATACTTTCTTGATATCTGTTGAGATGATGATGTAGTTTCCCTCTCCCCCAATTTTGGCTGCTGGTAATTGAATTTTGAATGGGAAACCAAACTTTCTATTCCTGAAATAAATCCTGGATTTTATTAATGATTTGTTTAGAATGTTCATGAGAGTAACTCATCTGTGATTTTCTTTTGTTGCAACGTCCTTGTCAAGTTTTGTATGAAGTCTGTGCCAGCCCATAATAAATTATCAAGAGCTTTTTATGAGTGATGTGATCTTTTCCTTAAATATTTGGGAAAATAAACCAGTGAATATGTTTGGTTCTAGAGTTTTCTTTTACAGATGGTTTTAAATTATAGATTGTATTTGTTTAATATATTAAGGTTTATTCAGATTTTCTATTTCTTCTTGTGTCAATTTTAGTTAAGTTGTGGTCTCTAAGGATTTTTTTCATATACATTTTCAAATTTATCATCCAGAAGTTGTTCAAACAATCTTGCCATCTTTATTAGTGTCTGTAGGCACTCTGATAATGTCCCTCTTTTCAATTCTGGATTATTCTGTTTTTTTCTTGAACTGCTTGGGTAATGGTATATCACTTTTATTAATCTTTTCAATTAATCAAATTTGACTTCATCAAGATTTTCTCTAACTTGATATTGACTCCTATTTTCACTTTTTCTTTTTTATTTTATGTTAACTTGGTGTTTTTTCTAGCTTCTGTACATAGAAACTTAAGTTCTTAATTTTCAGCCTTTCTTATTTTTTTTAAAGTTTATTTATTTATTTTGAGAGAGAGAGAGAGAGAGAACAGGTGGGGAAGGAACAGAGAGAGAGGGGGGACAGAGGATCCAAAGTAGGCTCTGTGCTGCCAGCAGCAAGCCCTATGTGGGGCTTGAACTCACGAACTGTGAGATCATGACCTGAGCCAAAGTAGGGAATTTAACTGACTGAGCCACCAAGGTGTCTCTGACTTTCTTCTTTTCTAAGACATATATCTAGCGTTATAAATTATCCTCTATGCATTTGCATTTGCAATTGGATTCAATTGTATTTCAGATGTGGTGTGCATATTTTCATCATGATTCAGGTCAAAATATTTTACCGTTTCTATTGTGATATCTTTGTGAGCAAACCACTTATTGAGTTTATTTGTAATTGCTTTTTCACCAAATATTTGGTCATTTTCTATTGATCTCCTTGTTATTGGTTTGCAGCTGACTCTTCATCAACATCGGGATGTCCCACACCCGTACTGCAGTCTTCTGGCCCCTCCTTTCTTGGTGGCGTCCAGATTCATAAGGGGGATGGAGACCATGGGGACCGGCACCATTCGCTAACCCTCCTTTTGCCATCTCCATAAACAATAAGTAGTCTAAATGTACAGGTGGGTGGTTGTATTTTCACCAGACGGATTAGTCAGGCTCCAGTCTGTCTGTATCTGTGTGTGTGTATGTGTGTGTGTGTATACGTACATGCATATATCGTATCATATCCATATAGGCATATCGCATATGTGTCTTTGTGCGTGCTTGGCACAGTTTAGCAGGGTCTGCAAACCATAGTGGACCCTGAATTTCCACCTCTTTTTCCCAGAGCTGTGGGACCGTCAGAAACTCTGCCTGGCTTGTTAGCCTCTGAACTGCTGCTTTCTGACTGGGTTCCAGGTGGATCAGCTCCTGCTTCCGGAAGGAATTGGTAAACATCTTGAAGGAAACTTGCAGGCAGAGTCCTCCAGTCTCAGTCTCTGTGGTCCCCTGCCCTGCAGAGTCCGTGGCTGGCAAAGGCTGGAGGAAGCAGCCGAGGCCGGTGCTGGGCTCCCTGCGGTGTGCGTCCAGCTGTCTTTGTGTTTTGAGTTCTGGTGTTTTCCCTTGCTGTCAAAGCCTGTCCTGTTCTCTCCTCCCTCCCTCCTTCCCTTCCTTCCTCCTTCCTTCTGTTTAAAAACTTCTATGCGGCATTTCCAGTTGCTTCCAGCGACACGGTTAGTCTGCTCGGAGCGTCCTGCTAGGGCTCAAAGGGATGTGCGCGCCTCACGGTTTCTACCGCTGGGCCGTGGTTTTCTGCCTTTACTTTGAACTCCGCCTGGACCGTCTTTGGTGAAAATGAGGATGTGCTGCATGTTGTTCCCTACAATTAGTCTTCTGTTCCAGACACCCTCTTCTGTACAGATTAGCAGTTACTCTTATCAAATCAAATAGTTTATGTATACTGGGGTTTATACCTAAGTTATTTCTATTTTACATTATTCTCCTAATGCCAGTACCAATCCTTGTAATCATTGTGGTTTTTATAACATGTAATCTAATCGTATCTGTTCATTCATCACGTATTTATCGAGGGCCAGGCATTCTGCTAGGTGCTTTTCATGGATTCTATTTTCAGTCTTCACATCAGGCTGATATTGTCTTTTTTTTTTTTTTTATTACAAAACGGAGGCAGAGAAAGCTTTGCTAAGGTCACCTGGCTGGTAAGTCACAGAACTGGCATCCACACATACTCGTGGCTGACTCCATGGGTGAGGTCCACGCAGGAGACGGGGTCTGAGGCCAGGGATCCAACCAGAGGTGCAGAGCGTGGGCATTTGGGCTGTTGACTCGGTTCTCAGACTTAGATGCGGCCTGTGATGACGCAGCATGCTCCCCGCAAGGAGCAGTCTCGAGCGCCCTTCCAAGGGCCAGGTTCAGGAGACCATACCAGGGGATTCCTACTCAGGGGGTGCGAGGACGCTCCTCTCAGCAGCCCCACTTCTCTTGTTTGTTCAGCCGGGAGGTGGCACTCTGGAAGTAGGTGAGAGCCCCTGGAGACCAGTCGGAAGGCAGGTTAACAGCGTGTATTCCAAACAAAACACCACACTCGGGGGGCTTCAGGGACGGAAATGTACTGCTGCTCCCCATCCTGGAGGCTGACAGTCCCGGATCTAGGTGTGGGCAGGTCTGGTTTCTTCTGGAGTCTCTGTGCTTGGCTTGCAGACGACCGCCTTCCCGATGTGTCCTCAGCGGCCTTTGCCACCCCAGCGTCTGTGTCCGAAGCATCTCTTCTTGTAAGGCCAGCAGTCAGACCTGATGTGGGCCCACCCTGACAGCCTCATTTCAACGTAACCCCCCTTTTAAAGACCTCATCTCCAAACACGCGCCCATTCTGAGGTACTGGGGACTAGGGCTTCCACATATGAATCTGGCGGGGGGAATACAATCAGCCAACAGAAAAGGGCCAGGCTGAGGCACAGAATGGCCAGGCAGCAACTTGCTATTCACAGTCTCTTACTGGCCCCAAAGATGTGCTGGGTGTGGTGGTGCCCAGAGCGACAGGGCCCCCAGTGCCGACTGTGTGTTTGGAGGGCTGATTCGGGTCACCTGGAAAAATCCGAGATGGGGCACGTCTGGCAGCAGCCAGCCTGGCGGAGCGGGCACGGCAGGTCTGGGTTCTTCCCACTCCAGCCTGCGTGGCGAGGACCGTCCGTGGAGACTCGGCGGTGAGTCTGCCCTTCGTTAACCGATCGGCAGCTGATCCCTCTGTCCTTCTCTCTGTCAACACGGGACGGGGTCCCGCCTGGATGCCCACAGATGGCGGCCCACACTCCAGTTGTCCAGACCCTTCCCCTTCCTCCAGCAAAAGCGCCTGCTTCACAAGCTCCCCTGAGTTTGTTCTCAAATCACTTTATGCAACTGGGCATCTTATCACGATGATGTAATCTGACTAAATACCGTGTGAGCCAATGAAACGACAACGCAGAGAGAGGGTTGTTCTTATGAAAACTAAGGTAAATGTTTTGGAGAGCGAGTCGCCCAAGGGAAGCAAAATCTGTCAAAGATTGGGGGACGTGCGTTAGAAAGAAGGACGTGCCCTCTGGTTGATTTGCAAGTGATTTTAAGTAATCGACCCTGCCAGAAGGAGGCCGGATTGCACAGCATCATCCAGCCATTACGCTGTTGGTTAGAGGCTTATGGAAGACGAGCACTAAATACAGTCAAAGAGACTTAAAGAAAAGGCTTTGGTCTTAATGTCGAAATATTGGCTAGAAAAACACGTGCTCGCGTGTTGCAAGTTAAAATAAATATTTTTAGATTGTGTGATGTTTAATGAGCTCTCATTTTAACTGACATTTCTAATTAGCCTACATGCAACTGTTCGGATTGGAGTCAGCTAAGAGGGCGAGCGCCGGGTGGGAAGGGAACCATATAAGGTGATGGACAACGAGCCCTGAGCCCAGCTGGTCAAGGCGAGTTCCTTCGACACCTTCCTGAAAAGGACGGGGCTTCCTGGGGGCTGAGTCCCTGGGGCAAGTTCTTGCCTCCTTAGTAAGTAAGAGCATCATCCACGATTGATTTTCTTCCTAGTGGTGGGTTCAAGGGGGCTTTGTGAACATTCTGCTTATAACCAAACTCACGTGCGAAGTAAGCCAAAAGCTTAGCACCAAATAAAAGCTGAAACCTAAGTAGGAGAAGAGGAGAAAAAGGCCAACACTGGATGGAATTAAGTGACCAACTATGTGGCATGCATGCACTGTGAGTTTTCGGAGGGGAGGCTGGATTTTCTTTCCCCGGGAAATTTTGTTTTTGTGCACTTTCTTCTTAGAAACAAAGAAGCAGATGCCAGTCTGAGTTTCCGATGGGGCCCACGGGGAGCACATGGGGGCAAACAGCTTGCGCCTTCCCTGTGCTACGTAAAGTCGCCCAACGGCTGCCGCCCAGCCCTCCATGGCTGGTTCCATGTCACTTGGCCGGACGCTGGAATTCTCTCTGAAAGGGAGCTGGTTAGCCTTCCTGTTTCCATGGAACCGAGCTGAGCGTTCAGGGTTCTGGCTTCACAGGAGAATAAGAAGGCGTCGCTCTTCAAACCTCGATCTGTCACCTGCAGACAGCTGGGACTCTCCGCTCCTGGAAATGCTTCCTCCCGTGCCCTCCCAGCCTCTTCTTCAGAGAGACCCCCGGCCTGCAGCCTTAACTCTGCAGATGAAAACACACATCCCTGAATAGCACTGATAGATGCGGGTACGTTAGAAAAAATCGTAACGTCCTTTGCAATATTTCACTCTTAAGCTTTACCAGAATAAATCCGAAAACACGCACACACGCACACACCCAATCTCTCATAACAATATTGCAGAAAACCCAAAGTGTTTCATTTCATGGTTAATTTATTTCGTAATTATAGATCTGTTGGTAAACAGTACAATAATATTTTTTTCATTTTGCTTACTTATGCCATTTATGCTCTAAATGTTTCCACTATGGTGTGATAGTTGTTTGTGAAAGAAGCTTCTAACTACATTAATTCAAATAAAATTATCCGCACTTCACATATACGCACAGACACTGTTTACGCATAATCTGAACTCCTAGGAAGGCTCTCTATTTTTTTTTTTAGGAGGGAAGACAATGCGTATAATCCATTTTTTATTTTAAATTAAAAATACAAGTTAAAAAGCAATATTAAATCTGCAATGCCCAATTTAAAAAAAATTACATTAGCACAAATATTTTCATTTCCAATCCTGGGATTTAGAAGCCTGCATATTTTACAAGATAAATAGCACAAGATAAATAGCTATCAGATTTTTCTCACTGCAGTTTACTTTTTTTTTTTTAATATTTTTTTTATAATCATGGGCTTGATTCCGAGATAATTAAACAGAGAAAAGAACACACACACACAGAGGAGGAAGAAAGAAGGGTGCCCACAACCCCACGTTAACAAGCCTCGTCTCTGG
Source organism: Leopardus geoffroyi (assembly GCF_018350155.1). Taxonomy (NCBI): domain Eukaryota; kingdom Metazoa; phylum Chordata; class Mammalia; order Carnivora; family Felidae; genus Leopardus; species Leopardus geoffroyi. The sequence continues at coordinate 2,733,132 of NC_059336.1, forward strand.
GACGTAGGACAGCGGCCGTGACTGTGTGTGTGTGCATTTTTCTTACAAGAGGGGTGTGCACACGATTTTTCGGCCTGTTTTATTTCACCAGTGCTACGTGCTGAAACTGTTTTGCAATCAGTATTGTTCTTTTATTCTTACAGGGTGCCTAGCCACCCATCCACCTGATGGATGGACACCTTGTTCTCAACTCTGCATACGGCAAATGCATTCTTTTCCGAGCTGAAGTCAGTGCAAGCCTATGCTGTCCTGCATTTCTGCCTTTTTATAGTTTTTATACTGGTCGTGTTAACGGACAGGGTACATTCTCTCATTATGGTGGATGTAGGTGTTAACCCTAAAAATGCCAGCTGTTTAGGGGCGCCTGGGTGGCGCAGTCGGTTAAGCGTCCGACTTCAGCCAGGTCACGATCTCGCGGTCCGTGAGTTCGAGCCCCGCGTCGGGCTCTGGGCTGATGGCTCAGAGCCTGGAGCCTGTTTCCGATTCTGTGTCTCCCTCTCTCTCTGCCCCTCCCCCGTTCATGCTCTGTCTCTCTCTGTCCCAGAAATAAATAAACGTTGAAAAAAAAAAATTAAAAAAAAAAAATGCCAGCTGTTTGTAATGTTTACCTTTAAAGACAATGCTGCAGTGAATAATTTTGTGTCAATATACCTTTTTGTTCTTTGAACTATTTATTGTGTGTAATTTTTGAGAAGTGGAATTTCTGCCTCAAGGTTCTGATCGTCTTGAGGGTTGGTGGTTTGGGGAGCTCTTTCCTTTCCAAAAGGGCTCATTCTATGTTTGCCACGAGGGAGTAAACTCATTTCACTGCAGCCTTCCTAGCGTCGGGGAGTGACCATTTTATTATTATTTTTTTTTCATATAAGCTGTTTTCATGCAGTTGACTCTAAATTCAGGTCTTCAGAATTCAAATGACTTCCACACAGACGTGGGATTAAACGCTTTCCCTGTGCCGTGAGCTACATGGCGCTACTCAGGGTTCAGGGCTCTCAAATGTGAAATGAAGGCTCACCTGGCTGTTTTTCCATAGTCTGAAGTTCTATCGGCAAAATGTTATTTTAAAACTTTTTCTAGTCTGAGGACAGGGACTTGCTCTGAGGCTAACAGGAAAGGGTAGTGTAGGTTGTGCTGGGCTGGCCCTTCAGGCCAAGGCCAGGTGAGCGGGTTTCTCTTCTGGTGGATGATGCCCTGTGGGCCTGGGGGCTCCAGACGACAGCGCAGGGCAGCTCAGGGGGTCTGAGGAAGGCAGCTCAGGTCTGGACTCTGGGAGTCTGGAAGCCTGGGGATGAGGAGGTCAGGGGGCGTGGTGGGGGTGGCGGAGGACAAACTCTAACAGTTTAGAATGTGCTGCCTCCCAATCACGGCAGTAAACAAAGTCGCCTCTAGAAGCGGCAAAACCACGAGGGGAGGTTTTACTTGTTCTGTTACAATGTAAACATCCTGACTTTTCATCCCAACAGACACTGAAAACAAAGGTGAACTCTGGCTCCTGTCATGTGTCCTGTGGTCTCCCTGCATCTAGGATATGGATTGCTAACTGTCCATCTTTTTGGTTTTTATTTTTCGGGTTTTTATTGCAAGGGAGAGGTGGCAGACGAGAAAACAATTTTTCATGAAGAGTTATGTGCCACTCACAATGTGTATTAGAAAAAATGTTTTACCGGGAGCCTGAGTGGCTCAGTTGGTTAAGAGCCTGACTTCGGCTCAGGTCATGATCTCGTGGTTCATGGGTTCGAGCCCTCGTCCGGCTCTGTGCTGACAGCTCAGAGCCTGGAGCCTGCTTTGCGGATTATGTCTCCCTCTCTCTCTGCCCCTCCCCTGCTTGTACTCTGTCTCTGTCTCTCTCTCAAAAATAAATAAAAACATTAAAAAAAACCCCTTTTTTTAAATGTTTTACCTATTACTACCAAATTCACCATTTTATGTCTATCATTTATCGAGACAAGGGTATTTTTAAAAACATTTTCAAAGAGTAAATATCCTTAAAAGAGCCAATGTAAGGTTGACTTAAGGAAAATGCTTCCGTAGCTGAGAATTTGTGGGGCATGCTGGCGTGGGGAGAACATGAGGGCAGGCATGCCTTTGGGAGACTTTGGTGACAGAGCCCTGATGCGTCCTGGCGGGCGCTGCCCACGTGTGCACTGAGGTAGCCTGCGGTCGGCGATCAGCGGTCAGGTTCCGGAAGGGAAGCTGACCAATGTGTAGGTCGTCATAAGCAGACCCACCCTGGAAAGCCGGGTGAAATGCTGAGTCATCTTGGGCCTTGGAGTCTTTGACTCTGAACCAAGGGGACCAAGCATCCACTTGTACCTTGTCTGTACCTCTCCGATGTCCTCCTTCCGTGCCGTCTGCCACTCCCACCAAGGCCAGCCCGCCCTGCAACGCTGCACGCCTTCAGCTGCCTCGGCTCGGCTCCCGGACTCACGTTTCCCGTCTGCCCTCCCTGCCGCCCATCTGTGCATCTCCTCACCACCGAGCCCCTCCGCCCCCACCCCTGCCCTCCCTACCTGACGAGTAGCTCGAAGCTGGTCCAGCAGGAGAGATGCAGGCAGTGAGAAGCCCCCCACGCTGCACACTCCTCTCTGTCCCCGCTGCGCTCCCACCGGGGACCAGCCCCCTTCCTGCTGGTGGAACAGGACCCTGTCCCCGTCCCCCCCACCCCCTCCCCGTCCCTCTCCAGCAGGACTGGTGTGAGGTGGTGAGAATGCAGAGGGAGCCGTGGGGGAGCTGTTTAGGTCAAGGGGGCTGCATTCCTCTTAAGCCTACACAGGGTGGGCCCGGGGGATGCCAAGGTCCCGAGGGATTCTCCTGCCCCAAAATGCTCAGAGCCTTGGCTCAGAGCCCCCTTGGTGGTTCCAAGGCGCTGTTCCAGCCTCACTCCCCTTGTTAGCACCTACCCTTCATGTTCTCCCCTCTGTCCCCCAGTGACACCTACCATTCTCACTCCTCTCTGTGCATTAGGCACAATCTCCCCCTTTTTCTCTGATTTAGTTACTCGGGCTCCCCAACTCCCCCGCCCCTCCCTCCTGGAGGAATATTGCCTCCATTTGGTATTCATTCATACCTTCTTTGTGACATGTTGATGTTCTTGTTATGTTTACTTGTCTTCCTCTCCCCCCACAAAAAAAAAAAAAAAAAAAAAAAAAAAACTTTGTATATTTGCTGAAGTTAAAGACTGTGTCATAAATGTCTGTGATTTCCTGTGCCTGCTCCGGAGCCTGGCACCTGTAACAAACCAAGTGTCTTTGTGTGAAAGATTTAACAACTGCAGTCACCACGATGGCAAGAAGGATGTGGTGCTGGGATGAGGTGGCCACCGTTCGTATTTTCCTGGGAAGCGCTCTCACTTAATCTCCATGTGACTGTAAGAGGTGGGCTCCACTCCGAATTTGTAATCTGGATGACCTTCCAGAAAATCATGGATGCAAATTCAGGCTTTGCTGAAATTTCTTTTTGTGCCCTTGGGCGAAATGTCCGATCTTCCTGGTTGGCAAGATAAGCGAGACGCCACAAAGTTGTCTGACCAGCAGGAGCCATGCCAGCGAGCATACGTATTCCCCAGCTCTTCAACTGCTGCGGTTTGGGTGTCTCCTTCCTCTGAGGACGGAGCCCAGGGCCACTGCACCCCTGGTGCCCTCCCCTCCCCCCCCCCCCCCCCCCCAGTCACCTGCCCTCCCATCCAGGCCCCTCTTTGGGGCTGGTACAAGTCAGAGGGAACAGTGCCATCTGCTGGGACTCTGGCTGAAGTTTGCCCTTTCACTTGGGAACTTTCTGGAAAACCCATTTAGGGCACAGGGGAAGGATGTGTCATAGGGCAGGGACAGGGCCCCCTCCCGCAGGAGCCATCATGAACTTCCCTACCTCAGAGAACTAATTCTCAACCACCAGTCCAAGAACGGGATGGAAGGCACTTGCCACCTGCTTGCCCCTCCCCCACTACCGGAAACCTCTTTATAAAGAAAGAGGACGGGAGAGTCTTTCAGGCGCCAGTTTACATGAGAGTAGGAGGTTGCCTCTCGCCTTGTAACAAACTATATTCTTTATGGGCTGTTCATTTGTTACATGTTTTATTAATGGCTGTGCACTTCGAGTTTCTACAAGCAAATGAACTGGCGCATTGAGTCGTGTATCCAGTCCTTCCCATTAAAATATCAAATGGCCTTTCACCAACTTTCATCTCTCCCGCCTTGTCCAAGCAAAACGGAAAAAAAGAGTATGCCATAATTACTGACTTGGGAGCTTCTCAGTAAGCAACTGGACTTCGACTCTTCATATAACGAGTCATTGTTAGGGACAGAGACTGGACCTCTGACCCGGCCATGGCTTCGGGTCACCCTGTCACATCCAGGAGAAAAGGAAGACAAGCTAACGCTCTCAATTTCATGCAGAGACCAGGCGACCTGAGCCCGGAGAACATGCTGATTGCAGGACGAGGAGCGGAACGGGCGGTGTCTGTGCTGAGAAGGGACGGGCACCTGACAGCCGTGTCCCCACCCGCAGGGACGCAAGGGAGCCGCCGGAGGAATCAGGTCACTTCTGTCCTGCCCGAGCCTCCTGTGGACAGAAACCGGGTCTGCCCTGGTCATTGTGGTAAAACCAGCTGGGTCTGGTTCCACAAGTAGAGGAAAACACCGAACTTGCACTTTTCAGTAAGCAGCCATCCTTTCCAGGCTGTGGGGTGTGGTTATTTGTCGTGTTTTGGCTGGCATCTTTCCCAGGCCTGGAAGCTCTTTCTTCTGTGAAGTCCTCGTAACCACATTGATGATGACTCGGAGAAGCGTCTGCATTTGGTGCGAGTCTGTCCCGTGAGGCTGGTCTCTTCCTCCTGGTTCGCCTTCCCTTCCTCTGTGTCGGGACTGGGCTGGGACCACAGGTGTGGGATGGCCTGACTTCTCACATCACACTTCCTACATCCGGAAAGGTCCTGCTACAGAAAGAGCTTACCGCACCCTGACTTGTCCCACCGATATTACGAGATGATGAATTTCTGTCCTGACGCTGTCCCTTCAATTAAATCGCTGCATTTTACTGAGCTTGACTTTAAAACCCTTGGGGCGCCTGAGTGGCTCAGTCGGTTAAGCGTCCGACTTGGCTCAGGTCGTGATCTCACAGTTCGTAGGTTCGTGCCCCGCGTCCAGCTCTGTGCTGACAGCTCAGAGCCTGGAGCCTGTTTCGGTTTCTGTGTCTCCTCTCTCTCTGCTCCTCCCCCACTCATGCTCTGTCTCTCTCTCAAAAATAAATAAACATTAATAAAAAAGTTAAAAAAAAATAAAACCCTTGATTCAGGTCATGGTGATGACCATCGGTTATTGGACACCTACCTTACGCTAAGCACTGTGTTCAGCATCGTCTTTCTAAAGCTCTCAGCAACCCTACATAATCAATATTTTAGTTAAGGCAGCTAACTGGATGTTGCATTGTTCTGCCTGAGTTGTTGAATCCAACTTTCCTTTGGTCAAATCACTGACACAGCATCACACGGGGGCTAAGAGCCGGGGCTTCAGTTAACAGCAGACTCAATTTGGGTTTTGGCTCCAGTCCAATCTTGAGCCTTGACTTTCTCCTCTGTGTATTGGGCACATGAATATCTAATGCTCAGAGTTAGTGAGGGATGGAAATAACTTTATGTATGGAGTCCTGGGAGACTCTGTGCTCAGTAGATGGTAACGTTCATGATAATGTCATTCCCATTTTACGGATTAAAAAAAAAATGTCTTTGGCTCAGAAAGGGAAGGCAGCCTCTTTAACATCACGTAACAAAATTAGAAGGAGGGCCGGGATTTGAGCCAGGGCTGGTCTGACTCTGACTTCTTGCACATTTGAGGCCCCTGTGCCACCTCCTATGATGCCACATAGCTCTTTGCCACGACCCAAGGTGCATCCCCGAAGGCTGGCTCATCATCTCTCTCTCACCTGCTTTCATGGCCCTCCATATACCGACGATTCTCAGATTTGTACTAGACTATTCATCTGTTGACAAGGCTCAAGTGTCTCAAACTTCGTGTTCCCGCGTCAAGCATAAAGCCAGCTCCCCCAGTCCTCCCCTCGCCCATGGTCCCACCATTCCTGCTCACTTATGCTGAAGCCAGAAATCTGGAAATCATCTTGGATGTGAATAGTGCCAGGCACTGAGTGACTGCTCAGGAGGAATTAACTGTGGACGAGGAGGAGGACGCAATGGCGATGATGATTTTACGGTCCTGCCATCGCCCTTGGGCAGTCTCTGGGACGGACCCTTTCCCTACACCTTGTCCCCATGCCACTCCTGCCCAGCCCCCCAACATCCTAACATTTTGTGAATGGATGCAAGGGCTTCTGCACCGGCTTTCATGCATTTATCGCCATTTCTAGAAATCCTTTCTGCATATTTTGAGCACAATCATTGTTCTGAAATACATATCTGATCACATAACTCCTTTCGCTCAGACTCTTCCTGGGCCCCACCGACATCCCGACAGAACCCACAGTCTTTCTCTGGTCCCAGGGCCCGTGTCCTCGTCTGCATTTCCAAATGCATATCCCGGTGGAGTCTCCGGGCTATCTTCCCTCGTGTATTTTGGTTCCTCCCAAAGTCTTCACTTCCTTACACATCAAGCCATTTGCCTGGAACATTTCCCGTTGACTCCCAGCGTTGCCCTCGAAGCCTCAGATGAGGCACCAAACTGCAGATGCTGAAACACAGATGACGGGCTCTGTCTTGCACCTGTTATCAAAACAGAAAGCACCCAGGTAAACAGTGAGCCATAAAATCCTGAGACAAACTCCACACTCCTGTGTGAAGGAGGAGCCTGGGAGCATTTTCAGGCTGAAGACTTTCAAGCTTTCCGCAGGCTGAATGAAAAATGTTCCAAGTGGTTTCGCAGGAGGACTTTGGAGGGACACTAATGTAATGGCTGAGAGCAGGTATGAGGGTCTCAGCTGCAGTTCAACTGCCCTTGGGTGCATCCTGTTTGTAAATGAGCACGTTTCTTTAAACATCTGCAGGCCACCTCTGGGTGAGAAACAGCTTTTACTCTCCTCTCTTTTCTCATCTTTCACACTTTCTTCAATTCATGACTTGTTGTTTAGATAGCCCTTTGGAGAAAAATCATTCTTGGTGGATTTTGAACACGGGTTTGGACCGCCAACTGAATTTTAGCAGAATCTAGTAAGTATCAGTGCTCATTGAGATTCTTTTGAGGGTGTTTCACGAGAGCTGGAAAAGGCAGAGGTCAGTGTAAAGTCAGTATGTTTTAAAAAAATTTTTTTTAATGTTTATTTATTTTTGAGAGACAGAGAGGAACACAGAAGATCTGAAGCGGGCTCTGTGCTGACAGCAGAGAGACCCATGAGGGGCTCGAACTCACGCACGGTGAGATCGTGACCTGAGCCAAAGCCGAACGCTTAACTGACTGAGCCCCCCAGGTGCCCCGAGTCACTGTGTTTATTACACTTGGCGACAGCATCCTGAGCATATTTCTGGTGTTGAACTGGGGGAGGCGACTCGGCTTTGAGCAGGCGGGCACTGTCCCTGAGCACGAAGCTGTCAATGAGAAGGAGAATCCATACTGCTCAGGTGTATGAAAAAGCCATCAGCAGGGTTCAGGGCCCTGGAGAGCTCAGGGCAAGGGGTCCTAAGTGCCCCAGAGAAGACCTGCTTCCCCCAGGAGGTGAGATTATGCTGGGATCCCAAGGATGAGCGGGAACGAAGGTTGTCACGAAAGGAACGCGTTCATGGCTTTACTGGAGGAACTGGAAAAAGTGTCCACTGTGCCCAGACAGACAGGTAGACAGGCAGGCCTGTGTGCCTGGGCGAGGACTTTAAACTTTGGAAATTGTTAAGGGGAGTTCATCGGAGGATCGCTTCCTCGGATTGATATGGTTGAGATTGGAGGGAGGCAGGGCTGCCTGGGTGGCGGCCTCGCAGCACCAGGGAAGGAGGTGGAAAAGAAGGAACATTCAAGAGGGTAAAAGTCACGTGTGTGATGGGACGAGACCACAGAGGGGCACTCAAAGCCTTAGGGGAGGCGTGTCCACAGAGAGGAACCAGCAGAAGAGTGATGCCTCCACTGAGGTTTCAATGCCTTTACTGGGGAATTCACTTCCATGGAAACTGAAAATTCCGAGTGTCAGAGAAATCCCTTCAAAGTTCTCTGGAGTGGAAAATAACCAAGTCCGTGCACATCCGCACGTTACGTTTCGGAGGTCTGGAGCATCTATATTGTCTGAGGATGAGTTTTCCTTGGTTTGAAGTAAAAGAAAAACGCTCTGAATTTGGGTTTCCGAAGGAAGTCTGTGAAACGAAATCCACACCAACGGGTGTGTCTTCTGTACAGGAAGGGACTGACTTTGCTCCAGGCGGGACTCACCCCGCGCCACGCCGGCCGAACCCGGGCTAAGCCTTCCGTGGTTTATTGTAAGGGTAAACGGTAAGAGGGCTAAGCTTTCCATGGTCTATTATAAAGGTAAACGGTAAGAGTGATTTTTTTTTAATGTTTATTTCTGAGACAGAAAGAGACAGAGCATGAGCGGGGGAGGGGCAGAGAGAGACAGAGACCCAGAATCCGAAGCGGGCTCCAGGCTCTAAGCTGTCAGCACAGAGCCCGACGAGGGGCTGGAACCCACGAACCGTGAGATCATGACCTGAGCTGAAGTCAGACACTCCACCGACTGAGCCACCCAAGCCCCCCTCTGATTTGAATAAAACAAAATGTACTACCAAACAAACAAACAAACAAACAAACAAAAACCAAACCACATTTGTTACTATTGGCAATCCTAAAAGACGCTCGAACACAGGTTCCAGTCACCAAACCCAAAGAATATACGTATTACTGGTTCTGAGTTTATTCAAGATGCTGAATTTAAAGCTATCTCCTTTCCCCTCTACGCTTTCAGGAACAAGACTTTGGACTGGATAGGCAAATACCACCAGGTACGAGGCATGATCCTGCAACATACAATTCATTATTGGTGCCACCAAATACCAGTGCCGAGAGAAAACAGATGACGGACCCCTCCTGCTGCAGCCATGAGAAAATGATCAATATTTCATTATATGGTGCTCTTCAGACATTTGAATGGCTCATCTGTCCTATTTATGCCAGTTAAAATGAATTCAACCTATCAGGGCCAAATGCATTTTTAATGTGTCTCGTTACCTTGCAGGGAAGTGGCAGCAAAAAGCCATCTCCCTGTTGGCCTTATCTTTCCTTCCATTATTCGCTGTACATAAACTGTTTGCGAGCAAGTGACCTTTCTTTTATTGGAAACAAAGCTTGTGTATGTTAAAAGAATAAACACATAAAAGGACCTGGGGTGGTCGCTTTGGTGAGCACGAAAATGGTGTGTCTTTTTTTGAGGGCTCGCGTGGGAATAGAAGGCAGTCTTTCCTGGAGAGAGAAAAATCCTCCCCAAAGCCCGACGGGCTCTTGCACATGGAGAAGTGGCAAAGAGCACCGGGCATGACAGCTGACGCTTGGAGAGGACGCACCGAGTGCCAGGAACTGGGTGGTGGAGTTTTTTGTGCATTTGTTAACTTACCCCGGGAGGTGATAGGCTAAGCGGACACAGTCTTGAGTTTTGCCAAGAGGTTACATAACATCCCCGCTTTCCCTACCAAGTGCCACAGAGACAGGAAACGGATGTAACGTTCAGGCTGCAGGGCTCCCTGATTGGCCATTAGTCCCTTTGAATGATGATTATTTGTAGAGTGATTAATTCCTACGGGGGATGGCAGTTTCCCCGGGGACAAGCTTTCTCAGAGAGGATTTTGTCTTAATCAGAGTGATCCAAAGGAAGGGAGAGATGGGGATTAGCTGCCGGGGGCTGTTTGTTGCTCTGCCTTCCTTGCAGCTCTGGGCCGGGGAGAGCAGAGACACAGCATCCTTCAGGAGCCCCCTTTTCCACGACACTTACTCCTCGGCCACATATACCCGTGTCTGGTCCTGTGTTTCCATCTGATAGCGCGACACCATTCCATTACTTGTGACACTCACGTTTCCCTGACAGCGTGCGCTCTAATTTCTCTGATAGCTTGCGCAATAAGTGAATTTTGAAGACTTCAGAACTTTGTGTGCAGATTGCAGAAACATATTTATTAATGTTTTTCCTTCCCCATTAATGGAAAAGGGACTCGCAAATGCAGGTGGGAAATGAGGAGAAGGGTGGTTATCTTGCATGGAAAGTTTTTCTCTATTCCTCGGAGCTAAATATATAGATTTAATGGCCCTGCTGTCTCCCCATTCATATCTGAGAGAGATTTCATTCTCCACTAGCTGCGGGAAATTAAGGCTTTACATCACACTTCATTGTCCAGGTGTGCCCTTATTTATTTTGAAGGCTGATTATAGTTTGTCAATAGGAAGAGACAATTTGGCACACAACTTAAAATTATTGCGTATCATGCTCAAAATAAATCTCAGATTATTCACCTTCTCAGCAAACATCTGAAAGGCAGTTATTCTGAAGACTAAGGAGTAGCAAAATATTTCTTTAGCATGCACATAAAAGTGTGATAACAAATATGTCACCTTTAATAGAGCATTTGCTGGAACCTTGAAACATGCGGCACGTGATCGATCCCAGAAGAGTCCTGGTTACCGTGCGCCACAGTGTTTGGTTACAGGGAGTGGAATTCTTACTGTGAGGGCCAGGGGACATTGGAGGCCAACACGTGCGCATCGGTGAAGTCACCAGGGACTCTGTTTTAGGCCCAGTGGAATGGGTGGGGCTGTGGACGTGTAATCTTGAGAAGGAACAGACCTCACCCTCTCCAGGTTTTACCCAACTCTAAACAGCACTGGGTTGAAATACATGGAGTCTTTAGAATTATTTGGGTGTCTTATGACACACCACAGCTCAGGACAACAGCATTCAGGGCCAGGCCACACGTCGATTCTCTTAACACTAATGAGAGGGAGCTTCAGAGCCCAAGACCCGTGAGAGATGATGTCGGCCCTTTGTTTCCCGTCCACACTAAACAGCACTCGGTATCGCCTCCCCGTCTCCTTGACTGTCTACCAAAGTGGGATTCTGAGCCAGGGTGGCTCTTAGTTCTAGGACAGACAGAGGGCTTTCCTGTCCCCCAATGCCAAGTCCCACAGACATAGACCAGAGACAGCCAGGAGGGAAACTGTCCTCGCTTTATGAGTACAGAGATAGGAGCTCCCAGTGATGTATCAGGATTTCTTATGTGCTGGACACAAGCAAAGTTTGGCTTATTTGTCCTGTTCTGATAAGAGAAGGCAGATCATGTGATCCCTGAAGGGGTTCATGGATTTGGTCACAGTAAGTCCCTGCCTTGACTTACGATCTTATGACTTCATGATGGTGCAAAAGTGTCCTTCATTCAGTAGACAATGTACTTTGAATTTTGAGTTTGGATCTCTTCTCCGGGCTAGTGATATGCAGCCCAATCCTCTCCTGATGCTGGCCAGCAGCAGCCCCAGTCAACCACGTGACCACGAGGGCCAATAACCCGTATGCTGACAACCACCCTGCACCCAGACATCCCTTCTGTCTGCCACTTTTAGGACAGTCTCCAACGAATTCCAGGAGGCAGTTAATATTTTGTTAGCAAATGGGCTTTGCGTGATAGGGTCCTGCCCAGCCGTGGGCTCACAGGAGTGCTCTGAGCATGTGTAAGTCAGGCCGGGCTAGGCTGTGATGTGCAGTAGGTCAGGTGTATTCACGCATTCAAACTTACGCCATTTTCAACCTAGGATAGGTTTATTGGGAGGCAATCCCATCATAAGTGAAGAAAGATCTGTATTATTTTTTGGATTTCTGAGAAGAGGGCGGCCACGGACTGAGATGTCAGAAAGCCATCACCATTTGCATGAGAAAGTAAAAAAGATGATGAAATAGTGAACATCAGGGGACCTTTAGGCCCATGAATGGGGCCGGACGAATGGTCACAGAAGGGTGACCTGAAAGTAAAAGCCAGCAGATACGAAAATGTAAGGCTTAGCACTCTCAAGTGAACCCTCACCAGGAACCCAAACCATAGCGTTCCTCCGGACCGTTCTCTCTCTCTTCCAACTTCCAACAGGGCCCCATGCTCAGAGTTGATGACCTAGCTGCTTCTTCAAGGCAAAAATAGGAACAGGCAGAAGAGAAGTGATTTATCCCCACCGCTGGCCTGCCGCCCTGTGTCCAGGCACTCAAAGCCCCATGCGGGCGTCCTTGACCTCCCAACTGCTTAACAATGTTGTTTCTGTAATTATGTGCTTCTTTCCTGTCTCTTCATTTGTGTGCATGTCTGGGAACATCAGTAAACACCTTCATTTCATCTCCTGCCTGAGAAACGAAATCCTCACCATCAGTCCTGAGCTGGACGCAAAATATAAATCAATAGTCTGGAAACTGACATGCATATTTACAGAAATGGGACAGACGGGGAGGTGGGGATAGCGGTCAGAGGAAAAGAGGCCATGCAGCAGGGGGTAGGGGGCAGCTGGTTGTGCATAGGAGCAGAAGCTGGGTCAGAATATCCTGACCTCACATCCCGGCAAAAAGGAGCTGCAGGGGGATTGAAGACCTAACTCTTGGGAAGAAACTTGAAGTATTAGAGGAAGATATAGGAAAGTATCTTTTTGACATTGGGGGTAAGGAAATAGTTCTTAAACAATATGACAAAAATCAGATTCCATAGCTAAAAGATGGATAAATGAAAACATAAAACTCGAGGCCCCGGGTGGCTCAGTCGGTTAAGCATCCGACTCTTGGTTTTGGCTCAGGTTGTGATCTCATGGTTCATGAATTCAAGGCCAGCTTCAGGCTCCATGTTGCCAGTGCAGAGCCTTCTTGAGATTCTCTGTCTACCTCTCTCTCTCTCTCTCTCTGCCCCTCCTCTGTTTGTGCTCTTTCTCTCTCTTTCTCTGAAATAAATAAATAAAAATAAACTTAAAAAATAAAATGTGTGCAAAAAAGGCAAAACAATCCTAATTAACAATAATGATAAGCAAAATAGTATGCAAGCCAAAATTGAAAGAAAAACATTTCAATGAGCATACAAAAAAAAAAAAAGATTAATACCCAGAGTATGTAAAACAAACTAATATGAAATAGATCAAAGCGCATCAATTTCCCAAAAGGCCAATAGAAGTGTAGAAAAGATGCTCAACTTCTTCAGCCGTCAGTTTAATTGTTTATTTAAAATAATGAAAAGATCTCATTTCATTTCTACCAGATTGGTGCAGAAAAATGATTGGGTCTGATGATGCCTGATTCCGGTGAGATTAAAGAGTAAGAAAGCCTCTCTGCTCCGGCGGTGCTGAAGCGTGTGCCCCCAGCTTGGAGGGCTGTTCCTCACGTCTGCCCGAGGCAAGCTCGCATATGCCTGTGCCTCGGCAGCTCCGCTCCTAGACTCCCTCCTAGACGCTCCTAGATGCCCAATGGGAACTCTCTGCACGTGCAAATGAGATGGTAACAGGGTGTTCACTGTGCCTTCTTTGTGATCGCGAATATTGGGAGGCAAGTCCATCAACTGGAAGATGGGACCACGCTGTGGCAGGTACTCGTACTACGGAAGACTAAGGCGCAAGGAAAATGAGCCCAGACTTAGTCCACATATAGCAACAGAGATGGTCCTTAAGAACATCATGATGAGTAAGGAGGGCAAGAAACGGCGGAATATGCAGCGTGCTACCTACCGTCTATACACAAATTCAAGGCGCACGGAGCGATCCTATGGACTCCATAGAGACATGTATCTGTAGGCGTAAATATAAAACCTGTGGCAGGAAAAGACAACTTCCGGTCAAGGCAGGAGAGTGGCTCCTTGCCGCTTTCCCTCTTCTGATTGAGGGAAGCTGCAGACCGTCCCCAGAGGTCATGGACCTGGGGGGCTGGGGGGCGGGGCTGGTGTACCAGCGAGGAGAAGCAGCAGACGGCCGGAAGTGGTGGGTGTTTTGGGGAACGATGTTTTTCTCTGCGCAGGCAAACGCTAACAGTGATCAGGTTGAAGGTCAGCACTGCCTCTCTGTCTTTGCTTCTCCCAGTCACACCCACCGGGACTTAGCAGACCTAGCTGGAGGCGTGGGGCCGGCTCACACCCGAGAACCTCTTCTCTTTCATAACCAAGATTGCAATGGTTCTCTCTCTCCCTGGTTATTTAGTTTCCCAGTACTAATCCCCTATCTCCTGCTTCCCTTTTCTCATTTCCTCAGTTACCTCTTTTTTCTAACACAATCTAGCTTCAATGACACAGCAAAAACAAGAATAACCAAACAGTGGGTGCTGACTCAGTGCTGGGAGTTTCTCGTGCACCTTCCCATTGAATTTCCACCAAAGTCTCATTTATCCCAGAAGAAACTCTGGATTCACAAACTCACTCAAAATGGAACAACAGTATTGACAACAAGAACCAAGGAGCAAGGAGAGGGATGTGTTGGTTTGGGTACCTGGGACGTCTCCGAGCCCTGAGCTGTGTCTCCCATTGCCCCGGACTCCTCCTACCTTTGTTGACTTCATTCTGCAGAGAGCTCCAGGCTCACACTGTCCAGTCTGCTCAGATTCCAGAGAAGGAGAGAGGGCTTCTCTTTCCCAGATTCCAGCGTAATGTTGGGGATGGTGAAGATTTGACCACATTCTATCACATGCCTGCTCCCGAATCCCAGGTGACTAAGAGGGGAATTGTCTCACCACCAGCCTGGAACATGCACATCACCTTGAGCCCAGGGCCGGTGGCTCAGAATCCTGATCGACAGCCAAGTAGGACCATGTGGAATTGGGGCAGCAGTTTCTTAACCAGAAGGCTGTGCTCTTTACAGAGGAGGAACAGGATACTAGGCGCACGGAAATCAGCTCCACGTTACTTAATGGCAGGGAAACGGGCTTATGAAAGGCCACTTGCTAACAGGCACACACGCTCATACATTGAGGAGGCAGAACTTGGACCTGGGTGTATCTGAGCCCAAAGAACTTGTTACAAAACTTGCAGTATGCTTTCTTTGTAATTGTGGGGGAAAACACACAACATTGAATTCACCACCTTAACTGTGTTTAAGTATCAGGTCAGGGGTGTTAACTACCTTCCCGCTGTGGCACGAGAGATCTACAGAACCTTCCGTCTGTAACACTGAGACTCTCTCCCCATTAGACGTTAGTCCGCTGCCCTGCCCCCAGTCTTTGCCAACCACCACTCTACCTTCGGTCCGTATGATTTTGACTACTTTGGATACTTCATATGAGTAGAATCAGTGCTTGTCTTTTCGTGTCTGGCTTATTTTATGAACACGATGTCCTCAAGGCTCGTCCGTGATGTTGTGTGTTCAGGATTTCCTTTTTCTTTAAGGCTGCATGATATTCCACTGTATGGACGGACCACATTTTCCTTGTCCATTCATCTGTCTGTGGACATTTGGGCTGTCTATTGGCTGTTACAACAATGCTTCTGCGAACATGAGTGTGCAGGCATCTCTTCAAAAGTTTGCTTTCTCTCTTTTGGGGGTTTATACCCAGAGGTGGCATCACCAAACCATATGGTAATTCTGTTTTTAATGTTTTGAGGAACCCCCCCTTCCTGTTTTCCTCAATGGTGGCGCCATTTTCCATTCCCACCAACAGTGCACAAGATTTCTAATTTCTCCACATTCTCATCAAAACTTGTTGTCTCTTTTTCTGACAGTGGTCATCCCTGATGGGTGTGAGGTGTGCAGTGGACTTCTTGAGGGACTTGGGGTTTATTTTATTTGACAATGGGTCAGATGAGGCTGAGGTGCAGAGAGGTAGCTGTTCCCAGCACAGCCAGAGCGTCCAAAGAAACGGTAGCTTCTGATCACGTGTGCGGGGTCCTGGAGTGAGGGCTCAGATGAAAGCTTTTGGATCAAAGCCACTGTGCCAATCCCAGGCTTCAGAATGCAGAGGACCGAGGTCGTTTACCAGGCCTGGCAATGAGTGGGCTTACCTCTCTTCCCTGTCCGTCTCTATCAGTTGGGATGTCAGTCTTTCTTCAGGCTTGGGGATCTTCCTAAAGGTTTTCTTTTCTCTTGGCTAAATATCCTTTTTTTTTTTTTTGCCACAGAAAACTACTTCATGAGCCTTGGTGGCTCAGTCGGTTAAGTGTCCAACTCTTGGTTTCAGCTCAGGTCGTGATCTCATGGTTTCATGGGTTTGAGCCCTGCATCGGGCTCTGTGCTGGTAGTGTGGAGCCTGCTTGGGATTCTCTCTCTCCCCCTCTCTCTGTCCCTCCCCCACTGGCACTGTCTCTGTCTCTCTCAAAATAAATAAATGAAACAAATTTTAAAAAGAAAAGAAAAGAACTACTACAATGCCCTTGTCATATCTCTCTAATGCTCTAATGATGTAGCAATCCTCAGCGTGGAGAAGGAGAAGGTGGATAGATTGCCAAGCCACACGGAGAAGGGAATCCATTTCTGGAGCTGCTGGATAAATTGCTCTCCGGTTCGCACCCATAACATCCCACGTTGGGGACGTCATAAAGAATGATTCCTGACAGGTCTGCCAGAGTGCAGGGCACAGAGGAGCCGTGAGCAGAAACCTGTCACAATACATGCTTCTTCTCATAAACCAAGAGCGGACGAAATGCGAAGGGTGTGTGCCGTCGTCATGTTTAATCACGAGTTGAGAAACACACACACATTACGAATTGGAGGCAACCAGGAAAATGAAGTCAGGACACAGGTCAAGGAAGGAAGATCTTTGAGGCGTGTTTTGTCTTTTTCCTCCTCGACTTTCTCTCCAGATCACATTTCTTTTGTGTTCTGCTCCTTGCTTCTTTTAGAATCTCGAGCCCTCGGAAGGGCCACCACAGCCATGGGACACACCAACTCCGGGAGGTCCCCTTCTTAACCACAGTCTGGGCTGATTTATGTTCTCTGAATATTAAATGCCCGTGTTATGAGTAATTGATTGACAATTTCATTTGCAGCTCAAACTTCCAAATGGTTCGAGTCCAGTGAGGCTTTATTGGACACATTGAATTTGCAAACCAGCGGAGCCCCCTGGAACGTGGGGTTCTCCGCAGCTCAGGGACATCAAAAGAACGTGGCCCCAGCCCCAGTGCGACAGACGCTGCTCTCAGTTGCTCTCGCATTTGGTCTAACAAACTCGTCAGAGGCAATGCCTGGGGAGTAACTAGAGGGAGAAATTTCTGAGGGAAATTCCTGAATTTAAGCATTTTATTTAGTTATAAGACCTGTCTTCAACATATGCACTTTCTTTCATGTCTGATTTTCACATCTTAGAGCCAAGGTCTTCACGTTCCTTGTGGAAAAGGAAAGCTGCCTTCGCATGCATCAGTTGGCGCATGCCGGATCATTCCATTTTGCTCTTTCACAGGTGGCGGGTTTCAAGCCAGGCCAGAAAGTGCAAGTTCACTTTGGACACTTTTCCCGTCTGCCACCACCATCGGTGTTGCTCGAGGGTGTGTGTTACGGGGCCTGGCTCAGGGCTGCCCTCGCTGCAGGTGACGCTGAGGCCGGCCGTTCTCCAGTCTGATGAGCCTTAAATACCTCCTCACACAAAGGAAGGAAGGAGTATTTCCTCCCCCTTGGGTAGTTCCAGCCTTCTTCTCTGTCCAGAGTACGAGTGCCTCCTTCCTGCAACAGGTGAAGTCTGCCCAAGGCTCTCTGCACAGTGATGTAAGCCTCCGTGCTCTGGAGCCGGGCAGAGGCCGTCGCGTTCTGTTTTATTTATTTAAGGTGCGTTGCCGGGGAGCATTCTCTGCCTCCTTGATTGTCTTCCCGTCTCTGTTTTCGAGGTTAGCCAGACTGAAGGGAAACCGACCTTTATTCTTTGGGGTTTACAGATGATGTGACCCCCCCCCCCACCAGCTGTGCTGTTCAGAGACATGCTCCTGCTTCCCCAGGGGGACAGCCCCTGCTTCACTCACACTTGCTTCACATTCACATCAAAGCCACAAGCGAACGTGGGGGGAGCCTGAAGTTCACCCACGAGCTCTCGCAGCAGAAGATGAATCTGAACTAATTGCCAAACAAACCCACATTAGGCAGGGGGTAGAAAAACGGGGAGGATGCTTGAGTCCAAGGAATGGGGACTCCAGGGGGTGGCCAGGTGAGACACAGGCTGAAGGGGAGGTCCCACACCTCCTCCAATGAGGCCTTCGCCCTCCTTTCTCTGGCTCTGAGTCTTTCTTTTTTTAATGTTAACTTATTGTTTTTTGAGAGAGAGAGAGAGAAAGAGAGAGGTCATGAGTAAGGGAGGGGCAGAGAGAGAGGGAGACACAGAATCTGAAGCAGGCTCCAGGCTCCGAGCTGTCAGCACAGAGTCCGACACGGGGCTCAAACCCACAAACCGTGAGATCATGACCTGAGCCGAAGTCGGACGCTTAACCGACTGAGCCACCCAGGCGCTCCTATTTGACTCCCTTTTAAATGAACATCTGAGAATATTTAGATTGTGTCCACAGGGCCTCAGCCTTCTGTCCAGAGGTGGAAACTTCAGTTCCATGAGTGGTCTCATCTGCGTGAGGGGTTACCTGCGGAGGGTGTGAGGTCTTTCTTTCCCAGCTGATCGCCTTTCCCGACCCTCATCCCTTCCATGTATTTCCAAGGGCAGTGCTAGAGACAAAATTAACTCACAACTTCCTCAGAGTTCCCTTCTATTAGGACAACGGCTGTCGGCCCTCCCTATTCCTTGGTAGAAGCCCTGATATATACAGTGTATATACACATCTCAAACACAGGAAGACTCTGGAAAGTGGAGAGCGGAGGCAGACCACCAGGGGACCTCCAATAACAATATGGTCATAACTGACTCTCTCCATCTTCTCTGGGCCTCATCTATCCCAGACCGAGAACCTGAGGACAAGTGCACACAAAAACATTCCCACCAGAATGCATTCTCTCTATCTGGAGGGCCAGGAAAGCCTAGACCTAGCATGACAGAAAACCTAGAAGACAAGTACTCAAGCACTGGGTGTCGTAGGTAAGCAATGAATCATGGGACTCTACTCCCGGAGCCAAGAGCACACTGTATACACTGTATGTTAGCTAGCTCGACAATAAATTATATTAAAAACTGAAATAGACCCATTAGCAAATAAATGACCGATAAAAAATTTTAAAAGAGATTAAAAGAAAGGAGACAAGTGCTCGACTGCAGACCACAGAAAACCCTTAGCAGTACCCCCCCCCCCCCACGCCAGCAAAGGATGCAGGGAAGTCTGGACTTTTGTCCCCAACAGGCTGTAATGAGGCAGCCCAAGACTGCTTTGCGATCTGAAAATCACTCACTGATCCACGCTATTGACAGGCTATAGGAGGAAAAGAAAAGAAAAGGCATTTGGCAAAACTCAACACCCAGTCATGGGGAAGAAAGGAGAAAAAAAACCCCTAAAAATAGGAATAGAGGGGAATTTCCCCACATGAAAAAGATAATGTACCAAAAAAACACCCCAACTATGGCCAACACGGTACTTGATGGTAAAAGAGTGTGTGTTTTCTACCTAATATTTGGAACAAGGCAAACATATCTACTCTCACCGCTTTTATTGAGCATATTGCTAGAAGTTGCGCCCAACGCAATAAGGCAATAAAATGAAATACATACGCATAGGAAACAAAGAAATCAAACTGCCTCTCTTTGCAAAGGACATGATTGTTCACTGAGCAAATCTGAAAAGAATCTACAAAAAAATCTCCTAAAACGAATAAGTGAGTTCACGGAGGCTGCAGCATATGTGATAAGCATTCAAAAATCAGTTTAATTTATATGTATAATACCAGTTACAATGCCAACAACACACACGTGTGGGCATCAAAATTAAAGTACAATACCATTTGCAGCTGCTAAAATACGTAGGTAGGGATGTAACAACACATGTATGAGACTCGTATGCTGAAAAGTATAAACACTGTTTATAAAATAAATAAATCAAAGAAGATCTAAATAAATGGAGACACATAGCGTGTTCATGGATGGGAAGACTCACCTTGTCAATAGGTTAATTTTCCCCTCACCAATAGGCAGGTCTAACACAATTCTTATTAAAATCATACCAAGATTTTTGTAGATATAGACCAGATCATTCCAAAATGCATATGGAGAGGCAAAGGGAATAGAATAAGTAAAACAATTTTGAAAAAAGTAAAGTGGGAGGAATCAGCCTACCTGGTTTCAAGATGTATTTGTAAAGCTGAAAACCAACAGAGCAGAACAGAGAACTCAGAAATAGACCCTGACAAATCTGCTTCTTGACACACATGCAAAAGCTACTGAAAGAAGACAGCTAGACTTCCTTAAAAGAGAGAGAGAGGGAGAGAGAGAGAACATAAAGAAACAAACAACTTTTGCTCTGAAAAGACCCTTTAAAGAGCATGAAAAGTTGAGAGTAGGGGCAATATTTTCCAACCACATCTCTGGACAAAGGCGAGTATCCAGAATATAGAATGAACTCTCAAAACTCAACTAGGAGACACAACAGATCCCATTAGAAAATGGGAAAACGACCGGCAGAGACATCTATGCCAAGGGCACACACAGCGCATGACAAAGGTTCTTCCCGTCATAAACCCATTAGGAAGAGGCAGGTTGAAGACACCATGAGATCAGCATGAAGAGACATCACCCCACATCTGTTAGAACCACTACATTAAATGCAGTGATGACAGCAGATGTGGAGGGACTGGCTCCCTCGGTGTTGCTCCTGGGGATTGAAGATGGTACAGATGCTCTTGGAAGAGTTTGCCGGGTTTTTCTTAATAAAACTAACCATGCAATTAGCATATGACCCAACAATTGCTTTCTTGGGCACTTATCCCAGGGAAATATAAACTTATGTTCACACAAATCCTATATGTGAATGGGCATCATGGCTTTATTCACAGGAACCAAACTGGAAGAAAAAAACCCCACATGTGCTTTCAAGGGTGAGTATGAAATGAACTTCGATGCCTCCATACTGTTACAAAACAAAATTCAACTGAGTCTATTTGAAGATCTAATTGGCTTTATTAAGTGATTCATGAGTCAGACAGCATCCCATCTAGCAAGCCGAGGGGGCTCCAAGGAGCTGGACAAAAATGGAAGGATTTCACGGGCAGAAACAGGTCGGGAGAGCTAACAGAAGGAAAGAAAGGATTCTTTCAGGAAAAGTCATCTTCCCTCAGGGAGAAACCGTGGGTCTTACGATGCAGATGAGCTCATCTTCCTCTGGGGGGATGGAAAGAACCCCTTGCAACAAGTCTCCCCATGGGTGTAGACCAGAAAATTCCTGACTGACCTGTTAACACCACAGTCAGGTTGGATATTAAGCCCTAGTTTGGTGAATTGGCTTTCACCATGTTGGGCCTGTGGTTTTCTTTTTAACAAGACTATGGAGGGGCGCCTGGGTGGCTCAGTTGGTTAAGCGTCTCCCTTCAGCTCAGGTCATGATCTTACAGTTCGTTGGTTCAAGCCATGCGTCGGGCTCTGTGCTGACAGCTCGGAGCCTGGAGCCTGCTTCCTTTTCTCTCTCAAAAAATAAATAAACATTTAAAAAAACAGTTAAAAAACCAAGACTATGGAACACTATTCAGCAATAAAAATAAAATAATGAGCTATTGAACCCTTAATAACATAGATGAATCTCCAGAGATTCCTGCTGAATAAGAGCTCTCCAAAGTTAGGTACTAGGTTATACCACCTACACAAGCTTCTTGACATGACAAAAAAACTACAGAAGTGGAGAATAGATTAGTGGTAGCCAGGGGCTGAGAAGGGGTCGGGGTAGGTGGACAGGTGGTACAGCTCTGAAGGGCAACATGAGGGATTCTTGCCACCATGGAAATGCTCTGCATCGTCACTGCATCAGTATCTGTCACTGTCAGTATCCCGGGTGTGAGATTTACTGCAGTTCAGCGAGATGCTGCGTTTGAGGGCAAGTCGGCAAAGAACACAGTGAACCTCTCTGCATTATTTCTTTTAACCTGGTGTCACCCCACCATTATGTCAAAATAGAACACTTAAGTTTGTAAAAAATCACTGATATGATGGGTTTTTATACGGCTGATATAAAAATCATTCCTGAACCCCAACCTCACTCGCATTAAGTGTAGGCAGAGGGTTTTCAGTGACAGAACTCAAGAAGAACTAAAACATGGTTTTTACATGGGACTAGCCAATATTCAAAATGTGCATTCCTGGTGAGGCTAAAATATGTCTTCAGGGAACCAGAAAAATGCAAATTCTGGTTTGTTTGTTTGTTTTTTTAATTGTCTGGAGACCTAACCAGGAAAAAAAGAAGAAAAAAAAAAAGGTCCAAGAAATTAGAAAGGGCCATCTACCAAGTGAACATAAAAGCTAAGAGCTCTTTCTTTCTCTTCCTTCCTTCCTTCCTTTGTTTCTTTCTTTCTTTCTTTCTTTCTTCTTTTCTTTCTTTCTTTCTCTCTCTCTTTTTCTTTCTCTTTCTTTTTTTCCTTTCTTTCTCTTCCTTCCTTCTTTCCTTTTCTCCTTCTCCTCATTCTTATTCTCATTCTTGTTCTTGTTCTGATTCTATTTTAGAAAGACAGAGCATGTGAGTAGGTGGGTAGGGGCAGAAGAAGAAGAAGAAGAGAGAGAGAGAGAGAGAGAGAGAGAGAATTTTAAGCATGTTCCACACTGAGCATGGATCCATCCCATGACTCTGAGATCATGACCTGAGCTGACATCAAGAGTTGGACACTCAACCGACTGAGCCACCTAGTCACCACCGGAGAGTTCTTTCCAATGTGTGACCTGGATAATTTGAAAGAATAATACAAACTTGTCTGGCTCACATGGAGGACGTTTCACTTAAAACATGGTTCGTTTCATCTGGATCAAAGTTCTCTCAATTATGTAGAAATGGTGGTGAATAATTGGATAAAAACTTCTCCGTTTTATTGACTGAGACATCCTGGTGTTTAAGTATTTGGGGGAGAAATCAGATTTCTCTAATCAGTCAAGGAGGAACTGCTGTAATAGGATTGGTTCTGTGATTTTCCTAAATGCGCTCACTCCACACGCATGTAATGCGTGAGCCGTCTGTCCTCATGGGGCTCCTAGTTCGTGGGGCAGCGTGCCTCATTTCCTTTCCATAACAGGCAGCTACTCTGATTATCTGTATTTTACAGCTCAGTGCTTTTAGACTGTCAGTGATTCTGTCCTTCTGGGCACAAGGGGTGATGTCTGGAGACATTCGTGGTTGTCCTGACTACGGAGATGTTACTAATACCTAATGGTGATCAGGGATGTTGCAGACCCCCCACCATGCACAGGGCAGCCCCACGAGAGGGAGTGACCCAGCCCTCCATGTCACTAGTGCCACAACAGAGGAACCCTGTCACAGTAGAAGAAACAGCTACTGGTAAGTCAAATCTTTTTCCAGAAGTGAGCCAGCTGGCCTGAGACAGAGCACAGGTTTGAAGCCAGGTCTGTCCTGCTCTCTCGCTGTGTTCTCTCACGTGGGACTCAAAGCATCAGCAACCTTGATGGCCCTGCACAAAAAGCTTAACAGCTGGCCACCTGCACAGTGCGTGGATATCAGAGGGGCAGGTCCAGATGTTGCAAAGTGCACCAGGATCCCAGGTGAGTGCACAGAGAAACTCTTGCAGGGTCACCTGCCATTGACCTTTTCCTAGACTTTTACCACCTTCAGACATTGACTTCCTGCTGGTCAATGACCCCTTGCTGTGATCTTTAAGTCCAGCTTCTGCTTTTTGGGACACCTTGAGGGACAGAAGTGAGGTTGATATCATTCTAGCCCCTAGAAGGGAGTGGCTTGCCCACAAGATAGGTTATTTTTCTCCCTTCTCAAGTGGACTCCATCATCATATATATATATATATATATATATATATATATATATTTTTTTTTTTTTTTTTTTCCCTGAGTCTGAGCATAAAGATGGGACAGACGGAACAAATTTAAAACAAATCTAATCATGAAAAACAGAAGTCACCACCACCTCCGCCCAGAGCAAATAGCACTTTATTACTTTTGTGTGTGTCTGCCATTGAACCTTAAATAGTTCAAAGGAAATAGAGGGCGCTTTCCTGTTTCTCTCTCCCTCGCTTAAACAAATAGTAGCATTCTCAGAAGAGAACTTGTACCACAGTGAATTACATTATTTTCAATAAATTCTAAAGTGCTGCTATAGTAACTGTCTTACCCGTGATTAATGGAAGAAACATTAGGAAAGCGTGTTATTATTATTCTAAATTAGGTTTTGCTTGAATTAATTTTTATGCATGGTTACTAAGATGTAAAGGAGTTTCTGAATTGCTAATTGTAACATTCCTTCTTTGGAGATAAGATGAGATGGGGTACACAAGGGCTCCCCGCTGAAGGATTTTTACTTTGAATATTTGCCTAAGGGCCAACATATTATTTAGTCAGAGGCAGGCTAAGGAACTATAGCTTGACACCCATGGAGCCTTTAGTTCAAGATTTTCTCTTAGCATCGCCCACCTGAATCTACTTGCTGGAAAATGCACAATGGTTATTAATATCATATCATTTCCACAGTGTGTGTGGGGGGTGGGTAGAGAGGGAGGGAGGCAGCCCCTGTAGAGCCAACGGTACTCTCTCTGCTCTCTTTTCAAGCCTCCTTCTCACCAGTGGTGACGGGGAGGTATAAACAGTAACATTAAGAAGCGTGGACTGAGTGTTCACTATGCTCCAGATACACACGTGTTTCCCTCCCACTCACTTCATGAAGGCCAACTGTCCCCCTGTGCTGGACATGGGGGGTGCTGCTGATGGGTGGGAGCACACTGGCCTCTGTCCTCAGGGGATTTACATTTTAGGGGGACTGACATCAGGTGTGGGCAAGGGAGAATGTGCTTGGAGGTGAATCAGAGACAGGTAAGTATGTGGTCAGACATTGTAGGGCCTTGCGGGATGCTGGGGCATGAGTTCTTTCCAGGGCCACAGAAGGGACTTTGATAAACTTTCACACGTTTTTGTAAAATTTGCAAAAGGAACATATTTTAACCATAATTAATCAGTTAAGAGACCAGTTTCTTCCCATTTTGACTTTCTTTGCTCGGCCATACTTGCCATCTTGTTGGTGATATCTGAGCAAGGTCGCAGGCCATCTGGGGATCTGGCTTCAGGGAGTTTGACTGGGGACACACGTATCTAGAGTTTAGTGGAAAATAGTTGTATGACCGAGCCACTTGCGTGAGGAGTCAAGTTACAGCTGGAGCTCCAGGGTGGGAGTGGTTTCCAGGTACGCTGCCTTCCCACCATGCCCACTCACACAGCGACCGTCCAAGGGAGAGCACCAGAGGCCATCCTTAATGAGAACCTGTCCTGTGGTACCCAGCACCAAAGGTGGTGGCAGAACAACCATCGAACATCTGGAAAGGGAAGCTGCACAGAATGTATTTGTAATATTCAGAAGCAAGCACGGAGCTCAGAGGCCGTGCGTGCACGGAAACTTCATGTACAATGAAGATGACAATGCAAATCGGTGAGGAATGCTTTATTTAGTAGATGGGGTGAGAGAAGCAGCTCACATTCTGAAGAACACTAACATAATAATAATAAAAAAAGATCCCTATCTAACATCGCATTAAAAGGTTGACGCCAGATGGATTAAAGCCCAAAGTGTGAAAAATAAACTATAAAGTTGTAGAAAGAATGCTGGTTAATATCTTTGTGACTTTAGGGAAAGAAAAGTGCTTTTTCAACCACAGTGAAAACCACAGTCTGTAAGACAAACAAAGAGGAGAGGATTATGACATAAAGTTGAAGAAAAAAGGGGCTTGTCCATGGACTGAAGGCCCCACGTGATAGAACAGGGATGGGAGGTGTTGTGGGTGTAGTGAGAGATTTCCGTGCAGAACAGAAAGAGACGCCTGCAAAACAACTTGAACTGAAAAGCAGCTCTATTCGAAAAGTGGACAAAGGTTTGGAGAAGGTGACACACCGAAGTCCCTGTCACGCAAGCAATTAGCAAGTCGAGAGACAGGAAGTCCCATGAGGTAGCTGTGTGTTAGGAGGGGTCCCGCCCATGAGGACAAGGATGTGGGGACCCCACTGGAACATCATCGGGAACCGTGGATGCAACAATCCTGATGGGCAGGTGACAGAGACTCCTCAAGCTAATTACGTGAATACTCTCAGAACCAGCCATCCCGCTCATGGCCGTGGATGACAGCAAACTCCTCACGTGGGCTCGCAGCAGGATACAGGATGAAAGGCAGGATGTGGTGGGCACACACCACAGAGCACAGAGGACCAGACCTCGTTCAAGATTGGATGCACATAGATGCCTGGGTGGCTCAGTCAGTTGAGCGTCAGGCTCTAGATCTTGACTGTCAGGTCATGGTCTCATGGTTTCATGGGATCGAGCCCCACATCAGGCTCTGCACTGACAGTGTGGAGCCTACTTGGGATCCTCTCTCTCTCCCTCTCTGCCTCTCCCTTTGCTCATGTTCTCTCTGTCTCTATCAAAACAAAGAAATAAACTTAAAAATATTTAAGAAAGAGAGAGATTAGATGCGTACCTCATGACATGGAAAGGTCTGTAAACGTAGGGCCAAGCCAAGTATGTCAGGAGGCAGACACGGCCCAGGGACAGGTGTGAGCCACAATGCACCTCCACAGACTGACCCAAGACTCTTCGCGCAAATAGTTTGAAAAGTTTTCTCTTACTCTTAAGATTCTACATGGTCTGGGACTTTGTCACTGGAAAGCTGGAAACAAGAATGCGAAGTCCTTAATAGCTCAGCCATGGCTGCCTGGGGGCTGCTGTGGTGTGGAAGCCAGAAAAGTCCCTGGAAGACAGAAGTTACTCAGTCGACATTTGAAAACAGCGATTAATATAAATGAATGAGAAAAGTAAGCATTTTCCTCATGGATGTGTCCTTAAAATCCCCAGATGGTTCTCCAAGCATTTCTGGCCTTTGGCCTTACTACATGCATGGGTACTGGCTTCCCCGCCATGAGCGATACTCTGTACTTAGAATGTTCCCTCTTCCCCTTGCTCTGGATAATGTCCACACTCCTGCTAGTCCTGGGAGGTACTTGCTTCTTCCAGAAAGCCTTCCCTGACCTCTGACCTCCAAACCAGGTTAAGCTCCCTGTTATGTTTCCTGTTCCCATCGCCCATTTTTTTTTGCTGGTGACTTCTCACTACTATAATTAGGGAAGTTGTCTCCAGTTAGTTTTTTTAAAAAAAATTTTTTTTTTCAATGTTTATTTATTTTTGGGACAGAGAGAGACAGAGCATGAACGGGGGAGGGGCAGAGAGAGAGGGAGACACAGAATCGGAAACAGGCTCCAGGCTCTGAGCCATCAGCCCAGAGCCCGACGCGGGGCTCGAACCCACGGACCGCGAGATCGTGACCTGGCTGAAGTCGGACGCTTAACCGACTGCGCCACCCAGGTGCCCCTCCAGTTAGTTTTTAATATCTGTCTCTCCTGTTAGATCCTGGAGCCCAGAGATTCTCTCTGATGTTATTGGATCCCTGTACCAGACACCTCATATGCAATTTATAAATTTTATTGCTGGAATAAAGAACTGTTTGAATAAAAAAAAATGAGAAGTGGATCATTTTTCTTCTTTTGAGCATGTAAGTAAAAGGCTTTAAAAGGGCAGAGCGCTGAAATGGGAGAGCTGTCTTTCTGTGGATTTCGATTCATAGGCCAGTCCTTGACCCTCGTTAGTACCTTCAAGGGCAAGCTTGTTAGTGGGCCCTCTGAGCTAGCCCAGAAAAGCACTTTTCTCCCCCGAAGTCTTCCAATATCTAGATGAGGAGGGCAGACAAGTCTCCGTTTCAGATATTAGGGTCTATTTCCTTAATGCCCATATAAAATTCTTGATCATGTGCCTCATTTAAAATAGAACAGTTTGATAACTACAAATTTAAACTCTCAGAAGGAAGAATATGATTTATTTTTTTAATTAAGTGACAGCTTATTTTTAATGTTTGCTGTGCAATGAGGATCTAAACAGTGGTGGGGTGTGTGTGTGCACATCGCATGTGTGTGCGTTATGTTTGTATTTTTCTAGTGTCCCAGGGAAATATTTAAATTCACTAGTCATTTGGCCTCCAGAGCACAGCCATTTTCCCGGCTCTCCCGGGTCTAAGGAGCCTACACCTAGGATGAATGGCGAACCCCCAGGAGCCAGAGAAGCTCAAGTCTTCTGGTTCTAGATTTGCTGAGGTCTGCTCTGTTCCCCCATCCACTCTTTCCAGCCTTAGCTCTGAGACAAGGGCCACAAGACATTGGCTTATTTGTCTCTGCTAATTAATTGCTTTCTATTATGTGCTGAATGGAATAATTATGCGCGCAATCCACTAAATTCTGCTTTTATTATTAACACTTTATCTCAAAATGGTTTTCATTGAATGGGTTTTAGGAATGACTGGTGTGTGCGTGTGCATGTGTGCAGCTTTATCTAGCAGTAATTGATCTGTTGCCAAAAATTAAGCATCATAAATTTGGGAATTGGGAACATCCGGTTTTCTAGTCCTGAACCCAATGACCTTCATCACCCTTTCAGATCTACTCTGTTTTCTTATATGTTTCTGTCAGCTTTTACATGGCCTTCGGGCAATTTTGTCACTTTGAAAACATACTTTAAATTGAATGCTATTTTGGCAGTATACAAGCTATGTCTTCAATGTTAAGTGTGTATCCTCTCTTCAATACATGTTATAGTGAGAGCTCGCTTGAATGTCTAGTGACCGGATATCATCCTTGAAGACAAATTTAAGAATGGATAGTTCCCTTTGCTTTTCTAAGCAGACATGATCTGGATGTTAGCCTTCCTCAGAAAAGACTGATCCAGCTAATGGCCCTTCTCCACTGTTTTCAGTTTAAAAAAAAAACACGCAGCTGTCACTCAAGGGCATTTATCAAATTTTCTTTACCATTTTTAACCTTGCAAGTGGGTCACTGGTATAATAATGGTGTAGATTGTGGGGTATTGAAACAACTCTGGTTGGGGCACCTGGGTGACTCAGTCAGTTGAGCATCTGACTCTTGATTTCGTCTCAGGTCATGGTCCTGGGGTTGTGGGATCAAGCCCTGTGTCGGACTCCATGCTGGGGTATGGAACCTACTTAAGATTCTCTCTCTCTCTCTCTCTCTCTCTCTCTCTCTCTCTCTCTCTCCATCTTCCCCTCTCCCTGCTTGCTCTTTCTCTCTCTAAAAAATAAAAAATAAAACAAAATAAAATAAAATAAAATAAACCTGTGTTCTATTAGTTAGGAAGGAAGGAGTTTCACCAAGTGAACCTAATACAGTCCCCATCCCCCACAGCTTGAATTTAAAACTCTAGGAAAAAAGCGTAAATAGCAGCCATCAGAGGATTTGGAGAAGTAACCGACAGCAGGCAGATTGGTAGGGGAGAGTCGAGGGTGGATAAGATCCCGTTGTACGCATACAGCACATGGTCTTAATCTGTTCACCTGTTGATGGGCACTGAGATTGTTTCACAGGTTGGTTATTGTGAATAATGCAGCGATGAGCATGGGAGAGCAGATATCTCTTTGGGATCCTGATTTCAACTCTCTAAAGTAAATATCCAGAAGTGGGATTTTGGGGTCGTAGGGTAGTTCTATTTTTAATTTTTGCAGATCCTCCAAGCAGCTGCACCATTTTGCATTCCCACCAACAGTGCACGAGGGTTCCAGATTCTGCACATCTTCACCAACATTCGTTTCCTTTCGTTCTGTTTTTTTTTTTTTTTTTTGATAGTAGCTGTCCCAACAGGTGTGTGGTGGTACCTCACTGTGGTTTTGATTTGCATTTTCCTGCTGATGAGTGATGTTGAGCATCTTTTCATGTACCCATTCTCCATTTGGATGTCTTCTTTGGAAAAATCTCTATACAAAACTTCAGTGTACTATTATTATTGTTGTTGTTGTTGCTATTGAGTTGTAGACATCCCTTATGTATTTTGGAAATGAAGCCCTTTTCTGATACATGGTTTGCAAATATTTTCTCACATGCTGTAGGATGCCTTTTCACTCTCTTGATTATTTCCTTTGCTGTACAGAAGCTTTTTAGTTTGATGTAGTCCCATTTAATATTCTTGCTTTTGTTGCCTCTGAACAATATGATCGGTATCATATCCGTGGGATCGTTGCCAAGACCAACATTGTGGAGCTCCTCACTTTTTAATGATCCCAGTTGTCCAAAGGATGTGGCAAACGCAATGTGGGGAAGGGGTCTTACGGAAGCAGCAAGCTATGGAGGCAGAAGTGGGGAATGGTCAGTCTATGGAAGCCATGGGTGCTCTGAGCCCCGTTTCCATTTGCTCTTGAGGTCTCTGTGAAAGAAAGTCGGTGCATCAATGGAGAGCCCCCATCTGCCTAACCTGGAGTGGAGGATGGCCTGGACCAGGGGCAGAACCGGGGGATCATACATCTAGTACCTGTCTTGCTGATACAGACTGAGGGGCCGTCAGGGGAGATCAATGTTGGAATACGGCCTGATTCTCAACCCTCCCGAGCGGTCCATGAATTTAAAAAATGAAAATCTTGCCATCACAAGCAATCAGAAGTGAGTTCACTCACTTTTATCATACCGAGGGGAGAGATCAAATTTGGTGATGTCCTTGGCATGTGGTGCTTTTAAAAACAGACCTCTATGGCAAATAGATTTGAATGAGTGTTTAATCTTCTGTCTCCCGCTGTGGGCCCGGGAGCCAGGGCGGGGTCCAGAAAGGAACAGGCTATTTCTAACCAGGGCGAGCTCGAGCACAGGACACTTGCTCTCCACTTGGACGCCACTCAGCAAACATCCTGGATGCTTTGCACTGACAAGGGCCTTTCTCCGCAAACAGCAGAAAGGTCTGGGCAGCCTCAGAAGGAGCAAGTGTGTTTTCACCCAACAGAAAAGCCAGAGGAAGAGAAAGGAAAGGCGACGAAATACTGGGATGAGATTTCTGTTCAAAGTGCCGTGGTTGTTTTTAGTTCTGTTTCCCTGAATTACCTGGTGCATGTTAGTAATTGCTGTTTCAAAGGAAACCTTACTGGAGCAAAGTGCTACATCACTTGAGCTAGCCTAGATTTTACCCTTTCCAGAAAGTGACTTTTATCTGGAAAAAGCTAATGGAACGGCAAATACCTGGGACGCACGGCAGGGAAGAGATCTGCCGGGCAGCTGCGGTGTGCAGATCGAAGCCCACGGAGAAGTTCAGTCCAAACCTCTACGTGGCCAATATCTGTAACGCCCATAATTGCTGCTAAAAGTTCAGGGTGGCATTTTGCTGATGTGCCTAAAATAGTCTTCTTGGGGCCGTTGGATGCCGTTTGACACTACTTAAGTCATAAGGGGCAGTGATCCAGCTGAAATCTTGTCCAGTCATTTTGAGAAGTGAACTGCCATTGCAAAACCTCCTTAATTGCTCCCACATTCTTCAATAGTTCCGTTTAGCAGGGTCCTTTAAAAGGTCATTAATCAATCACTAAAGATGTGAAGGTTTTACATTTTGCTTGCTTAACAAAACACAGCCCTAACAAAATATCCCCCACCTAATTTCAGATTAGCTGATACCAGGGTGCCTCTACTAATAACCGTCAATCTCTTTAATTGTGCATTGGAGAATGTATCTGTTTAGCTCTGGGTCGATGGACAGAGGACCCGGAGTTTAAGGGCTGGGAACGAAGCAGGTCTTTTATAAGGGCACTGGAGGGATGAGAAGGTGAATATCTAAACTTTAGGATGTGAGGTCATTTGACCTTAAGTTTGATGAGGAAAAAATCTTACGCACACTTGGAAAGACCAGTAAGTCTGGACAATGCGACTTACACACAGCATGGAGGTATATTTGCAACTTGGTTCTGTTATGTTGTGGCAATATCCAATGACCTCCTTCCAGAAATAAGCCACCAACTAAGTTCAATGTTAACGTCATTGACCTGTTGGAGTGGATAACTCTCTGTCATGCGGGGGCTGTTCAGGGCATTCATTGTAGGATGTTTAGCCACATCCCTGGCCTCTCCCTCAACCCATCATGACAACCAAAAATGTCTGCAGACATCGGCGAATGTCTCCTGGGGGCAAATCTGGTCCTAATGTTGAAAGCCATTGGTCCAGATCACAGAAACATTCTTTGTCCGTGTGTTCCTGGAAACAGTTAATTTATCAAGATAAAAATATAAAGTGTATTTCAATGTGTACTGTGTCTCCTGCACGTTGGTGAACCCTTTAGAACTTCCCTTTAGAACCAGCACAGATTTTTTAAAATTTATTTATTTTTTTATTTTATTTTTGAGAGAGACAAAGCATGAGCAGGGAAGGGGCAGAGAGAGAGGGGGAGACAGCATCTGAAGCAGGTTGCAGGGTCTGAGCCGTCAGCACAGAGCCTGATGCAGGGCTTGGACCCACAAACTGTGAGATCATGACCTGAGCCGAAGTCGGACGCTTATCCGATGAGCCACCCAGGCTTCCCTACATACATCACAGGTATGTTTAAATGTGTGTACTTTCACATCTATGTACCAAAACCAACCTGTCTCTGGGTAGGCTCTTTATCAACTTTTCTTTGGGGAAGGAAAAAAAAGAACAGAGTAAATTCATGCGGCTAACAGAGATGAAAACATAAGTTGGAATGGTGACGCAGCAAAATATCCGGGGCAGAAGTCCAGCCCGAAGCGTGTGCTCTCAAATTAGGCAGATCAGGTTTCAAGAGCTGGCTTCCCCACCTGGCGACCCGGTGGCCTCGGGAAGGCCTCCTAAACTACCTGCCCTTGGTGTTCTCTTCTTTGCAAGGGGGGTGGTCGCAGTCTTGCCTCTGGGGATGTTGTCGGTCCCGGGTGGGGGGGGGGGTGACACAGGTGGGGCTCTTGGGAGCGGGCACGGCTTGGAAGATGTGCCTAGGCACGCTGGTTGCTGTCACTATGGTCATCTTCACGGCTGCCGCCTCAAGGCTCTGTGTTTCCATCCGTTTACTCATCTGCCTTCCGTATCCACCTGCGAGTCTCGGGAGAGCAAGGTCCATGGGTTACCTGTCGCTGTCTGTCCAAAGCCTCACTCAATGCCTGGCCCGGGAGGCTCTTGATACGTGCTGATGTAGCAAATGCAGACGGACAAACGGACAAGGAGAAGGAACAAGCGATAGAGAGTGAGGCACAGTTTGAGTAAGAGACAGTTGCTGGGCGAACGCAAGATGCTCCCATACCTGCCGGAGCCCAGGTGACACCACTCAGTTTCCAAACAAGGGACGGCTCAGGTCACCCAGCACAGCTAGGCTCCCCCCGCCCCCCCCCCCCCACACTCTTGCCAGCCACACACTTCCTGGGCAGAAACAGCCTGGGAAGGACATAATCAGCCACCTAGGGTGTCCACCTGCTTATAGCACATAGTTCTCCTTGGAGAGCCACAATGCCTTGAAACATATGGGAAACTTTCGCGACTTGCTCTAAAAATAACAAATAGTAGGTTGATCTTCCAGGGGACATTAGGAAACCGAAGTCCTTTCAGATTAACAAGCAGATAGGGAGCACAGTAAATATTTTTCTGAGAACGTATTTGTTTTAAAGGCAGAGATAGGCTTCAGAGTGATTTTGCAGTATGTTTCCTTTTGTTCCCCTCACAAGTGGAAATTATAGTCATGGAGGTTTTGCATGCACTATTCTGTAGCTTGTAAAATTGTGAAGAACCGGGGAAAACCATGAGATACGGCAGGTTTTGCTCTGTTCTCCCGGAATCCAGCACAAAACAGAATTTTCAATGTTAAAGCTTCAGCAAGGAGGGAGGCAAGAGGTAGGAGGGGAAGGACGTCGCCTTAAGTAGAAGCAGGAAAAGAAAGCTTCTTTGTAGCACTGATCCACGCAGAGAGCACTAATCACGGGGCCCCTCTCCTCCGAAGTCTGCCCGTTGCTTTCCTTTCCTGAAGAGGAGACGGAAGGTGGGTCACGTCCTAGGGTTTTCAAGAGTCCTGAGGTTATCTCTAACAATATAAATATTCCAGCAAGATCACGCACCTTCCTTTCTCCGGCTTTCATTCCAGCTCACTGCCACGGAAAGCAAACGCCCAGTGGTGTATATCGGGGTCCCTGCGATTCTTGAAAACAAGCAATTGTTTGGGAGAGAGACTCCCTTACCTGATGTTTGATCATGAATAAATGAAAAGTCTCAGGATCACAGAGGAATAAGACAGTGGTTTCTGTTTGGAAAATGGGAGAGGGTTTGAAGCCTTTATCTGCCCTTTGTGTGCGTGCGTGCCTGTGTGCCTGTGTGTGCCTGCGCGTGTGTGTGCGTGCGTGCGTGTGTATGTGGCGAAGATTGCTGGTTAATAATGCATTCACTTCTCTGCTTTCAGTTCCAGATCCATTATTATCCAGAATCAGGTTCTGATTTAAGTGCAGGTAAATTGACGTTGACAAGCACTGTTGATAGCAGGCTATTTCTAAAACTTAAGAGTGAAACAGGCAGTTCCATTTGCAAACGGATGCAGAGGCGGTAAACCAGAGACCAGAGATCACGACTGCGGGGGCTCCAAGATCGTCAGGACCCTTGGCCGCAGGCCCAGGTGGCCTCTAGGTGACAATGAGGCCCCAAGTCCATTTTCAGGAATACGTGTTAGAAATCTTTTGTGCTGTTGCCTCATGTGGACTAGAGATGAACATTTTAGGGTCCACAGAGTAGCACGGATTTTCTTACTCACATCTTTATTATGAACGTAGTCAATCTGAGAACATAATGAATCAATAAGCATATTTTCATTCTAAGTGAAACAGTACCGAGCGTAGGTTGGGCCCACGTATTAAACATCGCCCTGTACTTATGTAACAAAAACTCAGAACAATGAAGTGAGTTGCTTCAGCCTGAACAGCTATTTAGAGATAGAGCCAGGCCCAGGATGCAGGTCTCCGGAGACCATGTCTAATTATCTTTCTCTTGATCAAGAGGAGGATTTTATATCCACAAAAATAGAAGAAAAGCAGAAATTATGTCACCGTTCTGTTTTTATTTTTGTTTTCCACATTACCCCCACGTAGTAACAGCTTCACATACAGAGAAAAATGGCACACGTTTGAAACACACACACACACACACACACACACACACACGTTTAAAATAAATGTGTCATTTCTTTTGTTAAAGTGTCCACGTTCTCATGGTTCTTACTGGCTGCAGTGCATTTCTGTGTTTTCTGGGGACCCTCTCGTACTTGGACCGCTCTCTGGAGCTATGGGAGCTAACGGAAGAGAAGAACATTTTCATACAGCCCAAGAGTGTGAGATCAGATAATTTGATCATCAGGGGCCACCAGGCTCCTTCCCTGCAAGCTTTGAGGAAAAATGACATGAATAAGCCAGAATTTGATTTTCTTAATCACGCCCTGAAGGATGAACCTGGATGCCTCGGTGCTTTATTGCATGCCCTGAGGTACATTAAAAATGAGTTTATCTTTCTCTAGTTGGATCCCCGACGTACGGACAGAAGCAGGCCCGTGTCTCTCACTGCACGCTGGGGGTGCACAGGTTACAGGCAGTGTCGGGGGGAGCCCGCAGCAGCCGATCCAGGACAAGGAGTGGCACGGGCGTCAGAGGGTCCCAGTAAATGCTGGGAGGGTTTGGATTGCTACCGGCAAATCAGACGGGGCGGCCCGGGCATCACGGGATGCTGGGTACAGCTCAAGTCCGCATTATTGCATGAGTAGCCACCGATTTTGCCTGAACTGGGCTGTTTCCCTCTCTTGGCCTTCTGTTCCGCTCCAGGAGGAAAAATCGGAAAGATCACCGATCTTTCAGCGAGAGTGTTTCTCTCTCTGGCAGGTCGTATACCCTCGCCACGTAGCTAAACTGAGGAATTCGGTGTTCAGTTACTCATTTATGTGTCTGAACGGAGCTGTTCTGAGCCTGGGGCTGGGCCACGCCTGGAACCGGCTGGGGGTGGGGAGACTCGGACGGTGGGTAGAAACTGGGCTGCAGGACCCTGAGCTGGGGCAGGAGAAGGACACCCGGGAGGAGGTGCCAAACCCCGGGGGCTCGCGGGCGAGGCAGATGCACCATCTGTGCTGGGTTGGGGTGGGCTTGGTGGCCGAGGCTGGGAGCTGTCGCGTGTCCACTTGCCCGCAGGTCTCCCTGCTAAGCTCCCTTCAGGCGGACAGGAGGCTGCAGGGGTGGGGGAGGGGGATTTCACCGGCTGTAACATCAAGGGAGCCTCTGAGGACATCACTTGGTGTTTGTTGTTTTTATCCCTATGGTTACCTTGTTATTACAAATGGTAATGATTTTTAATTCATATGCATTTTTCTTTTAAAACAAATGTTACAAGTGATACAGGCATTTCAGTTAGAAAGTGAAGGACTCGGTAGTGGCTGGTTTGTGGATGTGATGAGCGCGTATAAGACGCGGAGGCCCTCACCCCTTGTCTCCTGACTCCGGGGAGGTCCCAAGAGCAGGGGACACAGGTGTCCGGGCAGGGCCCAGGGGGCAGGGTGGGGACGCGAGGGTGACGCCGTCCGCAGGGAACACGGGGCCGGGCAGAGATGCCAGCTAGTGCCACGTCCCGCCAGAGAGCTCGGCAGGGGAAGGAGCAAATGCAGGGGCCAAGGGAAAGCCGTGGGTTTCCTGGTGCGAATGTGCTCGCAGGGCCGCAAGTCTGGGATGTGGGCAGCCACTCACTGCTTAGTGGCACTTTCTACACTAAAAAGCAAATCCTCTGAAACGCCCCATTAGTAATATAAACATCAGCTCATGTCTTCTCATTCGAAAGACAAACATCAGAATGTCAAACGCCGCATTGTTTTCTAAATTCAAAATCCACACACAACTCTCTCTGGGGGTAGAAAGGAAAGGGGGGGTCTCAGGGAGAGGCAGGGGCCAGAGAAGGAGGGAGGCGTGAGGACAGGAGGGCCTCTGGGAGAGGGTCTGGGCTGGGGACGCCCTGGGAGGCACAGTCCTCCTGGAGCAGGACCTCAGGGTGCTTCACCCCCACGGTGCACGACCTTCGAAACTCGCAGACCCACTGGCCTCCTCGTGCACGTGGCTGGGGTGCATGTGGAACACGCTCCAGATCTGGGGACAACTCGGGGCCTCATAAATCACAGCTTCTAAAACATTCCAACCGTTTGACACAACATTTCCATTTCTAGCAACGTTTCCCTTGGGAGATACTCAAGGAGATACAGAAAGGTGCATGTAGGAAGAGACCCCTCAGTGTTTTCATGACAGAAAAACAGGAAACGGAGACTCCTGATGAGGACGTGGTTAAATAAGTTGCATTTCTGTATTTTAAACTGGGCCATGGAGCGCTTGGGCGGCTCAGTCGGTTGAGCGTCCGACTTCGGCTCAGGTCGTGATTTCAGGGTTCATGGGTTCGAGCCCCACGTCGGGCTCTGTGCTGACAGCTCGGAGCCTGGAGCCTGTTTCGGATTCTGGGTCTCCCTCTCTCTCTGCCCCTCCCCTGCTCGTGCTCTGTCTCTCTCTCAAAAAAAAATAAACATTAAAAAAATTAATAATAATTTTAAACTTTGGCCATTGGAGGTGCTATTTTGTTTCAACTATTTTTGTGGAATCTGAAAACCTCCCCAGTTATTTACTAGGATTTTTTTTTCTTTAAATCTCTTTATTTTAACTTAAGTAGTGCTTAGATCTAATCCTAACAATAATTCTATGCGATTATTGGCTTGATATGCTACTTCTATAATTTTTCAAGCCAAATTAAAATACATAATGATTAAAATAAAGACATTTTTATCCGCATACTACTGAAGATCACTCGGAAATTACCAGCAGTTAAAATATCCCACTTTGGGAAGTAATTAGGTATCACCCCGTGTGTCACTTTGCAGCCATTGACACAATGCTGTAGTTAATTGATGGGGACAAGCTTATCCCACAGCTATTACTGAGGGGTTGTTACATGGTGGCATGTTTTGTCCTGGAAACAGAGTGAAATTTCTGAAAGATTACTGATGGAATAAAAACAACAGATTACAAAACAATGTACCATTATTTCATTGTTGTA
This sequence comes from Leopardus geoffroyi, assembly GCF_018350155.1. Lineage (NCBI taxonomy): Eukaryota > Metazoa > Chordata > Mammalia > Carnivora > Felidae > Leopardus > Leopardus geoffroyi. Next base: position 2,770,980 of record NC_059336.1, read on the forward strand.
AGAAACATGCTGTCTCTTTCTACACACACACGCACATAGATGCACACACATATGCACACACGCACACACACACGCACACACACATGCACACATATACACATAGATGCACATACAGATGCACACATGCATGCACACACAGGTGCACAAATACACACATGCACACACATACACACTCACACACACATATGTACACACATATGCACACACATGCACACACACATGCATAAGCACAACCAAAGGCCTTGAAGGAGAGACCCCAGTGTTTAAGTGTGGTTTGCTGTGCACATCACAGGTGATGCTCTTTGTATGTGGAGACGTTCCACTTTACCTAGGACAGACGACTACTCACAATAAAATGTGAAACACTAAACACAGGGAAATAGACGGATGCCTCTCTTCTCCCCGGCTTCCAGGAAAACCCTCCGCTTCCGAGTTCCTGTCACATTCAGTTGATGGCATGTGTGGGACCCTCCATGGTGACAGCTGGTTTCTGCCACTGACTCTGATCCTAGTTGGTGGTCTCTGTGCCTACAGTCCCCAGTTACCAGAATGCCTCTACTTGTGGGGTACATGGGGGCAACAGTTTACTTTTATTTTTTTGAATTTTTTTATTACATTTATTTATTTTTGATAGAGAGAGACAGAGCACAAGTGGGCGAGGGGCAGAGAGAGAAGGAGACACAGAATCCGAAGCAGGCTCCAGGCTCCGAGCTGTCAGCACAGAGCCCGACGCGGGGCTTGAACGCATGAACCGTGAGATCATGACCTGAGCCAAAGTTAGACACTCAACCGACTGAGCCACCCAGGCCACATGGGATTCTTGTAGGTCAAGTTCCAGGTTGCCACAAACTTCAGCATCCATGCTGCCTCACTCTGTTAGTGAGGAGAAAGGTCGAGGCTGGGAAGGCTCCAAGTTCTGGCCGATATTAGATTGAAGGCGGCTTCCCCATTTCACCGACCACCACATGAAACTATCCAGGGCACCCTTATGTCACTTTCTTTGCTTCCTAGTGTCAATTGGAGAACAGAGAATCCCAGTAAGACCTCCTCCTAGACTCTCAGCAGAACATCTAAAATCTGTCAAGGGCTTCTGTTATGTATTCTGCATTTAAAAAGTAAAAAACAAAATACAAAGGGAATTCTAGGAGCCAAAGAACCTGGGAAGAACATGATCATGAATTTTCCTCTTGTCCTAAACAGCCACCTTTGCCTTCCCAAGTGCACTTCGGTCCATTAACAACTGGGGGTTCTCATGAAGAGGAAAACAGGGCTGTGATGGAGGCCCCATTTGCTGTACCTTGGGCACGAATCACTGCGGTCCTGGGCCTTGGGCAATCACTGTGCCGTTGGCATTTTCTTTCAAGAAATGAATATTTATGCTTTTAGCAATAATCTTAGATGCTAGTGGTGCTTAGGCTGCGGGTGGTAGGAAATTACAAGAGGAGTCGAAAGATTCCACCCTGGTGCCTGGGTCCTGAGAAATGCCCTACTTTTGAGTGGCAGTGGGACCTGTTTAATATGATAGGGGAATGTCACTCTCGTGATTAGGTTATGTTACCTGGCCAAGACGAGGGAATTATGTAGGTGATAGAGTCAAGGGTCCTAATCAAGTGACTTTGAGTTAATAAAAGGTGGCTTATCCTGGCGGGTCTAATATAATTAGATGAACTTTTTAAACACGGATCCAGAGGTCAGAGATGGAAGAAGTCGAAGAGATGTGAAGGACCAGACACACTCTCCCGCTGCCCTTGGAGAAGCAAGACACCATGACGTCTACCGCTGGAACCATCCATCATCTGAGCTTAGGAGTGGACCCTGAGCCTCAGGTGAGACTCCAGCATGAAAACATCTTGATTTCGGCCAGATGAGACCTCAGTAGAAGCCCCAGCTAAGCAGAGCTTGAACCACTGAGCCAAGAAACCGTGGTAACGAGTTAGTAGCAGTGTGAGTGCTGCCGGCATCCGCCATGTTCGCGGACAGCTCACACAAGGTGCTTGCTTCCTCCCTGGGGCAGCGGTGTGCCAACAAAGGCCTTTCCATCCCAGCAGGATGGATGGGAATTTATCCCTCCCTCAATGGGCTCTGGGATCCCAGCTGTGGTGGGGAGGTCTCTGCTCTGGGCTTGCCTGGATCCGGGGCCTGGAACTGTCCCCTGGAACCCACATGGCAGGTTCCCAGTATGAGAAGAACTGAGTGTTCAGATGCTGTTGAAGGACCTACCTGCCTAGGCTATTCCTGTTGGCCAACCATCAATTCCCCTTCTCTGCCTTTTGGTAGTTGGAGGCATTAATGCGCGGAAAGTCATTCTTACCATGGATCAGAAGCTCGCCTATTTCTGTGCTGTTCCTCTCCCGACTTGGGAGGGTTCTCCCTCCTGGGTGCCTCTTCCCGCCTCAAGGCTGACACGTCTTCTTTCTGTTTGTCTTTCTGGTCTCCTTTCTCAACTCTAAACATTTGTTTCAAAATGAGAAAACAACAGCAAAACAAAGATGATGAACTACCTTTGGTTGTCGGAAAGTCTCCAACAGCGCCTGTGTCACGGGACAGCGATTCGTACCAGGAGGCTCTCCTCTGCTGGCCCTTTGCCTCCCTCAGCCACGCCTGGGTTCTCTTTCCCCTGATTGCACCAGAAGGAGAGAAGAAGGGAAGAGCTTCATGTCATTATAAAGTAGCTACCCCGAAGCACGCTCTAGCCATTTTCCCCAACAGCACTCCTTTTGACAGCTTCTCCCTCGGGCTTGGCTGACCTCTGTGTGGCAGGGCCTGTGCCCAGCCCTCTGTGGTGTCTGTTTGTGGCACAGTACCCGTACTAGATTCTGGTAAGTCACCCGGAGACCTTGAGACCCAGGCACGAAAGTCTGCCTGCGGGGAGGATGCAAGTTTCCAAGTAAGGAGTCGGGGAAAGTGGGAGCCGAAATATGAATATCAGGGCTTTGGGGATTATTTTTAGGGTCTGTACTTTTTAAGTGGAAACAACTATTTCAATACAAAGGTGTTGTTAGAATGTCTTCACATTGAAAGGCTAAGACCCGTCTCTTATCTCAGGAGTCAATGGACTTATTTTTAAACCACCGCATCTCACCTTTCTCTGGAATCACACCTCTGAGTTCACGGTGTAACCGTGTTTGGGGATGTGAATTAAATGTTCCTTTAGGGCCTCATTTAGGGCTAATGGGAAAGACTCTGATAGAACCTCCCTGGAGAATCCAGCGCCAACCCCTGTGATTAGCTGAATTAATTTAACTGAACACGTCAGCGGAAAGCTATGCCTCTAGGTGAAGTTTGTGTGTGAGCCATTCCCCCAGGAGCTGGGAGGATCTACAAGGACAGACTGGGCCCGTTCGACATGAAAGTTCTTGCTGTGACAGTGTCCTCAGAAGAGATGTTGAATGTGGACAATGTGCCATGTTACGTGTGGGTTCACAGAGACTGAGCCAGCCAGTGTAGCACAATGACCACCAACCTTTATGACAATGTGCAAACTACAGCCTCTGGTGGCCCTGACAGCTGCCAGGACGCTGGGACGCTCAGTTTCTCCCCCGAATGTTCACATTCCAGAGGACCGTGTGAGACATAACCAAGCGGAAGGCTACAGAGAGGGCCAGAAGCCCGGGGTGGGAGTGGAGGTGGGGTGGGGCTGGGTTTCAGAGCATTGTAGACCTACACCTCATTCCTGCCTCCACCACCTCTCAACCAGACCCCTCAATGGGTCTCATCTGTGTCCGGGGCTAATGAAAGCACCTGTCTTCTCTTAAAACTATGAGTGGGAATTAACCAAAATGTTCTGTGGCCTGACAGCTGCAAGTGGAAGTTTCCCCAGAGTGAAATCACAGCTTGGGTTCGACCCCCATTCTCCAATCGTTTCCACCATCAGTCTCCAAGGATCCTTGGAGAGAAGTGGCTGATTCTGGGACCGGGGCAGAAATACACAAGATGAGCCTGGAGCTTTGTGTAAGGCAGAAAGTGAGAAAGTACTAAAAAAAAAAAAGAAAAAGAAAAGAAAAAGAAAAAGAAAAAGAAAAAGAAAAAACAGAAAGCAACCAAAGTTGAAATAAGCCTTCAATGATGGGGTTGTGTCAGAGACACACAGGAGCCATTGGAAGGATCACCCAGTGGCCAATGCTGGGCAAGTGTGAACAACTAAATAAAGGAGTATGGGAGTGTAACACGAATAAGGATGCACAAGTCCATGTTGATGTGATACATGTTGCGTAATTAAGTGAGAGAGGGAAGACAAATCTCTTGTGCAGAAGAATTCCAAATGAGTGGATTCAGAAAATCCGTTCAAGGAAATGGAGCATAACCCCCAACCCTTTATGTCTGGGGAAAGTACGGCGTGGAGGGGAAAAGGGTGACCACAGTGGAGAAGCCAGGCAGGCACGACCCTAGGCTAGGTCATCGAGGTCAACATCAACATGGTAAGTCATGCCCACAGCACACACCCTCGATGCGTATGATGTGATGAAAGGAACTTCTTCTCAAAACCAACGCCCTCCCGGATGACCCAGCAGTTACACGACTAGGCATTTATCCAAAGGGTACAAAAATGCTGATTCAAAGGGACACATGCACCCCAACGTTTATAGCAATGCTACTGACAATAGCCAAATAATGGAAAGAACCCACATGTCCATCAACTGATGAATGGATAAAGAAGTGTGGTGTGTGTGTGTATGTGTGTGTGTATACACACACACATACACACACAAATACATATATATATATATATATATATATATATATATATATATATAGGCTTTTTCCAAATCTTGCCATTTGGAATGATGTGAATAGAACTGGAGGGCATTATGCTAAGTGAAATAAGTCAGTCAGAGAAAGACAAATATCATATGATTTCACTCATATGTGGAATTTAAGAAACAAAACAGATGAACATAAGGGAAGGGAAGGAAAAATAAGATAAAAACAGAGAGGGAGCCAAACCATAAGAGAGTCTTAACTATAGAGAACAAGCTGAGGGTTGCTGGAGGGGAGGCGTGGGGGGGAGGGCTAAATGGGTGATGGGTACTAAGGAGGGCACTTGTTGGGGTGAACACTGGGTGTCATACGTAAGAGTTGAATCACCCGGTTCTACTCCTGAAAGCAATACTACACTGTATGTTAACTAACTTGAATTTGAATAAAAAACTCAATACCCTTAGCCCAACCATGACCAAAACATCAGACAGACCCCATTTGAGGGATGTTCCACAAAATCTCAAACTGGTGCTTCTCCAAACCTTTAAAGTCATCAAAAACAAGGGAAACTCACAGCCAAGAGGCATCTAAGGAGACATGATATGTACATGTAATGTGGTGTCCCAGACCTAGTTGTGGAGGGGAAAAAAAGTAAGATATTAGGTAAACATTAAGGAAACCTAAGTGTGGGATTCGGTTAATAATGATGCGTCAGCACTGGTGGAGGGACCCATGCGCCATGCTAACATTAAGACGTTTATGACAGAGGAAACTATGTGTGTGTGGTACATGGGAGCCCTGTGTACTGTTTTCACAGTATGTCCATGAACCTAAAACTATTCTAGAAATAAAAAGCCCATGTTAAAGAGAAGCACAATGTGAGTTGAGCTATTATTATATTGTACACCTGAAACTAATAGACAACTATTAATTATACTTCAATAAGAAAAGCAAAAGAATCACGGAAATTTGTTGTAAAAATTTCAATTCATTCCAAACATAATATATTGTACTTTTCCCCATAAAATTCAGATTCAAAAACTAATCTGGAAAATAAACATCGGTGTTTCTTGAAGGCACATTTTCGGTAAAAACAAAACCACAAAGACAAAAGAACCACGGTGAGGACTGTTTGGGACAATGTCCTGAGATTATCTTAATAGAAACATATTTCAAATATAATGACTGCCTTTTATTTTGGGATCATGCCCGGGTTGCTAGAGGGCAGGTCTGGGAGGAAGGCCTTTATGGGCTGTTGAGGACAGTTCTCGACAGACTTCCTTCCTGAAAGTTTTCATTGTGATGATCTCTAAGTGATGGATGACAAGACTGAGGCTTACAAAGGTCAAGTGCAATGGGGCGTCTGGGTGGCTCAGTCGGTTGAGCGTCCGACTTCAGCTCGGGTCACGATCTCGCGGTCCATGAGTTCGAGCCCCGCGTCGGGCTCTGGGCTGATGGCTCGGAGCCTGGAACCTGCTTCCGATTCTGTGTCTCCCTCTCTCTCTGACCCTCCCCCATTCATGCTCTGTCTCTCTCTGTCTCAAAAATAAATAAACTTAAAAAAAAAAGGTCAAGTGCAAAGTTCAAGGCCACCCTCACACTGTGAGGAAACAGCTCCATTCTGCTTGCACTGTTGGCTGCAAGATCGTTTGGATGAAAATAATTATCTTTTAAAAAATTTTTTTTAATGTTTTATTTTTGAGAGAGAGACAGAGTGCAAGCAGGGGGGGGGGGTGCAGAGAGAGAGGGAGACACAGAATCCGAAGCAGGCTCCAGGCTCCGAGCTGACGCGGGGCTCAAACTCATGGGCTGTGAGATCCTGACCTGAGCCAGAGTCAGATGCTCAGCCTACCAAGCCACCCAGACACCCCGAAAATAATGATCTCTTCAATGAAGATGCTGAAGAGAGGAATTATTTAAATAGGAAATGAAAACACTTCCTTCTTTTGAAACATGTTCTCGTCTTGGCGGTGGGGCGCTCTCTCTGCCCCTTCAACCTCAGCAGGTAAGATTGGGAAATTACTCCTGGTTGTGTAGTGGTGAATCCATTACGGAGCGTGCTGAAACCCACTGTACGGCTTTATGGGATTGAACATTGTTCTTTACGTCCTGTCTTACTGAGCTATTAAAAACTAAATACCTGGGATGATAGTATTGAACAATTACAGAAGTTGCCGCCTACAAGGCCATCACAACGATGTGCGTGCGGGAAGGCTCCTTGGAGCCGCGCACCCAAGCATATCACGGGGCATCGTAACAGATGACCGCACTTCCCCGCCACTGTTGCTGGTGGCTGTGTGGGGACAGGTGCGATCACCCCTGCCTTTTCTTGAGCCAACACCCACACGGAACTCGGCGGCACGTCTCACTGCGTTTTCAGCCCAGAGACGTCTTGTGGTGTCTGCAGCTTTGCCCACTGAGAAATGAGCCATCAGACTTGATATTATCTGACTTTCTGCAAAGCAAATTTGCAGTTCCGAGTGCTGTGGGGAATGTTAATGTCCAATGATATATGGTGGATGATTCAACCTGGGATAAGTTTTGGAATGTTAACTTAGGTTCCCCCCAGAGATGGTTTATTAATACATGCTCTAGTCTATGGGATCAGGATTATAAATCAGACTCTATTTAACTTGGCTTAAATTGTGCTACTGTGTCTGATCCTATCTTTGCACAGTTTCTAAATCTGCCGAGAAACTTCTTGAAAAATATACAGAAAATGAAGTTTCTATGGCAAAGTAATTTGTTTTACCCCCGGAAAACTGGAAAAGAAAGAAACCATCCTGGCCAGCCTCTGTCTGTACAGGTTCTCCTCCCGCACAGGGCTTTGACTCGCTCAGTGCACAATGGTGTGAGGGGTGTGGGCAGCTCCATCAGCCAAGGATGGAATCCAGGCAGTACTTAGTAGAGAGAACAGACATGGTGCTCATTTTCCAGAACACATGACGACTCATCAGAGTCATACAAGTCATACAGAGCTACAAATTCCCATTGTCCATATTCCATTCAGTACGTTGGCACCCAACCCCCCCCACGACACCATATTCCCAATGTTGGAGAAACGCCAATGACACACGTGTAGGTTCAGTCAGTGAAAGTTAGGTAATTCTGAGGCTTCATTCTCAACACCAGCCTTCCATCTCACGTGATCTGAAAGGAGACTGTGGCCAAATCCAAGAGAACCTACTTTCAAATCTGAATATCCACACTGTCCTCAGAATGAGACAAAAATGCCAAAGGGAGGGAGACGCTGCCCTTTTTTTTTTTATTAATACTGTTGACATTCGAGATTTCAGGGGGAGCGTTTTGCAATGTGACAGTGGGGTCCAGATTTTCAAGAACAAGACAAAATTTTAGGTCCAAGGGTGCAAAGCAATAAATTCTACCAGACAGTGCTGTCTGCTCCCATCAGCCTTCGGGGGGGGGGGGTGGCACAGAGCTTGGAGTTTTACCTTCTCTGTGCCTACTCCTCCTCCAATTGTCACATGAACTCACCCGAGGAATATGCCCCTGTCCCCAGGAATCTTTTATCTTTAGCTGTTTGTCCTGACCAGGCTGGGGTGAAGGCATCTCTACCCAATGACTCCAAGGTGTGGCTGAGAAGTGGCCAGATACACAGCTGGAGCTCAGCTCGGGGACAAGCAGAGCTCAGAAGTCTCAGAGCATCTCTGGCTCTCTGTTCTGTGCCCTCCACTGACTGGGAAACCCGATTTGGGGGCACTGCTGCATGGAAGGGTGACCCCTCTTCCTCCCTGGCCCACAGGATGGACCCTCAGAAGCTGCAGAGGGTTGGATCAGTGGAGATACCTAAACTCAGCCTGGGGAATCACATTCCTGCCCTTCAGGAATCTGGAATTGTAGGGTGGGAGAAAAGGAGCTGTCTTTGGGCCTGAAGGAAATAATGACGTAGTAGGTAGAACCATTGTGTCGGATGAGAAGGAAGTTTCTGTGTAGCAAGCAGCAGGGGTGAGGAAGGCCCTCCCAGAGCTGGTCCTGACTGTCCGGAGGCCCCACTCTGCTGTTTGCAGGCACCTGGGATTCACGAGACAAGACAAGCCCTCATAGTTGGTCCATCTTTCCACTGCTTGCAACAAGGTCTGTGCTCCCAGGGTTCCATACTCTGCCTCTTAAAGCAAATATCTGTTTTGGGGCTTCGAGTCAGCAACCACCAAGCCCCCAGCGCAAGAGTGGGGGGCCATCTCCCAAGGCAGGTTCACTGGCTATTGTCCTGAGAGGAGGTGCAAACGAAGGTGGGGCCAGCCCGCAGCGGGCTGGAAGGCTCGGAGCCTGGAGTTTCCCTGGTGGCTCTTTCACCAGCCGCCTGTCCCACCTGGTCTTGGTTCAGGGTCTCGGAAAGATGCGGGAGGCCAGGAAGCTGTGGCCAGACCGTGCTTCAAACAGGCAGATATGTGACCCGGGAACGGCGTGTCCCCTGCCTTCTGTTCCCTTCCTCAGTGCCACCACGTCCACTACCAGCATGGCCACACCCATGCCACGCGCTCTGCACAAGCCACTCCCTGTGCCCAGCAAACGTCCTCTCCCCAACAAGTAGTTACTGAGTACCCAGTGCGATCAGCGTCCCGTGAATTCACTCATGCCTCCGTGACACCGGCATCATCTTAGCCAAGGGTTTTGTGCCCTTACTAGATGTCAGCCACTGCTCTAAGTCTTTGTAAGAATTAACTCGTTCGAGGGTGCTCGGTGGCTCAGTCAGTTGAGCGTCCGACTTCGGCTCAGGTCATGATCTCTCGGTTCACCAGTCGAGCCTCGCGTCGAGCTGCCTGCTGTCAGCATGCAGCCTGCTTCAGATCCTCAGTCTTCCTCTTTCTCCCCCACTCTCTCTCTCTCTCTAAAATAAATAATTAAAACATTAAAATAAATTAAAAAAAAAAAAAGAATTAACTTGTTCAAGGGACCCTGGATAGCTCAGTGGGTAAAGCATCCAACTCCTGGTTTTGGCTCAGGTTATGATCTCATAGTTCGTGAGTTCAAGCCCCACACTGGCTCTGCACTGACAGTGCAAAGCCTGCTTGGGATTCTCTCTCTCCCTCAATCTCTCTGTCCCTCCCCAGCTTCCTCTCTCTCTCTCTCTCTCAAAAAATAAATAAATAAACATAAGCAAAAAGAATTAACTCGTTCAATCAATCCTCAAGAACACTCTGTGTGATTCCCGTTGTTACCTATCTACATTCCGAGGACCAGAGACACTCAGTAAGTGGCCTGACTGTGAACAAATCACAACAAAAGTGAGCACAGGGCCCCCCGAGCGGAAGTGGCTGGTTTCTAGAGTAATCCGTGAGACCCCAGGGTAACTTTGATGGCGAAGGCCCACATCTTGTCCTGGGCTTACTGTCACCAGCCGTGCCTCCCTACCCACGCCAAGCTCCAACATTCAGATTCAAACCACGTAATAATCACCAAGCATCGCATAGACGTCTGGTTTCGGCATACATTACAGGATCAGCCAACTGTGTCTTCCACCATGCTGGACAGATTATGTTGCCTTTCCCCTGGCAGCCTGAGCTGAAATTTGCCACTGAAAATGTAACGACTTCAGTTCTCAATAAAGGTAAAAAGGAAGTGGAGAACACCCCCATGCTCCTTATAGTTATTTGGGTGTGTGACGGCAGACAGAGGAAGAGAGAAGAGACCGCAAGCTATTTCGAATCCTCAGCCTTATTGGATCAATTAATACCATCGATCTGCACCAAAAACCATCATTCTTTCATTTATTCACCCCTCCATCCACCAGGCGTTTATCAAGGTTCTATGGCGTAGAAAGCAGTATTCCAGATTTTCTGAAGACAAATGGTTCAAAATTGCATTGAAGACCTGTTCTCAAGAAGATCACTGTTCAACGGGGAAGAAAAAAATGCATCTGTGTGGACACACACACACACACACACACACAAGGCGCGGCAGAGCTGTGCCACCGGACATGGAGAGAAATGCCTGTAGAATGTGGGGCCTGCTTCACCTGGGAGCTGGGGAGGTGTGTGTCACAGAGCCAGGCAACACTGGCATTTTTTTTTATATATCAAGTTAGTTAATATACAGTGTAGTCTTGGCTTCAGGAGTAGAACCCAGTGATTCATCTCTTACATAGGACACCCAGTGCTCATCCCGAAAAGTGCCCTCCTTCATGCCCATCATCCATTTAACTCACCCCCACCCAACCACCCCCTCCAGCATTCTCCACAGAGCTAGAACAAGCAATCCTAAAATTTGTATGGAACCACAAAAGACTCCAAATAGCCAAAGGAATGTTGGAAAAGAAAACCAAAGCTGGAGGCATCAGAATCCTGGACTTTAAGCTGTGTTACAAAGCTGTAATCATCAAGACAGCATGGTATTGGCACAAAAACAGACACACAGATCAATGGAACAGAATAGAGAACCCAGAAATGGACCCACCAAGGTACGGCCAACAAACCTTTGACAAATCAGGAAAGAGTATACAATGGAAAAAGACAGTCTCTTCAGCAGGTGGTGCTGGGAAAACTGGACAGCAACATGCAGAAGAATGAACCCGGACCACTTGCTTACACCACACACAAAAATAAACTCAAAATGGATGAAGGACCCAAACATAAGACAGGAAACCATCAAAATCCTTGAGGAGAGAGCAGGCAAAAACCTCTTTGATCTTAGCCACAGCAACTTCTTACTCAGCACATCTCTGGAGGCAAGGGAAACAAAAGCAAAAGTGAAGTACTGGGACCTCATCCAAATAAAAAGCTTCTGCACAGCGAAGAAGACAATCAGCAAAACTCAAAGGCAACCGACAGAATGGGAGAAGATATTTGCAAATGACATATCAGATAAAGGGTTAGTATCCAAAATCTATAAAGAACTTATTAAACTCAACACCCAAAAAAACAAATATTCCAGTGAAGAAATGGGCAAAAGACATGAATAGACACTTCTCCAAAGACGACATGCAAATGGCCAACCGACACATGAGAAAATGCTCAACATCACTCATCATCAGGGAAATACAAATCAAAACCACGGTGAAATACCTAACCTCACACCTGTCAGAGCGGCTAAAGTTAACTCAGGAAACAGAGGTTGGTGACGATGTGGAGCAACGGGAACCCTCCTGCACTGCTGGTGGGAATGCAGACTGGTGAAGCTGCTCTGGAAAACAGCGTGGAGGTTCCTCAAAAAACTAAAGTAGAGTTACCTTACAACCCAGCAATTGCACTACTAGGACTTTATCTAGAGGATACAGGAGTGCTGATTCGAAGGGGCACGTGCACCCCAATGTTTATTGCAGCACTTTCAACAACAGTCACGGGCATGTTTGAGTGCAGGAGCAGCAGGAGGATGGCTAATGGGTCAAGAAGAACAGGACTCGTTCATGTGGATGAAGGGCATTTACCTTCTGTGGGATCACACACGTGAAGGCAGGTTTAATTCGTTCCTAGAAGGCTTACCAGGCTAAGGAGGTTATATTGTATTCAGTAGCTTTACAAGTTTTTGGATTTTTTTGGCGACAATAACTTGAGTGTTTCCTTAGATTAATTTATCATATAATTATTCAGAAACTTAATATGGTAAAATGGAGTAGGACAACAGTGGCCAGCTAGAAGTCCTTTCTGTAGACTAGGAGGGCTGAAACAGACTTCTGTTTCATTGCCATTGCTTAAGCAAAGAAGGTAGTTTATTGAATAATTTGGTTGGGAATGCTAAAAACAGGGTTTACTTCAAGCATGGTTGGATCCAGGAGCTCAATACTGTCAGGCATTGGTCTCTCCCTGTCTTGGTCCTGCTTCCTTCTCTGTTGGCTTCATTCTCCAATAGACTATTTCAAAATGGAAGCAAAGATGGACCCTGGCTGCTCTGGTGGAAGTAGTGATGTTTCCCTTCCCAGGATCCACATCAGTCTCCCAACCAGACTTGACCTGCTTCAGCAGGATGGACCCCGTTTATCATGCATTCATCCCTGGACCAGCCAGAGCCCAGCGGGGGAGGGGGCTCTGGCTGGCTGGGGTGGAGGGTGTGCTGACCCTCACAGGGGAAGAAGCAGGGCCTCAGAGGAATTACATGAAGCCAGCCAGAGACATTCCTCAGCTCAGCAGTTAGAGGCCGGCTTCTTGCCCTTTAAGGCTAATGTCTCCATTTTCTACATTCCTATACACTTTGTGAATTGCCCAGCTTTTCCAGTTTCATGATGGTTAATTGTGTGCCCATGTGTTTGCCCAGCTAGACCATGACGTCCCTGAGGGCAGCACATTTTCTTGCTGACCCTAGGTATCTAATGAGCAAATCTAATTTTATCCCATTAGATAAAATGCACACTCTTCTTGAAATCCAGGAGGGCTTAGGGGCAGGAGCACTGGAAGAAAGTCTAAAGGAAGGATACAAATGAAATAGATTGGGTGTTCTAGGAAATTCGAGCCTCAGATTCTAAGAGTTGAAGAGGTCCCTGAAGGCATCATGAACAGGCCTCTTAGAGACCTGGGGATGGCCTTCTGAAAGCAAGAACTGGACACCGCAGCAGAGTGAGTACCAGAACCTCTGTTTCTGACGAGCAGCAACACAGAGAAGATGAAGGTTCTGAGTCTGGCAAAGATGCCGTATCAGCGATCCGTGTGGCCCGTGGGGAACAGCCCGAGACAGTCTTCCCTGGGGGCAGTTCCCACGTGTCTGGCTGCGGATGCTCCGGGACATCCTGAGACAAGGGTTTTCATACCATCAGCGCCGTCTCCTTAGAGAAGTGAGTATCTGGTTGTGCCAAACGGGGCAGGATTTACCCAAATGGGCTTGTCTGAGGTTTATTTTAGCTCTGTTGTAGCCCATGGGCCCATGACTCCTCTTACATCTTTATTCATAGCTCAGCAACAAACCTATGTGTTTTAAAAAAAATTTTTTTAATGTTCATTTATTTTTGAGACAGAGAGAGATAGAGTATGAACGGGGTGGGTCAGAGAGAGAGGGAGACACAGAATCTGAAACAGGCTCTAGGCTCTGAGCTGTCAGCACAGAGCCCGACGCGGGGCTCAAACCCATGAACTGCAAGATCGTGACCTGAGCTGAAGTCAGACGCCTAGCCGACTGAGCCACCCAGGCGCCCCACAAACCTATGTTTTAATGAACACTTTAACCTTAGGACGGTTTTAAAGTTGCAGAAAAAAAATTAAGCAGATCGTGCAGAGAGTTCCTATACATTTCAGGCAGCCTCTCCCATGATTAACGTCCTACATGAAATATGGTCCATTTGTCCCAATCAATAATCAATACTGAGAGATGATTATTAATGGAAATCCATACTTTTTCAGATTTCCCTAGTTCTTGTTTAACGTTCTGTTTCCTCTCCCAGGACACCAGCCGGTGCACATGTTACTTTCAGATGATCTATTTATCAGCCTGAGACCTTGGAGCAAATGCCACCAGCTGGGTGACTGGAGGAACAGACACTTACATCTCAACGTTCTGGTGGCTGAAGCTCCGAGGTCAGGGCCCAGCACGGCTGATTTCTGGTGAAGCCTCTCTTCCCTTCTTGCAGTGTCCTCGCACGTTGGAGAGAGGGCGAGCTCTCTGACATCAGGCCCCCCCCCCAATTATGATCTCATTGAAACTTAATGATTTCCAAAAGGTCTCGTGTCCAAAGACAGTCACACTGGATGCTGGGGTTTCCATGTAGGGCCCTGGCAGGACGGTGACTCAACCTGTAGCAGATGTCCTGTCTCCTGAGTCTCTTCCTGGCTGTACACGTGTGGCAGTCTGTCCTTGTTTTGGGTGACCTTGACAGTTTTGGGGAGTATGGGTCAGGTTCTTCGGAAATGTCCCTCAGTTGAGATTTGTTTCATGTTCTTCTCATGGTTACACTGGAGTGATGGGTTTTGGAAGGAAGGTCTTGCAGGGAAAATATCATTTTCAATACATCTTGCGCTAATCTGTCAAGGGCACAGGATCAAGATGACTTGTTGATGACCTTGGCCGCTGACTGAGGTCATGTCGGCTAGGTTTCTGCGCTGTAAAGTTATACGTTTCCTTCTTCACATTCTGTGCTTTCTGGAAGGAAGAAGCTATGTGCAGTACACACTGAAGGAGGAGGGAGTTTTTCTCCACTTCCTCGGGGATGGGTGTCTACACAAACTAGGTGGGACTCTTCTGCACAAGAGATCGGTCTGTTCTTTTCACTCATTCATTCAATCTTTTTGTTGGAGAATGGTTATTAGAACAAGACCTACTACTAGGTTTGCTTGTGCCTACTGGGTATTATCGTTTCTCAGTGGCAGAAGAAGAAAATGGAAGGTGTAAACTGATCCTGTATACACATACCTGCAACTACTATCGTTGTGTGTAACCATCTTCATTTCTATTATCCTGAATATGAGTTTATACTGATATCTCCAGCTCAGATCTATCCCTATTTTAGACCCCACCCTGGGCTTTCCTGTAACTTTCCACCGCAACAGTGAGAACCTGGCTCCCGGCATCTACCGTCCACTTACTCAACTGTCCAGCATCCATGGAGAGGTGCATCAGAATCACGAATTCGAGGGGACATGATTCAACCCATAACAGGCAGTATCCTTGGCAGCCACCAGCGGCTCCTGGGTTGGCCGAGGGAGACATTTAGACTCGGGGCTGGAAAGGACACGCTATATAATGTATGGGGCTCACTGCAAAATGAAGAAGGGGGACACTTGTCTAAAACTCATCAAGAGTTTCAAGAACGTGACAACAACGTGTCGAGTCAAACCCAGGGTCCAGTGGGACTGCTCAAGCTTCACACTCATGATCCAGCCGGGTCTACAGAAGCAGGCAGATAAGCTCTGTGAAGAAGAACCACATGGAAGGAGGAAAAGTGGAGGACAAGTTCCAAGTGGACCCTTTATTCAACACCACTTAACTTCTCCTTAGCATTATCACAAACACAGTCACAGAGAGTCTGCAAACGCAGGGTGTTGTTTCAGGGTGAGTTAGGTGTGCATACAGAGGTACTTGCTGTATTGTTCTTCATACTCTTGTGTCTTAAACATCTGAGGACGGATTCTCAGAGACGTCCTATCCAGAGTGGCTCTTACGCCCTTCCTCACGCTCTGTCTCCCTGTGTGACTGCCTAGCCCCTGGTGAAGCCCCCTGAAGTGGACACACACGAGGTCTTTGTCTTTTTCCGCCCTTGGCCTTCGAGGTTTCCCACTTGGAAGTGTGTGTGCATCTTGCCTCGTTCACCTCAGCAGTGTGCTCTCCCAGGTATCTTACAATAAATAGGCCTTGTTCCCCACTTTCTCTGAACAGAGATTGTCCCGCCCTGGATGCTCCTTCCCTCCAGGGGTTGGGGGAGCTTGTAACTCTACCTTTTTGTGGGGAAAGCTTTCAGCAACTGGGCAGACCACTTCCTCCCCCAGGAACTTGGACAGGTAACATGGGATGAGACGGTCATCTCGGAGTTGAACCACGACACTAGGAACAAAGCTGAACAAAGCTAACGAGTTACCAGAAACTGCCCCAGCAGGGCGTGGTTTGCGCTCTATGTTCCCGAGATGCCGGCTGCATTCTCCTTCATAGTCAGCTGCTCATTAGCACCAACCCCCAGCAACTGTCGGCAGGTGGTAATGAGGAAAATTGGACAGCATTCGGGTTATGTATGGTGTTTAAATTAATTCCATCACACATCGATGCATGCGAGCAGCCTCTCTTCTTTAATTGATAATTGTACTCCAATTAACTTACTTCTGAGGGTCATTCTTGACTTCCAGCCACATTCCCATCACATCCCTGGAGATCCAAATTCATTGCAGATTTGCTAAAACCTGCTCTTGTCCCTGCTGGGACTCTCAGGCAGTTATTCTACAAGGAGCTTCACCACCAGTGGAACGCTGGCGACTTGGACGTGTGTCCCCCTCCCCGCCCTGTCCAGAGTCCCCGGCGGGTATATGCAGTTATTCCTGGGTTTCCGTGGACATCTCCTGCTAGCTGTGTCCAAAGCTGAATGCATTCTCTTCCCAAGAACATTCACCCCGTTCTCTCCAAACTGGTGGCCACCCAGCCCCCCGCAAGCTAACCAGTCGGAAACACACTTGCTGTGTCCCTCCAGCCTGCGCTCCAGTCAGTCACCAGGTCCCGGGACCTCCTGCTCCTCCTGGTTCTTCCATGGGCTACACCGCCATCCATCATCCTTCTCTTTGCCACGTCCTCACCATTTCTCCTTCATGACATGTTGTAACCTCCCCACTGTACCATCTGCCCCCAGGTTCTCCCCCCATCAACTCTTTCCTCACACTGCAGCCAGAAAACTACAGAAATATCGTCTCGTGCCCCAGCGTGCCTGACTCCAGGAAGGAGGTTAGTTTCTTATGATGCTGAACACGCTTCTACCCAATGATTGAAGCATTCCACTCCTAGGTCCTCACCCAACAGAAAGAAAAACGTGCATCCATATAAAGACCTATACATACTTGCCCCTTGCAGCCTTATTCTCTGTAGCCCCTAAATAGGAAAACTCCACATGCCCACAAACAAGAGTATGGATAAAAAGCCGTGGCCTGTCCACACTGTGGACACCGCTCAGCAGTGAAAGGGAATGAATGTGTACCATGATATGATGCATGCGAGTTATGGCATTGAAGGAAGGCAGCCCGTCACAGAAGCATGCGTGAATTCCGTGTTTGCAGTTCCAGAATAAAACAAATCTGATATGCAGAGACAGAAGCAGATCAGTGGTTTCCTGGGTGGGGAAAGGGATGAAGTCAGATGGAGATTCTGGGGACAACGAAAATGTCTTGTGTGCTATATGTTTGTGGAGGGGGGGTTACACAGGTGTAGACATGTGTCAAAATTTAGTGAAATGCACAATTCAAATGGGTGATTTTGTTGTGCATGAATAAAAATCTACCTCTGAGACTAGAACCAGATTAAAATTTTTTTTGTTTATTTATTTTTGAGAGAGACAGCCAGAGCGCTAGCAGGGGAGGGGCAGAGAGAGGGAGACACAGAATCGGAAGCAGGCTCCAAGCTCCAGCTGTCAGCACAGAGCCTGATGCGGGGCTCAAACCCACGGACCACGAGATCATGACCCGAGCCGGTCGGACACTCAACCGACTGAGCCACGCAGGCACCCCAGAAACAGATTTTTTAATATGTCTACACAGCACCATGACCTTGTCCCTGCCCTGATATCGGGGTGCTTCCCTTGAGTTTTTTCCTGCAAACACAGAAAGTTCTAGAACACACATGCTGCTTTCCATCTTGGCCTTTGCACACGTTTCCCTCCTCCTGGATCTGTCTGCTGTGTGCTCTCTCTCCGACTGTCTCCCATTTGTTCTCAGGCCTGTGCTCAGATGTCACCTCCTCCAGGAAGCTGCCTTTCCTCAGAGCCTCCATGACCGAGCCAGAAAATGCTGCAGCACCAATCCCGCCATCACTCTGGACACAAGACTCCAAATCATTGCCCAATGGACTCAGAGCCTTGATAGCACGGTGGTGTCCTTCAGTGGTCACGTGCCCGGAGCCTGGCCCAGCGCACCATCCAAAGTCATGGTCAGGGGTTCTTTGTCCAGGGAACGTATCAGTGAAACATCCGTGAGTCTGTTAGACAAGGGAGAAGCTGGACTTACGTTCTGTGGTTTCAGATGCCCTGCCCCAGTCCCCTCCACCATCCTTGGTGTGATGACCGTTATTCCGAAGGCCTGTGTTGGGTTTCCTCACCAGGGGTACCGTGTGCTGCTCCCCGGTCTCCGAGAACGTGTCTCAAATACCACCTGCTAAAACCTTATTGGTTGGCTGTCAGGCTCACCTCCTCTGGCCTTGTGACTTCAAGGCCACCAGCTCCAAGGTGAGGGTCCCAGCAACATGGCGTCCACCGAGAGAGGTTCTGTGAGTCCAACAGCTTGGGGGATGGGCGAGCACACGAAGACAGTGGCTTTCTGGGGGTGAGATCAGAAATCGTTCCTTCTGGTGACCTCTGTGACGGAAGCATGCCTGGCAGCCCACCCTCGCCTGTCACGGAGCTCGGGAGGGTCGGGGGCCAGCGGTCCAGCCTGTGGGCAGCGTCCCTCACAGGGGGAAGGGAGCAGTGTGTCCCCTCTCATGTGCCCTCCTGCAGAGACAAATGCCGCCGATAACGTCTGGCTTCTCAGGACAGGACGGCATTGTCCTTTAATCTGAAATCTCTCTAATGCGACCCCTAGTACAAAGATTTTTAATTTTTTATGAAGAAAAACATAAAAAATTTAAATTTCAACTATTCGGAGTGACCTTCTGATAAACAAACACCTGGACCCGCCAGGCCCCACTCAGGGGCTTGCACGCCTCCCCCCCGATGGCCCGGGGTCAGCTGGCCAGGAGCAGTTTCGGCTCCAATTAGGGCTGAAGCGGCTTTGGGGGGTGGGCTCGGGAAGCACTGAGAGGCAGGTGTCAAGGCGTGCTGGCATCCTGAATGCTCACTTTGGGTTGTATTAGCTTGAATTTTTTATGTTTGCCCTCATGAAAAATTCAACCAGAACGTTCTTACCCTTTAGCGATGCTCTTTATCATCAGGATTGATAAAGAAAGTGAGTTCCAAGGAGCTGAGAAGCACTTATAATGTGCTCACGATGTGTGGGGCGCCGAAGGCAAGAGGAAGCTGGGTCCCTTGTGCCCGGCTTCCCCGTCCACTCCCGCCAAAGAGTGCCCGACTGATGTCAGGCAAGGCCAGCAGCCTGCGGCGGAGACCGTCCACGGATGGACAGGGGCCATGGGAGTCACGCAGTCTGTGAGCCTCGGCGCTCCTCGAACCACGCAGCAAAGAAGGTCACGATTCTTTCCCAACGTAGGGTTTCCCTCTTCATTCATGTCCGCGTGATGATGCCAGATCAGCCCGAGCTGCTTTCTACCCCAACACAGCGACAGGGTGGCCATTTCCCTGACAGAGGGCAAAAATCCCCACCGCAGCAGAGTGATGGCCCTTGAAAGATGTCCACACCCTAATCCCCATAACCTGTGCATGTGCCACTTTCTGTGGACGGGGGAATTTGCAAGTGTGATTGTTACACGTTTTTTGAGATGCGGGTCATCTGGTGGGTCCTTGGAAGGGAGGCGTGAGTGTCAGAGGCAGAGTGACGCAGTGGGAAAGAGACTTGGCAGGTTGCTGCCGGCTTTGAGTTGGAAGGGAGCCGTGATCCAAGATACGGGGGCAGCCTCCAGAAGCCAGGAGAGGCAAAGAACGGGATTCCTTCTAGAACCTCCATGTGCTAGTCAGGGTCCCTGGAGAAAACGAACCAATAGGATTCATAGAGATATCAATACACACACACACACACACACACACACACATGAATGAATACATATAGTGAATACATATAATGAATACGTATTTTATAGATACAGGATTTGTTATAGGAATGGGCTCATGTGATTATGGAGGCTGGGAGTGTGTAAGATGAAGCCCCAGGAGAACCAGTAATCTAACAGTGAGTCCAGAGGCCCGAGAATCAGGAGGCTGATGGCACACATCGGAGGGGAGTCCGAAAGCATAAGAACCATGAGCTCTGAAGTCCAAGGGCAAGAGCAGAGTCACATCTCGGCCACAAAGAATAGAGCAGACCTGCCCTCCCTGCACCCTCCCTTTCTATTCGGCCCCATGACCTCCACACCTGTTGGGCGTCTTCTCTGTGGATTCACATCCTAGTCTCTTCCAGAAACACCATCCCAGGTGCAGCCAGAGTGAACGATTCCCCAACTAGCTGGGCCTCCCTTCCCCTGTCCCGGCAAGCTGACCCCAAACTGAGAATCACACCCCAGAAGGGCAGCAGGCCTGTCGCCCCAGAAGGGCCCCAGAAGGGCCTGGGTCCGTGCCGCCAGACCCAGTCCAGACTTCTGAACCACGAGGTAGCAAACCCGTGTCGTTTAAAGACACTGAGTTGGGGGTAATTTGTTACAGCGGCCGCAGAAGCAAACACGCGCACTTACCCCATAACATGTGTGACCTGACGACGTGTGGAACGCGGGAAGCCCTCCTCCTTCAAGGAATTTGTGGCTGCTGGGCAGGCCGGGCAGGGGCTCTGGCCCGAGTTCTCTCCACTGAGGGGCCTGTGGTCCTAGGCACATGGGCTCAACTAAGTACATTACCACTTTCTCAATAAATACTCGCTGAATGAAGGGATGAGTTGTGGGAGACTGTTATATGTACCGTATCTGTTGCATGTAACAGCTCTGAAGGACGAGGGTCTCCCCACACGTGACGATAACTGAAGGTCAGTTAGATGAGTCTGGGGTAACAGAGCAGTGATGGTCTGTGCACTGTGCCAACTGTGTCCCCAGCACACTTGCTCCTTGGCGGCCCACTGTGTACTTTGTTACTGTCTCACACTTGTCAGGTGTGTGCAGTCTGCTCCCCAATCTGTAAAGCGGGCACCACAGTGGTGCACACGTCCCAGGATCAGGGAGGCACCATTGCTGGGATGGTGAATGGAAGACGCTTAGGCTTGTCTCCTGCAGGGGAGGCGCCCACTAAATTTCACTGCCCCTTGCGGTCACTTCCCTGGGCCAGAGATCACGTCTTTACTTCCCACTGACCCAGACTGGATTCCATGTGCATTAAAAAAATACACACCATTAAAATGAATTCCGAAGCCTATCATCTCACTAGAATTAATATACAGAAGAGACAAGAACAGAGCAGAACGGAGGCAGCCCAGTGAGAGAAGGTCGAGGAGGTCTGGAAATCTTACCAGAGAATGTGAGTTCCTTCCTAGAAAAGGCACCTCCAGAAGGACATCTCTGCCCCTAGGGATGTGCAGGCTTCTCCCTGAGGCATCTGGGTGAAATCGTGAAGGTGAGGGGTTTGAACATGAAGAACAGACGGCTTTGTGTTGGATCTGATGTGTCAATCTTAACACATTGAAGTGCGCTGTCACTAACACAGCTGAGGTTGGAGCGAGATCTGTGCTTTTCCCGGAAAGATGGGATCTCCTGGGCTTTGGGATAGACGATGGTTAGACAAACCACCAAAAATGCACTCTTATTTTTTAATGTGGAGGAAAGAAGAAGCTAAAAGGAAGAGAAAACACAAACGAAGGAGAGTAGGTAAAAGCTCGTTAATTCTGAGGCTGCTAACCTGAAATTCGTGAGCACGACAACGTGGGTCAGAAGGAAGCTTCCTCTTCCCTTGTTAAAAATTGATCAGCAGGTGAATTGTGAACAGAGACGGTTGCGGAAGGTATATGTTGACATCTGTAGAGAACAAATTGTCTTCGAGGTTATTGTGGTCACAAACGGACAGATCAGAAGAGAACAAATAGGAATTCTATTTTGAGTTTCTCTCCTTAGCAGCAAGTTTCTTGACATGTTTCCTCAAAAAGCATAAAATAACATATATCTACGGGCGTTTTCTGATCCGTAGCTCTCACTAATTAACACTGATCTTCTAATGTGGTGAGATTATATTGCGCGCCCGCTTTTCTTCAGAGGATTCTGTAGGTTTATGTAGGCGTGCGTGGCAGCCTGAGTCTGGAGAAAATGATACGTGTGGTGAGGACGTGAAGCTGCCTCTCTGGGAGTTTTAGGGAGGAAGATGAGGAGAAGGGAAGAAACGCATGAGGAAGGTTGCCAGTAAGGTCTGGGGGGTCAGGCAGAACGGACGGGGTCTGGGCTGCGTTGCCGAACCCAAGTGTGAGCTGGTCAAGAGTCCTGACCGCAGTCATGGATCAAGTTCTGGAGAAGAGGATGCTGGGATGGGGTTCGGTGAGCGGTGGGATGATTAGAGAGTGTGTCCTTAGGATCCACCCCTGTGCGGGATTGGGGAGAGGGAGGGGGAAGGAGGGGAAATGGGAGGACAAGGGGGGGAAGAAGAAGGGGAGGGGGAGGAGGGGGAGGGGGAAAGGGAGGAGGAGGAGGAGGAAGGGAAGATGGGGGATGAGGAAGGGAAGGGGAGGAGGGAGGGGGCGGGGGACGAAGGGAAGAAGGGGGAGGAGGAGAGGAGGGGGAGGAGGAAGAGAGGGGGAAGAGGAAGGGAGGGGGAAGGGGCAGGAGGGGCAGGAGGGGTGGGGAGGAGGATTAGGAGAGGAGGTGGGAGGGGGAGGAGGAAGAGGAGGGGAAGAGGGTGTTGTGCTGTGGGCTCGTGGTCAGCAGCCCCGACCGGCCGACCATTAGGCAGCTCTGGAGCTTCAGCAGCCCGTTAGAGAGCCCCTCACAGGGCTGGGTGGCCGGGCCTTTGCACGTCCGCATCCACCAGTCATCAGACTGCGCTGCGTGGGGAGGGGTCCGACTTCGGGGAGGAAGCTCCCTGGCCGTGAGGTGGCCCCCGAGGGGCCCATGGCCAAAGGTCCCCGCCCGCAGCCCAGCGGCTGTCAGAGAGGGTGGTCTGGACGGCTCCCCAGCTCCCCGCGTGCCCACCCAGACTCGCGTAGCTCCCACTTCTCCTCTCCGAGCCAGGGATACTCTTTCTGCCTCTCTGGGGTCCCGTGGGGTCTCGAGCGGGAGGCCAGACACAGCGCCTGGTGCAGCGGCTGCTGCGGACCGAATGCTTGTGTCTCCCTGGAATTTGTACCGTGAAAGGGAGCCTCTGTGTGATGGCATCTGGGGATGTGGCCTTTGGAAGGTCATGAGGGCGGGGCCCCCACGGACGGGATTGGCGCCCTTGTAGGAAGAGACCAGAGAGCTGGGCCTTGGTCTTTGCACCGGCTGAGGATAAACACAGAGAAGGTGCTGCCCACCCGGCGGAGCTCTCGCCCGGACCTGCCCTTGCGGGTGCCCTGAGCTCACACCTCCAGCCTCCGCACGGTGAGCAGTCAATGTCTGCTGTTCGAAAGCCTCCGAGGTTCCGTAATTTGATAAGGCAGCCTGAGCTGACCGAGGCCCTGTGATGACCTGTCGGCAATGACTTGACAGTGATTCCTTGCTGCTCAAGGTCACAGTGGCCACGCCCCTGCTGTTACCATGGTTCACAAGGCTTCACGGCTGCTGAGGCGAAGGCTCTCTGAGGAGTCGTCATAGCTCAGCCCGTCACCTGTGACGTCCACGGTCCAGGCCGGGGGGCAAGGCCGAGCAACAACGCCGGGGGCGGTGACCCGGAAGCCGGGAGAGAGGATCACAAGTCTGCTTTGACATTTTCGCGGTGCTCATGTCGTGTAGGCGTGGAGATGGTTTTGTGCGGCTTCCTGGTTCGCGCTGACTTTTCTGGTCCCGCTGGAAGGGTGAGCCGAGGCAGGTGCCGTGAACCTCCGTGACGCCGTTTCTAATAGACTGGAGAAAGACCCGTCCTTCCCCTGGAAGTCACCCTCAGAGGTCGTGAACTCCCTTGGCACCCCGAGGGACCCGCCCCTGCAGCGGGAGTGTGGTGCACGCTGTCCCCGCGTGCGGAGGGCATGGCAGCGCGTGATCGTCTAGAAATTCAGCCACGCTCCAGCTGCGGCACAGAAGGAACAGCGTGTCGGTGGGTGCTTTTTATCCTCATGGTACCCGCATTAGAAGCACATACATAATTTAAAAACTATATATTTTCAATTATTGTGAGTTTCCCAAACAAGAGACGTTTTATCGTGTGACCGTTAAATGCAACCAGGTGATCATTAAAATCTTGCTTGTGTTGACATTTCCTTCAGCTCTGAAACGAAGTTAAATTTTCTTAGTAAATGAGACCTCTCGGGAAAAGTGTTTCAAAAAAAAAAAAAAAAGATTTAAGCAGTTTTCTGGCAAAGGAAAAAGAAATAGAGAATGGAGGGGGGGGGGTGGGAAATAGGTTTCAATTTTACTACTTGTTTTGGAATCAGAGTCAGAGCCAATATCCCACTGAGATGAAAATTGTTCCAGGCTGGAAGAACGAGGCTGGGAATGTGTGTTTCTGTGAAATGTATTGACATTATGATCTTACTAACGCATGTTAATATCCCGCCAACACCAACCATATAACCAGAAGCACTGGGCAGCGCTATCTGAAATATCAGGTATATATTCTGATATGATCTCATTATTACAAAATTAATTCAGATCCTTGTAGGATGTTTTGAAATGCCTTCCAGAAATAACAAAATTGACAGGCTGATAAATCACGTCTCAGTGGCACCTTCGTGAAAAGTCAGAAGAAATCAGCTTGATCTCCTTAGATGAATAGTTCAAGGCTCAGACTCCTTCCAGCCCTCAGATTTTACGTCTGTAAAAATATCACATAACAATCAGTGCGGCTGAGGCATGTCAGGCCTCACATTACTCCTGATTAGAATAACTGATTCCTCATTAAACTCCTATACATACAGGTTTGGTTTCTTTCGAGTCAAATTTCATCCCCCGCACCTGACTTTCCAAAACTCTTCTTAAAATGTCTGTAAAACAGAAATTTTAATTCATTTTCAACTTAGAAAGCGAAGAACCACCTTAAACTTGACAAATGATACCTAACGGCACATGCTAACGGCTCCTGCTGACGTTCTCGGGTGCTTGGCCTGAGTGCTTGGACTCCCAGCTGTTTCCGGAGACAGGTGAGGAAACGGGCCGAGGCGAATGTCTTCCGTCTCTGTGGAGCCTGATGGCCACGCACATCTGTGCGCACGCAGGTGTTGTGATAAACATCGATGTTGTGCCCAGATGGCAGGGTCCCTTTACAGTTTTCCTTGTCACCCAGGTGTTTTGGCAGTAAAAACAAACAAACAAAAAACAAAACAAAACAACAACAACAAGAGCTACCTAGCTTTCTCCAAGCAACTCTCCTACTCTAGAAATATTCCACCTAACAGTCTTTGCTGCATTCTGGATGTCTCTGGTGTATTTTACTGCATCACAGCTGTCTTGGCTAGAATTTCGTGTCTGTGTCTTACTCACCGTGGGATGCAGGAAGAATCATGGAAACTTCCAGTCCTGTCATCTCCTCCCCTGTAAAGTGCAATTATCAACAGAATTGACCTGGTGGGTTTTTATCAAAATAAAATGAACTAAGGGTGACAAAAGGCTCAGAGCTGTGCCTGGCACGGAGCACACACTCAGTGTGACAGCTATTTATAGGTGTTGCAATCAGTGCGATGTAGGGCTTTCATCCGTGGTTTTGGTTTATTTCTTTGATGATTCTGTGACTCTCTCCAGGTGGGTGGGCAAGAGAAGCATTTTGTCACCTTTGATAAAATGATCCTACCTGATCACATTTTCATCTCTTTGTCCCAAGAATCACACCTGATTTTTTAATCCTCAGGCTTTGATACAAAGTTCCCCATCTGTATGGAGGGAGATTATTCTAGCAATAAACGCTCATTCTTTTCCAATACACAGAGGGGCATCGAGTGCAGTTTAATGGTTGTCGAAGAAAGAGGCAGCACGACGACAGGGAGCTTTGAAATTAGGATTTGGACTTTTCGTTAAAGCTTGGGCTTTTTTGGGGCGCCTGGGTGGCGCAGTCGGTTAAGCGTCCGACTTCAGCCAGGTCACGATCTCGCGGTCTGTGGGTTCGAGCCCCGCGTCGGGCTCTGGGCTGATGGCTCAGAGCCTGGAGCCTGTTTCCGATTCTGTGTCTCCCTCTCTCTCTGCCCCTCCCCCGTTCATGCTCTGTCTCTCTCTGTCCCAAAAATAAAATAAAACGTTGAAAAAAAAAATTAAAAAAAAAAAAAAGCTTGGGCTTTTTTGCCTTTACGGCCATGTGGATCCCTAATCATGTCTTCTAATTTGTTGTATGTGCTCCTTAAATTTCCCAGCACAATGTTGAGCAGAACTGGTCCATTCATAAATGTGTCTCTTCTATTCGTGGGTCCCAGGGTGCTGGCAGACCCCCACGTGTCGCTGGATGTTGTGTGGCCTGCGCTCTGGGCCCGGTGAAGCAGCAGGAGAGAAGGGGTGACTATGAGAGGAGCTGCTGGGTCAGAGAGGGGGCAGGTCCCCCAGGCCCACAGCCAGAGGGCTGGGGTATGTAGGCTGTGGTGGTGGTGGGGTGGGGGGATAGGTGGAAAAGGTGCTTAGGAAACACTCTGAACGGAAGCATCTCAACTGAAATGTAATGATGGTAATGATGGACCAGGGACTTTCAGCTGCAGATCTGGGAAGTGAGGCCCAGCCCGAGAGGCCACAAGTGCAGGGTGCTGGCATGCGTGTGTGTGAGTGTGTGTGTGTGTGTGTGTGTGTGTGTGAATGATGGGTAAAGAGAAACAGACACAAACCACGGTGGATGGACTGAAGGACCCATTTCCCGCCCTCCCTCCGCTTCTGTCCCACGGGTAAGGCCAGCTCGGTGCCTGTGAGGTCTTGGCTTGGGGCCCAGCCTCCTGGTGTCAGGTCCCAGGACATGCACGCACTTGTGCAGACACATGCTCAGTACATGCCCACCTTCCTAAATTCTCCCCTAACCATTATATTAAAGTTGATTTTCTAGCGAAGTAAACTTACCTACACATCTATAATATTTATGTGTCTGACATGTTACTTTCTTCGTTTATTTTGAGAGGAGAGAGAGAGAGCGCACAGGCTGGGAAGAGGCAGAGAGAGAGAATCCTAAGCAGGCTCCATGCTGTCTGTGTGGAGCCCAGCACGGGGCTCGAACCCCACGAACTGTGAGATCATGACCTGAACCAAAATCAAGAGTCAGGCACTAAGCCACACAAGCTCCTGTTTCCTTTTTTAAGGCATTAGCTTGCATCACCAGGAAAAGGTGATACAGTAATGTTGACTTAGGGGCTCTGGGCTTTTCCAGCATGAGTCACTCTGTCTCAAAGGTAGGCATCATCCCAGATGATGTTTTGAGATAGCTGTTGACACATTAAAGAAGCTCACGTCCACTGCCGTTTTCCTAACACAGCATCTCCCTCCACATAATGTCATCAGGCTCTTCTTGGCACCTGTCACAGCTACATCTCTGCTGTCCTCGAGCCCGTTAATATGATTGACATCATATGGTTGTCGTAGATACCTTGTGGCTATCATTTCATTTCTGGAATGGAGTCTATTGGTCAGTGTGTATCTTAGGCTCTTTTTTTTTTTAACATTTTTATTTATTTTCGAGAGGCTGAGAGAGACAGAGCACAAGTGGAGGGGCAGAGAGAGAGTCACACACAGAATCCAAAGCAGGCCGTCAGCACAGAGTCCAGCGTGAGGCTCGAATCCACGAACCTCGAGATCACGACCAGAGCAGAAGACGGGTGCTTCACCGACTGAGCCACCCAGGCGCCGTGACATTTTAATGCTTAATGGAACTAATGGATATTTTATGAATATGTTTGCATCCTCCTTCATAAGTGACAGCTAACTTTTCCTTTCTCTGCTCTATCCTTATCTTGTTTTGGTTTCAGGGTTATTCTAATCTTGTAAAAATTAATTGGGAATATTTTTCATCTGTTTTATATTCTCAAAAAGAAGGAAATCATCTCCTTTTTTAAAAATAAACTGAGGGTTGCTGGAGGGGAGGTGGGTGGGGATGGGCTAGATGGGTGATGGGCATTAAGGAGGGCACTTGTTGGGATGAGCACTGGGTGTTGTATGTAAGCGAGGAACCACTGGGTTCTGGTCCTGAGGCCAATACTACACTGTATTTTAACTAACTTGAATTTAAATTAAAAAAGACACTTGAGAAATGTTCTTGGATGGGAAGACTTTCTCCTTAAATTCATCTGCAAATCCAGGGCAATCTTAATACAAATTTCCACCAGATATTTAAAAAGAAGAAGAAGGAGAAGGAGGAGAAGGAGAAGGAGGAGGAGAAGAAGAAATCATCTTCTTCTTGAAAGTTTGCTAACAGTTGCTTGCAAGTCTACTCGGGTTCGGGGAAGGGTTAGGAACCGGGAACGGCGTAACGTTGAGATTTTGTGGCTCTGAGAGATGTCAGTGGATTCGGGAACATTTCTATTTGCTTTCCTCGTTTGTGAACAGTCTCTGGTTCTGTCACGGGGGCGGGGGGAAGCCACGGTCCTGGGCCCACCACCCACAGCACGTTGCTCAGCTCCCGTCTCAGCTCAAGCCGCTGCCACCAAGTGCCGTAGAATGAGCGACCTAAACGACAGACACTTATTCTGCGCAGTTCTGGAGGCTGGGAGCCTGAGGTCAAGGTGCCGGCAGATTCGGCTCCGGGTGGGGGCCTTCTCGCTGCACCCTCCACGGAGAGAGGGAAGGGCAGCAGCTCCAGCCCTTCTTCCAAGGACATGAATCCCGTCACGGGGGCCCCACCTCATGATCTCACCTACTCCTGGTCACCTCCCGAAGACCTCACCTCCCAATCCCATCCCCCTGGGGTTCGAGCTTCAACATGTGACTTTGGGGGACCCGGGCATCCAGTCTAGGACACCACCTACTGTGACATGTCATCTGAAGACAGGGTGATGGAGGAGGCCCAGGTCTGCCCTGGAGAAGCCAATGGTCCGCAGGGAACTTCACTTAAAAGGGAGAGAGCAAGAAATGGGGCATCACCTAGTTTGGGGCCACGGGACTGGTTTCAGTGGCGGCTTCTGAAGGTGACACCCTCTGGGAGAAGAGAGCAGTGGCTTCCTTTGCATTGCTGATTCCTGGTTGTTCTGGGGCTGAGTATGGGTGTCACTCTCTGGGTCCCTCCCACCAACCCTGATTGCCCCGTCCTGCAAGCCCGAGCAAATGCCCCTGAAGACAGGGAGAGGCCTTTCCTAAATTACTTGACTACAGGTTCAGCTGGGGGATTGGTTGCTATGGACTCGGATTTACTCAATATTGGGCTGCAGGAAGTTCCCCCGGAGACCTTGAGTGACAACCTGTTCATCTGGAAATGGCGGTCCAGAGACTCGGGAGGCCTCCCCACGGCCAGGCCAGCTGGAAGCAGAGGGGTCTGAATCTCCACCTTTCCCCCTAGAAACTTACAATGGATGATTTAAAATCAAGCTCTTTTCTTTCGCTTGTTTTCATCTTGTTGTGTTTTGCATTGAAGAAGCTTTTAACTTGAGAAATTAAACGCTTTTGCAAAACAACAGAATATTTTCCCCCAACGATTTTCCCGATTGTCGTATTTACTAATACTTTTTAAAAAGTTTATTAATTTATTTTGAAAGAGGGAGAGAGAGGGAGAGGGAGAGAATGAGCAGGAGAGGGGCAGAGAGAGGGGGCCACAGAGTATACAAAGCGGGATCCAGGCTCTGTGCTGACAGCCGAGAGCCGGATGTGGGGCTTGAACTCACAAACGGCAAGGCCATGACCTGAGCTGAAGCCAGACGCTTAACGGACTGAGCCACCCAGGCGCCCCATGATGTGTTTACTAATATTTTTGCCTGCTGACCTCTCGGCCGGTTTTCCCAGCATGTGGGCGATAACTGGGGCCGCTGACCCTCGAGCCCGGGTCTTTTCACCCTTGGAGCTCGGAGGCTCACACAAATGTCCTCCGCGCCTCTGGTTCTTGCTGTCACTCCCCATAGCAGCCGCCTCTGACGCGAAGAGGGAATAAATCGCATAAGAGCAGTACACACTTCATTTCTTCAGCTACACGATGAACACATGTAACCCTTCTCATTATGAAATGTTAAACATGGCAGGGGCATGCCGAGTGAAAGGTTAAAACCCCTTTGAACATGATGCTCTCCTCCTGGGCTGATCTCTAACCTGGAAGAGGCAGACATGCCTGTCTCCAAGGCGTGTGGCCACAGACACAGGCTCACAGACCTACACGTCCCTTTTTGCCGAATGTCAGGAGTTAAGACAACCTCCCCCTCTGGTCCGATAATCCTACTTGGTACCGTAAGGATCAGTGATTCTCATCCGGGAGTATTTTGCCTCCACCCCCCTCCCATGACAGGGAGCATTTGGTGATGTCCGGGGACATTTTCGGCTGTCGTGATGCTGGGGGATGCTGCTGGCATATAGTGGAGGTCAAGGATGTGGCTAAAAGTCCTCCAGGGCCCAGGACGGCCCCACGAAGGAGCGTCATCCAGACCCCAGTGTCAGGTGCCCCGTGTGTGGATGCGAGTTAGCCGGGCTCTGGTGGTGTTCTGGTTCACCGCACAGGTGATGGATGTGGTGGGCATCCAGGAACACGTTCTCGGAGACATGACAGGCACAGTCTTGGGCCAGATCCAGCTCCCTGCTGAACCGACCATGCTGTCACATGCTCCCCACTGTGCCTTCTGTTCCTTGGGACTTTGTCCCCCTTCTCGTTTGTCCAGAACATTCCTGCTCTCAAGCCTTACCTGCTTCAAAACCTCACTCTCTCAGACCCTCCTAAGATCCAGACGCCCGTTCCTTCCCCCTGCGGTGCTGTCGGGTCAGCCTGCAGCCTCCAGGAGGCAGGACCCACGTCGGGCTGCCCACTCCACCGCTCGCTGCACAGGGCACACAGCTGGGCACTGCGGCAGGTGCTAGAGATGCCCATCTAGTGAATGAACGTGGGTCAGCATCTATGGCACAGAATGCAATTGTTTACGTGTGTCCCTGTCAGCTTCTTTGGACCACGCCTTCCTCGGGGGCAGGGGCGGTGTTCCTGCTTGTGTCCTGAGGGGCATAAACACAGGAGTGAGTGTGACCCGCTAGCAATGAGGGAGTGAGTGAGTGAAAGGTGTCGCCCTCTCTGATCTGTGCTCATCCAGGATACTTCTTCTCATCTCCAGCTTTGATCCCAACCTCTGGATCATTCAGACACCCTTGCACACACTCTGTTCTCACCTCACGGTCTTCTCATGAGCCCAGAACACTCCCCGTGTTCCTGTGCCCGCTGGGCTGTTCTCACCATCTCAGCCCCAGCCCCCGTGCGCCTTCTCTGCTAGACCATCCCCGGCCTGCCTGTGTGATGCACGCTCTTCACCATCCACCCCCAGAGAGCCTCTAGAAAGCTTAATCAACTCCCAGAAGGTGCTCCGCAAGAGGCTCTTGTCTGTCTTACAGAATCCCCAAAGGCAGAGGCTCCCTGGTCCTGTTTGCTACCTCCTCATTTTTAGAACACCACCTGGTACCCATTGGGTACCCATAAATATTTACGGAGTGAACGCATTGTCTCCCTGCCTGCTATGAATTATGTGAGTCTAGGACATCAGTCTCATTCATCCTACCTTTGCGTTACCCAGAAAGCCTGGTAAAACCTTTCCATCAGAAGACTCTCCATAAATATCTATCGTTTGAGGGGATCGCGTGAACGGATGGGTTTGCGCAGGCTGCGTTTGGTTCATAGTAGTTGCTCAATGCAGAAAAGGTAGGGTCTGAGAAGAACTCTGATTTTATACTTTCCGTGTCTCCCCATGCTCGCTATATATTATTCTCTTTCATGACTTTCCATATCTGTATACTGCTAGCACCATCCTTTCTGTAACATATTGTTTAAAATAACTCAGTTTTAAATCTGTATCAATTTATTTAGCAATAAAACCTTTATTATTATGGTAAATGGAAAACTGGTTTCATTTGTTACAAATAGAATGTAACCTTTCAAGTGTAATAAAATACAATACTTACTAAATCTTAGCCACGCAACGGAGGGCTCTGAGCGTGCGCCCGGTGCTCTCTCTGTGTTGTCAGAGGAGATCGGGTATTGAATTTGCACTTCGGTTTCCATGATGCTGCCGTCGGGGGAAACCAGGTGAGGAGGACACGGGGTCTCTCAGGATCATTTCTCACAACCGCCTGTGAATCTGTAGGTACCTCTATACAAAGTGAGAGTTTAAAAAAGAGATGAGCAGGGTTAGGAAGAGGTGTGTGTGATCCCGCCGTGTTTCATGCCCGTCCTGTACGCCAGACAAGATCATGTCGGCAAAGGCCAGTTGCGCGTGGCCCACGCCTTGGGAGTCGCTGGCGTAGGAGGATGCACAGGTGCAGGCAGAGGGCGGTAAGTGTGACGTCCTCAGCAGGGGCCTCGGGCCCTGACCCTGTGCGATCCGGTCCAACAGCCCCTGGAGCCGGGCGCACGGGCACCCAGCCTCTGGCGAGGAACCCTGCGGGTCCCGGGAACCCTCACTGCTGGGGGTGTGAGGCGCGACAACCACTGGGGAAGCCGGGTTGGCGGGGTCTCATGCTTGGCCTCAGCATTTCAGTTTCCAGATACGCACTCAAGAGACAAAAATATATAACCATACAAAGACTTGTATGTAAATATTTATCTGTAATAGTCAAAAACTATAAAAAAAAAAAAAAGGTCCAACAGCAGGTGTTAGATGAATGCATAGTGTGCTTTCATCCAATAGAAGTCTCCTTGGCAGTGAGATAAGGAGCCGCTGATCCCTCAAGGGCTCAGATGGAAACCACAAGCACTGCGTTGAGTGTAAGAAACAGGACGCACAAAACACGTTCTGTAGGATTCCAGGCGCATAAAGTTCCCAGACGGGTAAAGCTGATCTATGGTGGTAAAAGGAGACAGATGCTCGTGCGGGGCAGCCGTTCACTGCGAGGGGCCATGGGGGAATATTCCAGAGGGCCGGGCCTCTCTTCATCCTGACTGGAGCCGTGATTTCACTGGTACCTACTTTGTCAAACTCATTAAACTGCACTCTTAAGATCCATGCATTTTATTTGATGCACGGGTATATCAATAAAGTTGTTGGAAGTAATCCCATCAGGCCACACTTCAGCCCAGACTCTGTGGTGGCTTCTCTTCGCACTCAACGTGCGATCCACCGGGACCCAAGGGCCCCAGAGTCAACTCCTCAGGGCTCTACAGCGTGTCTACCTTCTCTCCATACACCTGCCCCCTCCGGCCTCCCCAGTTTATAGGTCCCCTCAGCAGAAGGCCCTTCCCTGGACACACAGACTAAGGCAGCCACCCTGACTCTGCCTTCCAATTGCCTGATTTAAATGCTCTACCCAGAACCCACAACTCTCTGGGGCTCCTGTGTCTTTGTAAGTCTTATCTGCGGCTCCTTGTGTGTTTCACACCCCTAACCTCCGTGTCCCCAACACCTGCACATCTAGAGTGTCCTTCCATATGTAATTGTTGAATCAACCGGTGAGATGACTCGGGCCATGTAGGGTGCGTTATTAGCCAGAATCAGGCTTTCCTACATCCAGATAAGGGAGAAAACCCATCTGGGATTAGGAGGAGAAAGAGGGAGAAGGAGTCAGAAAAGAGACCCTGACCCTGGGCTGAGGATGACAGAAATCACAGAACCATTTTAGGGATGAGATGCAGAACCCCGCACCAACATTAGGTGCGACCTAGGAAATTGGCACGAGCCCAGAGGATCCCCCACTTACCTGGGTGGCCCCAACATGGCCTTCGACACTGACGAGGCCAGCGTGTTCCAGGCAGTCCGTTGGGTTCTAGACCATTTTCCTAGGCTTCTGAGGGTAACACACCCCGAGCGGACTCCATATTGGGGTCTCAAGGTGCCATGACATGGTGCCCCTGAGGGGTGAGGGAGCAGAGCCTTGGAGCTCAGCAGATGTGTGAGATGCAAACCAGACACAGGTCAGGAGAGTGGGGACCCTGAGCCAACTGGCATACACTCTCCACCTCCTGTAAAAATGGGAGATTGACATGGAAATTGAGTGACTCTAAAGTAAGTCAAGGTCTTTCCTGTACACCTGAGTTTTGTGGACTGGAATTCAACTTGAAGCTTGCTTATTTGACTAAAGCTGATGAGAAGAAAGAGACCAAGGAACCCACCTGGGAAAGCTCTTGAACCATGAAAGGAAGGGTCAGTTGGACTCATCCATTAATGCCTGTGGTCATTCTTCATTCATTCGTCAAACAAGCACTGCACATCTAGCATTCTCAAGACACCGGGATCCTTCCTGGGGTTACAAAGATGAACAAAAACCAGGCCAGGCTGGGGTCACAGGAAGATTCTGGACACCAGCAGGCACTCTCTGAGACCTCACTGAACACCAGGCAATGTCAGTCGTCCCTTCTTTCCAGACGATGCAAAATACATGATTGATAAACACGAAGTTCTTTTCTAAACAGCTCCTGAAATGACTCAGCTCAGTTTAAACCTGTTTTCAGGAGAAAAGACGTTTCTGAGAGTGTTGGTATGCTTTGGAGGCAACACCTGTCGAAGAGAAGGCCGTGTGTGCGAACTGAGAGCAGTCCGTAAGGGTGAAGGGTAGGGCTAGCGTCTGCAGGAGATGGGGCAGGGGAGAAGGCACCCACCCCATCGAGACCCCCTTTGCTTTGCTTGCGAGCTCTCGTGCCTTCTAAGCACCAAGCCCCAGGCTAGGTGCTGTGCAGGGTACTGGGACGCATGAAATAAAACACCTGTTTGCAAATAATTTACTGAGCAGGCAGTAACTATGGCCACCGTGGTACTGCACGTGACCCGGAGGCTAGTGAGCACATGACCTCCAGGTCCCGCAGGGCAGAAGGTGGTGCAGCTGTGACCGTGGTCGATGCCCTGTGTTTGGCCCCTAGTGTGGCAGGGGCAGGGAGGGGTCCCGGCAGCGTGTGTTAACACAGCTTCCACGTGGCTGAGTCGTGGCCAGGTGGCACTGGCTTGGCTGCTTGGTGTCAGGCTGGATTTCCTGCCTCCCCGGACATGCTTTCCCCTGCCCCGGTCCTACAATGAGTTCATTTCCACTTGAACTGGCTCAGCCAGATTCTGTTGCCTACAACCAAGAACTCTGTCTGATGGAGTGGCCAGAAACAGAGGTTTGGCCGGACCACCCAAGCCCCGTGAAGGTGGCCTCACCGAGAAGAGCCAAGTGCTGTCCCGTCAGCCTTAATGACGCCTGGGCCGGTTCATTCGTTTCGTCGCTTGTCTGGTTTCCGTCTGCACCTGAAACCGCTCGGGCACACGGCATCCGCCCCACGGTGGTCACCAGAACCTCTACACACCTGACCACCTCTCTCTCCGCCTCGTTTGTCTTTCCTGAGTGCTCTCTCAGTGATATAATAAAGTACTAAAAAAAAAAGGTACATTTCCCCTTATGTTTCAAATGCATAAAAGCAAGCAAGAAAATTAAATAGGTAGGGTAAAAGGAAGATTGATTAGATATTTCAAAATAGAAATAGACCTTTTCTCCTGATGAGGAATGCCAGCTTCTAGTTGTGGGCTATTAATATGCCATCTGTACACTGGAAGAAGATCACGTTGGCAGAAATTAATCCATCGTCTCTCCACGTGGTGACCAACACTGTCAGCTTCACAGCCGCCAAAAACCTGATGATGTGGAGTCGAGGCAAACAGCAGTGTAAATAGAGAGATACACGGTGATTCTTCAGATGCCTAAGTAGATTAACCTCAGTATCGATTAGCTGGCTCATAAATTAATGAGTTATCTGCATTAATTATGTGTGTGTCTTCATAAACGTCCTCGGCATCTCTGGTGATAAAGTGAGCTAAGAAAAAATGCATCGAGGACGGCAAAAGACCACAGAGCCATTTCTGTGGGCGTCTTCTCCCGGGTGACACGATCACTTTTCTGTCTGTCCCCACACCCACGGAGCATCCATTCCCCTGGATTGTCAATCCACCTCCAAACTCCACTTCTTCTGACAGCTGGCCCTAAAGGTGATGAGTATCTAAATAACCCCGACATCTTTCCTTCCACTCGCCATCCCCAAGACCTTGGAAATGCAGCGGGTTCCTAAGGTAGCCCGTCATGGTGGCAGTTTCTTGGAAAGTAATCAGGCTGTAAGTTTTTGGAGAGTAGAGTCTGTGGCAGTTGCTCCTTGAGGTCCAGACAGGGCAAGACGTGTGGTGGGAACCTCACTGTTACTTGATGAACCATGTTTCCATCATCAAAAGTCCTTGGTACGGGCCAACCCTAGGACTGGCCTTTGGGGTCATGCTACTCCGACCGGGATGATCCTGGCAGTGAGGGCTTCCTGCTCCTAGAACACCACTTCTTTGTCTATAAGCTGCAGAGTGGAGAGGAGACGGGTCACTGGGACCCTGCTGGCTATGCAACTCTTACTGGTTTGCTTCCTCACACCCAACCCCCAGCCCCCAGGGCCTCCCGCCTATGCTGAGCATGTGTACTTCTGGCTCCCGCACTGGTCCCATTTCTTACTTCCCCACCAGGCATTTCCATCTCTTTTGATGATTCACCCGGATGACCGAGTCCTTTTTGTCCTCTGTCTTACGTGAACTCTTTGACATTTCAGGTAAGTGGATTATACCCTTCTCTGACGTAAGTATTTCCCTACTTTTAAAGTATATTTTTGAATATTGTCATGAAAATCTGGGAAACGAAGAAAGGTAAGAGTTGGTGATGAGCATCCATCATGCAATGGGAATCTTGGCCAGGAAGTACTTTGTAAATTCAACTACACCGGGTCAAGCATGGAGAAGCAGAAATGATGACGAGTTTACCTTCAGGTTGGCACACATTCCCACTGCTTGAAAGCTCAGTTTCCTTGGCTGAGCTCCCAAAGCTTGCATTTGCTTTTTCACCACACTGATTTGGCCTGGTTGGCATGGGTGGGGGTGGCATGAATCTGCGGTGGCACAGATACTGTCTGCGGCGCTTGGTGGAGAGTGGGGGGGAGAGAGAGAACAGAGTCTCTGGCTGCGATCTCAGCCCTGCCTTGGACCACACCTCCCTCCATCTTGGAGAGTCAGCTGCTTTTTCCTCCAGAGTGGAAGAGTGTAGACAGCACCATCAACAGGGGCCCTGCCAGCTAGGAAATTCTACAATTCTGTGGGGCTCTAATGAGAGAGCTAATGCAGGGGTGGATTTCTGCACATGCTCTGGAATATGCAAGGGCAAATGCACGCTTTGGCTGTCCTTTGGAAATGGGTTTCAGGAGGCACATCACTGAGAATAGAGTGTGAACAGGACGGAGTGCTGCCTAGCTGAACAGCCTCTTCTCTGTGCCTGGGGGCTGCTGCGGTATTGATGAGGGCCATTTATCTTTTATCTTGCCTCTGTGAACAGGCATGGAGATCCAGAAAAGACAGCATCGTTTGTTGTATTCAAACTCAGAAGGCATCACCAAAAACAAACAAACGAACAAAAAAACAGGGGAGTGGGTTCCTGACTTTTTTTTTTTTTTACTACATATGTTTTTAAACTTTCATTTTGACTTGAAACTGACCTAGTTTTGTTTTCCTGCTATGAATATGGAGGCATCAGATAGGGAGAGTCGACAACTAATAACTCAGTCATCTTAGGTGAGGCAAATTCTCTGAAAACACAGTAAGGGGGCCGGTTATGACAGGCCGAAGGAGCACAATAAAGGTTTGGTGAGTAGAAAAGCGGACCAGTGCACGTAAAAAACTAGGGGTCCTCTAAAATTGTGATTTCTGGGAGCCCCTGGGGGGCTCAGTTGGTTGAACCTCTGACTCTTGGTTTTGGCTCAGGTCGTGATCTCACGGCTCGTGGGTTCGAGCCCTGTGTCGGGCTCTGTGCGGACAGTGGGGAGCCTGCTTGGCATTCTCTCTCTCTGCCCCTCCCCTGCACTTCCTCTCTCTCTCGTGCAAAATAACAAATAAATAAACCTAAAAAAATAACAACAAAAATTGTGAATTCCGGATTTTCCGGCTGTCTGGTCAAACAACCAAGTGATGATCTGGCACGTTTAAGCCCTGATGAGAGCGTGTGGTTTCCACAGTGCTGATGCTGGCTGGCAGCCAACTTGGTGACCAGACAGTGGCCCAGAGAAGGACAGATGTGCCCCAGCTTTGCTTATCACCTGATGTGCTCGTAAAACATGAAGACGCCCAGCCCCCTCCCGTGTAGATTCTGTTTGAGCGAGTCTGGGATGGGACCTCGGGTCTATACACCGCGGTTCTCTATCTTGGCCACACTCTGGTATCCCCTGGCAAGCTGTAACAACCATGGGCACCCAGCCCCCGACACCAGGCTGTGGAATCAGAGACCCCGTGGATGGGGTCCTGTGGTTCGTGTCTAATAAGCCTGGGGGTGATCAGGAAGCACGTTGGAGTCACCGTGCTACTAATTCTGCACGGAAGGGGATGGCTGTGCTCGGCACGGAGCCCTGGGGACCGACCATCTGGCAGGGACGTACGAACGAACCAGCCAATGACACCAGAGAGGAAAGTAGGAGAGGTAATAGGAAGATGGAAGTTCTCCCCAGATGAATGCACAGGGTCAGTGTAATCCCAAACAAAATCTCGCAAGTTAACAGGGCTTGATGGTTGACTCTCAAAGCCACATAACAGAGTCTGGGGCCAAAGACGGATAAGGCGAGGGTGAGGAAGAAGCCAGCAGGGCTGACCCCGTGGAAATCACGGGGGCTGGAAGACACGTCTGTTTGACGAGAGCATCATCTCACACTGACGGGGGCTGATGGGCCGTAATGACTGGTGTGGAGACAATTGGACGGACATATGGAAAGGATATATTTAGATCCGTACATAACACCATATACAGAAATATATTCCAGATGGATTAAAGGCCTAAATGTGAAAAGTGAATGTTTAAAAAGGAAATATAGAATAATATCTTTATCTCACTGGGATAGTTAAAAAAAAATTCTTAGGAGAAAAGATTGATAAATTTGACTACAGCAAAATTTAAAATATTTGAGTGATGAAAGCCGATCTCACAAACTGGGAGAGAGTATTTGCAACATGCACCAGAACAAAGTGTGATGCCCAGAATATTCAGCATAAGAAAATAATAACACTTTTTTGAGACACTGGGGGTGGGGGGTGGGGAGAGGCCGGGCCAAATATTTTAACAAGAGACCCATGGAAGAGGAAACCAAAATGTCCGATAAACCCCAGCATGCTTGGCTGGTAGGCGTGGAGGGGATGCGACAGGAAACGTTACCGTGCCAGTTTGCACCAGCCGGGCAGAAAGGAGCGGGGGGCACCAGCACACTGCATTCACCCCTGGCAGCTGCCGTGAGACTCCCATCCATTCACTAGCCTGAAACAGCAGCACTTTCTGAGCTCACAGTCCTGGTCAGTGGTCGGGAGTCACTCTCCCTGGGTTGCAGTGAAGGCATCAGAAGGTCTGGCTCCTCTTTGGCTCCTGGGCGGTTCCTGCCCTTGCCTTTTCTGGCCCCCGGAACTGACACCCCGGGGGCCTGGTCCTCCCTCCACGCCAAAGCCAGCCGGGCGACATCTTCAAATCTCCCGGCTTCCGTCACATCACCTCCTATCTCTCTGATCTCCTGCTTCTGTCTTACGAGGACCCCCCGTGATTACGTCAGACCCGTCTGGATAATCCGGAATAATCTCCCCACACTGAGATCCTCGATCACGTCCGCAAAGTTCCCTTTGCCATGTAAGGTGACGTGCACGTGTAAGATTCCAGGGGGTACGTGGGGGTCCCCGATCACCCGGCCTCTCCCCTGCATCCCCCCTGTGCAGAAGCCCTCCGGGGCGCATCTGCACACCATGGCTTACTGCAGCCCCGCACGAGCTGCCCGCAGGCTTCAGGGAGCCCCGAGCGGGTGTGGCCCAAGCATCCTGGTCCCTGTGCCTTGGTCCCCTGCCCGCACTGCTTTGCTCCCTGCTCTGGGGTTTCTTAAGTGTCCGGGATGCCCGTGGAGACCTGGGCCCTCATCCACGTGTGGTAGAAAGACCGGGGGGGTCAATGTCCGTGAGGCCGCCCCTGACCAGTGGGAGCCGGGAGATTGGCAACGAGGGCTCCCCATTCTGACTGGTGGGCAAAGAGCCACGAGATGCACTGAGTCCAGCGCTGAAGAAGGCCCCCCGGGAGGGAGCCCCCGCCACGGCAGCGTGTGGCCAGCTTGCACCCACGTCCCTGCTGCCATCCCCGTCCCTCAGCCCTACTGTCGGTGGCCAAGTTCCTGGCAGGCAAGGCTTTGCCTCAGCCTCTGCTTCTGGGGGACCCTGGGTCCCAACACTCACTTCTGTTTTATTTTACTGTGGAAGCTCTCACGCAGGTACAACGGGAGAGAGAATCCAGAGCGCCCTCTGTCACCATCACCCAGCGGCAACACTGCACGTGGCCAACCTGGTGTCAACCCACCCCCCCCCACTGGGTTTGCCCCGGACGAACCCCGCGCACCCTTACGCTTCCCCCTTAAACCCTCCATCCATACCCCCGAAGACTCAGTCTCTTCTTTAACGGAACCTAACGAAGACATCACAGCCAGAAGTGCCGACAGCTTCCTGATGCCATGAAATAGTTAAGGACTGATCGACTTTCTTGGGGTTTCATAAACAAATGTTTATATTTAATTTGTTCCCATCAGGATGCCCAACAAATGTCCACCTTGCTCTCGTCTCTTG
Organism: Leopardus geoffroyi; assembly: GCF_018350155.1. NCBI lineage: Eukaryota > Metazoa > Chordata > Mammalia > Carnivora > Felidae > Leopardus > Leopardus geoffroyi. Next base: position 2,811,620 of record NC_059336.1, read on the forward strand.
GATGCCCCCCCTCCACCCTGTCCCCACCCCCCCACCGCAACCGCTGACACACATTTCTGGAAGGAGCTGAGGCTTTCGTCCTGTGCAATTCCCCGCATTCTGTATCTTGTGGAGGAAACCTTCATGGTGGCACTTAGCACAGCTTCTCTGTCACCTGTACTTCCTGCAAACTCGTGAACTGAGAATTAGGTCTGGAAGCTTGACTGCATTCTGGTACGTGTGTGAGGGATGTGTGTGTGTGTGCCCGTGCTCCTGTGTAGTGAGTGTATGTGCATGTGTGTGTGTGTGTGTGTGAGTGTGTGCGTGTGCACGTGGTGTGTGTGTGTGTGTGTGTGTGTGTGTGAGAGGAACGCTTCACCCCCACCCCAGTGCTGTGTTCACCCTGTGGTGCGTCCCTCGACATTGTCTGGGGAAAATCAAGACCAAGACCAGTGTCTCCAGGGACGGAGCAGAGCAGGGTCACCCTGAAGCTGAGGGCCTGCCATGTGGGGGCTGAGCCTTCCTGGGCCTGAGGGGGTGGCCCTGCTGGATTCGGAGAATGTTCTGGCAGGGGACGGAAGTCAGCCCCGGTCAGGAGTCCCCCCCCCCACCCCCCCCCCACCATTGCTTCTGCAGGGATCCTGGAAGCAAGGGCTGAGCTCTGAGGGCTCCCGTCAGGGGGAGGACAGAGGGAGGACTGGAGGAGGACAGAGGAGCCGCTCTGTGCTCAGCGGGGGCAGGGCAGCGGTGCCGGGACCCCTCCGGCAGAGACTTTCCATCACATCCTTCGTGATGGCCCGACATCCGTCGCTCATCTAGATAGCTTCCCTTGCAGGCTTTAAATGAGGTTGTGTGAAATACCAACGTGTACACACCATTACGGGTGTAATTTGCTTCTGAGCATAGTGATGTGCGCGCACACGTCCTCAGAAATGGCCTTTTCATTAATTGCACTTTGTAGTTGGCTTATTTTGAATAAATTGGCTTCCAGTGTATTGTCATGTTTTGGCAGGAAATTTGAAATAGCGGGGGGTGGTTCTGCTACACGGTACGAAATTCATTAATCAGAACTCACTTTTAATGGGTTCTTCAGAGGGGTCTGGATCAGAAATCGGGCTATAAATAAACACGGGCTCCGGGGAGCCGCAGGCCTGCCTTCTGCGGCATCTGGCGGCTGCTGAGGGGACGGAGGGGCCCGGCACCCGGGGGGCTGTGGCCTCACACACCCTCCCGGGGCAGGCGGGACCCACACGCTCACGGCCCTGAACCGCCAGCGTTGAGGATACAGATGGCAACAGGCCAACGGGGTGCGGAGCCTGTGCTCAGGGCCTTCACATGCAGTCCAGGCCAGCACCACAGACATCCACGCACGTCCATCCTGCGGGGACACAGGAGAGAAACGGGGTGTCCCCGCTTGCTGTCCGCCAGGAGGTGCAGAGAGGGTCAGTGTCGCTCACGCACCCCCTCCCCGATGCCTGCCACCTGCCATGCTCCAGAGGGGGTCGGGGGGACACAGGCACTCAGGAGCCGGTCTCTTGGCTGGGCAGGGCTGCAGGAGTGGGGCTCGCCAGGGAATGGGCCCTGCGAGTTCTCACCCCGCCCTGGTCTCTCACCCATTTCTCTCTCAGGCTCTGGACTGCAGCTGCTGGGAATTGTCCCCGTGGCCTGGGGCAGAGGGAGCCCCTCTCCATCCGGTGGGCTTCTGTTTCTAGAACTTGGCCTGTTTTGAGAAAATCTAACATGGGGCACCTGAGTGGCTCCGTTGGTTGAGCGTCTGACTTCGGATTGGGTCATGATCTCGCGCTCCATGAGTTCGAGCCCCGCGTCCGGCTCTGTGCTGACAGCTCGGGGCCTGGAGCCTGCTTTGGATTCTGTGTCTCCCTATCTGCCCCTCCCCTGCTCATGCTCTGTCTCTCTGTCTCTGTCTCTCTCAAAAATAAATAAAGACTTAAAAAAACTTAAAAAAAAAAAAAGACAATCTAACATGACTCCATGGTCTAAGTTTGCCTCCCCTCCCCCGAGTCCACACGGCCTGCACCTGTCCTCTACCCACAGCAGCAGCTTGGTAAGCAGCTGACTCGGTTCTCCTTGCAGAGGGAAAACATCAAACAGACTTGGGGTCTTGTCCGCTGTGGTGTCCCCATGGCCTGTGCATGGCCCGAAGACCAGGAGGCCCCCAGTAAGTATTTGACATGTGAGTAAAGGACTGCATAGGGGCGCCTGGGGGCTCAGTCGGTTAAGGTTCAACCCTTGATTTCGGCTCAGGTCACGATCTCACAGTCTGGGAGTTCGAGCCCTGTGTCTGGCTCTGTGTGGAGCCTGCTTGGGATTCTCTGTCTCCTGTGCTCTCTGCCCCTCCTCCACTCATGCTCTCTCTCTCTCTCATAAAATAAACTTAAAAAAAGGAATGCAAGAATGAATGAATGAACAAATGATATTACTGTGCCCTTAGGTTTCTAGTGTAGAACATGTGTACAAAATAGCAAAGGAGACAGTGTGGATTAACTAATAAGTTGGCTGGTGTAGTAGAAAATGTTCATTGGCTGATAAAACAGTCACCTCCAGTCCCTTTCTCCCTCGATAACATGAACACGAGAAAATTAAATATTTATTTTCTTACCTCACCACATCAAGGGCTGGCCATGAGACAGACTTCTGGCAAGTAAGAAGTAAGTGGAAGTATGTTAGGAGGTTTTCAGGAGAGTTCTCTACTTTCTTGTAAAAGACACAAGTACATTTTCGGTGCTGCCCTTTTTCCCAAGGAGCTTGGCTGTGATGGGTGGGGTGATGGCAGCCATCTTGTGACCATGTGTAACAGATGTGACCAAAGTGCATACACAAGGGAGGGCGGTACCAGAGCAGTAGGACAGAATAAGCCTGGGTGTTCGATAGCTCTGGTAAAGCCAGGAAGGTATAAGCAACAGCCAACTACCTCTTGAACAACTTAGAATGTGAGAAAACAAACTCTTGATTGGTTTAGCCGCTTTTCACTGGGATCTCCCATTAGGCACTGCTAAACACATTTCTAAGTGATACTGAGGATTGACTGGGTGATGTACTTGGCACTTGCTTTATGTTTATTTGTGGACCATACTATGGGTTAATACTGCGCTGGGGTGCCAAGCAGAAATGGGGAAGGACTGGGGCATGGTAATCCCTGATGGACTCACCACAGGCATAACAGCATCCCTCCGATCACCCTGGGGGGGTTATGGACACCACGGTAATTGCTGTAACCAATGACTTGTTCTCTGGTTCTGCCGCCTTGCCTCTTAACAACCTTGCCTTGGGAAAGATTACAGTTCTTATTAGGTTCCGGGAAAACTCAGGACCTTGAAGACGCTCTCCAGGCTCTGTGAATGTCTGTGCCTGGGGGAAAGCCCCTCACCTCCCCCTCACGGTCAGGGAGTTTCTGTGACAAGAACTCATCCTGATCCACAAGTGCCCATGCCCATGGGCTCTCCCTGCCACTCATTCAAGGATCCCTCATGCCTTGTTCCTATGACACCTGCTCTGGCTGACCAACCACAGATGGAATGAGCCACGGTCACACCAGAGCCGCCCATGCACCGTGCGCACGGACCCCAGGCTGCACTCTCCCTTGTGCAGCCGTGAAGTCAGTTTTGTTCGAAAACACATCCCGTGATCCCCAAGTCAGAATGGTTGCACTGGCTCCCACAGAAGTCCCCAGAACCTACACCTCTGTGTGTTAAAGAATCCCTGCTGTCAGCAGGCACGTACCGAGCCTGTGCAATGGGTCCAGGCGCAGTGCCCACGGTGGGGATCGGGGGGACACCGCAGTGCCCAGCCCCCCGGAACCAGCTGGGGAGGTGGATGCCAATCACATATCCTCAAATGTGAGCGGAGAATTACAACCACAATTAGTGCCACGAGAAGTGAGTTTGGGGAGTATTAACAGAGCACTTGCTGGGCAGAAAGGTCAGAAACAGTTGCTGGGAGGAAGAGTTATTGGGACGAGGTCTAAATCAAGGCTCCCCCGGTTCGGCATTACTGGCGTTGGGGCTGGTCCCTCTTATGGGGGCGTCCTGTGTGCACTGTTCGAGGCGGGGCCGCCCAGGGGATGTTGCACAGCATTCCCAGCCTCCACCCCGAGGAGGCCAGGAACATCCACTGCCTGGTCATGACCACCCAAAGCATCTCCAGACATTGCCAAATGTCTCCTGAGGGCAAGCTCAACCTTGGTTGAGAACTGCTGGTCTAGTCCTTCCCTGGCTGTTTGCTAGCCATTAACCAGGGGAAATGGGGTGGGGAGGGGGGAAGATGTCCCAGACAAAGAAGGCTGGGGGACCAAGGCCCCCGTGGCACCAGGTGTGGGCAGGAGTGAGGTGCACACACGTGAGGTGGGCAGGAGGTCTTGGGGGTCTAGTAGGCCACATGGCAAGGCCTGGTCTTCATCCTGAAAGCAGGGGGGGAGATGCTGATGGGTGGTCACCTCCCTATACTCTTGGCCTCATCCTTTGACCTGTCAGTGGACACATCCTCAGGGCACAGCACGTTCAAAGTCACCCTGACCAAGCACCTTCGCATTCCAAGCCCAACCAGGCCAAGGGCTCACATCTCCGGGGTCGCTTTTCCCAAATGCTTGGCCCATTTACTATCTCCCCCACTGTCCCTAACAGACACACCCGCAGACGCCAGGCCACGGTGCCCAGGGCTGAAGCGCTACCACAGCTAAGGCCTACATCCCTCCCCACACCCTGGCACCCTTCGGCCTTTGTGGATTACCACCCTCCTTTGTGGTCTCTGGGTCTCTCCTCTCTCCAAACACACAGATGGAAATTGACAACCAGCACGGAGGGAAGCCGTGGTCCTTGAATGGACCCTGGCGGTTACATGGCCAACGAGGGGCAAATTCCATCCTGGTCAGTGATGGGCAAAGCACCATAAGAAGGTCGAGGTCTTTCACAAAGACATCAACTGGGTGGTCACAGCGCAGATAACACTGAGACGGATTGGGGCCTGAGCAGCCACGACCGTGTATGCACGGATGCGGAAGGTGATAGGAAGGTCACCTCCTGGCCTCCGTGAGGCTACCCGAGAAGCAGCGTGGAATCCTAAGTCCATCTTTCGGAAGGGCCGAGGGGGTTTTCTGTGAGATGTCCCCCGGCAAACACCAGCCCCTCTCAGTTGTGCCGAGGGCTACGGGACAGGCTTATTTTGTCCATGCTTGGACCACATGACGAGGAACTGAGGTCCCCAGCCATGCTGTAAGAGTGGGTCTGGAGGCAGATCCACTGTCCTCAGCCCAGAACTAAAATATACACTTTTTAATATGTAGGTTTGATTAATTCTATAATATAGAAATAATATAAAGAACTAATATACAGTTAATATACATTACCTATTATTTTATGCTTGAACAAAATGTCACAGGCTGGGGGCTTTAATGGCTTAATGACAGAATTTCCTCCTCACAGTTCTGGAGGCTGGAATTCCATGAGCAGGGTGCCTGCGTGGGTAGGTGTCGCCATTTCCCACTGAGTCCTCAAGGGGTGAGGAGGGGGGAGCTCCGGGGTCTCATATAAGGGCACTGACTTCATCACGGGGCTCCGCCCTCAGGGCCTACTCACCTCCCGAAGGCCCTACTGCTCCCACCATCACCCTTGAAGGGTAAGATTTCAACGTGAACGTCGGGGGCGCACAAGCATGCAGACCACAGCAACATCCCAGGAAGGCTTTGAACCACAGGCATGTCCTCAGGTCACAACGCCCAGCAGGCCAAGTGCAGAGCCAGTCAAAGGTGGAGGTTCCTGAGGGCCAGCACGTTGGCCGGTCGCTTTCCTAGAAGCTGGTTTATTCACAACTTGAGAAATTACCAAAAACATAATAAAACCAACCAAAAACAAATACAAGAGAAGAAGAAAAACCGGGGGGGGGGGGGGTGCGTTCTAGAAGCAGGAAGACTCAACATCTCGCCAAGTGGGGCTGACGTTCATCTACCTTCTCGAAGGTTGGACTCTCTTGGGTTTCCCCACAATGTCTTCTCCCCCATCTCCTCCGCCCTGGCCCACCAAAGAACGTTCAAGGATACAAACAATAATGAGGTAAGAGGCGGTGGGTACGGAGTTCGGTGATCAGAGCCCTGCAGTTACACAACACAATTCATTTCCTTAATTACACTGAAAATCGTTTGCTCTGCGTGTTAACACGTTTCTGAATGGTGGGGTGTGCAGAAAGCCTGTGGCGCTTAATGAATTATGCAGCATAATTTCACCAGGATTAGTGTTTATGGACAAGTTTCCTAAACAAACAAAACATGTTATTTTTAGAATCCGGGGTGGGAACTGTCTGTGGAAACTGACCTTGTCTTTGAGGATGACTTCTTTATTCAATTATCTTTCATCAAGATGCTGAAAATTGATCTTGGGATGAACTTCCTTTAGCCAATGTCTTTTTAACGTTCCCCTTTTCAAAACGCGAACGTCCCAGTGTGCTCACCGCAGGGATGTGATGGCTCTGAAATGAAGCCAGAGAAAGAGAACGGTGAAACGCCACAGCCTCTGTAGCCATGTGGGGAGGGAGAAGCCACCACAGGGAGGACACAGGACAAAGGCCACCTGAGGGCCCAGGCGGGAGGTTCTGGAGGAGACAATCGGTTGGGCGTGACGGGGAAAGGCCATGCAATGATCTCTCGGGAAACCGTAAAGTACATGTTCTGATGTGAATGAAGGGCGCAGAATCTGTCCAGGGTTTAATCCTTCCTCACATCCACACACAATTAAAAACTGTGTCTCTAATAAAGATTAATTTCTGTGGTCTTTTGTAAGACCATTATTCTTGGGCTCTGGGGCAAACAGCAATTAGGGCTGGGATTAAGGAATCTCCTCCCCACGGCACCCGCTGATGCCCCACTGTGGGGGCTCCCAGGAGAGTCCAGAGTGCTGGTTCTTTCACCCCAAACGGGCGGCTTTCACGCAGCACACAGCTCTGTCCCCCGCCCTCCACTTGCTGGCTGGTTTGGCAGTATTTCTGCGATTCTCAGAATCCTCACATGTGGGGACTGAAAGGCACACTGATGGTGAGCCAGCCCAGGTTCCTACGACATCCTGTCTTTCATTAAAAGTGTCCATCTGGGGGTGTCAGGGTGGCTCAGTCGGTTAAGTGTCCAACTCTTGATTTCCGCTCAGGTCATGATCTCACAGTTGGTGGGGTCAAGACCTGTGTCGGGCTCTGTGCTGACAGCATGGAACCTGCTTGGGATTCTCTCTCTCTCTCTTCCTGCTTGTGTGTTCTCTCTCTCTCTCTCTCTCTCTGTCTCTCTCTCAAAATCAACCAATCAACCAATCAAGAAAAAAGTGTCCATCTGTCCATTCATTCTGTGCACATCTACCCCACGTATTTGCCACGAGTTGCTGGAATCCATATCACAGTGCTGGGAAGACACTGTATGCTAATAGACTTTTCAAGAAAACCAGAATGTGCTAGAAATGGGGGGGCAGGGGGTAGCCGGCCTGAGGACCCAGGCGGACAGGTGAGAGAGGCAGGCATGTCCTGGGGAGAATGGAGCCCCGTGAGCCTTAGAGACACGGGCAGGACACAGACTGGGACCTCCTGGGTTGGGGCTGCCGGGCCAGACGGCAAGAGGAGGGCTCAGCGTCGGGGTGTGTGGGGACGACAGGGGTCCTTGGAGGCCAGTCAGGGGCAGAGGAGGAGGAGGTGGGCATTGCACACTCAGCACTTACTTTCTCCAGAAGCGCTCAGTAAAAGAGAAGCAGGAGGAGGGTGGCTCGTGCAGCCAACAGAGGGGCCAGGGGGACACGCCAGCCCTGCCTGGACCACCCAGGCTGGCCACCGCCTTCCCTGAAGGCCACATACCGTGCGGGAGTGAAACAAGGGGCCGGTCCCTGCCCGTGGGTTTCCCGTGTCTGCACCACAAGACAAGACAGACGAGATAGGAGCAGGGCCCCCACGAAATGCCACACGCGCGTGCCAGGACTGATGTCGGCAATGATGATAAAGCTCCATTCACTGCACGGTCACCCCGTGACAGGGACCACAAGCCATCTCGAGTTACCCCATCCAACCCCGTGAGGTCAATCCTGTTATTGACTCTGTTTGACTGTGTCGCAGGACAACTGTATGCATTTCCCATGGCTGCTGCAACGGATGACCACGTTCTTAGTGGCTGAAACAGCGCAGAATGATTATTTTACGGAAGGGAGGTCCTACATGGGTCTTACGGGCCAACGTCAGGTGTCAGCAGGGCTGTGCTCCTTCCGGGGGCTCCGGGGGCGAATCGGTCCCCGTGCTTCTCCGGGTGGCAGAGACTACCTGCCTCCCTTCCACCATCTCCCAAGGGTCCGGCCCTCCTCACACCAGTCTGCCTCTTTTCTCTCTCTCTTCCGCTTTCCAGGGCCTGTGATTACATTGGGGCCGCCCGGATAATCCAGGAAAACCTTTCTATTTTAAGATCATGGATTAGCAACCTTATTTCCATCTAGTGCAGTGATCCCTCTGTGCCAAGAAACCCAACACAGCTTCTGGGGAGTCACGTGTGGGTACCTGTGGGCGGGCCATTGTTCCCCTGACCCCAGCAACTCAGTAGAAGTATCAAGAAGCATCAAGCTAGACCTGGGCCATCTGCCTCCAGGGAGCACAAAATTGGGGAGCACAAGAATCACCCAGGGAGCTTCATGCAAACAGGGTTTCCAAACTGGTGCAATGGCTGAGCATAACAATTTGGGGATACCTAGTCATATCCATCATGCACAGCACCTCCAACAACAGATGAGATAAAATACCAAGAGTGCACCCTGGAGAAGCATCCGGAGCCGCTTTTCCTTAGGATGGACCAGTCTGTGGCTGTTTGTTAAACTGCTCCTCAGGCAGGGTGCCTGGGTGGTGGAGCATCCGACTTCGGCTCAGGTCATGACCTCATGGTTTGTGGGTTCGAGCCCCGCATCGGGCTCTGTGCTGACAGCTCAGAGCCTGGAGCCTGCTTCACATTCTGTGTCTCCCTCTCTCTCTGCCCCTCCCCCTTTGACCCGTGTGTGTGTGTGTGTGTGTGTGTGTGTGTCAAAAATAAATAAACATTTAAAAAATTGCCCTCATGCTTTAAAAAAATGTTTATTTATTTATTTAGAGGTCGGGGAAGGGCAGAGAGAGACAGAGAGAGAGAGAACCCAAGCAGGCTCTGCCCTGTCAGCACATAGCCCGACGCAGGGCTCAAACTCACAAATCTCAAGATCATGACCTGAGCTGAAATCAAGCGTCGGATGCCTCACCAACTGAGCCACCCAGGCGCCCTTTATGTATGTTTTGAATGGTTCATAATGTTTTCTAATAAAAAATTATAGGCTTTCTGGCCTGATAAGTCTGGATTGTTAGTAAGAAGGCCAAGTTTCTCTGAGAGGGAACCCGTGAGCCAGGCCCCTTGTTCTCATCTACACAATAAAACAAACTGGGGGGGCGCCTAGTGGCCCACTCACCTGTCCCGCCCCCAGCCGGGACAGCCGAGCCCCCATCTGTCTGCACGTCCACAACCGCAACTCGGAACTAGGCACTGCCCAGGTGAGCTGCGGCCAGGCCGGTGAACCACTGTGTTTCTGATTCAATGACCAAACGTATCGACCTCGGAGACGGACCCGGAAAGGGTGCACTGTCTTCACATCTTCCACCGCGTTCCATCAGCCTTTTCTTCCAAAACGCTCGAGTCAATACAAGCCCATTGACACAAAGATTTTGCACTAAGCTTAACAGTTCGCAAATTACGTGGGTTTTCATTTTCAGTATCAACGGGCTGCTAGGGTCCAGAGCGACAGCAATCCAGGCCGGTGTGACTTTGAGAAATGTCGGTGCGACTGCTTCGAATGGCTCCTTCTTCCTCATTATTGAGCAGAGATGCCAGTTCCCACTGGAACTCAGGAAACCTCAGGAAGCCTCAGCCCGGGGGCTCCTGGCCCTCCAGGGAGACCCAGTGGCGTGTCCGCACTCAGAGGCTGTGCTCACACTGCAGGAAAACGCGGACCCTGCAAAGCCCGCACCTTTGAAAATGAGAAGCTAACACCCTGCTCCAAAAGAACCCTCCTCTCTGAAGTGTGAACAGGTGCCATTTGCACGTGGAGATGTCCGGGTTAAGAGATCTGAGCCGCACCGGGGGTCAGCGAGCTGGGGGATGTCCCCCCCAAGGGTATGGTAGCTGTCTGCCCGCCCTCATTGCCCAAGGGGTGACAGGGAGGGGTTGGGGGTGGCTGAAGACCCTTCCAGCAATAAATGCCCCTTTTCCACTGGTCCATTTCCACTGGTCTCGAGGCAGAAGGCACACCAGAGCGGGCTTTGGAGGGCCATGGGCCAGGACGAAATGTCAGGTCGTCTTCCGGAGCAGAAAGCTCTGGTCTGGGGTCTGCATCAGGGACCGGGAGCCCGGAGGCCCCAAGGCCAAGGATACTTCCTTTAAGTCCCTGCACAGAGCTCGGGCTGTGTCTTGTGAGCAGGACACTCCGGTCCATTGGATGGGGCCCCGGGTGGACTTCCTGCTCACGGAGGGGATACTGCTTTGATATTAAGTCCCTTCCTGACACAATTACTTTTAGACTATGCAGGCGATTTGTTTAAAGGAGGCAACATTAGATGAGTGGCAGACTTGGGAGAAATACTGTAGGGACTGTTTTCACTTTTCCTTCCGTTTGGAAAAATGTGAACAGAATGCAAAATGTAAGGGAAGGTCCCCACCTTTTTATCACCAAAAGGATTCTTTTGAAAATACACCCTTTTCTCTTGGCCTGTAGGCTGGGGCGACAAAGAACTCCAGGCCCACAGGGAGAGGCTCTGAATAAGGGAACGAAGGTGCTTGGGCTGTATGCTCAATGCATCTGTGGTTAAGAAATGAATGCTATCCAGAGTAAGAAATTAAGTGGCTGTGGAAATAGAATAAAAGCCCAGGGGCACCTGGGCGGCTCGGTTGGCTAAGCATCCAACTTCGGCTCAGCTCACGATCTTGCGGTTTGTGGGTTCAAGCCCCGTGTTGGGCTCTGTGCTGACAGCTCAGGGCCTGCTTGGGATTCTTCCTCTGCCCCTCCCCCTCTCACACTCTGTCTCTCTCTGTCTCTGTCTCTCTCTCTCTCTCAAAAATAAATTAAAAAAAAAATTTTAAAGCCCAAAGAGAAAAATGTCCCATGAGTAGAACTCTACAACATTTAAAACTAAAAGGCGTTGGGGCGCCTGGGTGGCGCAGTCGGTTAAGCGTCCGACTTCAGCCAGGTCACGATCTCGCGGTCCGTGAGTTCGAGCCCCGCGTCGGGCTCTGGGCTGATGGCTCGGAGCCTGGAGCCTGTTTCCGATTCTGTGTCTCCCTCTCTCTCTGCCCCTCCCCCGTTCATGCTCTGTCTCTCTCTGTCCCAAAAATAAATAAACGTTGAAAAAAAAAATTAAAAAAAAAAAAAAAGTTCTGCTAAAAAAAAAAAAAAAAAAAAAAAAAAAAAAAAAAAAACAACTAAAAGGCAAAGGCCAGGGAAGGATGTTCCGGATAAACAGTGAGCGTTGGGGGACCTCTGGCCAAGAAGCAGGGAGGCAGGAGCTCAGACTTTCACGGATGTTCCCACGGCTTTTCTCTAACTTCGAATTTAGCACGACACACAAGACCCCGCACTCATCACGAGAGAGCGGGCCGGCCTTTAAGCTAAGGGAGGAGGCAAGGCGTTCAAGGGATATGATGAGTAGTTTGCGATGAGGCCTCCTTCCTTCCCTGCTGTTAAATATTATTTTAAAAATATTTTCTTCCACTTACGCTCACCAGCCATCTGCTCACTCAAGTCACCACGAGCTCAGAGAAACAATCGCAGGCCGGCAGCCCCCGGCCGTGCGGTGGAGCAGTGAGGGTCCTAGCAGAGCATCCCCCAGAGTCTGAAGACGCTGTGACCAGCGTTCTGCAAACTCACAGATGCTTCTGGCAAGGTTGTCTGTTCCTTCTCTCTGTCCCCTGTGGCTGGGGGTTTTCAAATGGAGAGGACTCTCGTGTCCTTGCCACCACTGGATCCTTCTCTTTGGGGACGCCTTCTCTGGCACAGGTGCCCGCTGAAACGGCCAGACACATGCCCGGGACCCCAATCCAGAGCGTCCTGCTTCCACGCTGGTCACCTGCGTCCTCCCGGACCGGTCCAGCAGGGGCCTTTTCCTGGAGCTTCTGTCCTGCCCCAGCCCTCACACCTGCATGCACCCCGCAGGGATGGGATAGCAGAGCGAGACGTGTGCACGGATGCCCGGAGGCAGCACAGCCAAGCAGCAGAGTGGGCTCACACTCGGGCCTGGAGGAAGTCCCTTTGGTGGCAGGAACGGGAAGTGTCCAGCTTGTCCCCAGCCCTCCCCCTCCGCACTTCCAGCCCTGGGCCCCAGTGAGATATTCCTGCCTCCCTACAACAAGTCCACCCTGTGTCCCTACAGCTACTTTGAGGGGCCTCCTGTACCTCTGTCTGAAACAGCTTAGCCTCTGTCAATGGACCCACTGATGGGGGCTGCCCACCAGCCTGTGACGTAAGCCCAGAGTCCCGCCCACGGCCTTTCAGAGGGTTCTAGATGCACTGCTTCCATATCTGAGTCCCCACTTGTGTTCCCAGAGCTTGGGTGGACTTCTCAGGCCCAGAACACACCCCACAGGCCTCGCTCCAGACTCGTTCACTCCCAAAGCTGCGGCCCCTTGGGGGTGAGCTACCCACATTCACTTCCTGAGGCCAAGCAGGGAGGGTTCACCTGGGTCTTACCCGGGGGAGAGAGCTGACAAGTGTCCAGAGAAGATCCCACAGGGGTCTGGGCTCTGTCGAGCGGCAAGTCGGGTTCAAAGGACTTTCGCTCGCACAAGTGGGGCTCACTTTGGAACTGCTGGCGTGTGGCCTTGACTTCTTTAAAGGGCTCACTCCGCCGGCCTTGTGCCCTTCCTCCCAGTTCTGTCTCTCGTGCTGTGTCTCCTGGGTGATGTTCTGTCCCGACAGTTTCTTGTAAGGCCTCAGAGTCTGCCGAGCCCTCCCTGCTGGCCCGGCCCCCGTGCGAGCTCGCCCAGCGCCTCCCACTGCAGATGAAGGTGCTGCCCGCTCCCACCCCCACCCTGCTCAGGCCGTGCCGGGGTGTCCCCACAGACCCTCTGGAGCACTGCCTGCGTCCGACCTGCTGGCACATCCCGGATTTGCCCACGCCTCTACTCCACGCTCGCTGTCTTGGTCCATACGGGCATCAACTGCCTCCGGGGCAGCTGTGACGGCCTCTTTAAGGGTCTCCTCCGTGCCTTTTGTTCTACAATCCCAGATGCCCCGAAACACACCCCCTGCTAAAAACCCTCCAATGACTCCACGTAGCGCTGGGAACAAATCCCAGCCTCCTCAGCGTGGCCCACCCCCCACATCTGCTACCCCTCTCTGGCCACGACAGGTCCTCCTTCAGGCACCCTAAACGTGTCCCCGCTCAGCCCTCTGGACTTGCCTGTCGTCATTACTTCTGGCTCTCCGTCCTCCAGGTTTTGCCCAGGTATCTCCTGCTCACTCAGGCTCTGCTCAAATATCACCTCCTCCAAGAAGCCCTCCTTGCCCACTCGAGTTAAAGAAGCTCTCCACTCACTCTGTCAGCCTCTCTGACACCCTGACTTATTGCCTTAATGCACGTCACTGACCTGAAATGGTCTCACTTAGATATTTATCAAATTGTCTCTCCCCACTCGGATGGGCAGCCCAGCACAGCAGGGACAATGTCCGCCCTGCTCACCACGTATCCTGGATCACAGCCAGCACGAGTGATCTGCTCAACACACAGTTTGAATTCACGATTACCTACCCGCCTTGTCCCTCCTCTTTGCTTAGTTAGTCCAGCTAGAGGTTTGTCAACTTTATTGAGCTTTTCAAAGAACCAGCTTCTGGGTCCATTGCTTCACTCCACTGATTCCCTGTTTTCAATTCCACTGATTTCTGTGTGAGTCCGGATTATTCCTTTTCTTCTGCTTCCTTGGGATTTAATTTGCCCTTCCTGTTCTGGTTTCCTAAGATGGGAACTTCAATGATTGACTTTAGGTCTTTCTTCTTTGCTAATCCGTGCACTCAGTGCTATGAATTTCCCTCTAAACTCTGCCTTCACTACATCCCCCACATCTTTGATAACTTGTGTTTCAACTTTCAGTTAGTTCAGACTGTTTTTATATTTCCTTTGAGATTTTTCCTTTGGTCCGTGAGTTTTTTTTTAGAAGTCTGTTGTTTTTCCTCAACATATTTTGGGATTGAAAATTTTCATTTCTCGTATTGACTTCTAGCTTTGATTGCATTGTGGTCTGAGAACAGACATTATTTGATTTCTATTCTTTAATTTTTTTTAATTTAAATTCAAGTTAGTTAGCATACAGTGTGGTCTTGGCTTCAGAAATAGACCCCAGTGATTCATCACTTGCAGGTAATAATACCCAGTGCTCATCCCAACAAGCACCCTCCTCAATGCCCATCCCCTATTTAGCCCAACCCCCACCCACCTCCCCTCCAGCAACCTCCACTTTGTTCTCTGTCTTTAAGAGTCTCTTATGGTTTGCCTCCCTCTCTGTTTTTGTCTTACTTTCCCTTCCCTTCCCCTATGTTCATCTGTTGTGTTTCTCAAATTCCACATATGAGTGAAATCATATGATATCTGTCTTTCTCTGGCTGACTTATTTATGGCCCAGAATGTGGTATATCTTGGTGAATGTCCCACATGAGCCAGAGAACAATGTATACCCTGCTCCTGTTGGGTGAGGTAGTCTATGGGTGTCACTTATACGCAGTTGGTCGACTGTGCTGTGGAGTTCAACCATGTCCTTGCTGATTTTCCGTTCCTGGATCTGTTCCGAGAGGTATGTCGGAATCTCAGTTATGATCCTGTGTTCGTCTATGCCTCCTTAAGGTTCTGTTTCCGTCTCATGTAGTTTGACATGCTGTTGTTGGGCATGTAGTTGTTAAGAATTGCCATGTGATCTTTGAGAACTGACCCCTTTATCATGTGGAATGCCCTTCCTATCCCTGACAGCCTTTCTTGCTGTGAGGTCTGCTCTGTCTGAAACTCCTGCTTCCTCTTGGTTAGGGTTAGCATGGCATATTTCTCTCCAGCCATTACTCTTGATCTCGATGTGTCTTTATATTTAAGTGCATTGCTGGTAGATGACATATAGCTGGGTTGTATTTTTTGACCCACTCTGACGATCTCTGCCTTTTAATTGGTACATTTAGGCCACTGGCATTCAAAGTGATTTGTGATAGCTCTGGACTAGTATCTACAATATTTATCACTGTTTTCTGTGTGTTGCCCTGGTTGGTTGTTTCATTTTTGTCTTCTCTCTTTTTTGCCTTTTGTCATTTTAACTGAGCATTTAACGTTATTTCACTTTTAAATAACCACTTCACAGGTAGCATGAATACCTTAGAATAACAAAATAATCCTGACTCCTTCCTCTTTCTCTTGTATCATGGCTGTTAGTCATTTCACTGATACATAAGTCTACATAAGCTTATACACACACACACACGCGCACGCGCACACCTATACACACACACACACACACTGTCCAGATGACAATGGGTGTGCTGTTTACCCCATGCCTGGGTCATGACTGGTGTGCTGCAAGAGTTTACTCCTGCTGCTGGGGTGCTTCTGAGAAAATGCCTCATCATGAAAATGCTGTATGGCTCTGGAGTGTTGATAAATTCCATGGTGAGGATATAGGTTCTCATCCATATTCTGAGGTAAAGCACACAATCCGTGGTTATAAAGACACAACGGGGGGTTCCTTCTGACAGTTTTGATATTTCCCTATCCATCTGTCTTAGTTTCTACTTCCTCAGAGGCTATTGCTTATTATTATTTTTATAAATACATCCCCAGTGAAGATAAAATTAAATATGCATGCGTTTCAAAATTAAGCATGCATAACAGAGTTCTAAAAAATGCTTTAATGGAATCAGTCAGCCAATATTTCATGAATATTATAATTTTGGGGTGGCCCAGTTCAGGTAACTTATATAATGGTACTTGTGTTCTTAATTAAAAAGAAGTTAAGGGCTGGGGCGGAGATCGAGAGTGTTATGCATACGTATATACGTGTTCAGGTGACATCTAACTGCCATTCATGCCCCTGAGTGAGATGAAAGCCACAGGACTGTAAATGACCTTGGACCATTCAGGGGTTTTAGAGAAGTCATCCTCCTCTTTTCAAATTCCCCCGAATTAACTTCTTCCTGAAACAAACCCTGGCCAGTGGTTCTGAGATCTGGTGTATGTTAGAATCACTCGGGGAAGTGTTAGAAAACACCAGTGCCTGGACCTCACTCCCAGAGTCTCTGACTGTGTTGCTCTTGGGTAGAGCCTGGACACCTGCAATTTGCAAAGCACTGTGAGTGGCTGTGATGGAGCATGAGTTCACGTGCATAGGACTCCACCTGGGCCCCAGCGGACGTCGTGAGAGAGAAGGAGCCGCGGTGCTCAAACGCCTGCACTTATGGAAGTCTCTTGATGGAAGAAGAGCTCCATTAGTACATCCTCCCCCCTGCAATACCACCTTAGAAAAAGTGGCAAGTTTTGCTATGAACAAATACCTTTTGTGTTGACGCGGAAGAAGCCAGACCCTGACCTCCAACATGCACTCACCTGCTCGCTGGGAGACACCGAGCTTTGCTCTCAGGGCTGCCCACAGCAGTGTGCTGTCCAATCCCTACTGTTCCAAGAGCCCCATGGGGACCTTGGTGCCGTGTGGACTCTGAGTCAGCAGCCTAGGGGGCAGCCTGGGATTGTGCCTTTCTGACAAGCTTGTGGGCGATGCTGACGCTTGGTCCACAGACCACAGGCTGAGTGAGTCCACAGAGCACTTCAAGGCAGCTGTTTGGGACTCCAGCCCTGCAGCATGATGACTGCCCTCTCCTCCAAACCGTCACCTTTCAAGAGCTACTCCTGGTTGGGGTAGAACTTGGGTGCCAGAAAGAGTCATCAGAGTTGCGTCCCTTGTCCCTTGCTTTCTTGGGGAAGTGGAAACACCTTTCTCTTCTGCCTTCTGCTCCCAAGAAATAACAAGTGGGTGCATCGAGTTACCTGCTTCGAGCAGGTGACACGGGTTGTCGCTGCTCTTGTGGCCAGTGGGAGGGGCCCCACATGGCAAGACTGCAATGGTTCCATCTTCAATAGACTTGCAGAGTCAATAGTTTGCGAGACGAGGAAGAGAGAGACAAGGAATCCAGTGATTTTCCCCTGAGCGTTTCTGAGTTGCGTAAAAGGTTATTTTCACCAAATAAAATAACTAGAATTATATTTAATAAATAATGGCTGTTTTAATAAGATACACACTCCAATATTTTCTTCATTCGTAAATATGTGTTTCCTTTACACACTTTCTTACGTCTAGGTGAAAAATGAGTGTGACGTTTGAAGGTCTTACAACAAATGGAAATATTTCTCACTGAAATAAATGGTACTAGCTTCTTCATGCAGTTCTCTTTCTCTCCTAGCTGGAGCAAATTAAGTCGGAAATGGGTGCATGTGCGTGCGTAATGTTTTGTCCAACAGTGAGATTGTTTGAAGACAGGGCAGTGGACTACAATCCGCCCTCATTATTCATGATTCTATACTTGTGAATCTGCCTGCTTGCCAAAATTAATTTGTAACACCCCAAATCAGCACACATAGCATGCTAGCAACCATCCGCAGACGTGTGCGGGGCGGTGAGACTGGAAACCATCAGAGGGCACATTCCCAGCTGAGGTAGAGCAAGGGAGACCCCCACGGAGATGACCGGAGGACGGAGACAGGAAGGGGCAGCGTGACTAATGCAAAAGGGCCCAACCCTGGGGCCAGGGGGATCAGGGTTTGAATCCCGACTCCGGCACCTGTTAGTGGGTCGGCCTCAGGCAAGTCGCTTAATACATCTGAACTTTGTTTTCTCATTTACAAAATAAAGAAAATAGAATGTACCAGGTGGGTTGTTTTTAAGACTTAAGGTGATTATCTATATGTGTTGCGTGTAAAATATATTTCATACAGATAGAATATTCTACCTGTATACAATCGCCTAGTAACAACTGCTCAGCGTTCACTGGTTCAGCGCTTGGAAGGAATTGTAGAGTAGCCACCGCGAATAATGAGCCTTGACTGTATAATCCTCTGCTTTTCTTGCAGCAACATTTCCCCAAAGTGTAGTCCACGTTGGTATCACAAGATGCCTCACGAACAAGAAACCGTCCAAGTGAAACACGCTCGGCGAGTTCTGAATAATACACCTCCTTAAAGATTCACAGCCCACGTTAGTATATTAAAGGCTCTGAGAAGTCTTGCAGGGACATCCATATGTGGCAGTGTTCAGATATATTCGAATACCCCATAGATCTTCTTAAAGGAAGTTCTGTGACTTGCACTAAGTCCAAGGGACACTTTGGGGGAGGGCTGACGACTTTGCCCGCAAAACAATGGAAATGACAAATTTCCCATAGTTACGGTTGTTTCCGGAGAGGTAGGAGGACTCCTTGCTGGGAAATCTTGATTATTCAGGCATCGGCTCTGAGGTCGTCCTAGTGGAGTTTTTCCACGAGACGCTATTTTCCACAGGATGCTATTTTATGGCGGTGAAGAGGAAAGGGCTCAAGTCAGATGGTCCTGGGCTTGGATCCCAGCTCTGTCTCTTTCCAACGGAGAGGGCCAAGGTGAATTATTTAACCTGCCAGGCTTGAGTTCACTCATCTTCAGACCGAGTATAATAAAGCAATCCGCCCTCTCAGGCGACAAGGAAGGCTGTCAGAGGCAAAGAGCGTGTGGCACCATGATTGGCAGCCGCACGGCGGGTGGAAACCACGGGTGTTTCTATTTAGACGTGGTCTCTGTGCTCTGGGTGTCTGTGATTCCGGTAGTGCTCTCCACAGTCACGGAGGCTCAAGTGGAAAAGTCCGAGTTGTCAACGGGGAAGACTTCTTCACCAAGGGGGAAGAAAATCACTCTGAAATTCTAGAAGTCGTGGTCTCTGGGCCTTGAGAAAGACAAGCTATTCCTCACTGCTGTTGTTACCTACCCCGGTGGGGGAAGGGACTCCTTTGTGCAGCCGTGGCCAGTGGCCGTCTAAGGCTATTTTGTGTATTGCAGCCATTCACGTCAAGGTGCAGCCAAAGATAAACAGTTGAAGTGAAAGAGAGGACTGGGACAAAGCTGGATGGCAGTGCATCTGAAAGCCGGGAGATCCCACCCCACGAAAATGGATTTAAACAGCCCTCCTAAGCAGCAGAACAAAAACGCATGGTCCTTATTATGGGGGCAGTGCGGGGACATGTAATACAAGCATGAACAGAGCCGTCAATGAAAACAGATAAAGGGATTAACATATGTATCGACCCCAAGCCCAGGCGCGAGCTTATGCTACCAAAATTAGACCGGATGGAGACAGCAGTTAAGGATTTATTTTACTATTGTCCTCCAGGACGCAAATTAGTCTTCTAGCCATACTATCTGGAGCAAAGTCCCGCCTCGCTTGGTCACGGAGTATAAAATAAGGATATAATATGCCAGTATGGTCCCAGTAAAACAAGAGGGTCTGGGTTCATCTGCGTTGATGGGGTTCTGTGGGGAGACAAAACCCCATTCACCTGCAAAGAACTGTCAGAAGCTGAGCGGTGTGTCCTCTGTCCCCTGTGATAAGATGCACAGCCAGACACAGAGCAAACATCAGAGACAAGCAGCTGAGGACTCTGCCCACAGTCGGTCTTCCGTTTCATTCCTGTGGCCCTGAGTCTCGTCCTGCAGAAACATGTCTCTTGGGTCGTTTGACATGCTCCTCTCCAACCAGACAGAAACCTTTTCAGGACAAAACTTGGATTTAAGGCTCCACATCCCTTAAAGTAGCAGGGATCATATTCCAGAAATCAGCATCAGAAAATATGCTCCTGTATGTATGAAGTTACTGAAATGGGCAATGAGACAGAGTGAAATGAGAACTGTTTCAGAAAATCCCAAGAGCAACAGGGGTCCATATGTAATAAATATTTATTCAATGGCCTTAAAAATTGTATGAATTCATCCCTCAAATCACATCTGTTTGAGCGTGATTTTACTCTTCTGGTTAATATGCCTTTTCAAATCCTGCTTCCAATTTAGGACAGGAGGAGAAAGAAACATATTTTCAGTTCTGTTTAGGGACCAATTCCAGCTCAGCAGAAAGCTCATAATCCCACAGATCTAATTTAGAAGAGGTGAGAGTGGCTTCTAGGGTTTCCAGATACACCACCTTATTCTGTCAGGCGCTTGTGTATTCAATATGGCCATTCGTCAGCCTGCCTTCCAAGTGGGGTCCAAAAACATGCTGAGGCTCCGACGCTCCTCCAGTAGGAAAAGAGGCAGTTTTGAAGACTGGCCAGTTTAGGGGAATGGAATAAAATCCCCAGGGGCCTATGGACAGCACAGAAATACACTTCTCAAGAGTGCCAATCAGAGGAAGCCATTCTCGCGACACGCAGTCTTCTGTGTGGCACACGTGGGCTGACACTGGTCTCGGGGGGGGGGGTGGGTAAGTCCTGGGTCCGTGTCCAGTGCCCACGCTGAGCCAGCCTCCGTTTCCCCACCCGTGAGGTGACAGAGCCAACTTACAGATCCTTGGCCATGCAACGTTTTGATCCGCAAATCCAGCCTTCAAGAACGAGAGGTTCTTCTCCTGTTCTTTTTCCAGTCTCGAGACAAAGCAAATTTGATTTCTCTTCATTACTCAAATTCCTGCCTAGATGAAGCATGGACAGCCCTATGTTTATAAATCCAGTGCCTTCAGACTAAATGCATTCAACCAGGAACAGAACAGTGCCACTGTGGCCTGGCAGAGCAAACATAATTGTTGGCACAGGTAGAATGTCTTGTCCCAGCCGTCTCTCAGACACTCCTTGCATGGCAGGAAACAAGGAAGAGGAGACAATGCTCTAGATGCAAGTAAAAGGTCCCAAGATTATTGCAGGGAACCAAGGTCCTAAGGAGAGTTACAGCCAGCCTGATGTAACCGGCTCCTCCGCCAGCCGTCCTCCTCCTCACTCTTCTATGGGGGACATTTGTCTGCATAAAGCCACAGTCCTAACAGAATACCATTGCCTTGTTGAGACCCAATCTCCATGCATCTTTAGAATGTTTTCTAGAATAGCTTCCATGGCTGTGGTGATGGTTAATTTTATATGTCACCTTGACTGGGCTAAGAGATGCCCACATAGCTGGTGAAACATATTTCTCTGTGCGTGCGCGTGTGTGTTTGTGTATGCATGTGAGGTGTTTCTGGAAGAGACTGGCTTGTGAATCAGTAGGTTGGATGAGAAGATGCTCTCACCAGTGCAGGTGGGCATCACCCAATCCACGGAGGACCTACAGAGAACAAGAAGGCAGAGCAAGCATGAATTCACTCTCTCTGCTTGTGCTGGAGCAACCATCTTTTCTTGTCCTTGGACTGGAGCTCCTGGCTCCCAGGTGTTTAGACCTGGACAGAGACTTACATCACTGTGTGCCCCACCCCAATTCTTGGGCCTTTGGACTTGGACTGAATTACACCATTGGCCTTCCTACATCTCCAGCTTGCCGATGGCAAATTGTGAGATAGCTCAGCCTCCATAATGGTATACACCAATTCCAATAATAAATCTGCTCATGTCTGTCTATCTATCTATCATCACCTATGTATTATCTGTCTACATATCTATGTATTATCTATCTATCTATTTATCTATCATCTATCTATCACCTATCATCTCCTATGGGTTCTCTAGGGAACCCTGACTAATACAAGAGATCAACCAGAATTTCTTAGAATATTGGCCATAACTTCACCATGCATCCAGCCAATGGTCATATCATTCTATTGTAACCCTAAAATAAGTAATGATGATGAAAATGTGTCTTATGATAACCTAGACATTTGCACACTTCTTTAATCTAGCACTTACACAGAACAAATGCACTCATTTCCAAATGGCACCATTCAGAAAGTTGATGACAGTCTTTGAATTAGCCTGAGCATCTTCTTTGAGAGAAAAATAAGCTATTTTTTCTAATCTCTTGTCTACATGGGCTGATCAGATCTACTGTTGTAATTGGGACAACAGGGGATTCAGTAACTATTTGGCTTCAATCCCAGAGCTGGTTGGGCTGATATGTTCTATTCCGTTATTTTGCATAAAAACAAGAGCCTCTATTTGGATAGACATTCCTCAGGCCTGGTCCTCATAGACTGGTTTCCTTTCCAGGAGTGGACTCTCCCTGGGTGGTTCCTGGGCTGATGGAGTAGGGAGGGTTGGAACAGCACCAGTCCCCCAGTTGGCAGATGCAGAGATGGATTGGTTTTGTGTGACAGAGCATATTCAACACATAGATGTTCACTTCAGTCAGATTCAGGAGGGAATCATTAGCCCCTGCTGAGGCACATGGTATGTTCTTCATGATATGAGGGACAGAAATGTAGAAAAACCAACTAACAGCTCATGGTTCCCTTGCTCTCAGCACTGGAATTAACCACAATAACACCCAGCTCCTTCACTGCCAAATGACATTACTGATGCACACGCACAGTGCGGTTGTGAGGCCATGCACACAGATTGCACCACACAGAGCCCGGCACATAGGAAGGGCTCAATAAACTGTTTAAATAGTCAAATGGTTTCTGTCCATCTGAAAATATGCCATGCAAATATGGCTAAAGTCATTCTCACAAAATTTCAGAGGTGTACTTGGAACAGTCCGGGTTAAATTATATGCCATATGATACATAAAGACCAACGTAGAAGCCTCTGGGATAACACCTAAATGAGGTAGAACAGGGATGTGAAAACTGCAACCAGGGGACCAAATGTAGCCTAATGTCTGTTTTTACAAATAAAGTTTTATTACAACACAGGCACACTTGTTTGCTGGCACATTGTCTATGGCTGCTTTTGAGCTACACTGCAGAATTGAGGACTTATGGCGGTATGGCCATACGGTACTCATGGACCCTTACAGACAGCTTGCTGACCCACACTTTGGTACAAGTGAGACTGGAGTGGAGTGAAAAGCAGGATCGCTGCTGACCTGGGAAATTCCCCACAGGCTAAACCGCGATGAACAGAAATGTAAATGGGAGTCATAAGGTAGGAGTCCCAGACCTTCCTGTCTGTACGTGGTGAGGCCCCTGGAGCACAGGGCCTCCCCAGCTGGTCAGCTCCCCACACAGTGTGTTTCACGAAGGGTGAAAAGCAGAAAGGATTTAGTAATTTAACAATAGTCGATGCATGCTTTCATGGATCCTGTTGTCCTTGAAATATTGAGCACCTGGGAAGTGCTAGTTTCTGGGAATAAGCAGGGAGTAAAATCAAGTTTCTCCTCCCACGGAATTCACATTCCGCAAGGGTGGGAGTTGCAAATGTGCACCCTAAGAGCCAGAAGCATATACGAATATGTTTCAGTGTAAGGAAGAATTCATCAGGGACAGTGTGTTAAGACATGGAGGTTCTATTTAAGGAAGACTTCTCTGCAGAGAGGACATTTGAGACAAGAGGAAATGAGCCTTGCAAATGGGGTGGCGAGTTGTTCCAGACAGGAGGAGCAGCAGGTTCAAACGCATGAATTGAGAAGCTATTTATTATATCTGAGAAGTGAGATCAGTGCCATTTTAGTGCATTGAGCAAAAGGGGGACCATGGTAAAGGGATACAGATTTGCATTGACCAAAGAATTAAGTATGGGGCTTATGCTTTGTTTCAAGAAAAATGGAAGCCTTGGGAGTATTTGTGTTTCAAAAGGATCACCTTTGGCTAAGTTTAGAGACTAGACCATATGATTCAACATAACCCACCCTCAGGAATAACGGGAGACTCTTGAATCATGAGTTGAATTCATGAGTTATTCCTGAGGACTGTATATGTGCAAAGCACACTTCTAATTGTGGCTTAATATACTCTGTGGCTCTTACAGCTCTCACCTAGGATAGAGACAGCTGGAAAGAACATTGCTTCCACTCATAAGAATAAAAAAGGGGACGCCTGGGTGGCTCAGTCAGTCAAACAGCCGACTCTTGATTTTGGCTCAGGTCACAATCATCTCACAGTTCATGAGATTAAGCCCCGTGTCGGGCTCTGTGCTGACAACACAGAGCCTGCTTGGGATTCTCTCTTTCCCTCTCTCTGCCCCTATCCCACTTGTGCTCTCTCACTCTCTCTCAAAATAAATAAATGAACTTTAAAAAATAAGAAAAAAACTATCTACAAAGTCATAACTCCACTTGAATCCATCACAGAATTGAGATTGGAGGGCAACCAAGAAGATTAAAATCCAACAGATGAAAAAGCAAATCCAAGGAAGATGGCTTCTGAGCACTGATTTACCTGGAGCACACCACAGGAATAAGATGGGTTGCCACACGAGTAGGCAAGTAGAACTGAGTTAAAAATGTTCAGTGAAGGGGCGCCTGGGTGGCGCAGTCGGTTAAGCGTCCGACTTCAGCCAGGTCATGATCTCACAGTCCGTGAGTTCGAGCCACGCGTTGGACTCTGTGCTGACAGCTCAGAGCCTGGGGCCTGCTTCGGATTCTGTGTCTCCATCTCTCTCTGCCCCTCCCCCATTCATGCTCTGTCTCTCTGTGTCTCAAAAATAAGTAAACATTAAAAAAAAATGTTCAGTGAATTCATCCAAGAAACAAATAACCCAGTTAAGAAATGGGCAGAAGACATAAGTAGACACTTTTCCAAAGAAGACATCCAGATGGTCCACAGACACGTGAAAAGATGCTCAACATCACTCATCATCAGGGAAATACAAATCAAAACCATGATGAGATATCACCTCACACCTGTCAGAATCGCTAAAATTAACAACACATGAAACAATAGGTGTTGACAAATGCGAAGAAAAGGGAAACTTCTTTCATTATTGGTGGGAATGCCAACTGGTGAGGCCACTCTGGAGAATGGTATGGATGTTCCTCAAAAAACTAAAAACAGAACTACCCTATGATCCAGTAATTGCATTATTATGTATTTACTCAAAAGATACAAAAATACAGATTTGAACGGGTACATGCACCCCAGTGTTTATAGTAGCATTATCCACAATAGCCAAACTATGGAAAGAGCCCAAGTGTCAACGACTGTTGAATGGATAAAGAAGATGCGGTATGTATACACAATGGGCTATTACTCAGCCATCAAAAAGCCATCAAAAAGAATGGAATCTTGCCATTTGCAATGACATGGTTGGAGATAGGAGGTATTATGCCAAGTGAAATAAGTCCAACAGAGAAAGACAAATACCATATGATTTCACTCATGTGTGGAATTTAAGAAACAAAACAGATGAATATATGGGAAGAGGGAGAGAGAAGAGAGAAACACAAGTGACTCTTAGTGTTAGAGAACAAACTGAGGGTTGGTGGAGGGAGGTGCGTGGGGGATGGGCTAAATGTGGGATGGGTATTAAGGAAGGTACTTGTTGCGATGAGCACTAGGTGTTGTGTGTCAGTGATGAATCACTGAATTCTACTCTTGAAACCAATATTGCACTGTATGTTGGCTGACTAAAATAAAGAAAATATGTTTAGTGACTTGCTAAAGGCTAAGTGTGGAATAGTCAGAGTACAGATCCCCTAGGGGCTGTGGACGTCAGGGGAGGGCATCCACTTGCAAACTCTCTTCCACTGGCCTCCACCTGGAGCTCAGGAGAAAGAGTGAGGGGAAGAGGCTGAAGAGAAACTCTCTTAGTGCAGTGATCTGCAGAAGTGGGATGGACAGCATGGGTAGGGGGGCAGGACCTAATCCTGTCTGAACTCTCCTCCCCAAAGAACAAAAGTCTTAAAATGCTGGGGGAGGAGAAGCAAACCCTGGTAATGTTTGGGTATAGATGGACTCACTGTGGTTGGGGGGAAGGAAAAGAATACTCTGTCCCTGGAGAAGTGGCAGGAATCCATCACGGGGACAGATCATAATGGGTTTCCTGATGCTAAAAGAGAGGCAGGACTTCTGAGGAAGCCCCATCCCCCAAACCCCGGGACACAGTGCCTTTCTAAGACTGTTGTTGGACCAGAATGTCACAGAGCTGCCTCTTACCCCCAGACTAACAAGCACAGAGGAATAAGCAACAGCAATCCTCAGTGTGGCCCAGGGGAAAGGAACAGAGACTCTTTTGGAGGCACCGACATCCAGGGAAGTCCTACAGCAGAGAGTACAGCAGTATCACTAAGAAAAGCTCTGACAAACCAGCCCCCACCTGAAATACAAGATAATACAGAGAAATTTGAAGCCAATAACCATAGCAATGACAAAACCCAAACCAACTCAATTTCTAGCTAGATTGGCTAAGTACCACCACACTAACAGCCCAGCAGAGGAAGGAGCCTGCCACATCCAAACATAAGTACTATTTACCTGTATCTCTACCATCTTACATATGGCATTCAGGGGTAACTAGCATGCATGTACAAGCCAGAAATTATGAGACAAACAGAAACTCTGCCAAGAGACAAAATAATCAATATAAGTAGGCTCAGGAGTGGCTCAGATGTTGGAAATACACATGATTTAAAACAGCCATGATGGAGGCCTTGCAGATGCCTCCACCACCCAGAAGCCCCCTACATTGCCTAGCCATGGTCGACCCCACCACGTTCTTTGACATCACCACAGAGGGTGAGTACTTGGGCCACGTCTCCTTTGAACTGTTTGCAGATAAAGTTCCAAAGACAGCAGAAAACCTTCATGTTCTGAGCACTAGGGAGAAAGGATCTGGTGATAAATATTCCTGCTCTCACAGGACTGTTCCAGGATTTATGTGCCAGGGTACTGACCGGCACCAAGTCCATCTATGGGCAGAAGTTTGATGATGAGAATTTCATCCTGAAGCACATGGGAATGCTGGACTCGACACAAGAAGTTCCCAGCTTTTTGTCTGCACTGCCAAGACTGAGTGGTTGGAGGGCAAGCATGTGGCCTTTGGCAAGGTTAAAGGGGAAAGATATTGTGGAAGCCATGGGGCACTTTGGGTCTAGGAATGGCAAGGCCAGCAAGAAGACTACCACTGCCAAATGGACAAAACTAATACATTCGATTTGCGTTGTATCTTAACTGCCAGACCATTCCTTCTGTAGCTCAGGAGAGCACCCCTCCGCCCTCACCTGCTCAAGATCCCCTATAATCTTTGTGTTCTCACTGCAGTTATGTGCGTTCCATGTTTTTCCTTATTACCCTCCAAGTCTAGCTGGATTGCAGAGTTCAGCTTGCAATTATGAAATTAAAACTGAACACCACCACCACCAAATAGCCATGATGGATGTGTCAAAAGTTTTGGAAGAGAAGAAAGACAGAATGCAGGGACAGTTGGGGGATTTCAGTAGAGAGATTATAAATAAAAGTCATGGTAATGGAGATAAAGACTTCCTTGAATGATGTACATGGTGCACAGGCAGAATATGATCCCTGGCTGCTGAAATTTGCAGGCAACGAGAGAAATGTTGGTGTGATCCCACACTAGGACAAGTAAGAAGAGGGCTTGGCTATCTCACTCAAGAATTTTGACATTCTGGGGAACCATAAAGGTCTTCGATCTCGGATATGAAAAGATGTGATCAGTGCGTTTGAAAAATAGTGCCATGACTATTGCCAACAAGGAGGCTCTCCCGGAAGCCAGTGTGAAAGAGGCTGAGCGGTGGGTGAGGGAGGGGGCAGGTGGAAGGGAGCTGACTCCCAAGACGCAGGGTGAGGGACAGGGAGGCCTCACCCTCTCTCTGAGGGCTCCAGCTGCACAGGCTGCTGATGCTGTGGTCCCACTTGGGATCTCAGAACCTTTGTGGAGGAGGAGGCAACATGGAGTGAGTTTCCACAGATGCTCCGGAGGTTCCCGTGGGAGAAGTGGACACACGTGGTCAGTCAGGGAAAGAGTGTAAGTGGTGGAGAAGCCCCAGTACCTCTGAACAGAAGAAGGTGGACTCAGCAATACGGAGGTGTCTGTCCCGGCTACAAGATCAGAGGAGATGCCCAGGGAGAGATGGGTAGGAAAAGGGTGAAGACTATTTTTGCCCTTCCATATTTTCCCCTAAACTGGAAATAACTTGATTTCTTACTTTCCCTCTAACCTGTGATACTTTATCTTCTCTTGCTTTTTATTTATTTTTTACTTCCTTACTTTTTAAGGTTTCCTTATTTATTTAGAGAGAGAGAGTGAGAGAGTGTGGGAGGGCCAGAGAGAGAGAGGAGAGAGAGACTCCCAAGTGGGCTTTGCACTGTCAGCACAGAGCCCACGAACCATGAGACCATGACCTGAGCCAAAATCAAGAGTCAGATGCTTAACTTATGAGCCACCGTTTCTTGCTTTCTCAATAAGCATGTCACAGGGAAAATACACAAACGTGTCCAGGTGTAATTAAATATTTCCCAAAGAAAGGCGGGCTGCTCTTTTGTATCGACAGCTCCCTTTCTGCTGGTTGCTGTGCTCGGCCTCCTTCTTTTAAATATTGTTCAGACTGTGTCTAGCACAGTGTCAGCTCCTCCGTGGTGCCCGATGATATTGGATGATGGTAATTATATGCGTCACTGGAACAGCACTCCTGTAAAACCAGCAGCCATCCCAACCCATAATGTCAGAGTTTAAAAAAAAAAACAACAACAACCTTATTCTTCCTTTATATTATAGCACTGGATCAGAATCACGGGTTTCAAACCGAATAATAAAAGTAATTTCCTATGATGAAGATAGGGAGAAAAATAGTATTCATTAGACACCTCCTATCTACCTTGGCTTGTGTTAAACAGATAGATAAATGCCATAACGTAGTATAGAGATATAAAATATAGGGGCGCCTGGGTGGCTCAGTCGGTTAAGCATCCGACTTCGGCTCAGGACATGATCTCGCAGTTCGTGAGTTGGAGCCCCGCGTCGGGCTCTGTGCTGACAGCTCAGAGCCTGGAGCCTGCTTCGGATTCTGTGTCTCCCTCTCTCTCTGCCCCTCCCCTGCTCAAGCGCGTGCGCGCTGTCTCTCTCTCTCCTGTCTCTCTCAAAAATAAATAAACACTAAAAGAAAATTTTTAAAAAATTCACCACAGTGTCAGGTGACTCAATGGTGGCATGAGAAGTGTTTAGCCCTTTCATTTGCTAATTTTAAAATGCATTTAAAATCTCTTTCTCCCTCTCATTACAAGAGGATCTACTCGAATTTCCACATCAGCTTACTCTAGCACATTCCACATCCCAGATTTGTTCTGGAAACATCCTGGGAATTGAGGTACTTATGCTGTTCTCTGCCATCTTGTGACGCACAGGTATGACCTGTTTGGTCTTCTCTAAGATGTTTCCTTGATGGAGCTGTTTGTCTGAAAGGATATTTAACCCAAATCCTAGGTTGTTTTTCATTTCTTTCATTTTTAAAACATTTTGCTACTATGCATATGACACAAACAGAAAACAGTAAAAATTTTAAAAGCACATCTGAATGATCGGTTACAAAATGCAATTGACACGGCCATCCAGACCAAAACAGAATAGTTCTGCATTCCAGAAGCCTGCCTCCTGTGCCACCAAATGCCCTCCTCCCACTTCCCCCTCCACATCTTTATATCCTCTCTCTGCCTTCTTCTTTCTAGTTTAATCACACAAATATACAGCTCTATATATTACAGTTTAGTTTTTTAAAATATTAGATAAAAGGGATGACAGTCTGACTTCCCTTGTGTGATGAGAGCAACTGTAGCATCTCCTTCGGTGCTGGCATGGTGACGACAGAATCGCTCAGCTTATACCCGAACATGTAGTCACTGTCTCCGTGTTACAACGGGTTCTTGTTGTGCTGGGTATAGAATTACAGGTTGGTGCTTACTGTCTGTTAGTCCTTCTCACTGTCTTCGGGCTTGTACGTCTCCTGTTGAGAAGAGGGTTGTCAGCATCAGTTCATATTGTCGTTTTGAAGAAAACTTGCCTCTTTCTTCCAGCTATTTTTAAGAATTTAAAAAATTCCCTTTGCCTCTGGTGTCCAGAAGCTTTACTGTAACGTACCCTCATGTGTAATTTTTAGAATTTACTGTTTGGATCTGCAAAGCTTCTTGGATCTGTGATCTTTGTTTTTTCATTAGCTTTATAAAGTTCTCAGCCAATATAATATCACTTCTGCCCAGTTTTCACTTCTCACTCTCTGGTATTCCAATTCCACGCACGCTGGCACTCCCTCAGTACCCTTGGGGTGTCTTCAACCTTATCCTGTACTTTCCATAATTTGTTATTCTGTGATATCCTCTTGACTTTGACATTTGACCTATCTCCCACTTCACTAATTATTTCCATGTCCAATCTATATTAAATCCTCCAACTTAATTCTAAATGTTTATGTATTTTTCTATTCCATAATGTTCAATTAATTCTTTTTTTAAAGAATTTTGTAGGTTCTTTTGTAAGGATTCTCAAAGGCTCTGTTTCCTTGAACAGGATCATCAGGTTCTTTAAAGTCCAACAACTTGGGGCGCCTGGGTGGCGCAGTCGGTTAAGCATCCGACTTCAGCCAGGTCACGATCTCGCTGTCCGTGAGTTCGAGCCCCGTGTCAGGCTCTGGGCTGATGGCACGGAGCCTGGAGCCTGCTTCCGATTCTGTATCTCCCTCTCTCTCTGACCCTCCCCCGTTCATGCTCTGTCTCTCTCTGTCTCAAAAATAAATAAAAACGTTAAAAAAAAATAAAAAAAAAAAGCCTCCTGGTCAAAAAAAATTAAAAAAAAAAATAAAGTCCAACAACTCTGGGGTGCCTGGGTGGCTCAGTTGGTTGACCATCCGACTCTTGGTTTCAGCTCAGGTCAGGATCTCACAGGTTGTGAGTGTAAGCCCTCATCGGGCTCTGAGCTGATGGTGTGGAGCCTGCTTGGGATTCTCTCTCTCTCTCTCTCTCTCTCTCTCATTCTCTCTCTCTGCCCCTCCCCTCTCTCTCTCTCTCACAAATAAATAAACTAAAAAAAATATGGTCCTCCAACTCCAATCTCTGGATCCACTGTGAGTCTGTTTCTGTTGCCTGTATTTGCTGCTGATTTCTGCACATGTTGTCCTGCCATGTCAAGGTGCCCAGTTATTTCACGCAGTGTGCCAGAAGCTTTACTTTTTACAGAGCTTTGCAGAAGTTATTCAGGTCCCCGTTGACAGATTTATGTTTGCTATAGCAATCCCAGAGCAATCCCATTTGAGAGATCACTAGAAGCTAAGGTGCAGAGGCTGTGGTGATCTGTTGACTTCTAGTCTGCCCCAACGACCTTAGAAGAGAAGCATCTCCTGATGTCAGCTTTCACTCCCACATCTTACACCCGCCATCCTTCATTCTCTTACTTTCTGTTGCAATCTCGCAGAGTTTTTAATATGTTGTATGATTGGTCTCATCTACTTAGTCTACCATTTTTAAAAAAGGTTCTTTATCGGGGCGCCTGGGTGGCTCAGTCGGTTAAGCGTCCGACTTCGGCTTAGGTCATGATCTCCTGGTCTGTGAGTTCGAGCCCCTTGTCGGGTTCTGTGCTGATGGCTCAGAACCTGGAGCCTGTTTGAGATTCTGTGTCTCCCTCTCTTTTTGCCCCTCCCCTGCTCACGATCTCTCTGTCTCTGAAAAATGAATAAACCTTTAAAAAAATTTAAAAAAATAAAAATAAGAAAGGTTCTTTTTCGATCCATTAAATAAATATCTGTTGAGCCCTAGTCTGTGCCAGACTATGTGTTGCATGCTGGATGTTCACTGGGGAGTCAGGGAGAGAAACACTACCTGTGCGGCATTCATAGTCTAGTGTTTTAAGATTTAATTACTTGACCTCTGGTCCTATAGGACCTTATAAGGGCAGATTTGAAATGAATCCAGAAAGTACCATCATGGTCCACAGAAATGGCTGATCTCACAGGGTGAGCAGAGTCCTGGAAGGATGTTGAGGGATCTTGCTGAAATACACAGAGGAGAGTCCTGGTCATGTGACGACACGTATTTGTTGGGGCAGGAAGTCCAACGTGACCTCCTACCCTTCCACCAGCACTGCCACCTGCAGACCACGGTGACGGTGACTTCTGCGATCCTGACCTGGCCCGCTGATGGTCTGGTTGTGGTAAGAGGACAGAAGGGGAGGAGTTGAAAGAACTTAAGAGCCATTTAAAATTTAAACAGTGTTCATAGCCATCAAAGCCTCAAGGTGTTCTAAAGCAACACTACTCCCACAGAACACTATTCCCTCATGTTTACACGATCTCTTCAAAGGCCCATTAGATCTAAACCTTTGATGTGTGACCGACTACTTCAGTGGTGGCTTTTTGTCAGCTCAAATTTAAATCCAGTGGGGAAACGGACAAATTGGCTCTTTTATCCACCACTTTCAGTATCAACTCACAATGAACCGGGATATTTTCCCCACTTAAAAGCTACATGATGAGTTTATGAACAGGACAAAGTGAATAAATATTCTGCCCAGGAGCTCCACCGGAACACAGAGTCAGACTTTCGGGACCAGAGCCGTGCACGCCACTTTCCTCCAGCTGAGCCTGTCTGATTCCATCTCTTCCTTGGGAGCACAAGCACAGCGTGTGGAGAAGCCACCGCCTCCGGCCAGTGTTGGGAGGGTCCTGTGGACGCCGTGGCCCTGGGCTAATGCAGGCGTGCTGCTAAACTGAGGAGCAAGGGTCCTTCCGTAAAGGCCAGGGGACGATCGTTGCTGGAAGTGAGCTCGTGACGTAGAACTGAATCAACCCATCTCCAGCCCCCTTTGTTCTCTTGGACCAAACCGCAAGCTCACTGTAGATGCTACACACACCTTTCTTTCTCCAGACGTCAGTGCTCGCTTTGGAAGGGGCGACCCAGGTGTGATGAGCGGGTTTGCACTGGGGACATCCAGTCACCTGCCCAGTGCTGGCGTCTCCTCTCCTGGCACTTCCTTGAGAAGACATAGCATCCCTGTGAAAGCTAGTTTACCCACTGAAGAGGGTGCGGAAGAGAAGACACACGTAGAAAAATCTAACGATGAAATAATTCACACGTCTAGAGGATACATAGAAAGATTTGCTTTTCAAAAAGTCCTCTTATGGGAATTCCTTTTATACTAGTCAGCTCAGGCTGTCATAACAAGAGACCCCGGACTGGGGGGCTTAAACGCAGAAATCTATCTCCTCACCATTCTGGAAGCTAGAAGCCCAAGATCAAGATGCCAGCAGGCTTGGTTTCTTCTGAGGACCAGGAGACTCTCTCCTTGGCTTGTACACAGTTGTCTTGCTGTGTCCTCACACATCTCTGCTCTGCATCTGTGTCTCCACCCCCTCTGCTCTTGAGGAAGGACACCAGTCATATTGAATAAGGACCCATCTGTATGATCTGCTTTTACCCTCAGTGACTCTGAAAAGGCTCTATCTCCAAATACAGTCACAATCCGGGGAATTGGGGGTGAGGACTTCTACATATGAATTTGAAAAGAATACAATTCAGCCCATGACACCTTTCTAAAGATGATGCAGAACCCTAAAATAGATTCCCAACTTCAACAAATGAAATCAATTTTTAAAATTCTGCAGCATAAAAATCACTGTAACAAAAGTAAAAAGGCAGATGAGAAACAGTGAAACACATTTGCTATTTATGTCACAAAGGTCTAATTTTTAAAAATACAGATGGATCAATAGATAAAGCCAGTTGGGAAAAACCAAAGTCCTGTAGGAAAATGGGCACAAAGTCTAGAGTGTTCCCTGAAAGGGAAATAAAAGCTGTTTTTAAATGATGGCCAAGGGGCGCCTGGGTGGCGCAGTCGGTTAAGCGTCCGACTTCAGCCAGGTCACGATCTCGCGGTCCGTGAGTTCGAGCCCCGCGTCAGGCTCTGGGCTGATGGCTCAGAGCCTGGAGCCTGTTTCCGATTCTGTGTCTCCCTCTCTCTCTGCCCCTCCCCCGTTCATGCTCTGTCTCTCTCTGTCCCAAAAATAAATAAACGTTGAAAAATAAAAATTTTTAAATGATGGCCAAAATGAAATGCAACTATAAACAATCTTGAAATCACATTTTTTCCCCACTGATCACAATGACGAAGGTTTGATAACCCAAACTTGACCAGAGTAGAATGAATGATTTCATATATATTGTAAGTTGATAGGACCTTCAGGTCAGACATTTGGCAAAATCTATCACCACTGCAATTATACAAAACCTTTGACTGGCACTTCTCGGTCCCACAAACAATAGGCCTTCATACGTGTGAAGTGACCTACGTACCAGAACACTTGCGGCAGGGTCGTACGGGATGGCAGAAGATTGAACACCTCTAAGCAGGAGTCAGTAGGTCTGTTCCCAGTGAATACTTCACAGCGGTCAAGGGATGTGGGACTGCTCCGTATGTACGGATACGGGACCATCGGCAGTCTGTAGTAAGGGCGGTCAGTGTTTGTGACTGCTATCATCTGGGATAAAATGTTCACCCGGATGGATTTGAATGTTTCTGAGAGCACACACAGCCAACCTGGATGCCCCTAGGGGAGAGTACGTAGCACCCGGGAGGCGGAATAGACAGGACACTGAACACCTGTCCCTTCTGGGACTAAACACCACGCAAATGTTTCAGCACAGAGCCCCGAAGCAAATATGACAAAATGTTAATATCTGTTCCAAGGTGGGTGCGTGGATGATCTGTTCTATTATCTCCTGTCGTTTCGTGCTCATTTGAGATGTTTCATAATTAAAATTTAAAAATAAAAAATCACATCTTTTTGCCTATTACATTTTAAAAAATGATTCCCACACATACGCACCTAAATTTGTCCATACTTTTCACTGTTCCTTCTATCTTACTCAACCTCTCATAATTGCAAGGGAAAGAAACACACGCCAACAGGCTTTAGACAAACAGAGAATTTAGTGGCTCCTATTTCTGGAAAGGCCTGGGTGTCGCCTTCAGGTCCAATTGGATCTAGGAGCCCAAATGATGCCGTCCCTCGTGTCTTTCTCTTCCTCAGGCAGGTGATGCTGTTTACTTCTTACTGGTTTTTGTCAGGAAGCAGGGAAGAGAACGTTGCTCACCAATGGTCGTGAGGACTCTCACCACGTGGTCACAGTTGCGACTTCAAGATCTAGCCATGCACATGCGTATTCCTCCTTTGCAAATAGCAAGCACGGTGTCGGCATGTACTTTGGAACCGAACAAAATCCTTTCCCCAGCAAGCTCCTTCAGGGCTGTCGGCATCCGGAAGGTCCTCACCCGGATCGGTTATTTCACTGGGGATTGTCAAGGGGTGATTTCCTAATTGTGTCGTCCCTTCCTCATTTATCACCTGCTACTTTTCCGCAAAGAGTTTTCCTTATTAACAGAGGATAAATTTGTTCTGAGCAAACGCTTGATTTTTTCCCATTGGTGATCAATTTTCAGGGTAAGAAGTTCATTATAATTGTCCCTCGCAATGGGGGCAATCTTATTTTTCCCTTTTTCCATATCACAGTTAGGGTTCTCCACAATCTAACGTGGAGTTGGAGTTTGGGGCGCGGGATGTTTATTAGAGAGAAGCACCTGTAAAGGGGAGGGAGCACAGGGGGACACTGGAGAGTGCTGTAGGCAGATGAAACCCTCCCCCCAACCCCCAGGGCAGAGGGCAGCTCCCGGGTGGGCAATGCCCTTCAGAACCAGGCAGCTGCCCATGGGTCCGAAGCTGGGCTGAAGTGCTGGGCCTTAACGCCCCTCCCCACTCGGCACTCCCACCACCCAAAGAACATCACCTTGAGCCTCAGTTCCCTGAACTTGAGGCAGGTCCTAAAGGAACCACAGCGGATGCCCTCTGCTGACCTGCATTCATGGCACCAAGTACTTGTAGGGCACATCTGGAGAGCATGTCCTCACCTGCCACTCTCTCCATCTGTGTGTTTTATTTGAATGTGTATTTATTTTTGAGATAGTGGGGAGGGGCAGAGAGAGAGAGAGGGAGACACAGAATCTGAAACAGGCTCCAGGCTCCAAGCTGTCAACGCAGAGCCCGACGCGGGGCTCGAACTCACGCACGGTGAGATCATGACCTGAGCCGAAGTCAGACACTCAACCAACAGAGCCAGCCAGGCACCCCTCTGTGTATGTTTTTAATTTTGTGTTTGGTTCTCCTTTGCTTTATATTTTAATGACATTACGGGCTCATGTATTTTATGTTCTATATCTTACAATAAAAATGTTTGATTTTGATGTTCAAACAATCTCACATTTAACCAGTGGAATTTCCTATGACACACCATTATGTCTTTGAGCCCTATTTCCTTCTAATGGGAAACGATATGTATAAATTCAGATTTGAGCTTATGTGCTACTGCCCCGAGGTGCTATTGCTTCTAAACTCTCCATGGAGCGAGTGAGGATATGAGTGTGTGCGTGTTAAGTCATGAGTTTTTATTACTATTTTCTATTCAAATTCAGCATGACAAAGTTTATTTTCTTGCCTGTTTTGACTCTCTGTCTATATATTCCCTAATAATATTAATACTGTTATTTATTCTAAAAGATACGTAAAAATGGCATCAAAATTATGATGCCAAAATCACCACTAACAATAAAACCGCTGAGTGAATTTTAAGATTCATCTGGAGTTCTTTTTATCCTTAGAGTATAATCATCAAGGATGCGGAGTCAGGGTGCTGTTTTCAGAGATTACTCGGAATACTGTTTCTCTGTGTTACTATGTCACCACTTTGATACAAAATTAGGCCCGTTTGTTTCTGCTTACTTCCAGCCTGGGGGTTTGGGGTATTTTGTGGTTTTTTTTCTCCTTTTTTTTTTTTTTTTTTTTTTTGATTTGCTTTTTGAATGCGTAAAGCATCTACAAGCTTCAAATCATTCAGAATACTTTGGCATTTTTCTCCCCCACTGAGATTCCTTTTTTCTTCCTTAGTTTTGGGGCTTCTAAAATTGGCATATTTTCAAATTTCTTATCTGGGTACATTGGCATTTGTTATGTACATAAGGAGTAGAAAAGCATTTCCCTGAATGTGAATTATGAAACACCGCATTCGAGAGATGCTTCTCAAACAACAAGTTTGAAACTCTGTGGACCACCTCCCCCCCCCCCCACAACTAGATTCACCTAACGCAGTAACGTGTAATGGGCGCCAAGAGCGTCTTCAGTAAGGAAGGATGCTTGATTTCCTCCACCACAAATTACCATGGATGTTTGATCCCGGAATGCCCGTTGTATCACGCACCGGCAGCCCGCGGAATCAGTGCTGGCTCGTCCTAACTTGAATGCAACTCGTTCTAAGCAAAGATGAGGGACTCACGCCTTCTCATCACATCTTTGTTATGACTCCCAGGCCTTAAAATACTGGCACAGAAAAACCCCTTATTTGGGTGTCTCTCAAGAAGCGGCTAATGCCTCATAAGCACATACGTGGAATATAAGCTCTGTCAGAGGAAGTTGGGTTTTTTGTTTTTGTTTTTGTTTTTTTGTGCCTCTGCTGACATAACGCACTAAGTACTACATTTGGGTGGCACGCCTCAGGCCCTTGAGGCCACGTGGTGCATGAAAGAACGAGTGAACTGTCACTTTCTTAAGGAACGAGCCTTCACATACGCTGACGAGGTAAAGATAGCATCATATGTTTACTTTGCCACCTACGTTTTGAAAAATCCATAACTAAAAAATATACAAATAAGAGGCTTAGTGAACGTGTAAGATCTCCCGGAGAACCGTTTTTTTTTTAACAAATATTTTTAACCTATTATGTGCAAACAAATATTTTTAACTTATTATGTGCAAAAAAACAGTATACATAGACATATATACACACACGCTAACAAAATCTGGAAAAAAGGCCATGTAAATGGGTGGATAAACACATTGCACATTCCATATTCTTCCCCAACGCATATTCCAGAAACACGGAGACTCAGGTAATGCTCACAAGTGTCCATAAATGGCTTCAAAGTCAAATGCGTTCAGGAATCTTCTTTTGGACAAATTTGAGCTAGTTTCTTTACTGCGAAACTCTAAAATGATTTCAAATTCAATACATCCTCAGTGTACTAATATTTATTGTGGATCTCTAATCGGGAATGGATATTTTGTGTCACTTGCAAGAGTTTTATTTTTCTAGGTGAGTCATTTTGCAGGACTGATGTCTCCTTCCTCACTTCCGGAAACCTTGGTCAAGTTAAAGCACCAGGCACAGGACCGCTGATGAAGCTTCACTCAACTGAGTCAGACGTGACCCTAGCCCCAGAGTGACTGCACGTGAACGTGCCACAGCCGTGATTAGCACGTTGCAGACTCTCGTGGAAACCGTAGGCAACTCGCAAGAATGCACAGGGTGGGGGGTGAGCATTGAGGTGGAGACTCTGAAACAGACTCAGAAGGAAATGACCGGACATAAGAACATCGCATCCGAAATGTAGAGCATCCATGATGGGCTCTGGGGAGACGGGGAGGAGGGAAGAGCCAATGGGTGTGGAGACAGGTCAACAGAAGCTGGAATGGAATGACTGGGGAAAAACAAGGAGAAGAAAGCAAGAACTGATCAGGAGAAATTTTGAGGGGTGCCTGGGTCGCTCAGTCGGTTGAGCCTCTGACTTTTGGTTTCAGCTCAAGTCACGATCCCAGGGTTGTGGAATCGAGCCCCACACCAGGCTCTGGGATGAGTGTGGAGCCTGCTTGGGATTGTCAATCTCTCTCTCTCTCTTCCCCTCTCCCCTGCTTGCGCTCACTCCAGCTCTCTCTAAAATAAAAAAAAAAAAAAAAGAAGAAGAAACTTTAAAGTAATAACAGTTGAAAATTTTCCAAAATGAATGACACCAAAACACAGATCCAGAGAGCTCAGCTCACACCACACATAATAATTATCGATAAATCTACACCTGGAAATAACACATTCAAACTACACGGAAACAAAGGCAAAGAAAATCGGAAGAAACTAGGGGAAAAGGCTTTGCTGCATAAACATGGATACACATTACCCAGTGCTCCCTGTCAGACACCGCGAGAAGAAAGGTAGGAGTGAAATAGAGTGTTGACAGGAAGTTATCCTTAAAAGGGAAGGAAGGGCACCTGGGTGGCTCAGTTGGTTGAGCCTCCGACTTAGGCACGGTTCATGGTCTCACAGTTTGTGAGTTCGAGCCCCACATTGGGCTCCCTGCTGTCAGCACAGAACCTACTTCGGATCCTCTGTCCCCTTCTCAGTCTGCTTCTCTCTCTCTCTCTCTCTCTCTGTCTCTCAAAATAGTCAAATAAACTTTTTTTTTTTTTAATGGAAGAAGAGCTATTTTCTCAGGAAACAAAACTAAGGGAATCCGTTGCCAGCAGACCTTCCCTACAGGGAATGGTAACAGAAGTCCTTCCAGAAAAAGAAAGTGCTATGTAGGTCTGAAACTCAGGTCTACGTGCAGAAAGGAAGAGCTTCAGAGAAAAATATAAATGAAAATAAAACATAACACTTTGTTTCTTATTCTCAACTGATCTAAAAGATAACTGTGTTTAAATTAAATGCTACATCTGCATTAGCAACAAAAATACTGGGTGATTAGAGCATACGGGGAAGTGAAATAAAGAACACACCGCCGTGTTGGGAGACACATACGGGAAGGATCGAAGGTGCCGTGTTACAAGATGACGGCAGGTGTACATTGAAGGTGGAGGTAGACGGGTCATGCATATTGCAAATCCTTTCAGCATCTTCCGGCACATATTTAAAAGAGGTTAAGTTATATCCTAAGAGAGGAGATAAACCGCAACTGTGTAAATGCTTCCAGTGAACCAGAGAAGAAAGAAGTGTGGGGGTGCGTGGGTAAAGAAAGCACAATGGTAACAAAAAGAAAACACATAAATTTGTGGAGGATATTGATCCGACTGTATCAATCGCTTCAAATGCGAATGTTCTAAACACACCAACTGAAAGAAAAGGATTGGTTGAGCCTGTTAAAAACAAACACCTGACTATATTTGTCTGGAAGATGCCCAGTGTAAACACACGTGCAAACACTCAGGTGCGTTCAAAGTAAAGCCGTGGGGAAACATCTGCCATGCTAATGCATTAATAGAGGACACTTGTAGTAGCTGTATTAATTTCAGACAGCACGGGGTTCAGAGCCAAGAAGGTTATATTGGATAAAAGTGGTGTTACCTAATGATAAGGCGATCGATTCTTTAAGGAGAAACGTAGTTGAACCTTGAAACATTATGCTAAACGAAAGAAGACGGTGACAGAACCCAAACATTGTGTGGTCCAATTGATACGAAATGTCCGAAGCAGACAAATGGATGGTGACAGTAGGTAAGTGGTTGGCTGCCCAGGGTTGAGCGATGTGGGGGCAACAGCGAGTGGCTGACGGGAGGCACAGGCTTTCTTTCTGGAGTAACAAAAATGTCTAATATTGATTGTGGTGATGGCTGCACAATTCTGAATACTCTAAAAACCATCAGGTCATATGTCTTATATGGATGGATGCGACAGTATGTAAGTTACCTCTCAGCAGAGTTGTTACAGATAATAGAGGGAATTGGGTGTGGGGTTTATGGGAATTCTGTGTACTGTCTTCACCTCTTCTCTCTAATCCCAGAAGTCTCAGAGTAAAATAAAACATGGGTTTAAAGAAGCAAGTCACGCCCGAGCTGATCCCCTGCTCTGTGGTCTCTACTGCCTGGCAACTGGATGGCAGTGATGGGAGGCAGGTTCTTCACTAAGGGAAGCTGCCTTCTCCCTCGTTGTGCACTTCTCTCCCTGAACAGAAGCTTCCTCCTCGGCAATAACTACTCTGCATTCAGATGGCAGAAATGTCACTGGGTGTCACACTGGGTCTCTGAGAAGACACCCGCGGGCAGTCTCCAAAAGTCGGTAGTTAAGTGAATACATCTCTCTATTAATTATGCATCTGCATGAGATTTAGAAGAGCCAACTGTGCAAAAATACATCATTTGGAAAAAAAAAAAACTTTATCTGCACCTAATTTTCCAATTATACTTGTGCATGGAATCATAGACCATTTGCTAGCTGTAATTGTTCCTCTACTTAATAGCCCTCCACTACATCAACGAAACTGTACCAAAACATAATTCTATTGTACTTAAGCTAAAAAATCAAAAGTAAGTGTTAATGTATACATTTTTTTCAGCTTGATGTTTTAATTTAATTGACTTCTCCAAACCAAGCAAATGATGCATGAATATGTGTCCAGATTCAATGTTCAAATGCTTCAGTAAAAAGGGAGAGTAGGTGGGAAGGCGGTTCCAGATGAATCCTACCAAGATCGAAGAATTACAGATTCTGTCTAATATTACCACGGATTTTCTCCCACTTCATACCGAATTGCTAAACCTTATCAAATGGCAGGATAATTAAGCCAGCCTAAGGGAATCATAAGCACATCGCCAGGAACGCCCCTCGTCACGTCCACATACAGCTGTCAGCAATTTTGAATCTCAGACTGTTACACTTGCTTCCTTGGCAAACTCTAATCGATGAGCCAGCCACAGAGGATCAAGGGAGCTGGGAGGAAGTGCCACATCATCAAGTAATTGGCTTCATGGATCTGCCCAAATGAGTCATAAAACTATTCATCAATAGCCTGGGTTGTGTGGTCCTGAGCTGTTATGTGCGTAACCCAGGGGATCCTCAGATCAGAAAAGCTTACTGTACGATTCCTTTGGCAACCCATTCATCATCCCCACCTTAGGCTAGAAGGCGGCGGGGAAGAAACTAAGGCCACAGTCACTGTTAAACCAGGCCTCCGAGGCGCCAACTTCCCTGCCAATGTGGACATAAAATCTGAATACACTTACAATGCCATCCTGTAGAGGTTTTCTGCCTTGAAATTTTGCATTTCTCCCAACCCTTGTAATTACTGTTGGCCATAAAGACCCTCGTGCATATTCAGAAATGTGGCCATGCTTGTCCTCGTGGTCTGTGATGTTAGTTTTCCATCGGGTAATGTGGTCTGTGACAGAAATTTTACTTGGGTAAATTCCTGAGCTATAAAACAGTGCCGAAGTGTATTCTGAATGAAGGGAAGACAACTGTGGGGGGAAACATGTGGGTGTCACTGAAGATTCCGCTGGTAGATGGGGTGTCCCCTCTGATGGGCAAAGACAACTGCCCAAACTCCACAGATAGAGTAATTCTTTCCACTTGTTTCTAGAGACTCTGAAATAGTAGACAAGTGAATATAGTTTTTGAGGGTTTTAAAGTGAGAGCTAGTCATCAATATGTTTTGCTTCAGAGGAAGAGTACTCGAATTGGCACAACATCTTCGATATTTTAAAACACGTGTGAATTCCACGGTCTACAACATGTATTGACAACTTAAATTTAACTTTGGAGTTGAAGCACAGTAAGGAGGCTTCTCTGTATCACATAAGTAGTTCATTCCCTTCATTTCTTCTTCCCTGACGCCTTCGTTTAGTCACGCCATGAGGCCGAAGAGAAGGGAAATCCAGCACTGCTCGGGGGGGGGGGGGGGGGGGGGGGGAAGGGCAGACAGAGGGTGATGGTTTTGCCCCAAGCTGTCTGCTGCTCCAGGAACTGAAGTGTATGCTTTAGGTCGGGATTCTAGAAACAGAGCCTGAGATGGGGCTTCTTATTCAAGTGGTTTGTTGGAAAGTGTTCTTAGGAGGAGGAGAGAGAGGGATGTGGGAGGGGGCAGGGGAAATGGCTCAGCTCGAATGCAGGCTCCCTGGGCAGCTCTGGAGTATCACTGAAACAGGTTCTCACCTTGAGGCTAGGAGCATCCCGGGAGGTTGTGGGAGAATCACTTGTCTCCCCGGGGAATTGGCAGTAGGTTGGAGGGGGAGGGAGAGAAGAAGGGTGGGCCACAGGCAGGTAGCATCCCAGAATGAAGAGCTCCCATCCAGGTGAGCTGGATCCACCAAGTCTCTGCTGCGAGCTGGCCCCTCTGCAGCCCGCACCCAGCAGCTGCTGTGGGGCAGGTCCACCTGCCGGGGAAGGGGATCTGGGTGGGCACCTACTGCATCTTCTATAGCGGCTGTTCCCAAGCCCAAGTCAGCCCCAGAATCATCCGGAGAGCTTCTTAAAGCCCACCTCCAGAATGTCCCACTCAGCAGCTATGGGGGAGTACCCAAGAACCTGCATTTCTACCCAGTTTCTCTGTGATGCTGATGTGCTGATTTTAAGACCACATTTTGAGACCGTGGATCTACAAAATGGATCCATCCAGGAAGTGACTGGATCTTGTGCAAGACCTAAATTGCTCCTTGTGTATGTGGCTCCCTTTGGACTGAAACATCCCCCAACCCTCTTAACCACATTAACCATTACTTTCAGGCGTCACATTCAGGGCCACCTTCTGAGGGGTCTTCCCCAACCTCCCACGCACAGCACATCTCCCTATTACACACCTCAGCACCTTGAAGCTCGCTCTCTAAGGCTAACTGCAACGAACATTGCACATTTGCTTTGTGTTATTTGGTCAAAGACTTTTGCTGGGCCAGAAGTGACATGGGGAGAGGCTTCGTGACGCTTTGCTTGACATGATACACCCAGGAGTGTGCACTCATGGTGAGGAGCCCGGAATCTGGGTGGGCTGGTTCCACAAATGCCCCCTCTACATACTTAGAGCAAAGTACTTTGGTGTTCGTTTTATTGCAAATTGTTCTATTGCAAATAAACTCTAATCAGGTAAAACTTTTTCATCATGTCAAGGTCTCAGTGCCTCACCTACAAAATGGGAAGGAGAGACCACGTCATTGGGTGGTGGCGGGTGTTCAGTGAGGTAGCAGGCCCTGCCCGCTACGCAGTAAGTGGAGGCTACGTGCTCGCCACCAGTATCGCCCAGCCCCGTTCCTGGGATGCAGTGAAGCACTTATTAAATATATGTTGATAAATGAATGGGTAACATGAATATAAAAGTTGTACTCCCAGCGAAATACCTGTCAAACAATTTTTGAAAACTTCTTCCTTACATCATGTCAATTACACAAAATTTCCCAGCTGGAGCTCTGAGTCCTGTCCCTGGGACATCTCTACGCCTTCAGGCCTAAAACTATCAGTTTCTCACTGGGAACCTTCAAACCAATCCAGAAAAGTAACATTAGAAAACAGAAAAGATTCAATTTACCAAACAAGAAGTGACTTTCCAAGTGCCCTGTTGTCAATAAAAGTGAGGAGACGGGGTATCTGCCCTTGAGACCCCATTGGGTCTGACGCTAATGCCACTCCTCCCCACACCTCCCCCTCATTATGGAAACCAGACTGTCCTCCCTCCTTCCTGAGATTTGTGCAGATTCCTTCCAACAAATGGTGTCCCATCGCCTTCTTCAAGGCCGGCAGCAGAAGGTCTCCTGTCTCTACCAGGTTGTCCAGCATTTGGACTCACTTTGACATGAAACCCTGTGGCCGCTGGCTGGTTTCAGGATCGCCCTCTGGCTGCTCACAGGTGACTTGAATGCCTTCCATGGCTTCTGGATCTCACAGGGAGTTTCTCTCTGCTAACACCTTCCTTTAGCAGAGGTTGAGCCACTTTTCCATCCTGTTGGACTTTTCTGCCCCCCATGTCCATCCTGAAGAGTGTCTGTGCATACTGAGCATTGCAGGTGTCCTTTGTTCTAGAAGCCGCACTAATGGTAAATCCCTTGGGGCTACTCGAGCCTGTGGGAGCCCCTTTCACAAGACTGTATTACCTTTGCTTCAAAGTTAGCAAGTTTCTTATTAGTCA
Organism: Leopardus geoffroyi; assembly: GCF_018350155.1. Lineage (NCBI taxonomy): Eukaryota > Metazoa > Chordata > Mammalia > Carnivora > Felidae > Leopardus > Leopardus geoffroyi. The sequence goes on from NC_059336.1 coordinate 2,856,157, forward strand.
TCCCAGGATTGTAGATTGTAGTGTTTTGATGTTGTTGCTACGGCTCATGATCTGTCAACAAAAATTGTCACTGCTCTTCCTGGCTTCGCATCCCCCGCAGGTGACAAGATGTAACGGGGTGGGAGCCCTACTAGTGGCCCCACCTGTGGCCCATCCTGTGGCCTCCAAAACAAACTGCAACAGACTTGGAGGCTTCAAACAACAAAACTCCTCCTCTCATGGCTCCGGAAGGCAGAAGTCCTGAATCAAGGTCTCAGCTGGGCTGTGTCTTTCTGGAGGCTCTCAGGGGCAGTGGGCGGGGGGGTGGGGGGGGCATCTTTGCTGCTTCCAGCCACTGGGGATCATGGGATCCTTGGTTTGTTGCCACCTCACCCCAGCCACTGTCTGTGTCTTCATGTGGCTTCTCCCCTTTTCCCAGTGCCCATGACTTCTTCTCTTTCATCTTTTATAGAGACACCTGTCCTAGGATTTCAGCCCCACCCAGATAATCCAGGATAATCTCATCTTAACTTAAGATCCTTAAGTTAATTTAAGGATCCTTAACTATGCCTCAAAGACTGTTCTTCCAAATAAGGCCACATTGACGGGTACCAGGGGCTACAAGGAGGATATGTTCCCACCTGCAGTGGTACAGCCTCAGTCTTGAGTCTTCTCACAGGAAAGAATCTAGCCAAGAGACCAAAAGGCCTGAGCAAGCAGAGTTTACTGAGTATCACAAGGTGATGAGTGGGAAGCTGGAGACAGGCTCAAGTGCCCAGAACAGAATTGGTCCCATGGCTTTTAGTGGTTAATGGGGGGTGGGGAGGTGAGGGTGGATTATTCATTACTTGGATGCAGGAAGAAATTGGAAGTTCTTCCAGCTCGGTCAGGGTCTTTCTGTCATGCCATCCACCATCTTGGGCCTGTCTGTTTTGATCTGGCTTCTTGTGGAGGGTGGCCAGGACAGGGCTCTGACCTCCCCATGGCCATTGAGGAAGGCTTCTCCCTCCTGGTAGTGTGCCTGAGTGAAGGTGTTTTGTCTTAGTACCTAGCATCCCCTAAGAAAGCCCACGGTGGGGAAGGGAGGGGGCTGGCCAAACCATAATGCTCATTGTAGATTTTTAAACTTCTTTGCGCATGTGCATCCTGTGGCTTCTGTGTTGGAATTCTCCTTGGCCATCTGGGCAGGATATGGGGTCTGGGGTGTCTCCCACCCAACATCCGCTGCTGGCCCCACTTTCCTGTGGGACCCATGCCTCACATAACTGTCTAACTGCCTATCACAGGTCAGTTCTGTCTTTTGGGGGCCATCAGCCAACAAACCACAGGGCCCAAGACAAGACTAGCATCCTTATCACACCAAAGTAGAGACTGCTATAGATAAGGGCTACACCTAAGATTTCAAGAAGATTTAATTTTTCCTAGAAATGTTTTAATTCCCCTTTGGTTGCTTTCTTAGTTGGCTCCCAGGCATAGGATGTAATTATAAAGAAACGGAATGAGTGTTTTCTTTTTTAAGAAGTCCCTGCCAAAATTCACACATAAATGAGTAATATCAGCCTAAAAGATGTTAGCTTGGGATGTTTCCCAACTCTTCAAATCACAGTTATCCTCTGAACCACTTAATAAATGATGTTAGAAAAATCAGACTTATTACCTCAGAGCCTCACTTTGTATTCAAATTATTCAGACTCCGAGCTTCTTTCTGCTTCTAATTTCACTATGTCTCTTAATGTATCCGAGAGATTAGCAGCTTAAATACAGTTAATGCACTGTTTGCAAAGCACTGCCCCCTCTCCCAAATGACCAAGGGTAAGAAATCGCTGAGGACGTTCACGATCTCCACAAGGCTATCTGGTCTTGAGACAAGATCTGCTGAGATGACCTTTTCTTCTGGATCTTTTGAACGGATAGGAGCTGTGTTTTCGAACGATATCTTAACAGGTGTCACCAGGGATAAATTTTTTTCTTTGTATGGTGTTTGGAAATTCTGCCTAAAGGTCTGAATCTGCAATGTAATCCCTGCCTGCTTGCCGTGGACGACGTATTTAATCTTGAGCTTCAGGAAGGACGTCAGCCTCACTCTGGGCCGCTGGTCAGTTCTAGTGGGGTTGAAGAACATAGGTGGAATGCATCAGGACATTCTTAGCAGAAATGGTGCCCAGCGCAGACTCACCCCTGCATCAAGGGAGCCCTCCCACTCGGCCTGTGTTGGGCGACACCCCCCCGCCAAGTGGCCCACCTCAGCTCAACAGCATACCGAGCCCTCATCATGTCTGCTGAGGTGAAAGCAACGACAAAAATGAGGGCAGAAATCAGCCTCAGGAAAACCTCACTGTATTTCTACTTAAATATCATAACCTCTTTCAAAGGAAATTTTCTGATCGGTTGCATTACCCACGGCCCATCCCATCAATTTTATAACACAAAAGCATCAGCAGTAAAAGACAGCTATTTATAGCATCGGCCAGAGGTACGTTCTCTCACTTTTGAGCGTAGACAGAGAATCTCAACTAAATACCAGCAAGCTGAATGCCTGTACGTGTGTGTGCAGGTACACACACACGCACACACAAGCACAGGCACACGCACGATGAAATCATCCGACAGACTTTCACTTACCATCTGTTAATTGAATATCAAGAAATCTGTGAATGTGATTAAACTTACAAATTAGAGGACAGTTGTTTTAACAGATGAACAAAATTATGTAATAGGATTCAATAGTCAAATAGGATTTTTAAAAACTTCGGGCAAATTAAGAATAAAAGGGAACTTTCTTAATACACTAAAAGCACAAGCAAACATCAGCCTTAGTTTTGAAATGGCTGCAGTCAATATCAAAGAAAAATACCCTGCATATCATTTATTATGTACGAATAAAGACCCATGGAGAATTAGCTCAGGCACAAGAAAACCAGCCACTAAACACAGCAGGGAGCCCAGAGAGACCCCGGAAACGCGGGGCCCCGGAGGGGGTCAGGGGTGCCCTGTAAGGCAGGTGGGAAATGAGGGGCATTCTACAGATGGTACCAGCACACCTATGCACCTCACCGAAATGCACATCTTTCCTTACTTTTCATCACATCCCAGAGTAAATTCAAAGTTGGCTACAAACTGAAATTTGAAAAACGTGAAATTATTTCAAACATAACAAAAAAACCTCCTCAAGTAAATTATGACAGACTTTTCTGACTTTGAATGGAAACAAGGTTCTTGAATGCAACCAAAAAGTACAAACCAAAAGGGAAATGACTGAGGCTCAGTTAATGACAATGAACTTTAAAACATCTACAAAGCACAAGATCCCTCGAACAAAGCCAACAACAGCTACAGCCTGGCCTTAACGTACGACCACATGCATGATGGGGAAGGAGGGTGTCCAGGGCGTATAGAGCAAGGTCCTACAAAGTAACTAAAAAAACAAAACAGACAACTGATAGGAAACAAATACAGACAGACAGTTCATAGAAGGGGGACCCGAATGTGCACTGGACATTCAGTGAGATGCTCAAACTGACTGGTAACTAAGGAAACGCAAGTCAAGATCACAAAGAGACAGCCTTCCTCATCCATTCATCAGATGACAAAAGATTTACTTGTTGGGTGCTAAGCACGGCTGAACATTTAAAACTAGCTTCCACACTCTGTCAGCAGCAATGTGATGGAGGTGGGGGTTTGGCAACATCTGGTAAAAGATGCCAGGACACGAGTGTACTTCATCTCATAAACCCAAGCCCGGACACACATCGGGAAGAAGAGTGTTTGTTCCTAAGGTTAAGAAGACATATGTACCTTCCGGCATTATTTGTAATGACAATAAAGTGGAAACAACGTAATAGTCCATGGGTAGAGAGATAAATAAATGGTGATTTATTCACACAATAGAGGAGAACGTACTGTTAATATGGTCTGCAGTTACATGTGCCAGCATGAATAAATATAAAAAAAAGTGAGTTAAGCAAAAGAGAAAGTTGGTGGATCATGTAAGTGACAGGGAGGTGTTTGCGTAGTTTTTTAGAGTTACAGAAAATGTGATGCTATGCGTTGCTACGAGCACGTACCTTTATGGAAAATACACTTAAAGGGACTCCTGGGTGGCTCAGTTGGTTAAGTGCCTGACTTCGGCTTAGGTCATGATCTCACGGTCCGTGAGTTCGAGCCCCACGTCGGGCTCTGTGCTGACAGCTCAGAGCCTATAGCCTGCTTCAGATTCTCTGTCTCCCTCTGTCTGCCCTTTCCCTGCTCACACTCTGCGTCTCTCTCTCTCAAAAAAGTAAATAAACATTAAAATTTTTTTAGAAATGAAAATATACTTAAAACCATGAATGGATGAGATGGTCCAACTCACAATAGCCATGACCTCCGGAGACAGTGGGGGGAAGAAGGAAGGCAAGACAGAGGGAGGTGGAAACGGTGGCTCCAAATGGGGATGAAAGGAGGTAAAATCGGGGTACTGGGTGGATGGGTGTGGTTGTGGGGGCTCTTCAACAGTCCTTGGGGCTGCCTGTGTGGTCTGATAGAGAGGGCAGACTTGGGGTGAATTCCTCCCTCTTATGGGCTTAGGCAGAGAGAATGTTTGAATGTGGGCCTGGAATCTGAAGGGCCCCCCTTCCTTCAGGCTTGGAGTGTCACGTTTGGACTCTGACTGCTAACACAAAGTCATGAGATAGAAGGACGCACGCTGCCGACCACTAACCCAGTGGCCAATCCCAACCCCCTCTCCTTGTACACCTTCCCTTAGGGAGACCATAAAGCTTCCCCAGACTTCTTTGCAGCTAGAGAAGTCTGGACGATTCAGAACTAGCCAAGGAGGAACGCTGTTGGAAAGGCAGGAGAAGAAAGGAGTATTTTCTCCCTGGCTCCTCGCCAAACTCTGGATGTGATTCTGGAGCCTCAGCAACCCTCTTGTGACTTACAGGGGAGGCTATCGGAATTAGCAACTGCACAGGGCTGCCAACCAACTCTGGATCTCCCTCCCATCCATCTTAAGTAGGAGGATCGAACCTCTCTATTGATTTTTTTCTCTGATGATAAAGCATCTTAATGAATGCACTCACTTTAGGTAAGAAGTAATCTGCTCACAAGTTGCCACGGTGCCCGTAGCATATAAGTAACACGGAGTGGCTGGAGACCTGTGCACGGAAGCAAACGGGCGCTATACCAATAACGTGTCCAGTCCCTCCCTCCAGCTCTCGTCCTCAGCAGAGATTCTGGGGACGAAGGACCCGCCCCGGCGTCATGTCGCCAACAGCGATCTACAACAGCGAGAGTGCCTGGGTCACTTCGCACAACTCTGACCACCGGAGACTTTGGTTCAGGGGGTCAGTTGAAGAGAAGAGAGCCTGGGGGCACCCCGAGAGATGTCCACTGCACATCACGCTCTGTGGCTTTTGTTTGGAGCGCTGCGCAGGGCTTCGTACATTTCCTGTTCCCTGTCGTTCCCCCAACTCCTCCAGGGCCCACCTGTGATGTTCAGCACGAGAGTCAGAGCAGCGATCGCCAGCCTGGAGCGCGGAACCGGTTGTTACGAATTACAAGTAAAACAACTATAAACGATTGTGGTCCACAAGGTTATATTTTACACTGATATAATCTACTTCCAAAATCCACCTTAATTAAACAGCAATATTTTTGCTCTACTTTCAACGGTAAATACTTCCCCCCTTATCTGTACCCTCGACATTATTAACGCCGCTCCAGGAATCTATTTTTAAAATCTCACTGTGACATCTTCAGCAGAAAAATGACCTGACCGTCTTACAGGGCGCCACAGCCGTTTGGCAGGATACAACAATTCTTTTTTCCTCCCCCGATAAATCAACGTTCAGAAAATGCTCGCTTCAAACTCTTCAATTCAATCGTGCGAGTGGGGGCAGCACGTCCAGTCCCACAAAACGAAGGAGGACTAATCGCAAACAACGCCCATGCCCGTGCTTCTCAGGCACTACCTTTCACCTTGATCATGCACCACGTTTCACCGCCAAGGTGGGCTGAAGTCTCCCCCAGGGTCAGAGTCGCGTCCCAGGAGCGCAGGAAAGCGGGAGATTCCGCGAGCTAACGAATGCAGTGTGAAAGCTGCCAGCACCCCACTGCAGGTGTAAATCAGACTTCCCCCCAAAGCATCTGTCCTTCCGGGGTCCTGTCCTCCTCGTGGCTCTCAAATCACCTACGTGGAGTGTGTTGAGCATCTTGCCTACATCAGAAAACCACACCTGCTCGCCCTGGACCCATCCTTCCCACGGCGGTGGGAGTCACGGGGCGAGGTGGTCTGTGCACCAGCCGCCGTGCGTTGAGGGCTGAATTCTTCCAGGCACCGTGCCGGTCCCCTGGCTCACATCATTTCCTTAAAGCCTCACAAGAACCAGGTGAGGTCTACTCCTCCTCATCTTATTATTATTATCATTATTATTATTGCCTCCACTGGAGAAACACGAAAAGGAGGCACAGACACGGATGTACAGGTGAATGAGCTCTGTCTCAGCGTGCAGGATCTCGAAGGCTGACTTTCACCTACAGCAGGGTTCAGAAAGTCATTACCTTTCAGTCCTAAGTTAACATTCCTCGTGTGAGGCAGGTACCGAGGTACCCGACGGGGGTTGCTCCTTTGGAGAAGGGTCCTGCCAGGGGGAGGCAGGTAAGGGCAGCGTGGCCGCTGTTAGGGAAGCAAAGCAGACTTTCAAGCACGGTTATAGAGGTCACGCTAAGCACTGTCTTTCCCCCACACTCAGCATTAAGTCCGTGTTTGCCGTCTGAGGCAGACTGAGCGTTCCGACCCTAGACCTTGTGAGAGGCACCGTGGGTGCTTGTGCATTCAGCACCAGCCCTGCCACCCTGGAACCCACTAGGAGACCAAGCACAGAACAAATCCCCGCAGGTGCATAAGGGCCAACCTGGACGGTCAAGATTCCACTCCACGTCCACAGCCGACAGGCCCAGGGCCAACTCCAGACCGCACAGGAGCCAGGCCATGCGTGTCTCCTGGGATGGGAAACTGGGAAGGGGAGACCAGGAGCTTGAAGAGGCTGGTCACAGAGCTTCATGGCTCAACGGGCGATTCGTGACGGTGGGGGAAGCACAGAAGAGGGGCCTGGACAGACTGCAGCAGCCAGATTCCAGGACTTTCCATCTGTGATGCAATACGGGCTGCGGTCTCTCTCTCATCTTCAGACCACCCTTCCCCTCTTCCTGAACCAGCGAGGGCGGACGTCTGTCTTGACCACATCAGCAATCTCAGAAGATCCACTACAGATGTGCTGCTCAGGATACGAATTTTTAAAGTCAAACCCATTTAACTTTTCCTTTCTTCCTCAGTGACCACCCCTAACTTTTGTTGGCAAGGGTCCACTCTAAAATCAACACCACACTGGACACCAGCGGGAGAAGCACGGTAAGGGGGACACTCCCAGCGTCAGACCAGCAGTCAGGTGGGGGAGGCTGACGGACAGACAGATGAGCTAACACAGGGCCGGACAGGGCAGTGCATCCGTGAGCTGGGTGGGCCGAGGTGACGGGGACCTTCCAGCGTGGAGGCCAGCCCCAGGGACAAGTGCAAACACACTGGGAAGGCGAGTCTGATGGCTCCTGAATACAGAAACAGATACCATCTAACACTCCCCGAAATACAAAGGAAACTCTTTACAATTCAGGGTAGGCACTTGCTGAGCAGGAAGAACCAAGAGCTGATGCCTGGCAGTGTTGTGATAAAGCGTTTGTCCCCTCACATCACAGCCCGAACTCTCCCCTGGTCCCTCCACTTTTTGTCAGGTCTCTGCTTAAATGTCGCCTCATCACAGAGTCACTTCCTGCAAGCCTCTGACCAGGACGCCCCCCTCCCCACACACATTCGCTCCCTTGCCCTCTGCTCCCGGTATTTTTCTCCATAGCATCTGTCGCCCGGCACACTGCTCGGAGTCCCTGCCCCAGGACGCGAGCCCCTGGAGAACCTGACTTCCTTGCACCGCGTCGCTCCACCCACGGCACCTTAGGACTGTGCCTGGTGCCCAGTAAGCTTTCAACAAACGCCGATGGAGTCCATAAATGACCCTTAAAGAAAATGCGATTCGCAAGCCCACCAACGAAACCCCAGAGACAAGCAGGGAACCTCAACACTCCAGCAGAGCCAATGGCAAACACGAGACGTAGCCTGGAACGACGTGAGTCGCACCCGTCCCTGTGTGTGGTCCTCAGGACAGCCCAGCGGGCGGGCACTGGCGCCCCAACTCCCAGGCGGGCACACGGAGGCTCGTCGGGAGCATGTGACTTGCTCGAGACGTGGCCAGACCACACAATCCACAGCGGAAACAAGCTGAGGTCTAGATCCTTCCAAAGCATGACCTCTTAGCTCTTCCCCTCTGCACCCAGGGAGGGAAGATTTGAAGTGGGTTTAACACCTTCTCGTGATTTCTGGAATACTTTCCAAGGGCTTATGTTGCTTTTGTATCTCCAGCCCGTCCTGCGAAAAGGCCACAAGGTCCCAGGTGTTCTGAGGCTCTGGGGACACGTGCCCCAGTGTCCCCGATGACTCCCCCGCCAGCGTGTCCAGGGAGAGGCACATTCAGTTCTGAAACCCCAGGTCCCGGGTGGGAACCCTGCTTGTTTCTGTGGGAAATGGATTCGACAGAGGGATCATCTCACGTGTGTGGTTGTTTTCAAGTGCACTGAATTCTGTGTGAAGATTTCATTTGATCGACAGTTTTGCAGGAAGGACGGTTCCCAGATCCAGCACATGAGCCCCACGTGTCGCCTACGCCAGATCTCCCAAAACCTTCACAGCAAAAAACCCCAAAGACCTAAAGATACAGGAACTGTTATTAAAGTCTTTCCCCCTTGACGCTAGCTTCTAGGTTCCTAGTTTCTCTCTTTAAAAAAAAAAAAAAGAAAGAAAGAAAAAGCCTCATCTATTATGATTTCAAATAGTTTTTTTTTTTTTTTTTAATGTAATTTCGGAGAAAGGTTTGTGCTTTGGTTTAGTTTTTGCCTTGAGGAACGTGGAGCAGGGAGGTCTGATTCCCAGCCACGGTCCCCATGAGAGTCTCGAGGTAGATTAACGGTCCCTCCACCCTCCTCGCCTGCCTCCTTCACCTTCCTACCCACTCCTCCTGGAGCCTCCAGATGAGGCGCAAAGGAACCTCACGGGGACCCCGGCCCCAGTCTACCAGTCTCAGAAATCTCCAGGCTTTAATAGTTCCCTACTTCTCAGTACTCAATTAACCTTTTATGAGTTAACATTTTCTCACCCAATATTCCAGATTTGCTTTTCTCCCTAGAGAGCACGAACGCACAATGATACTAATGATATGACCATATGCTCAAAACAAATAGCTTATTAAAAGCATTGTTGCCTGAGAAACTTAGGCCAGCATGTTTTTCCACTTGATGATACTTTTCCATAAATACTTCAGCTTGGTTTTCTCCTAGGCTTAATTACAAAATAACAATCCAACTTGCCCTATGCACTGTCAGAGTCAAAACGGTAGAATATATATGTTTTCCATATTTTGAGCTGTCACCTGAAGACAGATAGATCCCCAGGCTACATGAAGTGTTAAAATCCTTTAATATACATCGGCACACAAATATTGTTTGTAGGGATATAAAGTGGTACACCACCCTGGAAAATATTTGGTGATTTCTCATAAAACTGACCATTCAACTGCCATACACCCCAGCGATTGTGCTCTGTGACGTTTATCCGGGAAAAGTGAAAATATATATTCACATAACATCCTGTACGTGAATGTTCCCAACAGGCTTATTTCTAATAGCCAAAGAGTGCAAACAGCCTAGAGGTCACTCGGTAGATGGATGGCCGATCGGTCCGTCCAAGCCATGGGGCATCGATGCGTGCCGCAGCGTCGGTGAAGCTTGAGGGCATTGTGTGCAGTGAAAAAAAGCCAATGCCAAAAAAATAACAGACTCCCAATTTCCATTTACATAATGTTTCCAAAATGACAATGTCGAGAAGCAGAGAACAGATTAGTGGTTTCCGGGGAGAGGAAACCGTGGCTATGACAGGACCGCAGTCAAGTCCTGTGCTGATGGAAATGCTCGGCATCCTGACTGCACCCACATCAATAAACGGATTGCGATGCTGCGCTGTGGTTTCACAAGACGTTACTGAAGGGTAGCCGAGTGGCCACCACAAAGTATGCTACTTGGCAAAGGGTTATTTTGAAAAAAAAAAATTTTTTTTTAACGTTTATTTATTTTTGAGACAGAGAGAGACAGAGCATGAACGGGGGAAGGGCAGGGAAAGAGGGAGACACAGAATCGGAAGCAGGCTCCAGGCTCTGAGCCATCAGCCCAGAGCCTGACGCGGGGCTCGAACTCACGGACTGCGAGATCATGACCCGGGTGAAGTCGGACGCTTAACCGACTGAGCCACCCAGGCGCCCCGGAAAAGGGTTATTTTGAACCGAAGGCAGAGACGCGATAAAGATTCTCTGTCCTCCTTCTATTTGCCCTGAAGCAGGACATAAGTTTGTGAAGGTGTCCCCTGTCACCTGACTACCAGGAAAGACAGAAGATGACCACCAGGGGCAGGTCTAGCCATCACCCAGAGTGGCCCCAGAGGACTCTACACGACAAACTTGACCATGCAGCCCTTCTCTTCCATCAGTGCCCCCTTCTGCTCACCTTCCCACAGTTTTCTGCCCCTGGAATCTCAAACTCCTTTTCTTGTTTCTGGTCACTTCTTTACAGGGTGCAAGGTACTTCTGTTAAGAGGCTATAGAAGCCCACATTCTAACCGCCTTTCGAGTTGCTAGCGCTCCTGGGTAGTGTGATGGACATGCCATAAGCTTCGTTAATCTGTCTTTTGTGAGTCTAATTTGCAGCACGCCAGCCAATGAACCTCGGACGGGTGGCAGAAAAGACGCTTTGTCTACCCTATGTTACCATTGGGGAAAACAGGGCACAAGAGTATGTAAGATGTCTCTGTATTGTTTCTTACAACTGTATGTTGATCCACAGGTGTCTCAAACAAACAAACAAACACTGACAAATTGTTTTCTAAAAGGAAATAGCCAATGTTCCTGCCAGACAACAATTGACAAGCCAAGCTTTAGGACTAAGTCAAAGAACTGAGTCTTCAAGGAATTAACATCTACATTCATCTCTGGAAGAGCCTTCTAAAACACATCCTTAAAAGTAATAACAAGTTTTAACCAGAGATATAAAATTCCTTCTTGATAGTCCCACTGCTTCGTAACTCTGCTCGGGGGCCAAGCAACTGCTAAAATTAATTCAAATTAGGTGTTAATGTTTGATCTGAAATAAAGTGTTACCTCTCCCAGGTACCATTTGCATTTCATTGTAAAGTTTCAAGTTAACCCAGAGGAGAGTTTTAGTGGAACCACAGGCAGATGGAAACACCGCCTTTAATGCCTTTCAACCCCACTAGGTGACGACCCACATCAGCGTTGGCCTGTCTGAACCCAGTATTGGGTAGGACTCCCCCCCCACCCCCCCACCGGGGCTGACTAGAGACCCAGCCACCCAAGGGAGGCAGGCAGTGTGATCTGTCCTCTGTGGTCCACCCTGAAGCCTGCAACACAGTTTCTCTCCTGGTGGGGACTCTTCATTGCAGCCTCCTTCGCAGGGTGTTCCATACTGAGGATGGGGTTGGAAGCTGATGCTTTGATTGTCTTTGATGTTTTCAAAGGCAGGAAAGGCTGTCATCTTTTCGAGTGGCACTCAGCTCTAGGTAAAGAATGTTTCTGATTTCTAGAGTGTCTATCAGAGGCAATTATACCGTGATTGACCTGTTTGGCATTAAAATGTCTCCTAACACTTTGCTCCCATCTTGGGAGATGAAGATATTATTTCTAATCTTCTCAAGTCTGTCTGCTTTGAGAGTTCACCGGAGTTCTAAACTTTGGGGATGAAAAGCACCAGATGGTTGGTGTATATTTTTTCCTGCACAGCTGACATCTTCAAAATCAATATTGTAAGCCCAGCATGGAGGGTGCAGAATCTTGACTTTATTTCAATGTATGTATGGTAAATAGCCAATTTGTCCCAGGTACAGTGGCAGGTGCCACAGGCACAGAGGTAGAAGAAGGCAGGGGTCTTGCCCACAAAGAGTTTCTAGTCTGGTGTGTGTGGTTGGGGTGGGTGGGGACACGTGGAGAGGAATGTTACAATACACAGTGCTATCCGTGGATGTTGCCAGTCTCCTAGCCCCATGGCCCTGATGCTTCATGGCGATCCACGCAGGGACATTCCCCTCCTCTTAAACATGCACTCGTCCTCTGTTTTTATTCAGGATACACTTTTCTCCCAAACTTGTGTGCAAAAGCCCACATCTTTAACCTGTTTTTCATATTGGGGCATTTCCACTTTCATTACTACTTTATTTTGTGATTTTGTGATTCTAAATCATGGAGTAGCTCAAATGTCCAAAGACACAGAGTTTTCACAAAGGGCGGGTTTGGATTTGGGAGGACACTGAACGTTGGTCAATGTGCTAGTAACGTTCCCACCCTTACCCAGTGAACCCCTTTCCTTCTCTCTGCAGAAGTTACCAGAGCTCCGAAATGTGTAGATGTTTTCCTCTTTATGCGTCTTGCTCTGAGTTTTTACATGCGTATGTATCCCTGACATATAGTGTCACTTTATATGGTTTACTCATAATTAAAATAAAGCGGATCTGATGGTACAGATCCTTTGAAACCTCTTTTTATCCCACACCTGCATTATAATTTGGTTATTTTCCAGATGTATTTGCACGGATGCATTTTAAGTGCTCTGAAACAGGGGTTGTCAAACTTTCTCTTCAAGGGATAGAGAGGAAATATTTTAGGTTTTCTGCACCATTGAGAGTTTGCTGAGAGTTTTACAATATTCCATTGTATCCCATAATTTGTATCCATTTCCTAAGTGATCTTTTAGTTGGTCTCTATTTTCTGTTATAACAATGCAATGATAAACGTAAGTGTGCACCGTCTCCTTGTGCATGCGTGAGAATTTTTAGGGTATAAATCTAGAAATTACTCATTTGAGTTCTTCTTCTGTGCACCGAGACAGCAGCCCCTCCCTCATAGTAGACTTTTCATGAGCAAGAAAATTAATATTTTTGGTGTATACCAGCCAGTGCATCAGGGCAAGGAGAAGGGACATTTGTTTGCCTTTTTTTTTTTAATCCACTGAGATGTCGGAGGTAATTTGTAACCATAGCAATATGGAGATGATGCTGGAGAATCCATTCCCTTAGTCAATTCCTCCAGTGATCATCTGTAAATGTGAAACACTTAATTGCCTTAGGTCTGAAAGGTTCTTTATCCAACCCACTCTCGGACGGCAACGCAGGTGCCTATCAATTGTAGAAACTTAGCATTTAGCAATCTGAAGTTTTCATTCCCTTTTATTCTAGCCTCTCTTGTGCTTGATGAAAAAGAAATCTGGTAACTAATTGTTATTTCTTTTAATAATCCTCCCCACCCCCACCATGATTGCTTTTGAGATTTCCTCAGTTTCTGTGGTATCCCGCCATTTCAGCCCAGTAAGGTTAATTGGGATTTATATTATTTACGCTCTTCAGGGCTTTGGGTGCTTGTTAACTGTATAGATTCTTGTTCTTTGACTCTGGAAATTTCTGAAGCATTACCTCTCTGATTATTGCTTCCCCTGCATTCTCTCTATTTTCATACCTGAAAATCCTACTAGATCTATTTCTGAACCCTTCTGGCCTCATAACTCCTGCTTCTTATTTTTCATCTCCATAAACCTCTCTGGTGCATTCTGGGAAAATGTCTAATTTGGGTGGCTTATCAAGAAACTGGAAATTAAAAACCAGTAACCAGAACGTGGAAGGTTGAAGAGGAGTGATCAGAGTTAAGGAGTTCTGACGTCTACATGTTCTTTGAAAAGAGAGTATACAGAGGAATGAATTTTTGACTTTGAAAGTTAAATACCTACTGTTAGAATGTTAAAGGTTACCATTGAAGGAATGTAAATAAAAGGCAAAACTTCCAAATCTGATAAAAGGCTACAGGGGGGAAAAGAAAACTCCTCAGTCTAAGCACCATAGGAGGCAGACATGACATTAAGACAGTATGATTGTACAAGCAAATCCAAATAGTTTTTAAAAACCACAATAACTGAAAAAAGACTATACTATTCAGTTAAAAGCAAGAAATATTTAGATTGGTTTTTTTTCCTAATTTGTTTTAATGTTTATTTATTTTTGAGAAACAGAGCAGGAGCAGGGGAGGGACAGAGAGAGAGGGAGGCACAGAAACCGAAGCAGGCTCCAGGCTCTGAGCTGTCAGCACAGAGCCTGATGCGGGGCTTGAACTCACAAACTGCGAGATCATGTCCTGAGCTGAAGTCGGATGCTTAACCAACTGAGCCACCCAAGTGCCCCCAGATTATTTCTTCAATCCAATCATATGCTATTTCCAGAAGATTTCTAAGATAAACGGAAGGTCCAATGGAATGTCCAAAAAGATGGGAAGTTATGGGGTTCAAAGCGCACCCTCCACAAATCATAAGCAGAGATAGCGAAGGCAGCTGTGTGGTCAGCCCCGGGAGGCGTTAGGATGAAGGAGACGCGGAAGGGTATGAAGTCACTACCTTGTGGAAAGTGAAGCGATTCACCAGAAATGGAAAATTCTGGACTTGCGTGCACCAGGCAGCTTCCAGTGAATAAGTAAGTGTTGACAGAAAACCAAGAAGATGACAGGTCTGCTGTGCTCGTGAGGAAAGCGATACACGTTCCAGCACAGGGCAGATAATGCAAGTGGTGTGGACGGAGAGGCTCTGACAAGGAACAGTTACAATCAGTGGAAGCCATTGGCCACTTGAATCAGCCACCGAAAAATGTAGACTTCTTTCCACGTACCCTGAGAGTGTTCAAGCTAGTCTTCACAACTGCCAAATAATGAAGTGCCCACCCGGAGAGGTCAAATACGTTGGTGTAAGTGTCCACAGCTGGGCGGAAGTAGAAGTCACTGAAATGAGGCAGGGAAGATGTTGAGCACGTTGCCTCATGTGGGAGGTTGAATGGGAATTGAACTAGCCCCATCTTACTGGATCTTCGATAGCTCTCTTCAGCTCTTAGCTGACTTCCCCGGCTTTTCAGAAGAGGCAAATCAGTCGATCGATCGATTATTGCATGAGCTGGAATTTACACAACGGTATGAAGAGAACAGTATTAAAAACTCAGGCACAAGTTTAAGGCATCAAGTTTACACTTGGCGGTGTAATAAGACACCATCAGGTAAGTGGTGTTCTCTTCAGATCTGGGATATTTTCCCCACACCGTGTGGACAGCTGAATTTCTTCACATTTTGTTCACTCCCCCGCTGGACTGTGTGGGAGTTCTCCTTCCTGACCGCGTGCTACAGTGATCCAGAAGCAGGGGTGGAGCGGGGACGGGCAACACAACCAGAAGATTGGGTGCAGTAACTCCTCTGGGTTTTCTGATGATGTTCTTTCAGAGCTGGCTTTTCCTGTCCTGTCTTCCGTTTAGAAGATCTTCAATCCTGGTCCATTGGCGTGCATTCAGCCTTCTTCTTGGAGCATCACCTACAGAGTCAGGGAGGATCATGCTCTTCCCTCCTTCGAATCTGGTGGTTGACCTCCACCCGCCGAGGCGCCTCCTTCTGGGTATCTGCAGCCACCCTAGAACTTTCCGCCGGAGTGGCCTCTCTTCTGGGCACCGTTGTTTCCTTTGGCCAAACTGCTGCCTCTCACATGTTCATCAGGGGCTCCTCTTTCCTTTCCCCATGGCTCCGTACCATCTTCTCTCGACACTGGGCTGTGGTCTGACCCTCGGTATTCCTTCGAGGTTGTCTCACGTGCACCACGTCCAGCAGGGAGCCCTCGATTTTGTGGATGTACACACCCTTTTCTTTTTTGATGTTATTGTACGATTCCCTGCCTTTAGCGTCCTTTGCTGCTTTCAATAGGAACTTGGTTAGTGGGACAGGATATCTATAATCAATGCTCCATTTTATTAAGATGCCTCTCCTATTTTGCGATTAGATGTGTAACTGGATCTTAAAACCAGACAAGGGAAACGAATCCAAGAAGATCCTTGTACCCGTCATTTCGGTATTTTTGGTTTGAATAATGTAAACATCATGTAGCTAAAAAGTAATCAACAAAGGTCCCTGAGTACCATGGAGATGGTTTCTGGCAGCAGAAAAACACATTAGTTTTCCATCTCTATAAACTGAATGCTCATTTAGAAGAAACATGAAGTCTTTACTCTGAAACTACATATCATTAGGCAGATATTTTTGGACATTTGAATCTGAAATACATTTGTAAAAATTCTGCGCCCAGACACAAACCCATATGGCACAATGGTTATTTGCTTTCTGCGTGCCAGTTCTGCAAAAGTTTCCCATTTTTCTTTTCCCTTGTAATTTGTAGTGAAGCTTAAGCGATTGCAAGGAAGTTCTCAACTTTCCATTAAACAATAAGGCAAGTAATTAAATGGTGAAAATAGTAAGGTATAATCATAAGTTGTATTCTTAAGAGATAAGGCAATGCTTTTTTTTTAAGTTTATTTAATTATTTAGAGAGCGTGCGAGCAGGGGAAGAGTGGCAGGGGTGGGGTGGGGGGAGAGAATCCCAAACAGGCTCTGTGCTGTCAGAAGGCTTGATCTCAGGAACTGTGAGATCGTGACCTGAGCCGAAACCAAGAGTCCGGAACTTAACCGAAGGAGCCACCCGGGTGCCCCAAGGCAATAGTTTTTAAACCAGGGGTGATCTTGTCACATACAGGACACGCGGACATATTTGGTTGTCGCAGGACAGTGGGGATACTACTGGCATCCATGTGTGGGGTCCAGGATGCTGCTAGAAATTCCACCCACGCAGAGTAGCTCTGTGCACAGCAAAGCAGCATCCGGCCCCAAATCGGCCAATTATGAGCAGTGTCCAGGTTGAGGAATCCTGGGATAAGAAAGGTCTGATCTGATTTGGTTTTCAGAGATGCCAAGAAATATAATTCGAGAGAAATGATGTGCTCCCTTCCCCGAAGGCAGGCATATGCCTTTTCATTCTTACCTGTCCCTCCAAGATAGTCCCCACCGAGAAGCATCAGGTTAAAATCTTGCAGAGGAAGTACTGGCTGGTCTGGCATTTGGAAAGCAGCCACGAGTCTTTGTTTGTTTTAATGTTTATTTATTTTTGAGAGAGAGACAGAGACAGAGACAGAGCATGAACAGGGGAGGGACAGACAGAGAGGGAGACCCAGAATCCAAAGCAGGCTCCAGGCTCCGAGCTTTCAGCACAGAGCCCGACACGGGGCTCAGACTCACAAACAGCGAGAAAATGACCTGAGTCGAAGGCAGACACTTAACTGACTGAGCTACCCAGGCACCCCTGCAGCCATGAGTCTTAGAAAGGAAATTGGGTTTAGGTAAAAGCGTCCAGGGTCCAGCCAGGACTGTCACCTGGCCGTGGAGGAAATGATTTCATCCCTTCCAGTTACAGATCTGTCATCTAAGAGAGAGCTAATGACACTGAACAGACAGAATCATTTAGAGGAAAAATCAGATCACACAGTAAGAGCATCGTACACACTGGAAATGGTACGCACACTCAAGGGAAGATTTTGAGTTTATAATATTTCATATACTTTCTAGCTAGCCGTAGGTGTTTGAGCCTTCAAATTCATTTTTTAAATGCAACCTTTTTTTTTTTTTCTTAGGGTGGATTGAAATAAAAGAGCACAATAGAAATAACTTGTATTCTCTCTCGGGTACTTTTACTCTACCTTAATTTTCCCGTATTTGTTCTTCCTTGTCCTTTCATCCACTCCACCTGTTGCTGGTGCGGACCAATTGAAATCCGGGCAGAGGAGAGTCGCTCACCAAGCTGCCCACCGCTGTAATCAAACCCCACGAATGACTCCATCATTCATACAAAACCCAGGAGCGCGCTCAGCACAGTCAAGAAAGTGAGTGAAGTTAGAGCAGGGAGTTGCCATTGAAATCATGGAAACTGTAACAGTCCTTCTTCCTGGTAAGTAAAAGCTAGAACTAATATTTTAAGTGGTAGACAGGGGGAAATGATTGAGTAACAATGAGAATGGACATTTACCATTTTAAGGGGGGAATTCTTCCTTAAAGCCTTCCCCAGAAATGGAAATTAGAAAGAGAGGAACATCGGCCAAGGTGTTAACACAGCAGGATTTCTGTCTCACTCCCCTGTCCCCCAGATGGCAAGGGGACATTACCTTGGCAACAAGGAAGGAGGGAGATGCTTGAGGAGAACAGAGTGGGGACGCTTGGGAGTACTTCACTCTTGTAATTCTCCGGTGGCACTGAAGGGTAGACTCCTTGTCCCCATTTCACAGATGAGGAAGCCGAGGCTTAGGGGATGGGCCCCACTCAGGCTTTCCCGCATCTGAGAACGTGGAACCCACGTTTGTCCAACTCTATGACATGTAACGCTTCAGCCGAGCTGTGGCCTTGTCGCCAGAACCAAGGGTTTCCTGTGCCCACAGCATGTACTGCTGTGGAAATAATGGGCCACGTCAGCTCAAAGTGCCGTTTTCTCTAATGCCGTGTTATACTATTAAATTCTTAGGCATGATAATGCAACAGACCTTGGTTTCATTATACTGAGACCTTTGTGAAGCCCTCAATTCCCCCAGACATCACTTTTGTAGACTACCTTGCTTTGATTTCATCTTTTATCCATAGTTTTAGCACCTGCCTACCTCCTTGAAGGTAGCTTTCACAAGCAAAGTCTTGAAGGCAGTTTGATTACAATGACACAAGCGCAAATCCAGGAATGCCCACCCATGTGCCAGACCCACCTTACTCCATGTTCAGGCCGTATGCTCTCCTCCTCGCCCGTGCCAATGGTCAAGGCTCGGAGCGGTGGGGCCAATGGCTCTGAACTAGTGGTCAGACCCTGGTGGCCTCGCCCCAGATCGGTATGCTCATCAAGTCTCCCAGGTGACCTCTGGCTTCAGAGAGATGTCCCCACGGATGTCACACAGACAACCAACAGGTGGGTGGGAAGGTGTCCGTGGATGGCCTGGAACGGAGCTCCGGTTCCAACCCCGTGGAGTCTTACTCAGTGTCCTGCTCGGCAGAACCCCAGACTTGGAGATGCAAACCGCAGTGCTCCTAGCACAGCAACTGCGCGGGTCGTCAGCCCCACAGCCCCAAAGAGGAAATGACATCAGCCAGCCCTTGGTTTTCTTAGTCTCTGTCCTTTAAAGGAAGTCCTTTTATTACTTTTTTCTTTTTTTAATTAGGGGAGAAGAGTGGAATTCAGGAGAGTTGGGATCAGGAAATGGGTGGGGCCCCACGGGACCCTCTTATGCAGATGTGACCAGAAGGCCACACGAGGCCCCAAGCTGAGGCCATGCCTGGTGCACTGAGGAAGTGGCCGTGAGGCTGTCACTCTTCGACAGAGCTAGTAGAGGTCTGCAGCGGCTATCAAGGTGCAGGATGCTTATTTCGCCTTAATTGTGATTATTCTCTTGGTGAACCTAGGCTTCTGGGCTACAATTGCCGGCAGTAAGTACCTTGTTAAAACCTAACTCCTGGAGTGAAAAACTGACCATCGTCCCCAGACAGAAGTGACCGTGCCTGGCCCGCCAGCCTCAGCTTCTGTTTACATATTTTCTCCCTCTTTTTTTGGTGCCGTGGCGCCCGCGGTCAGAGTCTGTTTCAGAGATGGAGAAACGACGGACTGGCCGGAAGCTTTCTGATCAGCTTCCAGAGCCCTCGGGATGGTTAGGCACCTGCTCTGTCTGCCATTACTGCATTTTTTTTCCCCCTGGAGTATTTAGATAAAACCCTACATGCTAGTTAACGGGAAAGATTAAAGAAATTAGGCTGTTTCGGTCGCCCTGCTACTCTGTGCTGGCTAGGAATTCACCACGTGCGGAGAAAGGGTCTTGGCGGCCGGATAGCAGGCCCCGGTTTTCCCAACTGTGGTCGAACTAAGAGGCTGAAGAATTGTACTTGAGGTGTGAAATGGCAGCTGTGCTGTTGAACTCCATCGCGGGGAAACCTGTGGAAATGCACTGGGGAGGCAGCGTGGGGTGCGTCTGTACATTCTGGGAGGAAGCCGAGTGACGTCCCGGAGGAGGAGACTGAGCAGGTACCCCAAGGGTCCGAGCTGACTGTGCTAAATTCTGCCCGCTTGGCTGCACACCTGGATTTCGCACACTGGTCCTCGGCACCTTGAAGCTCTGTGTGGCCAGCGTCGTGGGGCCCCTGGATCAGAAACCGTGGCGGTAGGGACACCCTTCCTGTGCACGTGCCGTGTGCCGGGTCCCGGGCTGAGCATGGCACAGAGGTCATCCTCACTTTCAAACTGATGAGGGGCAAGCTGAGACATCAACTGCCCTCCAACGTCACCCGTGCACTTGAAAGTGGCTGCGGTGTTGGGCCTCGTCTGGGGCACCTGCTTCCCGGGATCACTGGCTGTGCCGTCAGGCAGTCTGGGAACAAAGCCTGGTGTTGGCACTAACGGGTGACAGGGGCTTGGACACCTGCTTGGCCTTTCTGCACCTCAGCCTTCTTGCCCACAGGTGACGCCACAGGGGTTCCGCTGGGAAACAGACGGTGTGAGTCTGTGGGCTCTAAGGGGTCCTTTTACTTCTCTGCACCCCCACCCGCTTCCTGGGTGTCTTGGCCCTTAAGGAGATCAGGAAGAAATGGAGAGTTTTTGCCGTGGCATTTGATGGCTTAACAGGGCAGGATTCGGAGCCTCGGGAGTTTGGCCCTGAGTTTGGCCACGTGCCGACCAAGGGGTGCAGGCCACCTTTCGAGGTTCTGCCTCTCCATGCCACCCTGACCGCGGTGTGAAATCCAAGAACAGGCACAAAGTCATTATCAGGACTTTCAAAATAAGATCTTCAAGGAAGTAAATAAGACTAGGTCTCCAAACGGAAGGACCCCATCCCCTTCTCCACAGCCTTTGGGGTCTTCATGGCCAGATAGAGGGGTTTGCCTTTGGGCAAGCTTGACCTCCCGCTTCCCATGGACCGTCCAAGTGGCACAACCACACAGCTTGGAATCCCTTACCGCCCCTGACACGCCACACTGGGTGCCCCCGCTGGCCGTGCTCCTGCCTGACCTCTGCATTCTCAGACGCTCGAAGACGAGGGACGGTGCCGGCCGCTAAGAGGACGGAGTGTTTCCTCTGTGCGCTGGACACAGGAGGCCAGGCGCATGCTCCAGCCTCAGCTTTGCCGCTAACCGTCTGGGCGACCTCCGTGAGTCCTGTCCCCCGGCGAGACAGCTTCCCCGCCCCAGAACTGAGCCGTCTGATCGCAGTCAGAGCACCCAAAGCACGCAGCCCTCGTCAGGCGGTCACGGCCACACTGCCCGCAGCCACACATGTGCTGCATCCAAGGTGCCACGTGCATTCGCTCGCTTCCTCCCGTGGCGAGGGTGATACCGCTCAACAAATGTTTTATCTTTTCTGTTTGCAATAATGTCGCCGGCATGCACGACAGAATGATGGTTTGGGGCAGCTTCATTGCTTAAAGGAAAATGTTCAGTGATTTTTGGTCCGATGGGTGAAAACACAGGTACTTAAAAGTTAAATGTTCCTCGTCCGGTCCTACCTACGTTTTGAGTTAGCCTAGCAAGTGGCTTTCTTACACTGTATAAAAATATACCTGCTGGACCCCCACGGTCCCTTCTTATAGGGTCCTCAACCTCGGCACTGCTGATGGTGGGGGCCAGACGGTCTCTCTTGCGTGGGGGGAGGTCATCTGGTGTGCTGTGTGACGTTTAGCAGTGTCCCTGGCCTCCACCTGCTACGTGCCAATGGCAACAACCAAAAGTGTCTCCAAACATTGTCAGATGTCCCCCGGGGTGAGGGGGAAATTCACTGCCCATTGAGAACCGCTCCCCTGCACCAACTCCCCCAAATGTAGATGGAGTGAAGCGTGACTGCTATGCTAGAGATTTTGGTTGTTTCAGTTTTTAATTAAAAATTCTCACCTCAACAAAGAGATGCCATCAAAATGTCGAAAAACTGACTTCTTCAAACCTTTTGCTTTCCTCCCACTTAATTTATTTCCTTTGATTGTGATTCCCTGACGTTTACAAGCATTTGGTCAGCATGGATGGGGGTAATTAACTGCAAACCTCAAGCCCTCCGTGATCGGGAGAGGATACCTTTGCTTACAGGGTGGTGCTGAGCAAGGCTGTCTCATCTTGGGTAGACGGATGTTGCCCTTGATTACATTTGAAGAAGCAAGGACACCTGTGATTTGATTATCTGGACGGAGCGGGTGTACCATAGGTGATCTTATTCTCTCAAATCAAGGACTCGTTGCAATAAGTAAAAAGAAGAGTAACGTTTGGCTGAAGGCAGTGTAGTGTGATGGAAATTAATGGCACTGCCCGAGTAGATGGCCGGGCACATCTTTCTCTGGCTGCTGTGTTTTCTTAGGCATGCATTTGTGGTAACCTGCGTGACCCTGACTGCTCCGTGGAGCCCTCATCCCTGCCCTCTGAAATAGATTTAGCACATGGATGAGATGGAAATTCAGGCGCTCCTATGTGCTAGGTGTTGGCCACTGAAAACTCACCTATGCTGACAGAGGGCTTAAATAAGATTGCAGAAGAGAACAACAAAGTCCTGAATCTGCCGCTCCTGTATTGCTCAAACCCCAGGAATGGCCAAGATCCCGAAGCACTGGGAAAGCCAGAGGAGGGGAACGCATCCGTGGCTCAGCAGAACGCCCACATGACTGTATCTGGCTCATTTTCTCCCACTGACCTGGTCTGTGAGACATTCTCTCTGTGGACACATCCGGAGCCCGAGAAAGACAATTTGGAGTGTCCTGTCTCTTGCAGGAACTCGCGGGAGAAGGCTCGGTGTGGGCAGGAAGGACTCAGCACAACCTGGAGGAGTGAATCTAAGCTGTTCCCTGCAGACGAGAAAAGTGCTACCGAAAATTTGTCACCTAGATCACAGCCGCCCTAGGCGCCATCCGGGGGGACACGGATTAATGCTGGGGGCATGAATGAATGCATGGGCGAGGCGGTGAGGAAATCAGTAAATCGCCTGTGGTGTTCATTTCAGTGAAATCCACCCTGGAAAAACGAAGGCGATGGTAACAATAGCCAAAGAAGAGCCGCAAAGGCATGCAAGTTACTACGGGCTCAGCACCATTTTCAGGGCTTTCCACATGGTAACTCATTTAAGCCTGGTCAGCGCCCTATGCGCCAAGCACTAGCAATATCACATTCTGAAGACGGAAACAGCAAGGCACAGAGAGGCTGCGTCACTAGCCCAAGGTCACAGAGCTGGGGAATAGCAGCACAGGATTGAGAATCCTGGGGTGTCCCCCCCCCCCGAGGCTGCGCTCTAACCCTGTTCCGTATTTCCTCTCTATTAACGTAATATGGGAGCACCCGGGTGGCTCAGTCGGTTGAGTGTCCGACTTCAGCTCAGGTCATGATCTCACGGTTCGTGAGTTCGAGCCCTGCGTCGGGCTCTGTGCCGACAGCTCGGCGCCTGGCGCCTGCTTCCGATTCTGTGTCTCCCTCTCTCTCTGACCCATCCCCACTCACACTCTGTCTCTCTTTGTCTAAAAAATAAATAAAAACATTTAAAAAAATTTAAAGCGATATGGCATTATTTGCTGTACCTAAACAAGCCTGGGTTCTGCACAAACACGGATTGATTTGTTTCCTTGAGTCGTGAGCTCTCCTCTTGGTGGTTTATCACAATTAGCTGGGAAGTGTCTGAAGCAGAGCGAGTGTATGTCCCCTCAGCCCCCTCTGGAAACTCACTCGGGAGAGCAAAACCGAAGGGTACGGACGGGCAAGCGGGGTTCGGTCTGCTAAAACTCGGTGTGCGGGCGTCTGCATATCCCTGTAGAACATGATGAATGCATTTCCCACGGAGGATACCGCCTGGATTCGGAAGCCTTGTCTGGAGCACGGAACAAGCCGGGTCGAGAAGAAAAACGGCTTCCAGGGCAAGATATGCCGTGGCCTCCGGGCCCTCGGCACCAGTTGCTATAGAAATGCCCGGGCACATGTTCTGGTGAGCACGATGAGAGTGAGATTAGTCACGATCTTTACTACTGGTTTAGGGCTCCAGTCAAAACCGTGTCTCCATAGAAAGGAAACTAACCGTCTCCATGAAAGTTAATCCATGATTGAGGGTGGGGGGGGGGGGGGAAGCCAGTATATTTATAATTATCTGAGAATCAGGAATGAAACATAGAGGCCTTCTGTATTTAGCTCTTTCTGCTTTAATAATGCAACAATGGGAGAGATTTTTGTGGGAAGTGTAATTTAATATCATTGAGTGGGGGAATTGGAACGTTTCTCCCGCTCTGCTATTGAATGACACACTCTCAGGCCGGCAGCGGACTTGTGTCAGGGCCGAGCTGAGGTCTCCCCGGGAGCCCAGTGGGGAAACGGAGGCACAGTGAAGGTTGGGCACAAAGGGCAGGAACGAGGACTGTTTTGTAAATCCGAGCCCGAGGCACGGGCCCGGCGGCATGAGTGTGGAAGGTCCTCCAGCTGAGGACAGGGGTGAGACGCACCTGTGTAGACAGGCCTTCCACACTCCGGGGTCCCTCCTCGGCGGTCAGCATGGGGCCAACCCTTTACTGACACTGTCCGGCCCCACAGCCGGTGTTTGAATCTCATAGTAGAAGACTTTTCATTTTAGGTAGAGGATTTCCAGCCCCCATCAAATCTCCCCAAACCCTGTGAGTTTCCTATCGTTGCTCCTGCACAAATTTCTGTAAACATCGCACTTTGGAACACCACTCGTAGTTGCCCCACGCCTGAGCGTCGGGGTCCAGGCAGGCCCTTCCTGTGGTCGGGGTTTACCACGGCTGCAGCCAAGGAGCAGCTGGGCCGCCCAGCTCCAAAATGTGTTCACTTGCTTGTGGCCCCGGCTCCTGGCAGATGGCCCTCCCTGTGGGCCATTCACAGCCTGGCTGTTTGCTTCTTCAGAGCCAGCACAAGCATATTGTTCTACTGGGAGTCTCTGATGTCAGAGAAGGAGGAGATCCTCTTATAAAGGACTTTCCATCACCGGGTTAGGTGAGGCCCACCCAGGTCGATCTCTATTTAATTATAGCCAATGAAATAGGGACCTTAACTGCATCCACCATCCCTTCACCGTTGTCATATGATATGATGTGCTCATGACAGTGACCTCCCATCCCCTTGGCCCTATTCTGCTGGTCAGAAGCAAGTCCCTGGTCTGCCTGCTCTGGAGGGGAGGGGATTTGTACAAGGGTGTGACTCATCACAGGTCACCTTCGGGTAGGTAGGTCTGCCACATCCTCTCAGCCCCGGCTCCAGATCCTTTCAGGGCACAGCGATTGGAAGAGGCCCGGAAAGTTAGAAGTGTGTGTGTTTTGTTCAGCTCTGGGATTCCCAGCACCCAGGCCCTGGGGCCCCAGATGGTCCTTCAGCCTCCTTCCACTTTGCTTCCCTGCTTAGGTGCTCCAAGGAGGCAGGGGCTACATGTCCCATAGAGGGGGCCCTGGACCACTCCCCCCACCCATTCATCCATCCGTCCGGGTGTCATGGCTGACTGTGTGCCTACAGTGTCTCCGTCCCTACCCTGGCCCGGAACGCCACACTGGCCCCCAAGTTGCTTATAGTTCAGTGCGTGTGGTGGCGAGGGGGGACCAAGCCTGTCTTAGTTTCTGTTGGCATTACCCATGTCGCCTGGCCTGGCTCACAGAAAAGAGCAGTCTGTTGGTTGTCATAGCTCGGAAGTTGAGGGATGGCCTGTCTTCAGGCACAGCTGGGTCCAGGGCTCTCAGTCTTGAAAAATACGCAATCAATAAAGTTCTTTTCTGTCCTGTTCTGCTCTTCTGGTGGGTAGGCTGAGCCTCCTCTGCTGTGGGCTCTTAGCGAACACCACACAGCATCTACAAACACCCCTGACAGCTTGTGACGTCCTCACGCACAGACTAAGTTCACACACTCCTCAGCAGGGGACAGCGATTCACATCACCCCCCCTTGTCACCTCGTTTCAGCCAAGGCTTCGCTTTGTACCCTGTCACTTGCTGCCCTCCACTTGAAGGTGCCAAGACAGTTTTAGGGACAGAAAGCCAATTCAATGCATTAGCTCTGTGACCAGAAATACAAGCCGCAGGCATGGCTGGATCCAGGAGCTCTCATGATATCACTGGCGTTCTAGCTCTCTCTGTGTCTTTGCGCCGTTTCCCTCTCCTTCTCCAGATAGGCTGTCTCTCCGTGAAAAGGAAAGATGGCTGTGAGGGACGATGGCCCTGAGGCACCAGGACCAGGGCAGGGCAAATTTGCACAGATTCAAGGAGACGCTCACTCTCGGGGTCATGCCTGAGAGCTACGTCCCCCCTTACACTTTGTGTCCCGGCGGCCGCCCTCCCTCGCCCTAGAGCCAGCCCTGTGCACACTTCAGCAGTTGGGCAGAAAGAGCTCTTGGTTCAAGCAGTTTCCATAGATGGTAAGGAAACTCTGGTAACAAGTTCGACTGGCCCTGCTTGGGCACATGACCAGACAGGACCCCTGGGCCCCAGGGAGCCGGGTCTTCTGATTCACGGTCCCTTGGGAACCACAAGTACTGGAGGGTCAGCCCCCAAAGCACAAGCTGGACGGACAAACGGAACACATGGTCTCTGGGGTTCCACCCGAACCCGCGAGCACCTAAGTGCACCCTAGCTTTTATTACCTGGTACCGCTTCGTGCTTACAGATCTCAGCCCTTCAGTCAAACTCGGAATCCGTGAGGATGAGAGCGGTGCCTTACGCCCCCACAGCGCTGAACACAGAGCCTCCTGCCTCCAGGCGCCCACGGAACCTTCCTACTATGACTTGATTCCGCACTGGGGCTGCTGAGGAAGTAGACTCTTTCGCTGCCTGGTGGGAAAGCTTGACGGCTCCCCCGACTGGCGAGGCTAATCCGCATCAGGGATGGGATGACGCCGTTTCCACGGATGGCCTCTTATGGGTCACATGTGCATGCGAAACGTGGCCTCCTCGCGGAGCTGCGAGAACCCGACTCTCTCTCTCTGTGATCCCTGCTTCGGAGAGCTCGGCCCGGTGGGGGAAACGCTGGGTTCTACCTTTGTGCTTTGGGAACACCAAAACCGGGCCTCATACATCCCGGAGACACCTGCTCCTTCTAGCCAATGGGAAAACTGGGCGAATGGCAGCGTGGCGGGCCTCTGGGCCTCCGATCCAGAGCGCTTGGATCAATGAGGAAATATCACTGCCTGCCTTTGCTCTCGCTGGGCAGCTCGGGGTCTCGGCTGGGTCCCAGGGAAGGCTCTCCTTCCTAAGGGCACCACGGTCGCAGCTTAACAAAGGACGGGTCTTGTCGGTGGGAAGCAAGACCAGAAGACTGCATGGTGGGGAGCTTGGCAGATGCGTCCGAGCTCCGCCTTTTACGCGTCGGGTCGGGGAAGCTTCTTTGAGAAAAGACTGGAGTCAGAAAGAGTAGAGGTCTCCTCCCAGGTACCAAAGGGTATGAGCTCCCGGCGGGCAGGGCTCCCTGCGACACGCAGACAGGCCTAGTGAGGCCCTACTGTCAAAAGGCCCAACGGCCGAGAGGCAGTGCTCTTCTGACAGCTCCTCAGAATAAGTGGGATGATGCCAGACTGGGTGGGCCTGGTTCCCAGATTGGCAGGAGCGGAGCCAGACGGGCACCGTGTACAACTGAGGGGCTTGTTACAGGAAACAGGGAGCATCGAAAGGCAAGGGGGAGTCTAAAGCCGACAGAGGAGGCTCCTCGGCTGACAGATTTCCTGCCCTGCGTCCTAAGGGAAGGATGGACTGATGCCGTCTGGTGGTCGACACCTGAGGCTTTTTTTCTGTCTCAAAATCTCAGCTCAAACGCACCCTCTCTCTTTTCAATTGTTTTAAAGCTGAACGAAGTTTTCATTTGCTCGGACTTTCTCATTGATGGTCTCTGCACACGAAGGAGTGTGTCTCTTCTGTAGGACAAGGCCTCCCCAAACTCTGTTTGCTGCCACATAGTCCCAAGTGGTGTCTTAGGTGTTGTGTTTGTTTTTTCACCAAAGACGTGCCTTGTCTGAAAGGTCCAGGAAAAGTGGGTTAAATGAAGCAAAACCAGGGTCTCTCCTGCAGGACTTGTCAGGACCTTTAATATATCGCTGTGCCCCGTGAACCTTGGAGAAGGGAGGAGTATTCTGTATCTGCCTTCCATGGATGCATTTGACTACAGAACACGTCTTTCACGGAACATACCGAGACTTGGCAAACGTTGTTAAGCTTTTCCAAGCAAATGGCTGAGACGCCACATCTGACTGGCGTCCATGGGGACCCCAGGGCACAGAGACCAATGTAGGTGATGAATGAGGACAGACCAGAATGTTGGGATCCCTTAAGTTCATAGATTTCTTATTTTCTGTGCAGACTTAGCATCATCCAACTTCCAACTGAGAGCCTCGTCTCTCCATCACTAAGTTCATCGCCATTTGGTCAAATACAAATATCTGACATTTTCCCAATATTTAACACAATTTTTCTGGCATCCTCTAAAGTTCAAGAACTTGAGGTCACATTGTTTTCTGCTTATAAGTAAAAATAACGCCAATCCCTTTGGAAAGATCCTTTCAGAAAGGACGTTTCCTGTTTCTCCTCTTGGGGGGGAGGGGCGGGACCACACCCTCCCTCTAAAAGAGACCAAGTCTTCATTTTGCAGAAAAGAGCATGGGTATTTCTTCTGTCAGTTTCTAGACGGAGACAGAATGCGCTGCGTGGCCCTGATGCGTGGCAGCAGGAGGGAGCAGACGGGGGCAGACTGCAGCCGCCGTGCCCCCCGCCATCCAGGACCCACCCCGCTCACCCAGTGTTCACGAAGCTGCCTCGGCGGGGGCCGGGCGCCCCTGCGATCCTTTTCGGTCACATTAACATTGTCAGGAGTCCAGCAGAGCTTAGGTCCCCACGTGGGCCCCGTTCAGATTTGACAAAGGCGCCCCCACCGGATGCCCCGGGTTGAGGCGCTGGCAGGGGGCACCTGCCTGACTCTGGCGCAGTTTCCAAGTCACTCCTTCAGTGAGCAGTTCTGGAGTATCCGACCTGCGCCCGGCCCAGGGCTCAACCCTGGCTGCAGTGTGGACACAGAAGTGGTCTTGGTGTCTTGGGACTCACAGGCCAGCAGGGAAGACGTTCGGTGACGGAAGGTAATGTGTGTTGACTGTCCTGCGGGGGAACAGTGTGATAAGGAGGCTGAGGGCAGGGGTGCCCGGGGACGGCTGAACCAGACTCGCGGGGAGGCCCCGCAGGCCACCACATCGGAGCAGGGATGGGACTGCCAGACCCTGATGGGTCAGTGGAGGCACGGTCCTGAGCCAGGACAAACAGGTCCTGCCGTGGTTCCCACCCACCTGGCCCTCTCCAGTGGCAGCTGTTGGGGGCAGGGCTGGGCTGTCCATCCTGAAGTCAGGCCCCCGCTGAGCGGTCCCCAGCTGCCCTCACCCCATTTCTTAGGAGACACTCACACGCAAGGATGGCCGTCCCTCGCTCTCCCCCAAGCTCGGTCGAGGACAAACGCCCTGCGTGCTCACTGATTCAGTCCCTCTCTCTCCTGTTCGTTAAAGCATCTCAGGGCCACAGGTCAGAAAGTAATACAGCTGATGCCTGCACAGTTTGGGGCAGAGTCACCCCTCCCCTTGTTTACAGACCCAATCACATGGAGCAGGGGTCGTGTGGCTCTGAGCCCCCGGCTCTCACACTGCACTGCTCGCTCCTGAGCAAATCTTGACCGAATCGTGGTTAGGATTACAACCCCAGCCAGAGCAGAGCCCGCCTGGGCGGCCTGCTGCTTCCGTGGCGAGGACGTGTCTTCACCTCGTGGATGGCCCTCTATGCCCTTCCATGCCCGGCCTGGCCCTCTCCACCAGAGTGTCACAAGGTGAATGCCTACGGGGGCCCCGCAGGGAAGTTCAGGGGCAGAGCAGACACCCGTAAGGTGATGAAGAGCCACGGACATGGGACCTTTGAGTCTGGGACGCGCCGGGCAGCGTGAGGAGGGCGGCCGGCTGGGAAAGGAGACACACAGACCTGTCTTCCAAGCAGAGGTGGGACCCCAGGGATCCCACATCTTCCTGTTTTCCAGATAAACTAGAAATCCAGATTTCATGGGAAATATCTCATTTAAACACACACACACACACACACAAAACATTACAAATAAATTTGAAACTCAGTCTGGCATCACCTGGGCCAGAGAAATCAGATCGATGGGCTTACTTTGGCCGAGACGGCCCCTTGGTGACACTTTCTTCCACCTTCTCACGCCAAGCCCCTGGCAAGGGGCCGCACTCCCTCACCACCCAGGGCCAAAGGTGGTGGAAACGCGATCCAGGAAAGAAGCCTTCTGACTCTGACCTACTCCAGAAGGCCAGTGGGAGCTGCCTATTTTTAGGTCGCTACTTTGTCTCTGTACTGAGTGCAGGCGAGCAGATGTGAAGGCAGAAGGGATGTGCCCTGCAGGCTGTGGGGACATCAGCTCCGCGGGTCCCGGCCCTGGCGGGTTCGCGTCTGCCCACCTGCCCCGGCCTGGGACCTGCCTGCCAGAGACCCCACGCCCCTCCCCCTCCCTGGCACAGCCTCTCCGTGTTCTGGGCCCTCTTCTCTCCTCTGTAACGGAAAAGCAACAGTGGGCTGCCTGTAATCTAAGCTTGTTTTGTTTCCAGGCTGTTTATG
This sequence comes from Leopardus geoffroyi, assembly GCF_018350155.1. NCBI lineage: Eukaryota > Metazoa > Chordata > Mammalia > Carnivora > Felidae > Leopardus > Leopardus geoffroyi. The sequence goes on from NC_059336.1 coordinate 2,886,777, forward strand.
ATTTAACCTGCGCCCACGGGGAGGGAAACCGATGCCCTACCACGGCCGACACCGGCTAAACCCGCCAAAGAGCAGGCAGACAGTGCTGAGGTTCTAGGTCAGGGTTTGCTCAGGCCGGAAGATTTAATTTGCCTGACTGCGGGGCCTGTCAAAAGTTTCCACAGTAACCACTGGGGTCCTCATAAAGCAGAAACTGCAGAGGAGGAAAATGAAATCCTGGGTCAATGTCTCTGTTTGGAAACATTAACTTATGTTCAGTTGCAGAGAGAGAAGGAGAGAAGGAAAGAAGGGAAGGGAGGGAGGGAGGGAGGGAGGGAGGGAGGGAGGGAGAGGAAAGCGAAAGATCTGGGATTGTTGCAGCAGATTGGCCAAGGAAATCAACCACCCGATGGTGACATTCATAAGGAAACACTGGGAACCCAGGGTTACTCTTCGTAACTCTGAGGCCCCCACCTGCAGGGAAGGGGTGATGCAGGCCAGCTGAAGGAACGTGAGGTGCCCTGGGCAGGAAGCTGCAAGGCCAAGGGCCCCAGGCCTAGGGAGCGCCCCCCCTTGGTGTGAACAGCTATGCATGCCTGGGGGGTCAGGAGAGGGCACCCAAGAGCCTGGGGGTCACTGTGTCCGCCCTGGCTGTTCTGGTGGTTGTCCCCCCTCGTCTGTGATTCTGACTTCTCTGCTGAAGGACCCATGCCGTGTGCCTGCTGGGGCATGGCCCTTGATCTCCACGGGGGGTCGGGACCAAGTAATGCTTTTGGGAATGGGAACGAAAGGTTAACCTGGGGTCGGGCGGAGTGGGGGCTGGGAGGGCAAAACAGCGAGGAAGGGGTCGGGGGGACCGGACAGATGTGCAGTTTCCAGGACTGAGGCAAACAGTCACTCGAGTTTACAGATGGGAGAATTTTCCCGTTCCATGCGCTCCATTCCAAGCGGAAGCAGAAATGGATTTGCATTGCTCCCCAAATACTTAATATTTACAAAGTAAGTTCCCAGGGGACAATCTGGCACATACACACTGGCCTTCGGGCAAGTCGAAAATCCCCAGTGATACAACTGGCATCACACAGCCCAGGGTGACGCTCGGGCAGGGGCACACCTCCCAGGGACACGGAGCCTCAGTCTGATCACGAGCGGACGTCAGAGAAACCAAACTCAGGGCTTTTCTACAAAATAACTGACCAATGTCTTCCCACCTGTCGAGGTCACCAAAGATAAGGAGCGACAGGACGGCCCCACATTGCAAGAGACGAGGAAGGCACGATGCCCAGACACAGTTCGGGATTCCAGAACGGGTCCCAGGACAGAACAAAAGCATCAGTGGGAACACGGAGAGATTCAAATAAGTCTCGTACCCTGTTTAGTAGTGTTGCGGCAAAAATGTAATTTCTCAGTTTTGGTAAAAACTGTGTGTGATTATTAACATAAGGGGGTCTGGGTGAAGGGAGTATGGGTACCCTTTGTATTATGTTTGCAACTTTTCCATTGGTCTAAAATTCCCTCCAAATAAAAATAATAAAAATGACCCTTTGGAAAAAGAAACGCTTCTCAGAGGTCCTCCCTACATCATATCCAAGAGTGTTTAATATCCCTCATCCACAGACTCCTGACCTTTCTCTTTGATTCCTTATTCACACTTGAATCATGCATGACGAAGTCATTGGTGTGCCTCAGGACACATGACAGAGGGCACTGCTGAAATCTCATAAATAAATTACCAAATAGATGCTGGGGGAGGACGGTTTCACCTCCCTGCAGTTTAGGGAGCATTGTGTCTCCTTTGATGTAAAGGCTGAACCATGTCCTTGGTGCAGGTGGTGTCTGAATGGCTGTGGAAGACTGAAGGCCCATGCAGGTCACTGTGGTTGTCCCTAGAGATAGATGTGGGGACAGACAGATGCTCACCATTCCAGGGTTGACAGCTCTGGGCTGCTTGCAAAGAAGTGAGCTCAGAATCCTGTTGTGCAGATAGGAAAGGCAATCTGAAAAAGGTGTAAACGCTGATGTCCTGCCACTTGCCCCATGGGGCTGGGTCTGAAAAGTTGGGACATGGCTCCATAACAGGGCTGGGGTTCGTGCTCTGCGGGGCACACTGTTACGTGAAGGTTCTCACTGTGGGGAGATCCCCGCCTCTGAGAAGATGCCGATCCCTTGCTCCACACAGGAGGACACAAAGGGAGTGTATTTGTCAGCTGTTGCCACAATGATGCTGCATAACAAGCTACCCCATAACCTCAGGGCTTACGACAGCCAGCCTCCATTCCTCACTCGTGGGTCTGTGGGTCACCCACAGGCTGGCTCATCTAGACTGGGCTGTGGTCCAGGCTGGGAGTTCAGTCCGAGTCTGATGCAGGTGTGGACGTTGTGGGACCACAGAGCGTGTGGGCTGGGAGCGATGGTATAGACCACCTGTGATACCTCCTCCAACTCTTCATGTTCTGTTGGCTTTGCTGTCTGTCTTATGGGAGCTGCACCTCCTTGATTCCCATCTGGGGTAATACCCCTGCCCATGGTGCACGATCCTGGTCGGCTTGGTCAGCCAGGTGCTGTGCCTCGGCCTGGCCATGGAGGGGGTCTTCTGACTGTGCACGGGCAGTCAGGAGACCCTTTCCCCTGACCATCAGGGTGAGTTCAGGGGAGGGTACGTATTGGAGCTAGACAAACTGACTTCCTCTTGAGGTCAGTGACCACGTTGGCTCTTGCTATGGTGGCTACCAAGCAGGGAGGCCACAGTCTGAGACAGCGATCCACCTCCCTGGCCACCCGTGGTAGGACAGGACGAGAGCAATGTGGACAGAAGCCGCATGTTGGGGAGCGAGGCCCTAACAACGTCACAGAGCCCCCGGGTTCCCTGGGCCTGACGCTCCAAGGTCTAAGCGATAAAAACCCTTCTCATAAAAATGAGTTTTGCTCTTTTTTTTTTTTTTCTGAGACACATTCAACATCCAAGTTTTACGAACTCACGACCATTATACGTGGAGAAGGAAGCAGACTTTTCAGTAATTCATCTTTTTAAAACATAGTCATTCAGGGGCATCCCGGTGGCTCAGTCGGTTAAGAGTCTGACTCTAGATTTCGGCTCAGGTCATGATCTCAGGGTTTGGGAGTTCGAGCCCCGCATCAGCCTCTGTGCTGACAGTGCTTGGGATTCTTCCTCTCCCTCTCTCTCTGCCCCTCCCCTGCTCACTCTCTTTGTCTTTCTCGAAACGAATAAGTAACCTTAAAATAATTTTAAAAAACATAGCTATTGATATAGAACTTACACGTGGACGCTTACCCATTTAAAGCATGTGGCTACATGGTATTTAGTAAATTCACAGAGCTGTGCACCGCACACAGAGACCATCTCAGCAATGAACTGTTCAACTGTCTCGTCCCTCCAGAGGAACGGGTGAGACTTGATGCCCCATGTCTCTTGTCCCTCTTCCCACACGGGTCCTCTCTGGAAGTATTGCTTTTCCCCATCAACACTGAACCTGGGCCTGACCTGCTGTGTCTGCACGAGGTTATGCCAATGGGAGCCTCCTAGGACTTTGGATGCGGTCCGGAAGGTTCCTATTATTTACCAATCCAGGATATGTTAAAATGCTGGAATCTCTGAGAGGGAGAAGAAATTGTATTTTCGGTTTAACACTCCCCCGCCCCGGGAATCAGCTCATGGGAGATGCCATCCTAGGACCTGAGATTCCGAGACCTGAGGCCACACTTGGCTGCATTATTCGGGCTCATTGCACGAACCCCCGGTGAGCTATGCTGGGGAACCTGGTTGGATGCAATTTGAAGTGAATTTTGTTGGGCGATATCCGGGGACATTTCCGGTCATCACAGCTCGGGGTGGGGGGGGGGCGCCATCACCCAGCGAGAGAGGCCAGAGATGCTGCCCAACATCCTACCGTGCTCGGCACAGAATGGTGTGCCTCACACTGTCAGCAGCACCAGGGCTGAGAAGCCTCGCACAGAAAGCTGAATTCTTTACCCCGACGAAACACACACATTTTCCAAAGGTATTTTTAAGGGTGAGAGCAGAGTATGCCGTGAGTGGATATTTTTTTTTCTGGTGCCGACAGACCTATAATTTGTCCCGACACCCGATGGTAATAGGCTCTTCTCCACCATGTGAGGAAAAAAGAGACTTTACAGCTCCTTTAAGATGTCAGAGGGGAGCCCTGATGTCTGCAGAGGTCTCGGGAAAAGGAGCTCGCCCAGGAATCCGTTCTTTTCTTATCACCCTGCAACGTGTCTTGTCTTTGTCCTGCACAGAGGATGTTGGTTCATTCCAACAGCCTGGTGAGAAGCTAACATCTGACCCATGTGACTTTGGATCCTGGGCATAAATAAGAGGGAAGGCATTTTGCTGGTGGTGAAGGCGAGCTTTGAGATGCCTGACAGCTCGTTGTTGACCTCTGGGCAAAATGCAACTGAACTGAGTAATCCAGGTGGAGGTCCTTCATAGAATCGTTGAGCTCGGATTTCGCGGTCAGCTCTGAACTTGCTGGAGAATGCCATTGCCAGGGAGACCCCACATCATCAAAGGGTAGACCACACCAAAACCGATGAGCTGGATGTGTTCGCTGGGCTCTCGGATATCAGTTCTCTTTTTTTAATTTTTTAAAAAATTTTTATTGTTTATTGACTTTTGAGAGAGAGAGACAGAGTGCAAGCAGGGGAGGGGCAGAGAGAGAGAGAGAGACACACACGCACAGAATCCGAAGCAGGCTCCAGGCTCTGAGCTGTCAGCAGAGAGCCTGATGTGGGGCTCAAACCCACGAACCGTGAGATCACGCCCTGAGCCAAAGTCAGACGCTTAACCAACTGAACCACCTGGGGGCCCCTATCATTTCTCTTTTGCAGGTAAGGAATTTAAGGCTCAGTGCACAGTGATTTTTGCTGCCCAGTAAGTGGCAGAGCAGTGATGTAAATCGAGGAGAAAATTCAAACACTCCTCTCTTAGTCTATTTCAGAAAACCCAGAAGACTTAACAAATAATGGAAAACTTATACATAAAATCCAAGTATTCTGGTAACAACAAGGATTTCTGGGGGTCTTCTCTTGATTCTCTTTGAATCTTACCTTTTTCTTGCCTTGGGTTGGCCACCTTCTAACCTGACTTCGTTATGCCCTGGGTATCTTACATTGTCTCCCGCCTGCCGTGATGCATGGCCATGGGCATACCGCCCCCCTACCCCCCCGCAAGCCACTCCAGAATGGGCTGACAATCCTAGAAGCTGGGTGATGGCCCTGTACAGAGTATTTATTCAGTGCCTCTCAAAATATGTCCCGTAGATCATGAGACTGTTACAAGTGGCTTGTTTTGGAATTCTTTATTACTAGGGAAATACAGTTGAATGCCTACTCTGAACGCAGCGTCCCTCGTGATGGTAGGTAATGGAGCTAGTTGGATAAATGTGCGGGCGTACGCAGCCCCAGACGTCAGGCTTATGGGGAGAGAACGGTCTTTATGGATCTCCAGGATGCTGTGAAATGACGGCCCCACGTGGTTGCCTAATAACTTGGAGGGTTTTTTTCTTGCGCTCCTTCGGATGGTGGAAAGAACACTGGGGGGGGAGTAGAGGTGCTCAAGCGGGGGTCTTCGGCTTCCTCCTGCCGCTTGATACTGTGGCTGTGGCAGGCTTCCCTGGGAGCCCTCTGCCTGCAGAGCTCAGCAGAAGGGGAGAAACTGCTTCTAAACCAGCAAATGACAAATTTCCTTCACTTACGCGGGTGCCGGAGGAGCGGGTCAATGTGTGCTGCTGTTTAGATTAATCACAGTAAACACCGCTCCTGCGTCGACCTGTCACAGACCAACAACGGCTAAACTAGGTGTTATTTAATCATGTAACTCTGAACACCGGCCACCCTCTCTGCCCACAGAAACATGACTATCTGGTTCTTTAACAAATATCTGAAGGTTTCAGCTGCCAGCGGATATTGATCGATCTCGGAGCTTCTCCCCAAAATCAATACGAGCATGTAGTCAGGCCTTCAGGCTTTGGGACGCAGGGAGCTGATGGTCTGAACTTCCCCCAGCAGCCGGAGATCGGGGCACCTGGGCGGAAAGACGCGCCCGCCCTGCCCCTGCCTTGGCCGCCGGTCTTGCAAGAACGCTGTTTGCTTGGGGAAATCAGAGACGCCCCCGGAGGAGTCGCGATTTACCGACCGAAGGAACTTCCATGGGGCTGGTCCTCATCTTCCTCTCTTATCACCTAAGCGATTTTAGTGGATGATATTTAACGAGATCCACATCGTTCAGACAGACTTCAAGCTGTGGCCCAGCAAGGCAATACCAATTTACTAAACATCCCTTCCAATTTTTTTTTTAAACTGCTTCATGCCACATAAGTTGCACTGCCATTGAGATAATTGGATCCTTGTGGCTCTTGATTTTTCACAGATACACTATTTTGAAAATAAATCACGAACCATCATCTTTGAACGTTAAAGTTAATTTGCGCGGACGACGCCTTTCCACCTCGAGGCATGCCTGGGTCTGCCTCTCGTCACAGGTGACCGACGACATCGGATCCTCCTTTGTTGCCATCCGAACCGCCAGGTAAAATCAGCCCGAAGTGGCCACAGTCCTTCTGACTTCTGGTCAACCATCTTGTCAGAAGCGAGTAGGTCCAAATACTCAGCAACTTTGCCATCGGTTGAAACGATGGTTTCCAAACGGCATCATGTTTTCCTGGGTGTTGCCGGAGGACCTTCTGCATCCATGTGGAGAGCGTGTGAGTTGTGAGCAGACAGGACATCTCAACGACCGTTCGGTACAAACGAATAGGCCTCTCTGATGCCTGAAGAACTCCATCACATCTTTCGATAGAGAATAGTATAGGTCTGCCTTTTCCTTTTTTTAAAAATTTTTTAATGTTTATTTTAGTTTTGAGAGAGACAGAGCAGCGGAGGGGCAGATGGAGAGGGAGACACAGAATCGGAAGCAGGCGCCAGGCTCCGAGCTGTCGGCACAGAGCCCGACGTGGGGCTTGAACCCACGAGCCACGAGACGGTGACCCGAGCCTAAGTCAGACGCTTCACCGACTGAACCCCCCAGGCGCCCTGGGATTTCCTTTTTCAAAACGATCTCTCTTTCTCCTTCTCTCTCTCTCTCTCTGCCTGCAGGTAACATAAACAGAAGCACAAAGCAAACAGCTGAATGGGCCCTTGGACAGCCTTTGATTTCAAAATGCTAATGCACTCCCCTCCCTAAGTTGCCCCACACCCTGAACCGTCAAATAGAAAGTGTCAAAATTATGGGCAGTTCTCAGTGACCAGCTAACCAGGTGCACGTCAGGACCGTAAAGAACCACAACATACACACATGTCCCCCACATTCATTTCCTCTGCTTCCCGCAACCACGGCACCTCCGTCATCCTTCAGCAGAAAGACAGGAAGGAGGGAGAAGCATCCAGTAAATAAAAGTGCGAGGGCATTTTGCAGTCACGAAATGTTAAATGAAACGCTACTTACTGCAAGGCAGGGGCGAGGAGGCAGTGGGGTGGAGACGTAGCCCAGCAAAGCAGAATGAGAGCACGTTCTCCCAAAGCCCCCCGATGGCCCCTCTGCTGACCTTAAACTTTCTTAGAGGAGCTCCTTGGGGAGGATGCCAGTGCGCGGATGGAGAATAAGGAAGTTGATGTGAGCCCCCCACGCGACTGCCTGGAGGCAGCGTCCTCGGCCCTGGCTCGCCAGCCACGGGCCTGTGTGTGCTTCTAACTCCCTGGCTCGAGGGGCGTGGAGCTCGGGTGTCCAGCTGGTGAGGAGGGGCTAGCTGAAGGGGAATGACGTGGTGGGGACGGGAAGCCACGAGCGGCGGGCTCCTCTTCGCTTCTGTCAAGCAGCACCACGGCAGCACCTTGCAAAATTTAAGGGGCCCGCACGTCACCCAGGGATCGTGACAAAATGCAGGTGAAGCTTTGTGGGTGTGGGTGGGGCCAGGGTCCTGCAATTCCTTACAAGCTCTCTGGCGACTCTGTGCTGCTGCCCCATCCCCCATCCCAGAGCCACGCCTGCAGGAGCCAAGCCCCATGGGGGGAAATGCTTCTGGGTCTAGAGACGTGGACGCCTGTAGAGAAACGACTTATCTTAGATCACAGGTTTTCATCTTTCATCGTCACACATTTCGTGAGGCTTCTAGCGAAAAGTTGGCACCACCAATCAAGTAGAAAAATTGCAAATGACACCAGGAAGGATATAAGTTAGAGGTACATCGACACCATCACCTCCTACCTATGTTTGATTTATCGATTGCAAAACGAGAAGTTGGATTTATAGCCAAGGTGGATTATAGTCCCAAGAAAGGGCCTCGCAGACAGCTCATCATTCGATTGTGCATTCAGACTTTCTTACAAAGCACCTACTATGAGCCAGATGTGCTCATGATTCTGTAGCTCTGTCTGGGACTTGCTGTTACGGATGGTCGATTAATCACTGTGGTAAGGCATAATACGAAATACTCATGTCCTTGCAGAAGTATCTGGGGCTTTGTCAAGACCCGATCCCATCCAAGGGAGGCCTCTGCCTACACACAACAGATCTGGGTGGTAAGAGGAACGAGAATCACCCTCTGCCCTTATGTTGATGTTATGGCCATCTCCTTGCCCTCCCTTTCATCATCATCATTATTATTATTGCACTGTATTTCTCTCTTCTTCCCTTGAGACTGACTTAGCGACACGAACGCTCAAAATACAAATAGTACCAGGAAAGAATAGCAGGGGTTAGCTGAGCACTCCTGGGCATGGTTCTGTTGCATCCTGCCCACTGGGAGTTGTTACTTGCGGGATGGGACCATGTGCAATCGACTGGATTCCATGCCATCCCCACGGAGTGTCACCTATTGCCACCATTCTTTCTTGGTTCCCTGTCCTAGCGACCCTCTGAAACCTCAGTCCACCATTGCAGAGGGTCAACCCGATGTTTGGGCCAGAATTTTTGCTGCCAGTGATGGAGAAGAAGGATGAATCCCTTGCTCCACTGCGGCTGCTAACTGCTCTGCCCTGCACTGAATCCAGTGTCGGGATTCAAATCATTATTCTTCTGCCTTTTTTTTTTTTTTTTCCCACTGAAGATCTCCCTTCTCCAAGATCTCCCCACGCCTGACCTCCGCTAGACCTCCAGTTAAAAGGGAGATCCGTTTTCAATGATGGAGACTTGCCGACACTCTTTTGCTACATGTATCAAATTTGCTTTTCAAACGCGCAGCTGATGGTCTTGATGTGTTTTCCTATCGCTTGTGCCACTCAGTGGTGTCTAGTTCAGCCTGGAAACATTTTCTTTGACTCTCTGTGATGTTTTCAAAGTTAGGAACAAACCCCATGCTTTTTCTTCTATTTTTTAGCCTTCCGCACGGCGGCAGGTCAAGCTGTGATCGCTGGTGGGAGCAGAGATGAGAAGCAGAGGTCCCCTGACCTTCGTGTACACTTGCTTTCCCAGAGACCGCATGAGACGCTCTGCAACGCAGAAGTGCAGCCCTGAGCCCATCCTCATTTAGGACGCAAGCTTGTGTAGCAACATGTCGGCTGGGTAGGTTAGAAGCATCAAATGGGGGCTCTCACACTGACCCTCGGAGATGAGCTCCACTGAGCTCACAGACAGTTCACTTCATTAGCCGGTTGGGTGACCTTTCGCAATTTCCTCCTCCCCACGCCAGATGAGAACCCCTGTCCGCCCCACCGGGCACTGCGGGAAGGAGCCTTTGATGTCCAGAGTGTGAGGAACACTCTGGAATCTCGGAAGGGTGGTGGGAGAGCCAAGCGCTGAAGTAGATGCGGGGGGGGGGGGGGACGCAGAGAAGTGAGGAAGGGGCAGAGGGCAGGGGAACCTGAGGCTGCCCAGCGCTTCTGGGGCCAGAACGAGGGCTTGGAGAGGCTGTGGGTGCTCAGCGGCCCTGGGACGATGTCCAGTCAGCAGACCTGGACCTCCAGGTTATCCAGAGAGGAAAATCCCTCCAGCTACAGAAATCTTTCAGTTGCCTGTGGGCTCCAACCTGCTGGGGTGCCCAGCCGGCTTGGCTCTTAGTAAGCATGCACACCTGAGAGCAAAGACAGGCAGACTCAGCCCCTGTTGGGGATTTTGTCCATGTGCCGGATGGTGTGAGCTTCTTCCTTGAAAGAAGCCGTGAGGGGCGCCTGGGTGGCGCAGTCGGTTAAGCGTCCGACTTCAGCCAGGTCACGATCTCGCGGTCCGTGAGTTCGAGCCCCGCGTCGGGCTCTGGGCTGATGGCTCGGAGCCTGGAGCCTGTTTCCGATTCTGTGTCTCCCTCTCTCTCTGCCCCTCCCCCGTTCATGCTCTGTCTCTCTCTGTCCCCAAAATAAATAAACGTTGAAAAAAAAAAAAAAAAAAGAAAGAAAGAAGCCGTGAAGTGGGCAGGTCAGTAAGTAGGAGGCAGCACATTTTCTGGCACCTGCAGTGATCTCAAGTAAGACTGAGAGATCTGGCTTGGGTTTGCAGCGGCGAGATCCTGAACCTGACTCTGAAGCAGGCCGCCTCCCTGTTTCCTCCCCTTCCCTCTGCCAAAGGAGCTCTGATGCTGAATAGCCTTCATGGCTCTGGTCTCCATACGGATTATTCCTTTACTGCACAGCAGGTGCCTGGCATCATCCTCAGCACCTTACAAATAGATGTCAACAGTGTTCCCACTTTGAAGAGGGGGATACTGAGGCACAGGGGAGTGAGTGATTTCACAACCGAGATCACAGAGCTGGGGCCGCATGGCGGCATCCCACGGTGTCACCCGGACTCCAGGCCCTCCGCCATCGGCAGCGGCCGTGTGCTGTTCCTTTGAAGCAAGGGCTTGCACAGCAGGAGCGCTGAGCCAGCAGCTGGAAGCCTGGTCCCAGGGGAGGGGCCTCCACGGGACAAACCATGATTCCCACTGCCTTGGAGATGGAGAAAAATGGACAATCCCCAAGTAGTATATAAATCCATATACAATGAGTTATTGACCATATAATTGGAGAAAATGCTCACCGCGGGACTAGAAATTGTAATTAGGTCTCTGATCCCTGCGAGTCCCACAGAGAACAGTGATGTGATGCCAAGAGCGAGGCTTTAGGCTGGGACTTGGTTTCTGCTGACCATCTGCACGGGGGCATCAGAGGGACCTCCACTCTCTCACCTTTCCCGTGGGCTTCTCGGCTGTCTTTACGGAAGCAGGTCGAGCCCTGGGCAGACCGAATGAGAATCCTGCAAGCGGTAAGTGAAGATCTTGGCAAGTGGGTGCTGGTTAATGCCTTCTCGTCACTTGACGCGCAGCCCGATGACGAAGCCGCCACGGATCGCCGTCGACCAGGCCCTAGGCGGCCACGTGGGAAGAAGCCTGGGCGGCATTACAATCTATTAGCAAACACTGCATGGAATCAATATGATTAAGTCTTGCTCTTTGTCCCACTCGAAGGTCCCGTCCAGCCGTTTCGGACACCAGCTCATCATTAGCACGAGCTCTCGAAGCGGGGGAGGGCAGCGAGCACACCGTCAGCGCTCAATACGTGTTTGCCAAATGAATTGTGCTTATTAGACTGTTCAAAGGGAGGCTTTTATCGATCGCTCTGTCTTCAGGAAGCAGGGCGGGTGAGCAGCTTCCTAACGGTAGCACAGTATCTGAAGAAATTTCTGTCTCCCCTTAGGCCTGGTTTTCAAAGTTTTCACTGCAAATAATACAGCTATTTAAACCAACAGCAAGTTGGAACAGTGGCTTCTCCCAGCGTGGTGGAAGCCAAAAGCTCTCGCGCGCGCAGACTCTCAGCTTGTTTAGAAGTCTGCGGTGTTGTTGTATTTCCAAACTAGGTCTAGGGGCACCTGGGGGGCTCAGCTGGTTGAGCCTCTGACTCCTGGTTCGGCTCAGGTCATGATCTCACAGTTCGTGGGATCGAGCCCCGCGTCAGGCTCTGCGCTGACAGTGAAAAGCCTGCCTAGGATTCTCTCTCTCTCTCTCTCTCTGCCCCTTCTCCACTCGCTCTCTCACAAAATAAATGAGTAAACTTTAAAAATAAGTAAGTAAGTAAATTAGGTCTTGAATAAACAGCCTGAAGAATCGGAATGCTGCACGTCCTAAAGCTTCCGCCTGGGTGTTCTGTGCCCAGAGCCTCCCTTCGGGTCCCCAGCACGCCACCTGCCCCCACTGCCCACGTGGCCTCCCACATCGTGTCTGCCCCGTCCCCCGGCTGTATGCACACAGCTGTAAGCTTTTCTTCAGGCTTGTCTATGGGCTGCTTGCTGCTGCCGATGTATCGTGGGCCAAGCCCATCCCGCCGCCTGATTTCGTACGACCTATAAGCTAAGATTGTTTTTAACACTTTTTTAGACCTTAATTTTTCATATACTTCTGGATTTATAGAATAATTGAGCAGAGAGTATGTCGAGTTCTATACACTGGCTTCCCCACCCCCTTGGCCCCGGTATACACTTTGCCCTACTAACGTCTTTTGTTAGCGTGGTATGTTTTCCACGACCATGACCCCATCTTGATACGATATTATTAGCCAAAGTCCGGTGCTTACGTGGGGGTTCACTCTCTGTGTTGTATAGTCATGGAGGTAGAGCTTTAAACGGAAGGGGTTCACAGCCCCCCAAGTCTCCTCGTGCCTCACTTGCTCAAGAAACCCAAAGGAACATCACACTTCATGACAAGTGAAAAGTAGGTGAAATTCAAATCACAGTGTACCTAAAGTTTTTTTTTTTTTAATTTAAAAAAAAATTTTTTTTTTTAACGTTTATTTATTTTTGAGACAGAGAGAGACAGAGCATGAATGGGGGAGGGTCAGAGAGAGGGAGACACAGAATCGGAAACAGGCTCCAGGCTCTGAGCTGTCAGCACAGAGCCCGACGCGGGGCTCGAACTCACGGACCGCGAGATCATGACCTGAGCTGAAGTTGGCCGGCCGCCTAACCGACTGAGCCACCCAGGCGCCCCCAGTGTACCTAAAGTTTTATTGGGACCCAGCCACACCTGTTGGTTTACATGTGGTCAGCGGCTTCTCTCCTGTCACAGCAGACTTGAGTCGTTACAATAGAGACCATGTGATCTGCAAAGCCAAAAATATTCCCAGCAGGACCAATTTGCTGACCTCTGGTCTGGACCATCATTTCTGGAAAGTCCGAGGTGTTGGGTCTCAGCACTTAGTGAAAGGATTTGATCGTAGGAGACTTTATGTCTTGACTGAATTAAGGCACGGAAGTCCCCTCCAGAATGTTAGCAGTTGTTTACAAAGCCAGCTGTCTCCCAGAGCACTAGAGTCCTTTCTACCACTTTGCTAGTGGTGTTCACCTCTTTTGTTGCAGGCATCATCTGACCTACAGAAGGTTATTGGTTTGATGGTTTGTTGAAATGTGAGGTTAACAGAATTAAGAACCGTCCTGCTTAGTGGCAGAACGATTCCAGCATCATCTCTCCCACTGATGTCAAGGTGAAGACCATGCTCCCTTGGTCATCACAGTCCTATGACCAAACACCACCTGTCTGTTGTCTACACTGCAAAACGGAGAGTCTCTGACTTTCCTCAAATTGTTTTATGTTTGTTTTTGATGTTTGGAGGTAGATATTACCATCTGCATTTCCAATATGAGGGAACTGGGGCTAGGAGGCGTTCGAACCCTGCCCTGAACCTCAAAGTAGTAGGCAGCTGAGTCAGAGAGGTCCAGAGCTAGGCAGGCGCAAGCCCGTTTTGTTTGTCTGTTTGCTTGGTTTTGCAGCGACAAATTAACTTCCAAAGTTTGTAGGAGTCTCTTAGAAAAAAAGTCACTTTCAGTCTTTTATTAAGGATTTTGACCAAGCGAGACACAGAAGAAAAGTTTGAGAAGATTTGGAAGTTCCCATCTGAAGAGGCTTGTAGAGCAAGATAAAAATACAGGGTTTTCTGTTCCAATTAGAACTGAATGTTAGAATGAATTGCTATCAGGTCACTGTGACCCATAAAACTTGGCTCTTCTCTCTATGGGAAGCCTTTTCTTGTTGTTTTCGCTGAAAGGGCTTTTTCTTTTAAAAACCCGGAAAATGCAAAGCAGAAGAGAGGCTGGAAAACTCGCCCCGTATCCTGTAAGGCAGCTTAGGTTGACTTCACATTCTGGTGCATCTTGCCTCCTTTGGATGAGAGATAGCAATTTATGATCAAATCATCTGATTTCAAGAACTGTTCATTGGCCATTAGCATTGTTCTCTTGGCCTGGCTGGGAGAGTCAGGGACTCTGGAGGTGGGCAAGCTCCCAGGCGACCTCAGCGTTGAGAACCGTCCCGCCACACTCAGCCGTGTGCCCAACTGGGCATGGGGTGTTTATATAATGAAAATCTTCAAGTCTGACGGTGAATTGTTAAATTTATCTCTTATTGAGGCTGAAGTAGACGTTTTTGTAACGCTTGCCAGAAAACCTATCTGGGTGGTATATTTCATGAGCACATGGATGTTACAGACTGAGAGCCCCCACCAACGCAGGGAAGCCCCTAGTTAAGGGGATTTCCCCCTTTTTTTCATAAATGCAGCTGCTGCGATATTTCCTTCTGGCAGGAGCGTGGCAGGAGACCAATCTGAGACCACACAAATTTGTGTTTGTTTTTATGCAACCATATTTTCTCCTTCCAAAAATGGTCTCTGCATTTATCTTTAGTTTATCGTTTTAAATGCTTGTTAGAATGTGTCTCAATTTGGCCATATTTAACTGATTTTCCTTGGAATGTGGGCACATTTGCCGCCTGTATTCAGAGATCTTTATTATGTTTCCAGCGATTTTTCTCGAGTTATGTCATTGATGATTCGTTTTGTTTTGGTAGCTCTGGTATTTCCCATAGCAATGCCTATAATTCTTAGTCCTGGTTTCTTATCTATAATTATCCATTTTGTCCTATCTTCTCAACTTTTCCACCAGCGTTGTAAAAGGGCATCTCAAATTCTCAAATTTTCCCTGCGTCTGTGTGAAAATCTTAATGGGAACTTGAGAGAACCTGTTTTTTTTTTTTTTTTTAATGTTTATTTATTTTTGAGAGAGAGAGAGACAGAACACGAGCGGGGGAGGGGCAGAGAAAGAGGGAGCCCCAGAATCAGAAGCAGGCTCCAGACTCTGAGCTGTCAGTACAGAGCCCGATGCGGGGCTCGAACTCACAAACCATGAGATTGTGACCTGAGCTGAAGTCGGACGCTTAACCAATTGAGCCACCCAGGGGCCCTGAGAAAACCTGTTTTAAAGAAAGAATGCTGACCTGCCACCATTTTAAACCCCTACTGTGTGTGTGGCCTGGTTAAAAACCTTGGGAGAGTCCTAAACCACCCTAACTGGACATACATTAAAAAAAAATCTTAGCCACCAAATGGCAATTAAAACCCAGGCTTAACAGGATAATAGAGAGATCCTTTCCCTTAAAGTGTAATAATCATAGGACACTTTTCTAGTTCTTGGGATAGAGAACAAAACCCAAATCCCTGATGTCCTGAGGGAGACATCTGATCAACAAAACAACTAAGCAAATAATCGAATGCATTAAAAGGTGCTAAGTACTTAGGAACAAAATAAGGATGGAAAAGGCACTTGGGGGCGGGTGCATACAAGACGTTTTTGAGTACATGCTTGTGTTCTTTGTGTTACATCTCTGGTCCCTGACACTCAGGAGCCAACACGAATACCTGTTTGCCCAAGTTCCGTGCACAAATGACACATTTCGTGCACACTAGCCACTGCGGGAACTTTCTAGTTCAAGCCCCTGCCCCATCAACACCTTTAGGACAAAGGAACGGAGCGGAGAGACATTGCTTCTTCCCCGGCTGACGGACTCGCCCGGAAGCCAGATTCCTGACTCCCGCCACATGGTAATTCACCTCTGCAGACTCACTGATGCGACAGAAACAGAATCCACCCGCTGCTCGGATCCCCTCCACGGGCAGCAAGAGGGATGGGAGCGGCCCTGCGGCTGCTGAGGACCACAGTCCCCCTTCAGGGTTGACCAAGAGTGGGCTGGGGGCCGAAGTGGACAGTGAGCACCCCAAGTAGGTTTCAAGGCTCCCAGAAGCAACAGCTGTTTCCCCCAGAGTCTGAGACGCAGCGATATCGTGCACCTTGTCCCCATGGGAAGTGGGGGGAAGAATCCCCTCCCCCCAAAAATGTCTGCATCCTAATCCCTGCAACCAGTTTAGCTAACAAGGCAAGAGACCCTGCAGACATGATTTCGTGGAGAGTCTTGAGATCCTGGATTATCCGGATGGGCATAGTTGAAGCAGGGGATGTGAGGACAGAGGCTGGCGTGGCAGTGACACCATCGCTGGCCGTGAAGTGGGAGGAAGGGCCACGAGCTGACGACTGCAGAAGCCTCTAGAAGCTGGAACCGGCCAGGAAACAGCCAGGAGGAAACAGATTCCGCCCTGGAGCCTCCAGAAGGACCCAGCGCTGCCGACAGCCTGATCTTGCCCCACGAGAGCCACACCTGACTTCTAACCCCCAGAGCTGGGAGTTGTGCTGTCTAGCTGTCCACTGGCTGGCATTTGTTGCTGCAGCCACAGGACAGCCACGGAGGGAGTTTGTTTGGGCTTCTCCTCCAGCCAAGCCGGGCCAGCGGAGCAGACACGTGGAGCCCCAAGCCACCGTCTCTCTGGCTTGTGGTGTCAGCTGAGGGCTGTGGGCTCCATGGGGCAGGGATTTGGGTCTGTCTTGTTTGCTGCTGTAACCCCAGTACCCGTTATGGTGTCAGGGACACACCCCAATATTCGAACAAGCATAGTCCTACAGAAGCACTGTGTTAAGGAAAGGGGTTGGAACAGGCTGCTTTCATACCTGACTTTATGGCCTGTTCAGAGATAAAGCCTGAAGTCTAAGCTTCTTTAGCCCAAGGGGGACCCACCGCTGCCTGGAAATATGCTTTTTGACAAGTGGCCTGGAGCCCTGGGAGATTGGGCTCCTAAGTGCACACACAGGCCTCTGTGACTGGTCTCCACCTGTCTTCCACGAGAGACGTAAGTCCCACGCATCAGAAGGGAGCCACCGCTCCACAGTCCCGCCTTTTTCCTTCTGAGCAGCTGAACCGGGAATTAGTGGAGAGCAAGGGGGCTAATGAAGGGAGGGTTCCTCTGGAAGCCGCTTCTGCAACACACAGCCGTGGTATTTACATGAAAGATACAGCGTTTCCTGCCTGACGGTCTCCTCGGTTCTAGAGCCGGGACCGTGGCAGCTGTGAGACCCCACTGTTAAAAAAAAAACGGCGCTTCTGGGCATTACTTTTGGGTGAAAACTGTAGAAAGGATGGGTGCCTTGTCCAGACTCTCAGACGCTCCGTGACGCCGTGGCAGAACCGAGATGCTCTCGCCACTGACCCGCTATATAACCAGATGTCCTTTCCTTTAAAGAGATGACCTTTTGCGACAAGGGAGTAACACGCCAGCTGTACTGGGGGGATTCAATCTTTGTGCTAGAAGAATGATTTATGCTCCAATAAAGCCAAACAAAACCTAATTGGGTAGGATGAGACCACCAAAAATTATGTTCACAATGAAAAACAGAACGAGAACTAATTACCCCAGTGCAGTGTTCCATTTAGCTATAATTCTACAGTCAATTAGTATTCTGTTTAATTGTACAATTAATGAACATATAAATTAAATTCATAGTTTATTTCTACCACTAAATTACTTATTTGAATTGCCTCTCTTTGGAAAAAAAAAAAAAAAAAAAAGCGACCCAGCGCACACATTATTGAAATGACTCCGTAATGTACATTCTGGGCACGCCTTAATTGTAAAACAATTACTCCACTATTATGGCTGTGATGGGTGCTTGTGTTATTGGGAGCGGAATAATTTAATTTTCTCCTAGCAAATGAACAGGTAATAGTGTCACTGACTGACATACGATTCTCCTGGCAGATTTCAACTTCCATGAGTAGGTGCCATACTGCCCAGGGAGCGCCTGGGAAGGTGGTGAGCAGGGCAGTGGTTCCCATTTAGGATTCGTGTGGGTGTATCGCACTCGTGGTGGGTGACAGAACTTGCCGATAAGGAGATAGCAGGGCTGCTTCCCCAGCCCTGGCTAGCCGGTGAACACAGAAGGAATGACAGTGATGATAAACACTGGGTGCCAATGGCTGCCCTACCCTCTCAGCTCCCTAGGAAGCCCCTCTTCAAGAGAACCTGCATGTCCCCAGGTGGGTGGACGCTCATTCATGCACACGAGCGAGACTCCTGCCACCAGATTCTGTTGCTGGTGTGTGTTTGCCTCCGTGGCACCTCTCCCCTGGACACTGGGTAGGTGGGCAGTGCGGGTTC
Source organism: Leopardus geoffroyi (assembly GCF_018350155.1). Classification (NCBI taxonomy): domain Eukaryota; kingdom Metazoa; phylum Chordata; class Mammalia; order Carnivora; family Felidae; genus Leopardus; species Leopardus geoffroyi. Next base: position 2,905,002 of record NC_059336.1, read on the forward strand.
TCTCCCAACCCCTGGTTAACGGGTGTCCTGTCTTGAGAAGGAAGATGGCCCTGTCTCCTGGGCGTTGCACAGCACAGGGGGCCTGAAGTCTCGCAGAATTAAGTGGTAAAGCCGGGCTCATTGGCCCTGCTGTAACAAACCCCATGCCGACTCCCCAGTCAACACCTGCCTGTCCTGGACACACGCAGCACCCAGCCCCTCCATCCTTGCTTCTGCCAGGAGGGCGGCCCCTCCCCCACGGTGGTCCATCAAGAAATTGGTCTCTGGTCCAGGTGCCCTGCCAGCTCTCATGTTTGCTCCCACGTTAAGCCCACGCTGGGATCCCTACTGCATCAAAGCAAACGCTTGCTACATTTCACTATGAAATCAGTAGACTTGGGTGCAGAGGACGTGGCTTCCAGTGCCAGCTCTGGCACTGCCCACGCAGGTGACTTTGGGCGAGACGCTCCGTCTTTCTGAGCCCAGCTTCCTCATCAGTGAAATGGAGATGAGGGTGTCTTCCCCGGGGGGCCTGCAAGATTAAAGGAGCAAGTGCGTGGAAATGGAGAAGAACGCTCCAAAGTGCTCCTGTTTTTATGATGCAATTAGACTCGGCCCATATTATTGCCTAAATGGTGTCGAAAAGCAAAAATCCTATCAAACCAAATGACTAAGGTGACAAATGCCAACCAGAAGCTTCGGAGCCGGAATTAGATGCGTGGGAAGAAAGTGATCTGGGAACCAAACGCCCCGCGAGCCCGTTCTTTCAAGATTTGCTAGGCCCAGTCGTATGATTGATTTGGTCCGTTTTTCACGCTTGAACACAGTCGGAACGATCTGATACAAACAGAAGCAACAGGCCGGCACCCCCAGGCGCACAGCAGCGCCGCCCAGGGCTCGTGAGAGCAGTGATCCGGGCGGGAGTCGGTGGCTCCTGTGACACCTGCAGACATGTGTCAGAGGAAGGGCTGCAGCAAAGTGGGCCGGCGAGCGAGACCATACCTGGACCATTGCAGTGGGAGCGGAGTCCCGAAGCCCAAGGTGGGAGAGTGTGTGAGCACTGGGGTGACCTCGTGAAGTCCGGGGGGCGTCAGTGGGAGAAGACTGGTGAGATGCATAGAGCAGGCTGAGTTACTCCTGAGCCCACGGATGTGTTTCTCTGCGATCCGCTGTCTGTTTGCTAATCGGCCGTGAAGGTTAGGCTCCTCTTCCCGCCGGGACTGGGACACAAGGGTGCCGTCTCCTTCATTATTTCCTTTCAAAGAGGCAACTTCCAGGCCCTTGAGAAAGGTTATTTCCTGGGCTGTAAAGCAGCAAGAGGCTGGGGAGAAATTCTCGTACATTTCAAAGGGGCAGAGAATGAATTGCAAGTTTCCTAAAGTAAATGCTGGAGGGACATGAAAGCTGGAAACCTACAGTCGAGAAGAATGTGTCTGTGTCTATGCTCTCGCCAAGCTGAGGGCATTGTTCAGGCTGTCTTGCTTATATGGGCGTGGGTTGTGGGCTGCAGGCTGGTGGCCTGGGGACACTGCTGGCCGCCTCTCCTCCTGTGGGCTGTTCCGTGGCACCAAGGATGAAATTTATCTCTCAAGCAATCAATCCCCCTGCCCTAAATGCCTGAGTCCTAAATTCTCAGCAATAATATACAACATGTGCTGGTTCAGTCTGTGTTATTAGCTGTCTCTTAATAACCTTTGGGTCAGGGGTGTTATTGATGCTTGAGCTTAATTCAAATTATAATGGGATAAATCATCTGCCGTCTACAATCCCTGTTTATTGAATTTCGTATGATCCATTTAATTTAGGCCCTCCCAACTCCGAAGGTTGAAGCCTATTGAAAATCCGTCTCTTTATCCTCTCATGACCTAATTTATGTTTTCCCCTCTAACACCCCCACCTACTTTATTGCTGCCACAGCCTCGAAGACTCCGTGAGGCAGAAGGCGGGGCTCAGAAGGTGAACATTTTTATTGCTTTATTTGGTATCCGATCAAAGTCAACCAGATGAAAACCGACATTCTGGGATCTTCTGCAGCCCCCTCCCCAGGGCTTCTGGCTCTGTCCCGCCATATATGACCCAATTAACATTTCTAGAGCATCCACTCTGCGTTTAAAATATCTTTGAAAACACAGAGCGCTTTAGAAAACAGTGTGGCAACCACAGACAGGAAGCGAGCACAGATGTCGGCCTTCCAGGAGCACAGCACCCAGTTTCCGATGTCCCTGGGCAGAGCGAGTTAGTGTTGGAACCGAAGGAAACGCACACAGAGAGAACACCAAGAGGCGTTGGGTGGGTGGGTGGGTGGTCTCCCCCGGGGTAGGACTGGGAGCGGGGAGAGCCCCCCCAAGCCTGGGCTGGATTTGGAAAAGAGGTGGTCAGTGGACAGGAGAGAAGCAGCATTGAGAACGGATTTCTTGGAAAGGTGCCAACCGTAGGCTCGGAACGGAAATCAGACACAGCAGGGGCTCCGACAGACACACCTCCCACAGCCGGCAACCGGGAACCTGGGTGCGCCTGAGGTGCTGAGAGGGAGGACATTCAAGAGAGAAACGGGAGCCTTCAGCATCAGAAGGTGTCTGGCTCCGGCCGTACCTAGTCTGCCCCTGGGGCTGTCCTTCCTAATACCAATAACTGAAGTCCCTAGCCACACCGTGGAGGCATGGAACGCAAAGGAAGGATGTTGGGTGCTTCCTCTGGCACATGATGTGATGATGGCGACAGAGCCAAGCGCTCGTCGTTTGGGACAGCAGGGGGTTCGCATCGGTGCTGATGGGAGATATGTGTGAATGGACATCGAGACCACTTGTCCCCCACGGGCGAGGCTCTCGATCCCCGATTCTGAGTTCCCAGTCGATGGGGCCAGGCCTGTCACTGGGCATAGTCACCGCCCTGCTGACTCACGCCATTTAATCACAGGCAATTAGTGTGACTGACAGCCCTAATTAAGCCCTTACCTGAACAGGCTTCTTCCAGATGCATCATTGCAGAGAGCAGCCTGACCTACCCCTGATCTCTTTGATTTCTTGCTTTCTCATTGGGGCTGTTTGAGGTCTCATCTGAATTTCCTCATCACCTTTAGTGAACATTTTTATCCCATTTCTCCAAACGATTTTGAGATGCCGGTGCGTGGTGTTCACTTAAAAAGAAAAGAGAAAAAGAAAGAAAAAAGAAAAAGAAACCGTTTCTGTATTGTCAGTCAAGAGAACTCATCACTACAGAGAGGGATTTTGCCTCAAAATTGCTAGATGCTTGCAACGGCCTTCAATACATCAATTTTTTTTTTTTTCGGATACGATAATATTGCTGTTCAGCTGCAGACGCTTCTGAGGCAATCCTTCCCTTTCTACATTTAAAAAAAAATCATACCTTCTATTTTTATGAGACTTTGAAATCCTTATACAAATTAGAGTCTTTGGAAAGGATTAATGGAAGAAAAAAATTACTTTGTATTTTAAAATATTTGAGGTTTTACTGACTTCTAAGATCAAATGCATTTAATAAAAAAAAAACAAATGGAAAATTAAATCTTCCCTAATCTCATTTTGACTATGATTTTTATGATTGACCCCAGCTCAGTGCTGTGAAGTTCGCAGCAAACTACACAGCCATCTTGAGGGTCTTCCTCCCATCATTCTGCAGAGGACACGTATGCTCTTTATTGACAGACTGTTTTGTGAGAAGCAAGGGCTCTTGTATGCGTCCACTTTTAGGACAAAACAAATACGTAAAAATACATTCTTCTCGATCACCGCACATTTCCCAGAGTTGAGGGTCCTTCTACTTGTAGACCATCCTGCCTCCTCGACGTTTCTCCTGCTCCCGTCTCGTTGTCCTGGACCAGCTTCGCACCTCCGGCCATGTTTATTGAACAGCCTTCTAACCTGTCTCTCTGACTCTTGCCTGGCCCCCTGCCCCGGCCCGAAAGACGAAGGCCGAGCTCTTTACCCTGCAGGCAGAGGCCTTGTTAAACCGCCTCCTTCTACTGTCCAGCCTCTCCCATCTCGTCTGCTCAGACACTGCCTCAGTGTCCCCGACTTTGCCCGTCCCTCTCTGGAGTCCAGCCTCACGTCCCCTTCCCACCACCTTGCGGTGTCCTGTGTGGCGTGTCGAACGCCCCGCAGACCTGCAGCCCCAGCGGGCTCCCTGCTTCTGCCTGGAAGCAGCTGGGAACGGAATTATGATCTTCCCGCTCTGAGGCCCCCGGTGCTGGGGGCTGCACCGGCTGGGCATCGTCCCCCGCGATCTGTGCTGTGGCCCGCAGGCTAAGAGCTGAGTACTTCTCAAGGGAGGACCTTCCACTCAGGCCCAGTGGATCAACTCGCCCAAAGTCAAAGCCACCGGTGAAGGTTTCCTAGTGCTGGTGACCGAGGGCCGGAGTCACCTCCCTGATGTGCTAACCTGCCGAGTGCATTCAGGTAGCATGATGACATTGCACATGTTCTGCGTTGACCGGTCATGTAACACTTCCGCCTAAACGGTGGGCTGACTACGCGTTTGGACTGAGCATTCCAGAAGGTAAGGGAGTGCCTTTGCCGTAATGAGGGCTTTCCAGATGGTGAATGAGTGATTTACCGGCTATGGAAAAAAAATCAATTAAGAGGAAAGCAGCATGTGGAAAATGGGCTTGCAGCCTGTGTTCCCCTCACAGAAAGAGCCATATAAACAGCCGTCCACACAGGAGAACACCTCCATGAGAGCTCTGGTCCCAGGGCAGAGGCCACAGCACCAGGGTGGGTGGGGGGCGGAGAATGCAAATGAGAAAACATGCGTTGAAGAGGTGGGGCCCTGGGTGACCTCCGCCTGGGTTCAGCCCCGGGAACGGCGTGAAGTGAACATCCGTCTTGGCCACAGGTGCAGGCTAGGCTCACCCTGTTAAGACACGGACAAATGACCCGAATGACGTTTCTCCAGAGAGACACGCAAGCGGCTAGTAGGTCTATTAGAAGGTGCTCAACATCCCTGACTCTCAGGGAAATGCAAATCCAAACTGAAGTGAGGTCTCACCTCACATGTGTCAGGGCGGCTGGTTTTAAGAAAAACAAAAGGTAACGAGTGTTGGTGGGGATGTGCACAAAGGGGTCCTTGCTGCACCGCTGGTGGGAATGCAAACTGGTGCAGCTGTCATGAAAACCAGTATGAAGACTGGTCCAATTAAATATGGAGCTACCATGTAATCCAGCCATCCCACTTCTGGGTACTTGTCCACAAGAATTGAGATCGGGATCTCAGAGCGACACCTGCTCTCCACGTTCACTGCTGCATCATTCACAATAGTCAAGACACGGGACCAGCCTAACTGTCCACTGATGGGTGAACGGACAAAGATGAGAATATATCCACGCACTGCAGTGTTATTCGGCCTCTAAATAGAAGGAGAGCCTACCATTTGCCCCAACACACGGATGGATCTCGAGGACATTATGCGAAGTGAAATAAACCAATTGCACGAGATGAATACTGTGTGATCTCACTCACGAGTGAAATCTAATATGCTCAGACTCATAGCAGCAAACCCACAGTGGTTACGGGGGTGGAGGGTGGGACTGGGGGACGTTTGCCCAAGAGGTATGAAGTTTCAGTTATGCGTAGGAACGTTCTGGAGAGGTGCCCCACAGCACACCGCCTGTAGCTAACGATACTGCGTTGGATACTTGAAACTTTCCAAGAGGGTAGATCTTATATTAAGTATTCTTACCACAAAATTGAAAGCAATAATAATAATAGAGGGAGTGGGGGGAAACTTTGGGAGGTGACAGTGGTTTCATCCCTCAACTCAACAAGTTTATACATTTACTATGTACGACTTTTTATATGTCAATCATACCTCTGTAATGTGGTTTTGAAATTTTTTTTAATGTTTGTTTTGGAGAGAGAGAGAGAGAGAAGGAGACAGAGCACAAATGGGGGAGGAGCAGAGAGAGACACACACACAGAAGCCAAAGTAGGCTCCAGGCTCCGAGCCGTCAGCACAGAGGCCGATTCAGGGCTCAAACTCACGAACCGCGAGATCATGACCTGAGCCGAAATCGGACACTTAACCGACTGAGCCACCCAGGCACCCCTGTAACGTGGTTTTTAATAACGATCAATTAATGAATGCGAAGTTTAGAACTCAGCCGAGCACATAGGCTGCTGACTCCTGTAGCTGCCGGGATTCCAATGGAAAAGAAGAAAAACCGCCACGTTGGGGCAACATCTGAAACCCCGCTGGCCTGGTCTGTTTGCTCAGACGTGGCTTCCACGTGGAGCCACACGGAACTGCAGTTTCTGTGACGGTGAACCTGTTCCACGTGTCCCTGTTCTTCAGAACAGAGCCCCAGTCCGAGTCTCCGCCGCGGGACACCTTTCAGCCATGTCTGTGTTGCCAACACAACCACTGTGACAATAGCCTTTGCTCTGTGCTCTCAGTGGCGCTGTCCAGGTGGGCCGGTGGTGGGGGGAGGCTGTACCCCAACTCCCCACGCTGAGCCAGCGGAGTGAGGACGCACTGCCATCCCAGCAGCCTCGTGGATGAGTCAAAGCCACCTTCACGGAGCACAGGCCAGGGACCTTGATGGAGGGTTTCCAGAAATCTTCGGAAGTGAACACCTGGGGGCCCACCAGGAAACCCTTCCCTTACTGGATTAGCCTAGTATCACCTCGAGAACTGTATTTGCCACACTCCGGCTTGACCTGGGCTTCGTAGGAATCGTGACACACGTTTATTGAGCACCTACTACATCCCCGGCTGGCACATGTGATGGCATTAAGCCCTCGCAATAACCTCATGAAGGGTTTACGGCTCTCACTCGTCAAGCATGGGAAACCCAGAGCCCTGAGCAGGAAATCACTCGCCTAAAGCCTCGGGCCCCGAGCAGCAAGGCCACAGTGGGAACCGAGGTGGGCGGGCTCCGGAGCCCGTATTCGCGGCGAAGACGCTGTGTGGCCTCCCCGTCTGCAGACTTGGCTTTGGAAACCTCCCGTCCAGATTCTTCACAGGTAGTCTTGCCACAGTCGGGACGTGCCGACCCGCGCTGCTCTGTGGCATGTGTTCCGACTCCCGGACACTTTTACCAAAACGAAAATAATAGCTGGCTTGGCCTTCCTCTTTTTAAAAATGGAAATTGCTGTTGCCTACACACCTTCATTCTAAACACACACTCATTGCTACACGCATATTCGAGAAAATTCGAATGATGACGAAAAGCCCAAGGTAAGATGCCCTCTGGAACCCCGGCATTAAGCCGCAACTGCTCTCGGTGGTTCGGCGACACGTTCAGCGGCCACACAGCCGCCACACGCAGACACGGACGCGCATTCACGCATGATCTCCTCCGCGTCGGCGTGGTCGGGACTGCAGGCCCGGCATGCGATTCGGAGTCTGGGTTTTCACTTAGTGATGTGCCAGAGGGCTTTGTCCGCGTCGCGTGGACACAGCCACACGCCACAGAGCAGCACACAGCATTCACATGTGCAGTCCCACCGTAGGGCAGCCCTCGCCCACGGACACACACGATGTTCCTAGCTGTTATCCGATCTGATCAAGAACCTTCTACAAGTATTTTCAGCATTTGTCTTCTTGTCTCTTAAAACATGTTCCCACGTACTGACATTTCCAGAACACGGATGTGCTCTTTTGTATAATGACGGAGCCATCTCGACCCGGGTGTGGGGCTGGGGAGGGCTGGAGTGAGTGTAGCTTCCAACCTGGCAAGAAAAGAGCCAGAAAACCCGCAAGTGCATGACTTTCTTGAGTCCAGCATCAGAGCAGTGAGGTTGCAAAGCAAATAACCAATCCCAGGCCTGGCGAGAGCCGGACACATGCCGGGGGAGAGAGGCCTGAGCGTTTGCTTACCTGGGCAGATGCCATGCAAATTGGTAGGGACATTGAATGAGAACGTTTTAAACAAGTTGCTGAAGGACAGGAGTGGGTCAGCTGAGGGGGGAGAGGCCCTGGTCTGCAGGCTGGGGGGAGTCCCACCCTCCCGCTGGCTTTTCCTCTAGGAACCCACCACCTGTGCACAGAGCAGCTGGGAGAATGGAGGGATGAAGGGGGCGTGGCAGCTGAGATGCGGTGGGAATCCCGGGCTGCACCCAAGACGTGGAGCGTGGACTTCAGTGATACACCAGGAAAGCTCTTGGTCTTGACAGATGTACCATGGCTGTGCATGGCGTGGTCATCGGTACCATGGCTGTGTACCATGTGGACGTCGGTACCGTGGCTGTGGACGGCGTGGACGTTGGGGAAAGCTGGGTGAACGGCATGCAAGAGCCCTGTGTTCTACCTTTGCAATTTTTCCGTGAAGGTAAAATTATTTCAGAATAAAGATGTTATGGAAAAAAAAAGAATAGTTCTCATTTTATTGGGAAGAAAAATGTTATTATAAACGAGTCAATTAGTAAGAGATACAAATACCGGGATATAATGTGGTAACTCTCTTGGTCCCCTATATCAATTGGCCTTAATTTTGAAATTCAGCATTCTTTTATTTTTAATGTTTATTTATTTTTAAGAGAGAGAAACAGACCGCAAGAGGGGGAGGGGCAGAGAGAGGGAGACACAGAATCCAAAGAAGGCTCCAGGCTCTGAGCTGTCTGCACAGAGCCCCACGCGGGGCTCGAACTCACAAACTTTAAGATCATGACCTGAGCCGAAGTCAGATGCTTAACTGACTGAGCCACCCAGGCGCCCCTGAAATTCAGCGTCCATAATATGTGAGTTTGGGGGGTTGGAAGGGACCCACAAAGTTTCCCAGTTTTAACTTCTTCTTTGTGACTCACTGTGCAAATCATGGTACAGACTCCAGAATGATTCCTAAATGTGATGCCAGCTTTGGATCCTTGGGATTCCAATTTCTTCCCTTATTGGGGTGAGTTCACCCCGCAAATGAAACCACCCGTTTTGTCTGAACGGACCCAATGGAAGCTGTCCTGTCCTGCTTCAGCGGGTAGGCTGGTGGCTGAGAGCTGGACACTGGTCGCCCAGCCTGCCTGCATTAGGGTAACGGTGCCATTCCTTATGACCTGGCCACTAGGGGTGAGGGACTCTTGGGCCCAGCCATTTCTCCTCTCCAACCAGGAGAATAAGAGAGTTGGAGTGAGAAGCAAATGAGCCAGTACAAGAAACACACTTGGAACAGCACGTGAAGCAATTAAAATTAGTTTTATTATTATATTAGTTTTCTTTCAGCGATGCTGTGGTAACAGATTACTCCAGCATCTGAGGGGCTGGCAATGATAAGGCTTTGATCTTGCCCAGGTTCCCGGGGTGGCCACAACTCTGCCCCACACTTTCTCTGCCTTTGATGGTGGGGTGGGCGTGGGGGTCCCAGAGCCTCCTGTGGGACTTGGGCATAATTGTGGACTCTCCTCCATGATTATGAGGATTATGTGCACTTTATTGACCAAAGAAGGTCCAGTGACCAAGCCTGGTGTTAAGGGGGGCAGGGAAGTAGACTCATGTTATGGGGGGGGGCAGTGGAAAATCGGGAGCGGTCCATCAACCCTCCACAACTACTACCATTGCGTTATCACACCCAGCGGTGCAAGTCTCCACAGCTGAGGCTGTGCGCAAAGATCTCAATAATTCTCCTTACTTTGAAGACAGCCCTCCTTCCCTTAAGTCTTATTAGTGAGCCTTACAGTTTGCATAAAACAACATTTCTCTTCTGCGTGGACTTATCCATCCAGCTGCTAGAGAAAACACACATTTCTGAACCGATTTTGCAAAGAATCTGCATCGCAGAGACAAAATGCTAGAAAAGATCCTTGTGACATGGTCTCGTGACAAGGTGTCCTGGCGCTCACTGCCACAAGGAGGCGGCTGCAGGGAGCCCACTGTGAGCCTTGACCCAACAAATGTTTCTTTGACCCATTTTGTCCAACTGAAGAAAAGCCAAGCAGAGCAGATCTGAAATATCGGGGGGATTCCGATCACTTGTGCACAGAGAGAACTCCCAGCTCTCTCCCCTCCTGACTCCCAGCCACACCCCTACTGAGCCAGACCCTTGATCTGCACAGAGGCCACAAAGGTAAGCTCCCTGGGCCTCAGTCCTCCAGGGGAAGAAGCTTAAGGGAACTGGAGAGGAGTACGTGAGTATGTGATGATTGAGCATCACATACTAAAAGCCACCAGAGAGGTGAACTTGGGGAGAAATCATTTCTCCTGAAAGTGTAAATTCAAAGCAACAGATAATCAAGAATTGGTTCTCCAATGTCTCAAGGGTGTCATCAAGGATTTTACGTCCTGATTCACTGACAACGACATAATAGTAATTCCTGGTTCTCAGGTTGGCCCTGATGAGGGTTTGGAGCACCAGTGTTTCTGAAAGCTGATAAGGAAGCAGCCATTCCGTAGGCTTAACTGAATTCTGTGTAGGACTCCCGAAGGCATTGATACTCAGTCTTAGTGGCTAGCAACCTGACCCCTACCGAATAGCCCAGACTTATGGGAGACCCATTAGAGTCGAGCGGCAACTTGCGCTCATCCTGTCTGAAAATTGTGTTACTCGGGAGCTGCTGAAGGTCACCAACTTACGCCCTGAGACTGCGTGTTTGGGGTAGGACCTCATACCTGCTTGTTCATCTAACAGTTGGGAAGACGCAGTGACCATTAGCCACTTAGACACAATTTATCGGCTCCATACATGTATATATACATAAATACGCACCCACACGTGTAAAGTGAAAAGTACACACATCCACACCCTTGTGGCACCTCCACCGGCCATTTTCTCAGGACCCTGCACCTGCTCCTTGAGCAAGACAAGACGGATGGGGGCCAGGCTTAGAGACATTTCCCCACACCCGATACAGGGGCAAGACCATCAAGACCCCAGGGAGTGTAAGACCCAGTGGAGGGGGAATCATCAAATGTGTAGAACATAAAGGCACGAGGATGCACTAACTTCCTTCCGAGCACATAGCCGTGAACTTGCGAACACAAAAGATAATGACTTAACTCTTGAACCGTTACAGTCCTTTGAAGCAGACGTTGTTTGCGCTCTATCGACGAGATAATGAAGCTCGGAGACGTACATTTGGGGGCGTATGTGATCCTTGCATAACTTCTCACACTGTGGGAAACTGTACCGTGTGTGGACACACATCTACACACCCACACTTCTCACCCGGCCCCGGGGAACGGAGTTCTTACTAACGATGAGGTATTCATTTCGTCGTTAAAGCAAACTCGCTCACGGCTTTCTGGGATGCACGAGGTTTGCTTCCTTCTGGGCTCACCTGGGCAAGTCCCCTGTGGTCAGCTCTAAGTCTTTACTTGCTCTTGCACCCCCACACCGAAAGCAGCTGGGGGGAAGCACCTGAAGCCAGCACTCCGCGCAGCCTGGCGGGTGTCCACAGCTCCCCACCCCCGTCCAGCGGTTCTCAGAGTGGGGTCCCCGGCCAGCAGCATCGGCATCACCCACCGAATCAGACACTGGGGTGGAGACTTGGCAGCCTCGGTTCGGACTTCTCCCCTCCTTCCCCTCCAAAGGACGACACCCTCCCTCCCGCCCTCCCTGTGCTTACCTGGGCTGCCCATGCTCTGCTCCAAGGCTGTCCCCTCCGACCTGGCACCGGGTCTCTCTCCTCTGAGATGCTCCAGGACACGGCTGCAGCCATTCACCCATTTTTCTCAGTCCTTTGGATCATATTTACAGTGTTAAATCTATGAGTGGTATGATTCCCATCAAAACCCAAGAAACAGACCGACATGCAGATTCTCTGGATCCCGTAGCCCCTTCAGCCCACTTTACGTTGTTCCCCGCATACTGGTTTTCTCTAAAGAGTTGTCTACCCCTATAGCAAGTTCCTCTCTTCCCCTTCTCTGCTGATCCCATGTCATCAAGCCTGTGTATCCCCTCCTCACCATACAGCTCTGTGAAGGACTCCCACCACCCTCCACAGCTGGGCCTCCGGGTCCCTTCTCCTCTCGTCTGTCTGCGACCTCTGGCACCGCTGCTCATATTCTCTTCTCTCCACTTGGCCTCCGCGACAACGGACTTTCTTGGCCCCACGCTCTCCTCACTGACATTTCTCATCTCCTGTACTGGTTACTCCTCATTTCTTTAACCTCGAAATGTTGGACCTCCTGGAGCCCAGGGCTCAGTTCTGTTCACTTCCTTAGATATTTCTACCAGGTCCCTTGGGTAGTTCTTCTCAACCTGGGCCGCTCATGGGAACCACCCGGGGAGTTGAAAACTCTCAATGCACCCTAGATCGATCCCATCAGAATCTCTTGGGTGGAACAGAAGCATCACTATGTTTTCCAAGCTTCACGGGTGATTGCCATGTGCAGTCAAGTTTGAAAACCACCTTCCTGAGGGATCTCATCCTGTTTACGGCCAAATCATCTATATGCTAGTGGCCCGATTCTGGAGTCCCCAAACCCCTTTCCCGTATGATCCAGACTCCCACTCAGCACCTGCAACGAGGTGCCTAAGATACGACTCACACTTAAAATGTTCCAGCTGAACTTTTGGTCCAGCACCCAAAATTCAACCATGGACTTCTTCTGTCTTAGCAGGTAGAAAGTCCATCTCTCCAGGTTCTCAGGCCAGAGATGTCAACTCCCCCTCTCCCTGTCCCACACCCACGCCCAAGTGTAGTAAGTCCTACACCTCAGAGTATGTCCACCGTCTAACCACCCCCCACCATCCACACCGCTGCCACTGTGGGCCAAGCTGTCACTCTCTCCTGCTGGATGCTTCCAGCAAGTTCCCTCATGCTTCCAATCTCCCTTCCACTTTCTCTTTCAACATGGCCAGAACAATCCTTTCAAAAGTAAGTCAGTGCTTATCTGTCCTGTACGGAAACGCTCCCCTGGCTTCTGATGCCGCCAAGGGTAAAACCCAAGGGTGCCATTTCTTCTTTAGGGACATTTTAAAACCATATCTGGATCTATAGCCCATCCCGTGCCACTGTTGATCAGAGACTATCAAAACAGATGGTGGAACTGTTCCCAGCAACAAAAACTGTTCTCTCTCTTCTACATGACGAGAAAACATTTTTAGATAGTTCTAGATCAGCATTTTCTAAACTTACTGGTCCATGAAACATTTTTAAATTATAATATATTGATGGGACACCAAGAGGGGTTTATGAAATATAAATGTAGGCTTAGATTAAAGCAGACAGCATCAAAAAAGTTCTCAAAGGTGAATTAATAGCTTAAAGAAATGATAAAAATTTGATTCATATTCACTTTGCTTTAACACAGCACAGAACACAAATTGGGGGAAACTGCTTATGTGTGAGTTAATGAGAATAAAATATATGAACATAAAGTAATTTTTTACACTGTGCGTTTTTGTTATGAAGGAAGACGTGGTCTTGAATAGTGATTTGGGGGGTCGATTCTAAATCACACAGCTGCTTAAAATTAGGGATGTTGCAGCTGAGTGTCTTCCCGCATGAAGTCCAAGATCAGGTCTAGTTCCACATTTTGTTTAATCAGAGTGAGATACGAGCATTCTGCTTCTCTGGGCATGATGTGCATAGACTACAAAAATGGGAACTCTTCTCCTGGCGGTATGGGGACCAACTGAACCAGGTTGCTCCAAGACTCATTCCCCTTGGATTTTGTCTCTTCATCGATCCGCTCGTGGAATTTTCCAAACTGAATCTGGGTGTGCTGCACTTAGGAGCTCTCACTTGAAAAGTTTCGGAGAGTTCAAGAACCTCACGAGTTTTTGCGTTCGTTACCATTGCGGCTGTTTTGATAAAACTGCCTCCCTCCAGCCACGGGTCTGTGGGGAACCAATTTGTGCGGTATAAATATTTCAGACTCCATAAATGTTGAATAATGCCACAAATACACGTTGAAATTTTCAGGCAAAATGCACCACACAGAGCAGTGGCCCATCCGCTGAAGGGACACTGGCAAGTGCTGCTGGGCTTCTCGAGGTCCTTGGGTGGATGGGAGGGGTGAGGTGTGGCGGCTCTGAGCCAGGAGGCCCGGGGCCACATCCTGGTTCTGGGACTTGGCGGCTGCCTCCCAGGGTACATCTCTGTACCTCAGCTATTTTATCTGCAACATGGGCACAGTAGTCCTGAAGGCTTAGAGATCAAATGTCTGAAGCATTAGAGGGCTCACACGTTCGTGAGCATTAGATTATCCTTCTAAGATAGATTCTCGGGGAGTGATAGGAACAATGATGTTTGCTGTCTTCATACAAATGTCTACCAAATGCATTAAAAAAAAAAAAAAAAGAAAGTTAAAGTATGACCCTCCCTTCCTCAAAAAGTTAAAAATAGAACTACCCTGCAATCCAGCAATCGCACTACTGGGAATGTACCCAAAGTGTACAAAACCACTGATTCAGAGGGACACGTGCACCTGATGTTTAATTTTTTATTAATCTTTATTTTTGAGAGAGCGTGGGGGAGGGGCAGAAAGAGGGATCCAAAGTGGGCTCTCTGTTGAGCCTGACAGGGGTTTGAACTCACGAACCACGAGGTCATGAGCTGAGCCGAAGTCGGACATTCAACTGACTTAGCCACCCAGGTGCCCCTGAACCCTGATATTTATAACATCATTATCTATAATCGCCAAATATGGAAACAGCCCAAGCGTCCATTGATTGATGTGCGGATAAAGAAGATGTGGTGTATATGTGTGTGTGTGTGTACGTAGACTTATACAGATACACAATGAAATATTACTCAGCCGTGAAAAAGAATGAAGTCTTGCTACCTGCAACAGCACGCACGGAACCAGAGGGCATAATGCTAAGCAAAGTAAGTCAGTCAGAGAAAGTCACATACCACATGATTTCAGTCATATGTGGAATTTAAGAAACGAAACAAATGAACAAAAGAAAAAAAAGAGACTAACCAAGAACCAGACTCTCAACTACAGAGATCACATCACACCGACGGTCGCCAGAGGGGAGGGGGTCGGAGGACGGGGGAAGTAAGTGACGGGGATGTAGGAGCGCACCTGTCGTGATGAGCACCGGGGGACGTGTGGGAGTGCCGAATCCCTACGTCGTACACCTGAAACTGATATCACGCTGTGTGTTCGCTAACTGGAATTTAAATAAAAGCTTAAGAAAAGGAAGTAGGACCCCCCCCCCACTGCTCCAAAGAAACAGTTATGGGTATGTATGTATCCTGCATCATATCTGGGGAACTACTGTCTTGAAGCAGCTGCTATAGTGAGACCTTCTTCTTATCCTCAGGCACGTGTTAAGCCGTCCACTGGACATGTCTCTGGAAATAATGATAGTAGTAAGTACCATTTGTTGAACACTTTCGGTCCAACCACTATGCCAGTGGGTTGGGGTGTTGGCTTCTAATTCCTAACCCAGTCCTGCAAAGCAGCCATCACATCTCCATCTTCTGGGCGAGGAAATGTGCAGCAAGGGCAATAAATGACTTGCTTGCACCCCTTGGCGGTGCTGGGCCGGGAGCCTGGAAGAAGCCCAGACCGTCCTGCCCTAACCTGATACCTCCCCTCTGCCCCGCACCCTTGGGGATTTAGAAGACTGTAAACAATAAGGCATGAGGCGCACGGAGAAGAAATACGGACAGAGAGGGTGCTCGTTTGGGAAGGACCGAAGTTGCGTCCAAGAAGAGAGTCCGTCACGGTGGGGGGCGGAGGGGGGGTGAGGTCCGGGGCACCCCTGGGGCTCCCGCTTGCCTTGATCCACCCCATACTCAGCCCGGGGCTCCCGCTCCTCATGGTGAAGGAACAGCACCACCTGTGGACTGAGAGAAGGGAGAAGATTCCAGGCTGCAGGGAACTTGCCAAGGGTCCCCCGGCGGGAAGTCCCAAGTGCCAGATGCCACCTTGGGGACGGTGGACCCCGAGACCCTCGATAGATGCTTTATCCTGGTTGCTCCTGACTCCGTGCATCCGTGAGACCCCAGAGGCTGTGAATCTTGACTCTCTTCCCCTCCAGCCCGCAACTAATTCACTGACCTGTTTTTAGCACATCAAACTTTTAGACACGTCAGGATTAAAAACCACAGAATGTGCCTGTGGTTCCCACTCCCAAATAACACCCACATTCACGCTTCGAAAGAGGACAAAGCCAGCTCCGGCTGACTCAGAAGTTTAGTCACCTTGTCTCAGTGCCTCCCCCACCCCACCCCCTGGCTCAGTTCCTGGGGCAAACAGGCAAGAGAAGCCAGAGGTATCACCTCCCCAGGGAGAAGTTTGACGAGGGAGAGGGTGGATTCGTGCCTGACATGAACGCCTCCACGTTTGTTTTAATTTTCTTCCCTCAGGGATACAAATATTTAGGTACGCACAGACACCGAAAAGTAAAATAAAAGCCACACATAATCTCATCTCTTGTAGATTACTATGGACCTTTAGGCTGGTATGGATCAGCCTGTAAGTCTAGTTCCAAAATCTTTAAAAAACAAAACAAAACACCATGTGCATTTTCAGTGTGATCGTCCTTATACTACTCTCTCTCATGAGCTGCAGTAGAGTAGATAATATGATGCCACAATGTAGTTCACTGACTTCTGCGTAAAAGGCGCTCACGCTCTTTCCACGTGTTTACATTATAAATAACAATGCACTGAACATCTTTTAATGCAAATATTTGTACCTATGTTATATTTTTATAATTATTTCTTAGTCTCTAATCTTACAAGTCAAGTTTCTGGGTTGAAAGGTATGGATATTTTCAAAGATTTTAATTTGCGTTTCTAAGCACCTCGGCAGGCATGTTGTACCAATTTAATTTTTACAAAGAATTGTTAAGCGTGCCTCTTCTGAGGCCAACTTCTTAAGCTTACACTTTACTTTTTAATCTTAGGACAACAATATTTTTAAAAACTTTTTTAAATTCTGTTTTTGAAAGTTTATTATTTTTGAAAGAGAAAGCATGAGCAGGGGAGGGGCAGAGAGAGAGGGGAGCAGAGGTTCTGAAGCCGGCTCTGTACTGTAAGCCCGATGCAGGGCTTGAACTCAAGAACGGATAGATCATGACCTGAGCTGAAGTCGGATGCTCAGCCGACTGAGCCACCCAGGTGCCCCAGGACAATAATGTTTCTAAACATATTAGTTTATAATACTTTATATATTTTTAAATAGCGGGGTTGCAGATTACTTTTGTATGTTTCAGAAACACACTGACACTTTTTTTCTGAGTTATTAGTAACAGCCCATCGGCCAGCTCTCCATGAGTATATTTAGTTTTCAATTTATACAATAATACCTTAATGCTCAGCATGGAAAATCTAAACAACAGAAAACTTACAGAATAAGATGTATTGTTTTTGCACCTTCTGCTCTCACCTACTTTTCACTCCCAGCAAGGAAATGCTATTAGAAGACAAGTTCGTGGTCTTCTGCGGGGGGGTTTCCAGTGACCGGGTGGCTGGGTTCGGGCAAGTGCAGGGAATGCTCTGAGACGTGTTAGTAAATTGTCCCTCAAACGTGCACCAGTTTAACTTGTCACGAAGGTGCTGGACACTGCCTTTCCTTCAGACTCTGACCGGCCGGCACCAGATGGCTTCAATCTTTATTTTGCATTTGCAACACGACGATCCCAACTTACTGTTTAGATCTGTGAGTCCCCGATTAATTCTACAGGGCGTCGACCATGTCTCCACATTTACGGAACATTCAATTTCTTCTCTGAATGTCCTTTCCAGATCCTATACCCACGTGAGGCGTAAGCAGAAACCGTGGGGGAGAAGGCAAGCAGGTGGACAGTTATTTTAATGAAAAAAGTCAGATGGAAATGAACACTAGAAGGGGGTAGTGCGTGTGTGAGTGTGTGTTGCCCACGTTCCATCCCTACTTCCCACTCACATATGCGTAATTCAATATAAAATATTAAATTATTTAACACGTAATAACAAATCATCTTATATATTTTCTAAGTTTATTTATTTATTTTGAGAGGGCGAGACAGCAAGCAAGCAGGGGACGGACAGTGAAAGGGAGAGGATCCCAAGCAGACTCAGAGTTGTCAGTACAGAACCTGATGTGGGGTTTGAACTCATAAACTGTGAGATCATGACCCAAGTTGAAGCCAAGAGTCAGGTGCTTAATGGACTGAGCCCCCCAGGTGCCCCTTATATATAAGTTAGTGGATCATAAAGAATGTAATAAATATACACATATTTAAACGTGTATTTACTTATTTACTTTGGGGGGTGGGGAGGGAGAATGTGAGTGGGGGAGGGGTAGAGCAACAGGGAGAGAGAGAATCCCAAGCAGGCTCTGTGCTGCAGCACAGAGCCCAACACGGGGCTCAAACTCATGAACTGTGAGATTGTGATCTGAGCTGAAATCAAGAGTCAGATGCTTAACTGACTGAGCCACCCAGGTACCTAGAATGTACATACACATATTGAATTTAATTTCTTCCATTACAATAATTTAAATGAGAAACAGATGCATAGATTATATAATATCGCACCTCTAATGTGTGTAAGTGTGTGTATATATGTACGTATATGATGTCTGTTTCTTTGGATGGAATGGAACACTTGTCTTGCCCAGCGGCCAGGGGTGAGGGAGAGCTGGAGGAAGAGCCTCGAGAGCCCTGGCCGCCTGCACAAACCACGCCGACTATGGATATTCTCAAACATCCACTCCGTGCCCAATCCTGCGCTGGGCGCTGGGGTACTGCGAGGAGCCCCATCCAGTGTTCCTCCTAAGCACTGGGGGCTTCAAGATATATTAACCACAACATTGCAGGAGACCTTTGGCTACCTGTGTGACAAGAAAACGCCCAGAGACGGGCAGGGAGCGAAGAAAGGCGGGCGCCTCCGTGACCTGGAGAAGACTCCGTTCTCCTTTTCTCTCCGAGTGGCACACGGAGCTCTCGGAACACGGAAAAGCCCAAATGCTGAGCAGAGGCTCATTTGCTCTGGCTACTTTCACATGTGTGCTCTGTGTGGACTTGGGGACAGCCAACGTGAGTCCTGATGCCGTGACAGGCTATTCAAGGACATGGGTCAGCCTGGTTCTTCACTGGGGATAGTTCTGCGCCCCGGGGCCATCTGGCCATATGTGGGGACATTTTTCGTGGTCACAACTGCCAGGCAGGTGCTACTGGCAACCTGTAGGCTGTGGCCAGGGATGCTGCTGAACATCCCACAGCGTTGAGGACAGCCCTCTGCAACAAAGACTTACTGACCGAAATGCCAGCAGCATCAAGGTTGAGAGTCCCTGGCCTAGGCCGAGAGAATCTGTCATGGTCTGGGCTCAGATGTCAGCTGTCAGCTTACATGGCCCCAGCTTACATCATCTCCGTTGAGGAATTCCGTGCTAGGATAGCGCACAAGCCACACTTGGGGAGGACGAAACAGGTGCTTTCTGGGTGCTTCATCTAGAATCCTCTTACCACAGACTTTGTTCTACAACTCAAGGCACATTAGTTCACACAGATCATGAAAAATGGTGCCATTCACTTCATCCAGCCTTTTCTCAAAATACTTACGATCGCAAATCTGATGGTAACTGAATTGCTATATGAATTCAGCTCAGCCCGACTGATGTCATTATAATACTGAGGTGACTTCTCGGACCTTTAATCAACAAGAGGTGCCATAATCCCACCATGTAGGAAGAATTCCTTCTGTGACAATAGACAATGTCAGCAATCTATAAATAATCGGTGCTTCTGTTCCACGCTGAGGGCCTAGCTGCCAATCCATAAGGTGATGATGGTGCCACATGCAGTGGGATCCATATTTACTGAAGTATTCTTAGCCCTGAGTTCCTTCTTTGCTTTTTTTTCCCCTCCCAGGCTGTAACGAATGAACGCTTGTCATTGACACTGAGTAGAGGGATTCATTTTGTGTCAAGGAAGCACGTATGTTTCCTGATGAGACACCAGCATATCCCACTTCTGCGAAGACACGGTTACGTAAAACATAATGAAAAACTTTCATTACATTTGCAAAATACACACGCGTGAAAATCTTGGTGAAATGTTGACCAAACAAGATGAAGGAGCTTGATAAGAAAATTCAAAGCATCCATTTCTTGCCTTGTTCATTCAGCACATACAGTTATTATGCACTTTCCATGTGTGTTTAGGAACCTGCATTTTATATATTACAGGGTGTGTGTTTTTATAACAATTGCATTTATCACTTTCCAAAATCATCACCGTGGAGATTATTTACAAGTGATTCCTTGTTCCAGCATAGCCCATTTTAAACGCTTTTTAGCTACAGATTCCACGTACACATGTTTTCAGGGTTGCGGAGATAGAGCGTTTGGGTAAAAAGGTGCATCCCAGATGGGCACTGTGGTGGCGGGGCTGAGTCACCCCTGGGGAGCCACATGCAGAAATCAGAACTCAACGGATGAGAGAAACAACGTGTAGCAAGCAAGATTCTTAGCCCCAGAGTTCAGGTGCACAAGAAAGACAAACACTTTGTTTAGTATTTACTTTGTTTTCAGCCACTCTGTGCTGCCTTCTCCCTCCTGGCGGTCGTCACGCGGCTCAGTCATCACTCTGGAGTGTGGGGTGTCCACTGCCTGCCCCACACCGCCCACACTGCAGCACAGAAGGGTCCACCACGCTCACCATCCAAGCACTCATTGTTCAAGGACACAAAGTCCTTGGATGAAGAACAACAGTGTAGATAAGACACCATTGCTTGAGTTGAATGTCAGGCTTCAAACCCCCCCTCAACCAATTACTAGTTGTGCGATCTATAAAGTGGAGATTAAACAATAGTAAATTCCTGTAAAAACTGTTGTCACGATTAAATCAAGGGCTGCATAGGAAACGTACCGCCACGTTGTCGGGGCTCAAACGTACACAGAGGCGTGTGTCTCTAGTCCAGAGTTGGAGGTTTTCGTGTCACGTCTGGGCCGGAGCAGAGAGACACTGCACCTAAATCCCAGCCTCCCTGGGCCTGTGGAAAACCCTGCCCCCTTGTGTGGCCCCCTCCCCAAAAAGAGCAAAGGTCTGGCTTCAGCCCAAGCTGGATCCAGAGACTCCAACGCCTGTACCGGGATTGGCTCTTGTTTTCCCCACCCCCGGGCTCTTTCACAAAGGGCTAGTTGACTCTCCAACAGGCAGATGCACTCCGCGGAGAACGAGGGGAGCCATACCCACAACCTCGGAGTCTGTCTCATTGCTCGCTGCACCTGAGCAGACGACGGGAGAGGACGGTCAGATGTTCTCGGGGTGCAGAGTCAGGCAGAACGTTCCAGAACAAAACCCTCACCATGGAACCGTTCTGTCATCGCTTGCAGGAGGAGGGAAATGGGAGCAGCAGGTGTCTGGCGGGTAGAAGACCTGCCTGGAGACCAGACTCCATCCCTCGTGAGAGCAGCCTCCTCCTACTGAGTCTCAGGGACACCCACCCTCTGTCACCCTCACAACCATCCTGCTCATGAGATGCTATCACCACCCTTTAGCACTAAGGAGACTGAGGCTTGAGAGGAGGGAAACCAGAAGCTGGCCAAAGGTTACCGCTACTGGGTGACTTTGTAGTAGCCCAAGTTGTGCAGAGGGTGACAGGAGAGCTTGAGCAACGTTTGGTAGCGACAGTAACACTCACAAACTGCTTCCCAGGCCCGGTGCCTTGCAACGCCGCCTCCCGCACCGCTCACGGCTCGGCCCGATAAGGACCATGCTGTGTGCAGCAGCAGATGGCTGCCGTGACGGTCCTTTACCCTGCCATTTCTAAAATGCTCTGTTCTCGGGTCTAACGGCCCCCAGCGGGCCGTGGTTTGTAATTCATTAGCGCCTTGCTTCTCTATTCCAGTCTTCCTTGCCCTTCGTCACCCCGACATCAGGAACAAAGGCCTGGAGTGCAAGCAGTGAGGGGAGGAGGGCAACGGACACTCTCACTGGCGGGCAGCCATCGTCCAGCCCCCCGGTGCCTCCCTCCCCTGAGCTGCTCCCCCACGCCCACCCTCCCCCAGCCCCTTGGTCCCCTCCTGAACTTCCCTGTCCTTCCAACTTTTTCTTCCTCCCAGCTCCTACCCACGGCCGTGGGGGATCGGTTTAGAAGTGGGTGTCGGACAGCAGCTGAGATAACCAGGGTCCTTCCCGTGGCTCTTGAACCGGAGAAGAGGCCATCTCCCTTCTGTG
The DNA here is from genome assembly GCF_018350155.1 of Leopardus geoffroyi. NCBI lineage: Eukaryota > Metazoa > Chordata > Mammalia > Carnivora > Felidae > Leopardus > Leopardus geoffroyi. Next base: position 2,926,994 of record NC_059336.1, read on the forward strand.
ACGGAGTGTCAAGCACATTAACACCTGAGATCAGCTGGTGGCCATGTTGCCTCCCATTTGGGCTGAAAAAGAATGAAGCCAAAGGCAGAGAGGAACCATGAAGGGGCGTGCGTCCTGCCTCTGAATCTTCGCTTCCCCCTGCTGCTGAAATCCCATATTCCCCTCCTTCCCCTGTCCCCATCTCTGCCTGCGTGTACTGTGAACCAGCATGGGCTCCTTTTCGGTTAGCTGGCTGGAGCCGAGTTACTGTTACTTGCAACTGAAAAGTCTTAGCCAACACAGAGCATTTTCCATAGTTACCCATCTTCTAGATGTCTGTTCCCTGTCTATGCTATCTGTTTGTGAGCCCCACATTTACAAATGGCCTTTCTTTCTTTTTAAAACTTTTTTAATGTTTATTAATTTGAGAGGGGGGCAGAGAGAGAGAGGGAGACACAGAATCCGAAGCAGGCTCCAGGCTCCGAGCTGTCAGCACCGACGCGGGGCTCGAACCCATGGACCGTGAGCTCACGACCGGAGCCGAAGTTGGACGCTTAACCCGCTGAGCCACCCAGGCGCCCCCATGAATTGCATTTCTATACGTAGACATAATTGCAAGTCTGAGTGGACCGGACTGAAGCATCAGTCTGCAGTCCAGGGACAAAGCAGCCGTTCGTACCTCTGTAATCTCAACTCTCAGAGATCAAGCCGGCTCGTTCACCCACTCATCCACGCTTTCATTTAAAAAATTCTTATTCAGTGCTTTCTACCAGCAAAGCTCCTGTCATGACTATAGAGACGACAGAGAGAGACCAGGGCAGGACTGACCCTGAAGGAGCTAACGATAAGACACGAAGAGGCACAACCGTGCCCCAGGAGAAGTGGACAAGTGTCACAGCGGAGGTACAGAGGAGGCCCCCGGGGAGCTCAGAGGTAGCAGGTAGCTGGTATTACTCCAGACTCGGGGAAGATGTCATGGGTAAGATTTAACGTTGTCTGGCTGACAGCTAAGCTAAGAGAAGGGTCCGAGGGCGTGAATTCCAGGTGGGGGAAGAGCACTCTTCGCACCTGAGTCACACGCCAACAAAGAGCTAGACAGAAGCCTGACAGCTACAGAGAAAAAAGGCCGCCTTTCTCCCAGAAGCCTGGCAAGCCTGTTACTGCCCAGCCCTGAATTAAGCGGACGTGCCGTCTGGTCACAGGCCTGGCCGGACCCCCGCAGCCCCCTTCAGAGGGAGAGACGATTTTAGCGCGTGGCAAAGATCCAGGGTGACCGCCGGGTCGCGAGGCGGACAGTGAGAGCGAACAAAGGTGCTATTAATGATCACTGTGGAACAGCAATCGAAAATCAAGACTGCTCTGGGCAAACGGAGTAGGCCAGAACCTTCTTGCTGCAGACAGGGAGCCCAGCTCCAAAGGGAGAAGGAGGCTGGCCGAGCCGGCTCAGATCCTTCCCCCGGCTCCCCTGAGGACACGTGGTGGAGAGAGACCCAGGGGTCCAGAGAGTTCTGTCCTGGGTAAGCATCCAGATCGTAGACTACGTGGTCCACTAGGCATGATTTTTCAGAACGGAACGGCGTATTTACAGTCACACACAGTGAACGGCTACGGCGGGCAAGGAGATTAGGACCAGGCGGGAGGCATCCCACGTGCCCAAACACACAGGTGCCCCCACAGATCGCTCACTTACCCCGTGGCATTCCACTGGAGAACAGCCTCACATGACTCCGTGCATTCATTTAATGCCGTGAACAACCCTGCCAGCTGGGGTCCCCGTCACTGCCGCTGACGGATAGGGAAACTGAGGCTCCGAGATATGGGTGACTTGGCTCAGGATGACAGAGCTGCCGAACGGACGGAGCTGGATTTGAACCCAGGACTTTAGCCTCCGTAATCCACGTACTGCCCACCTCCTCCACCGAGCCCGGCTCCCCCGAGGCTGCCCTCACTGTGGCGTGATGAGAACGTCCAGAAGGGAAAGAGGGCCGGGAGCCCTGGGCAGCTGTTTGAGAGAGAGCCACGCACGTCTGTGTGCTACTCAGGACGTCGCTTGGCTTCAGAGGGAGGCAGAACAGAACGCAGTCCCACACAGCGCGCGGGCAGTGCTCGCCTGGGCTTAATTACAGGTAGTCAGCATGGACTCAGCAAAGGAAAACCACGCTTGGTCGATCTGATAGAATTTTTCAAGGAAACAGCACAAAGAGTCAACAGGAGAAAGCCTGGCTATAATTTACTTGGACTTCAAGAAAGCGTTTGATATAGTGGCTCACAAAAGACTAATATTCTAGGTCAGCAAGTATGCAATGGCGAGGGAGCTGCCTGAATGGGTAAGGAACTTGTCAAGATGTTCGAGATAGAGAGGATAAGAGTCGGTGCAAACAGCTCAGGGAAGGGAAGACGTGACAACCGGAATTCTGCAGACAGCAGCGCTCTGGCGGGCTTTGTTCATTTCCTGACTGTTCTGTTAGCGATGGTGGAGTTAAGAGAAGGCCAGTTGGCTTTTTCCGAGGGTCTCGAGCCTTAACTTTAAATTCTTTAGTCCGAGAGATAGTCCAGAGGTACGCACGGGTCAGGAAGAAGTTTTATTTGGCAGCTGGAGCTGAAACAGCAATTTTCACTGAAGTTGCTGGAGTGCATTGAGATTCTTCTGAGGATTTAAAATGGTCTGAGCCTTAGAATGTTGGAGCTTGGGTTTTTGCCCCCAGCATTTCTCTGCCCTCCTGGCAACCGCTTTGCAGCTTCCCTCTCTAAGGATGTGTGCCCTCTCCACCCTCAGCGCACACCCACGGGAGGTTTTCATACTCACCCTTAAACGTGGGGTGCAGAACCCCAGCCCAATCGGCTCACCTGCTGACCCCCAAGGGCACAGAGCTCGGGTCAAGGGGCCCACGCCTCTCGAGACGGCCCAGTCAGAGTGGACCTTGACCCAGCTTGGAGACGGCTGTGATGGACCCCTCCTGCGGGGGAGCCCCCAGGACACCGGCAGTCTTCACCGCGGGACGTCAGTCTGCGGGCTCCGTGCAGCGGGGAGGCAGGGGGGGCTGCAGCCTCTCTCAGGAAAAGGCAGCACACAGGGACCCAGGTCTAGGTGCGATCACAGCCGTCAATATTTCCTTCACGTCGAAGCTGCTTTGAGTCGGATTTTCTGTTGCAGCACGAAGAATTCTGAGTGAAGCAAACACCCCCACCCCCTAAATCCCACAGTTTACGTACTACCGTCAGGTCTCCAGACACGGACCCTTTGTTCCAGAGCTTAACCTAGAAACCATGGAATGGGAGCAGCTCTGAATCCATCAGCAGTGATGGCCTCTGATGGTCCCGGGCCGCGAACCTCGCCAGCCCTAATGGGGTGCAAAGACCACACCCCAAGTTCTTCCAGGGAGACTCTGCAAACCTAGACCCACATGCCCGTTTCATATTAGAGGAAATGGAAGCTAACAGCGGGTCCTCTCCACAATCCCGCAAGATCCGGTTTCGGGGCAATAACTTGACTTGATTATCTGGTATAAATCGGGTTTTGTCCCAAACATACTATGCGCCTGATCAATTTGTCATCGTCACTCTCACCACTGTCATCAACAGCCATGCCCTCACGGCATGCTGGACACTGTGCTGCCCGTCTCACCGGTGTTGTCATGTGGCTTCTTTGTGAAGTCATCTTAAACGTTAGCTGCTGTCATCAGCCTGGTTTATATATGGGCAGTAATTATATACTCACTTGGTCAACAGACATGGTTTCTGTGCCTATAATATGGCTGTGCCTGTGCTAAAGCACTGAGGAAGCAGTGTCAGAAAACACAGTGTTCTCCTTCCTCCGTGGAGGGTGGGGGCCAGTGTGGCCAGGACGGGGCTTCTGGCTGCTGCTGGGGAGATAGGCAAGGGAAAGCCTATCCAGGGTCCTGAATGAGGCTGTTAGGAACTTCATTCTCTGTCTCTTGGGCCACGGAGGATCATTATGGATTTTCTTCAGGAGGAAGAGGTGATGAGTCTTGCATTTTAAAAGAACCATTTGGAATAATGTAGGGTTACAGACATTAGAAGCAACAGACAGAGTTGGGAAATACTTGGAGGTAAAACTTAACGATGTAGGAGGCATAGATTAAGGAGGATGAAGAAGAGGGTTGCCAGGGATGATGGCTGGCACTTGAATTAATGCACAGGGGGAGCATGGTACTAGGTACCAAGACAGGACCACAGACAGAGACCCAGCAGCAAAGACCAGGGGTTCAGTTCAGGTTACACTGAATTTGAGAAGCATTTGAAATGGAGCACTGTTGAGTGTTAGATTGGGCTAGGCGATCATCTGGGAGTCTTTGGTTTATAGACAGCGATTTGAAGCACTGAAGTGGATGAGACCCTCTAGGGAAGAATAAAGAGTAAGAGTCGGACAAATAAAAATAAAGACAAATAAAGAATACAGAGTAAGGACAGAGCCTTGAGAATGCCCACATTGGAAAGCCAGGTAGGCAAGAACAAGGAAGGCAGATCCGAGGGGGGGTGTTGATGCTGGGTGGGGTGGGAGACGTGGGGACACAGGCAGAAAGTGGCATGCCAGGCAAGTCCCGGTCAGCAGCGAGTTAAGGCAACTCAAGCTTGAATGCACAGTGGTGGCAGGAATGAGGGTGTGGCTGGCGTGGGCAGGGCTGTGGTGAAAGGGAGTTCGGGGGTCAGTTGATAAAGATGGGAGAGCAGCATGTTTACGAGCTGGAAGGGAGGGTGGCCACAGAAACACTGAGGTTATGGGAGGGAAGAGAGTATAATTTAGAACCTAAGTGTCACATGCCAACATGGGATTCAGAACCCAAATGAAAGAGTAGACCTCCATCCAAGGAGGATGAGCTCCCTCGCCAGACCAGGAGGAGACAGGAGAAGGGCAGTGTTGGTGGGTTCAAGGACAAGCCTGCATGACCGGCCGGCCAACAGGTGCAGAGGCTAGCCTCACTCTCTGGTTGGTGTCTTACCACATCACGCTCTCTTAATCACCCTGATTATCACTTGTTTCAACAGCTCCATGACTTTGAGTGCAAACAGTTCTCAACAACGTAATGCAGGTGACCTTTGTCGGAATATCCGCTGGTTAGCTGGGGTCTTGGGTACCTGACCCATTTTAATACAACACATTCAGGTAGTAGCCCCACGAACGTTGGTTGGGGTCTCCATGGAGACGCTCTTAAAGATCTGGATTTCCAGGCCCCAAACTCGGGGGGGGGGGTGGCGGGGGACTGGTGATGCAAGAGGTAAACAGGTGTGCCAAGGGAAGCCGACTTCTATACAATCGCCGTGTTTTGTAAGGTGTTTGGTCAGGTTTGGGAACAACGGAGTTAAGACATTATTGATGATAGGTGGTGTTTGATGTGGGTTCCTGGGCAGCCCGGTCTATACAAATAGAATAATTGACGGTCTCCATCATAGGCCCAGGGTTCCCAGGTGTCTACAGACATTGATTTGTCACAAGAGTCCTGGGCTGATTGTTAGCTGCTGGGACTCAGCCTTCGCTGCACACTAGACTCACTGTGGGGGAGGGAGGGTTTCAGCAGCTGAATCTCCACTGAGCTGAATTTGACCAGTGGAATTTGAGTGTCTAGGTGTGGGATTCACTAGTTTTCAACAGCTTTACTGGGACATAATTTACATACCACATAGCTCATCTGCTTTGAGTATACAATTTAGTGGTTTTAGTGTATTTACATAATTACATTTTCAACATCTCAAGAAGTCTCCTAGCTAATTCTAGCGCATGACCAGACTTGAGACCTGCAGTAAAGAAATCATTCACTGAGATGTGCTTAAACCAACCATATGCTGCAAGCATGGTGGTCAACAGTTAAGGTCCAATGGATCCAGTTCTGAACCAGATCTGAATGTATCTGAAGCCGTGCCTGCCTGAAAAGGACTGATAGAAGGTTATATGTAAATTACAAGGTCTATTTCCAAGTGCCTATGTCACTACATCCATCCATTCATTCATTCAAATGATATGTAACGAATAGATACTGATCACCCGCTATGTACCAACCATTGCAATAGGTGCCAGAGGTTCAGGGAAGAAGCAGGAATGGAGTAGGTTCAGGACCCCTGGACGTCTGCAGGAAAAGGAATCATGAAGCCACCGATCATTATCCTCTGATAGAACCCACCATATGCACAGGGAACCAAAATACACAGGCCACTATCATTTAAAAGCCACCATGGGATTTTTGATTTGTGAGCTACAGGTGCCAAGTTCACCGGTGCTTTGCATGGTCACTGATGCCCGGTACAGAGATGGACCCAGGGTGTTGAAAACTCAGAGAAGAGCCTGTGGCTGCTGAATCTGCGAATGGAAATCTGTGAACCCATAGTTTAGCAAATGGCTAAACCGGGATAGGTCGGAAGCGGGAGCAGACAGTGGTGCTGTGTGGCTTGCAATTTCTTTCACAAACTCCTTTTGAACTTGAAGGAGGAGCATGTGTCTGGGCCGTGAGGGGAAGCTGAGGGGCTGGGGGGCTCTACAGGTAAGGACTGCACCCGAACTGTCAGGTGCAGGGATATACACTGTGAGTCGCTCCAGCCCTGACGGGCAGCTTCTGTCGTGGGAAGCCCCTCCAGGCTGGTTGTGTATGATGCCTGCTGAGGTGCCCTTCCTGGGCCACGGGGAAGACTTGGCTTATGCGTGCAGGAGGAGGGGGACATAGGCCAGCTCTCTGATTTTAGACACCTTGAAGCTGTTCCCCAGTAAGAAAAGACCGTGTTCTGTCCTCAAGACGGAATGGTCCTGTAAAACCGTCTCCTACCCCCACTGGAGTCCTATAACCCAGTTGAGAACATTTGTCATCAAAAAGACCAAGGCATTCCCTCCAGCCCCAGCCTGTCTCCGCCGACACCTTCCCTACCCCACGGTGCATGTCATGCTCAGGGAACAGCAGGGCAGATGGGGGCGGGGGCGGAGGAGGATCCAGCCCGGGTGGAGAACAACAGGCTTGTTATCTTCTCCCTCATTGTCTTCTGGAAGAAATGACCGCAGCTGCGCAGTCGGTGCGGCAAGGACTCCAGAAATGATTCATGTGTTGCTATGTTAATTAGGAGCGATCATTTTTCCGCAGAGCAACCCAACAAATATGATGACCAAATAAATCTGTGTGCTTCAATGCCAACAGCAGCATTTAATCTGGAGAGGCACAGCTCCGTGCAGGAACCACCCGGGGAGAAGGCAGGTTCTGATTTCAAGGGAAACAGCACACCCCTGCCTGCCTCCTGAGCCGGGGAGGGGAGGCCCTGCCGGTGGAGTCTCTGAGTCTCCGCCTGGTTCTCCGGGTCGTGGCGCTGGAATCAACCGGGGGCAACAGCGACATGAATAACATGCATTCCTATGTGCCAGAAGCTCCGACTAAGAACGTTACAGGCATTATCTCATGAGACATTCTGATCATGTTTTAGACTCATCATTATTTTCCAGAGAGGTGCTGAGGCTCAGAGAGGTGAAGTGATTTACCCCAAGATCCTCAGTAAGTGGCAGGGCTAGAACTCAGATGAGCTCAGAACTGTCAGGCACCCCCTCTAAGCTGCTAGCGGCACTAAGAAGGAGCGGGGGTTCTAGGCTGCCGGAGACGGGTCTCCGCAGGTGCCTGGTAGACTTCCTCCACAGGATGTTTCCTCGTGCCGACCCTCAGCTCAGGAAGCGGCACCGTGGCGGTCCCTCTCCTTGCTGAGAACTTATGTCCTCTTTGCAAGGACTTCTCTACCCCATGTCCCAGACTAGGGTGAGCTGGGCTACAGCAGAGGGACGAGGTCTGGGGAATCCAAGCCTGTGGCTTTGAGAAGGAGCAGAAGGCCAGGGGTCAGAGAGGGGGGGGGGGCCAAGGCTGAGTCCAAAAAAGCAGACAGGTGATGGTCAGGGGCCCAGGGGCCCAGGGGCAAAGCCCTGCTGGAAGCAGAAACAAGGACAGGTGCCAGGAGCCGTCACACAGACACGGGGTATGCGGTGTGCCAGCGGATATGGATGGCATCCGGCAGCGGGGCTGAACCAAGGCCTCTTCTCCCTTTTAGAGGAGACAGAGCGTTGTCTCCAAGGACACCTGCTTCCTTCCGAGCCCAGAGGCCCCACAAGTGCAACCTTACGTACGCTAGTCTCGAGTGATACATCCTCCCCCACAAAGATTTTCTGTTAAAAACACTTGAGAAATGCTGCATATTCTACCCCCTTGAATAATCCAATTGCCATTGTTATGCTAACGGGTCTAGGCAGTCGTCCTGCACAAAAATTATTTAACTTCACATAATGCACAATTTACTCAATATACTTGGTCCTGATTTTTTTTTTTTTAAGAACCACGGACACCACCCTAGGGTTCCACACCGGGGAAGGCTTTGCTACCCTTGGGATCTTTGTGCGCCCCTGGGTCAGGGGCATGGAGATGTTCCAGTGGGGTGGCAGAGAACACTCCAGAGCCTGGCCCAAGGTTGGCTGGAAGTCAAAACTTACCCTGGCCTGTATTTCTCTGCTTTCGCTCCTGCAACTCGAGACCCCAGGAATCCCCTAATGTCCCACCTTCTTTTATATGGAAGCAAACAGCATTGCCTTCGGGCTTAGAGCAGATTTACTTTTGATATCTCCCTCTTTAATATGCAAATTGCCCATAAGGTGGAAACATTTCTTGTTTCTGATGCTGAACCCTGGGAAGATCGCGCGAGCCTCTGTGGTGACAAGGGTTTGAAAACTTTCCGCACCTCTGAGATTTGGGGAAGGTCATTTTCGGAACAGTTTCTGTGACATTTGAAATGGTGTCCATACTCCTGCAAGGGGCACAGTGGGTCTGATAAGCGGAGAACCCCAAGGATGGATAAATAAAAAGTAATAAAAGACTGCTGCCCATTGCGGGATGGTTGCCTCCCCCCACCGCCCCCCCCCCCCCTCCAGCCTTCCAAGTAGCACCTTCACGTATGAAAGCCTGGCTCTTGTGCAGTGGGCTCTGGGCTGGGTGTGGCTGTGCCCAGTGACACCTAGAGCAGAATCTGGGGAAGAAGCTGGGTTCTTCTGCATGGGAACACCGGTGCGCATTCCTGCAACTTGATTTCTCAGTTCCACCAAACACGGATGACAGACAGCACACTGTGTGCACAAAGGGCCTCAGGTGACTTTGTTCTGGGGGGGGGGGGGTGGGAAGTAGGGCTCCATGCAGGGTGGTGGACCAGCTCACTCCCCAAGGTACGGATGCCCCCATGCAGACCCGTGAGCGTGTCAGGCCACGGGGGTCTGGGAAGCATCTGAACCCCCAGGGGGCACAGGGCTTGAGTGACAGAGACATGTGTGTGGGGGTCAATCCCCAGGGGTGGGGGGTTGCCTGCTGGACTCGGCTTGGAGGGGACCTCCCTCTGCTGCCCCTTCCTGACACCCACTGTAGGAGAGGTGATGTTCCCTTCAGGAGATGGGAGGGCATTTGTGGAAATGCTGGAATGGATGGGCTTTAAAAGAAAACTTTCTCAAAGTATTCCGTTTCGAGCTGGGCTCAAAATGCGGCACTGCCCAGGTTGAGGTGGGGAAAAGTCTAGGAGAGTGGGAAGCCGGCAGGACACCAGGTTCTCCTACTGGCTCCACTGAAATGTAAGTCACTTCCGTGGTCATCATTTGGGGCCCCAGTCCCAGCCCACAAGGCCTTACTGTGTCCTTGACCTCGGCGATGCCAACACGGTACGCCAGTGTTTAAAACCACAACCAGCCCCGTCCAGACACCTCGCGATGGAAGCTCCAGGAACGTCACTGAACATGGAAAAGAGGCTAAATTTTAGGAAAATCCAGGATTGCAAATCCCACCGCTACCGGAACCAACAAAAGTGTACTTGGAGGCGGTCGGAACTTCAAAGGCAGCAAAGACCCTCCGCTCTTAAAGGCCCTGTTCTCAGCTACATCCCCTTGCGGGGAGCAGTAGCACGGAGACCCCAGAGTGAAGTTGCTTCGAGAATACTTAATATTTTGAATCCCTACTTTATTATACACAGAAACTGCACTATGTAGATAACTTCAGTCGGATCCAAATTCCAATTTGAAAACCTAGCGTAAAATGCACTCCCAAGAATACATAATTAGACAATGTTTATTGCAGCGGCCCCGGCGCTCAGAGTGTTGAATACGGGTTAATCTTGGATAGATTTAAAACACCACCTGTTCACTTCTGTTAAAAAATATATTATAATTGTAATTTCTGTTTCACTGAAGTACTTAATCCTCACGTATTCGGTTTCATCTTTTGAATATGTCGTCGGTTTCAGAATACCTCCCATCAGTCAGAGAGCCAGCGGGCGGCCCCTGCGTTGAAGATGCGGGTGTGTCTGTCTCTACGGGGTGGCGGCCAGACGGCCCCACCCTTCACAGGCCTCCCAGCCCAGAAAGCCACCGCTGGGTGGTCACCAAGTCCTCTTCAGGACGGGGGACAGTGGGAGTCCCTTAAGCCCTTCAAGGGACTGAGCGTTTGCGAATGGGGCTGACTACTTCTGCGTTCTATGGCCTGTCTCCATGAAAGGCACAGGTGAAGGACCCCTTAAACACGTGAACTGGCTTCTCCAGGACAGAGAAGTTCCATGAAAGCTTTGCCTTTGACTTTCTCGGGTCAGTGTTTCCCAGATGGAAATAATCAAAACAAAGCACAAAGGTGCTTATAGCTAATTTTGCATTTGCCCTGCCCTTTCTACAAGGTTCTATGCTTCCTGAATAAAGGCATATGGACTAGAAGGCACGAAGGGCTAGAAGGTGGCTTAAGGTACTTAGTTCAGCCCCTTGTCACTAAACCCAGAATCTTGGGATCATCTCAGGGTTCCATGGGACGTATTGCCAGCAAAAGCCCAGGCTTTGGGCACACGTTAGCCCGGTGATTCTCCAGTGCAGGCCACACTGCCTCCTGGAAGAAATGTGTCAGTGCCTGGAGATATTCTGGTGGTCGTAACTGGGGAGGTGTTGTTACTGGATCGTGAGGGCAGAGGTCACGGGTACTGCTAAACATCCAATTCACACGACGGCCCCACCACAGAGACTTCTCTGGCCCCAAATGGCGACACAGTGCCAGGACTAGAAAAGCCTATGTTAGGACAGGATATTGTGTCCCTCCCAAATCCACATGCTGAACCAAAAGCGTCATGGTATTTGGTGGTAGGGCTTTGGGGAGGAAATTAGGGTTAGATGAGGTCACAAGGGTGGGCCCCTATGAGGGGATCAGTGCCCTCGCAAGATCAGTACCCTGACCAGAGAGTTTGCACTCCATCTCTCCTCACAATGTGAGAACACACCAAGAGGCCGCCATCTATAAGCAAGAAAAGGGTCATGACCAGGAAACTAACTGACCATCACCGTATCTTGAACTTCCCAGCTTCTAGGACTGTGAGAAATTTCTGTGGTTTTTTCTTATGGAAGCCCAGAAGGATGGATACAGATTTTGGTAGCCAGCTGACCTAATGGACTTAGATATTTATTCGGGCCTCAGCTTCCTTGTATGTGAAAAGGAATGACAGTGATACCCCTCATTACCCAGGGGCTGGCAGGACTATCTGACATGACAAACGGGAAGGCTGGGATGTTTGATGACTCTCCTTCCTTTTTCCATTCCCCGTTCAAACAGCCACCCTCATAAATGGTGCTCAGATCACTAGTGGCTTAGACTGGACTGTAAGCCTCCATGATTAAGACCTTCTCAGGTCACACCTGGACCGGGGTGAGTGTCCAGAAAACAAGTCTCAGGGTCTTTCTTCGTTGTGTTCTACAGTATTCCCCAAGAGGGTCAAGTCAGCTCACAGCAGGCCCCTCCTCCCCTCGGGAACCGAGAGGAACCGTGGAGAAGCTGGAAACAACAGACAACAGCCATCTCTTCAGACTCTGGCTCTACAGCCAGCTGGGGGTGCTATTCAAACCACCATGCCAGGCTTTGCCCCCTTTACCCATCACAACGGTGCCCACCCCACAGGGTTGACTCACGAGGCCTCCGACACAGCCATCTCTGAAAAAGGGCATAGAGCTGTGCCTGGCACAGAATTAGCACCATTTGCTTTTTGGCAATAATGGCCACTGCCACTGATGTCTCGGGCGCAATAAGATAGGAAATGTGGCCAAAACCAAGCCAACAAGATCAGGAACCTCTCGGAAGCAACCATGAGGTAGTCAGAGCGAGCACACTGGGAGCCACCAGCCCCAATCCCGAGCGACCCCTGAGATGCCCCTGGAAAGAGGAGCTGGTGGGGAAGAACACAGTGGTCACCCCAGGGCTGCCTCAGCAGTTTTAAACCTGAACGACTTTGTTTTCCCCCCTAGAGACTACAAAATCCTGTGTTGCAGGAAAAGGAATCAGAATTGAAGAGAAATGGAAGAAGTGTAAGGTAGATTTAGGATATCATCTTTATAGGCTGGCCTTGTAGCCACAGGATTAGAGAAGGTTTTGGGGGAAAGCAAAAATCGTAATTTTAGGTTCCTCAAATAGACCAATTTATTTATAAATGGAAAAATCCCTCAAAATGGAATATTCTATAATGACATATTTAAAATATTTCTAAAGGTAGCCATTTTATACAGAGTTTATCTTGACTTTCTGTTAAGCATATATATCCCAAGGTTAGTTCATGCATTTTAAGAGGTTAGCCTATAGATCACAATGCGGAAGGAGGAAAGGAGCTGAGGGAAGTTTTCTCCTGGGACACACAAGGGGAGTGAGCCGGGAAAGGAAACACACACTTCCAGCACCACGAGAACAATCTGAAAATGATTACTTCTAGTCCCAGATCTGCCCACTATAACAAGGGGGAAGTATTCCCTTTTGTGAAAGGTCTGAGTGCAGTGCTGTAATCTGAAATATAAAATGGATTTGATTCGCGTCTAACATTTAAGCATAACTAAGTAGCTTTTAGTGCCGGGTAGGAATTTGTTTACGGAAAGGTTAGGAGCAGGATTTTCGAGATGGCTGTAACGCTCTCCGGGGAGTGGAGCATGCAGAAGTGTATTTCTCCTCGCCATACCCTAAGCTTTCAGATGTTTGTTCTCAATTCTGAAACGTTTGTAAGATATTCCAGGTGTCCAGAGAAAGAGACATCAATCAAGTTGGATATCCTAGCCAACTGTTCATGTGTGCAGATGAACTGAAGGATAAAGGCCACTCTGAGTTGCTGGCATTACCTGGGCGCCCAGAAGGAGAGGAGCACGGTCTTAGTGGGTGGTGTGTGATGGGGGCCAACCAATACCCACCTGGATCTTCCCTGCCTGGAGAAGACAGCCAATCAGTAATAACATGAGGAAAAGAAGCACATTGCACAGTAATACGTCAGGAAGTGATAAGGACCATTAAAATTATATAGAGCAGGGCAAGGAGGACCAGGTGGGCAGGGAACAGGTTAGGCGGAGGGTGCTACCATTTTAAATAACATGGTGTCCACAGAGCCCATGGAAAAGGTGGAGATCTGTCAAGCAGTTGGCAAAGATGAGGAAGTCCGTTATGTGGTTTGTGCCAGAAAAATGTCCCCAGCAGAGGGAACATCCGGTGTCCGCAGAAATGCAGGGAGAGAAAAAAAGAAAGGAAAAAAATCCTCTTCATGTTGAGTGGGGAGTTCTCAATAATTAATTTTTGCGGACAGTTGTAGAGCAACCCAGTTTCAGCCACTCTGAAGAGGGCGCCCGAGTTGCTAAATCTTCCCCGCAGATACAGATTTCTATGCAGAGCGTTGGTTCTAGAACGCTCAAACGTGAAGGACTATCAAAAAGAAAAACTAAACACCCAACGATTTGGGTGTTAATTGAGCTAATTGGTGGTTTAGATTTGGCGCTCTCAAGATGTGTAAAATATTTATAAGAGAGTGAAGAAATGCCACACACAGGCAGTGTTGAATAATAAATCTTTTAAATATGGAGATGGAAGTGTCATTTAGCATTTTCGTCATTTGCTTTCGTGTGAGCGTGTCAGATATGGTAGGCCGGCAAGATGGCGGACTGAATTCAGTGCGGCCGGAAGAGAGGGGAGCCGTTGTTAGCAGCAGCGAGGCGCACGGGAGGGTGCGCACACATAATTACGTGAGCTCCTTGGTTCGGTTCCACGTTTGGTTTCCAAATTTGTGTTAAGGTAGAACAGGCGTGTGAGTTACCTTTGATGTAAAGCCTTTGCTGTAAGGTTTAAATGCTTCTATCCCCCATTTGTCAGATTCCTAAAACACAGGTGATGAATCGCTGAGCGCCTAATACCTCGCAGTGGAAATTGTGATAAGCAGTCATCAGTCACCTGTGGAGGCCGCGGTATGACTCTGATATTTTTCACTAACACCCAATGATTCACACCTCTTTCACAGCACACAGAATATTTATATTCTAAAAGCAACCATAGATTTGAGATATTTGAACTAAGTTTTGTCTTTTGCTGAGGCAAATAAATTTATGGGAAATATAATTACGTACAACCTGGTTGCGTACCACAGTAAATATCGGTGCTGAAAAAGCTTGAGAGAGATCGCCAAAGATGTCCAAAGAATTGTCTGTGGTATATGTATTTTTAGAGGCAACCAAGTTCACTGTACTTATGAAACTGAACAATTTTAAAACCATTTATGGGCGATTATGAAACATTCTAAGAAGCCTCGCGGGTTTGTTTTCTAGTAGAAGATCCAGATGCCTCCAGCCAGCGATGAGCAAAGCTTAGCTACAACTCATATGCTGAATTGCCAATGAGTCACTGATGCCTACGTTCCCTTTTAATAATCCACCCCCAAGGACCCCATCGTGTCTTCTCCGAGGAATCATTTACCACAGTCGTTGCTCCGAGGAAAGGTTCAATGTATTGTCTAGAGTCCCTAAATCCTACGGATGGATTAATAGAAGCTCAGAAAGGCTGGTATTCTGTGTACATTCTGTGTACACGTTCACATGCCCATGCACGTACACTCCAGATACCCATGCGTTGGAGTAACTCGTGTTGCTTAGGCTGTGGATGGAATACCTGTGCCAACCACAGTGTATTTGAAGAGAGATGCCCGATGGCAGAGACCACAGTTCACCTGCGGAGCTGCCAGGACCACACACACCTGGTGTGAGGCAGGCTCACAGGCGTGCTTGTTGAAGCAGACAGACAACCCCAGCCTGCTAGTCAATTCTTCAACAAAACGCCAATTAGGCATAGCGCCAATACATGGACGCCTATTTTCACGACGGTAGGCTAAAATTCTCACTTTTCAGTGGCACATCTTGACTCCACACAGGGAATACTGGGTTAGAAAAATGATCTAAATGTCCACCTGCTCACAGACATGTGGCTCAGCCTGTGTATAAAACGTGCCATATGTCCACGGTCTTCTTCCCGTGACCATTTACTTTCCCGACTGGAGCACCCTGACCAGGTGCCAAGCCCTGGCAAGCAGCACATTCCTCTGCTGTTGCATCCTGGCTCTGCCCTTAGGACCATTACTAGCCTCACTCTTACACGTGGGCAGTGTCGTCGCATTGAAGGTCCTGTCTAGAAATCCGGCTACTTCACCCGCTCTGCAGGTAGTACAAAGACCACCCCGTGAAATCCAGGAGCACTCATCTCCTGGATGACTATTCTCAACTACAGGAATGAGGATTTTCCTACTGTTGCTGTTGCAAATTCAGATTTTCATCTAAACTGCTTGCTTGTGAATTAACATTTCTGAATACTAAAAGAGATGCCGAATTTTATTATCTTTGAGCTACAGGTGCTGGAAAATGTAATTGAAGTTGGCAAGTTCTGCACAGACTCCTCCCTACTCCCTATTTTCTTATCTATAATCTGTATAAACGCTCTAATACACACACACACACACACACACACACACACACACACACACACTGTTTTTAGGGATGTGTTTAGTTCCCACTGATGCTTACACTGTCCTTCAGATGCTCTGCCTTCTTCAAGACTGACATGCAGGGGGTGCCTGGGTGGCTCAGTCTGTTAAGTGTCTGACTTCAGCTCAGGTCATGATCTCAATGTCCATGGGTTCAAGCCCTGCTGTCCATGGGTTTGAGCCCTGCGTTGGGCTCTGTGCTGACAGCTCGGAGCCTGGAGCCTACTTCGGATTCTGTGTCTCCCTCTCTCTCTGCCCCTCCCCCACTCACAGTCTGTCTCTCCCCTCTCTGTCAAAAATAAATAAACCT
The DNA here is from genome assembly GCF_018350155.1 of Leopardus geoffroyi. Taxonomy (NCBI): domain Eukaryota; kingdom Metazoa; phylum Chordata; class Mammalia; order Carnivora; family Felidae; genus Leopardus; species Leopardus geoffroyi. The sequence continues at coordinate 2,943,078 of NC_059336.1, forward strand.
TAAAAAAAAGACTGACATGCAGTTTTTTGCACTTCAATAGACATTCATAGGCATGGTCATTGATTAATTCACTTATTCTTTCAGTAGACTATTATTGATTGAGCAATTACTAAGTGCTAAAAACTGTGTAGGGGCTAAATATACATCTGGAACAAAACCATTTTCATAGCACTTACAATCTACAGGTGATAGACAACACACAAATAAAGCTATAAATAATCATATCATTACAAAGTATTCTAAAGTCTATCAAGGAAAATGAAAACCAAGTGTAACCTGTAATGTTACGGATTATAGGTTCTTCTTGGACAGGTTGGTCTGGGAAGGGGATCTCTAAAGAGGCAGCATTTAAACCAAGATTAGGATGAGGGGTCAGCCCCATGGGGAGACAGGGCACTCTCCCAAATGGACGAATCCACAAGACGTTAGCCATGATGCTGGAAAGACTTGAATGCCTAAGAGGTGTTAGGTATTTAGAAAAACCCTTCAAGGAAGCATTCCGTAAGTATGAACTTAGTCTATTTGGATTTGCTGAGGGCCATAGAATTGTCTTTCCCAATTGCCTGGCCCCCTGTGATAAAATGTGTGCATTCATGTTTTCAGCCATGTTGAAATAAGAATGCTTTGGGTCACTGGAGAGAGGGAAGAAAACCAGGGGCCTGGATCGTATGCCCTTCCTGGGGCGGCTGTGGGCAGTCATGTGCATGTATGATGCACCCTGCCGAAGCCATAGCCAAAGCACCCAAACGAAGTCTGCAAGCCACAGTGCACTTTTGGAGCGCCATGGGATACCAGGGTTTAAAGAAGCGTGAGATGGATGCAGTGGTGGTTTGAAAACATCCATAAATTCTTTGATAATCATTCCTTGAAAGGTGGAGCCTGACTCTCCTCCCCTTGATAACAGCTGGCTTACTGACTCATTCTATAAGTACAATGAGGTAGACGTGACGGTGTTTGACTTTGGGGACCAGATGATAAGCTCTTGCCTCCCTGGTCTCTCTCAGATCACTCTCTAGGCGATGGCAGATGCCATCCCATGAGGCACTCAGGCAGCCCTTGGAAGAAGCCCATGCAGTGAGGAAGTGGGGCCTCCAGCGCACATCCATGTGTGGGCTCCATCTTGGAAGTGGCTTCTCCAGCCCCAGTCAAGCCTTCAGATGATGCAGCCCCCCTGACAGCTGGAGTGCAGCCTTTTGAGAGAACCCTCAGCCAGAATCCACTAGCTGAACTGCTTCTGGATTCCTGACCTCCAGAGAATGTCGGATGATAAATGCTTACTGTTTTAACCTTCTAGGTTTAGGGGTAACTTGTTTCACAGTGAGACAGAGCTAATACAGATGCCAACGTAATAGTCTCCTTTCTAAGATGGCAGTTCGAGCTTTATTATTTCTTGAAACTATGACCGTTTTTAAAAACTTGGTCTATATTTTGGGGCACCTGGTGGCTGACTTCAGCCAGGTAATGATGTATCTCACCATTCATGAGCTTGAGACTCACATCGGGCTCTCTGCTATCAGCACAGAACCTGCTTCAGATCCTCTGTCCCCCTGTCTTTGCTCCTCCCTGGCTCTCTCTCTCTCCCTCTCTTAAAAAATAAACATTTAAAAAATCCATCATATTTAATGCACCAGTATAATCAATATAGAAAGACAATCTGAATATCCGTCTTTACATGTATACATTCAATAAACACATACGTGCGCATTGAATTAGTTACAACTTAATTTGAAGATAATAGTCAAACTATACATTAAAATTAAGATAGACTTCTTTACATAGGGCAGGTGACATAATTTCTCTGACTTTCCCTGAGCCGTAAAATTGGGCTAAACTAGAGCCAACCTTGGGTCACCTGGATGGCTTGGTCAGTTAAGCATCCCACTTCGGCTCAGCTCATGATCTCACCATTTGTGGGTTCAGGCCCTGAGTTGGGATCTGTGCTGACAGCACGAAGCCTTCTTGGGATTCTCTCTCTCCCTCTCTCTCTGCCCCTCTCTTGCCTGCCTCTCTCAAAGTAAATAAATAAACTTAAAACAAAACTTTAGGGGCGCCTGTGTGGCTCAGTCGGTCAGGTATCTGACTTCCACTCAGGTCATGATCTCAAGGCTCGTGAGTTCGAGCCCCGCGTCGTGCTCTGTGTTAACAGTTGGGAGCCTGGAGCCTGTTTTGGATTCTGTGTCTCCCTCTCTTTCTGCTCACCCCCCCAACTCCTGCTCTGTCTCTCTCTCAAAAATAAATAAACATTAAACTACAGCCAGTCTCAAGGCATTATAATCTGCTAATCACCATGCCTGACACATAAATAGTCATGTGTCGCCTGTTAGTGGTGCATTTTGAAGTATCTGGAGCAGCATTTTGGCTCAGCAGTCAGGCACCTACTTCCTCCATCTCATCGACTACCACAGGCTCAGGGTTATAGGAACAATAATGGTCAGTAATGTTTGAGGCTTAACTACATAGTGTTTACTGTTCAGATGGTACAAGAGTATTAGCACAAGAGGTAGAAGCTACTATTTTCATTACCTGCAATTTGCAGGTGAGGAAACTGAAGCCTTACTAACGTAAGTCATTGGGCCAAGTTCTCATAGGTCATATGTGGCCCAGATTCCAATAGAGGCAATTAGGAATCTGATTCCAAGATCTTTTCTACTAAACCAGGTTGCCTCAGTGTAGGGAATATGATTCCCCCTCGGCGTCCTAGGAGAAAATCTTTACAGATGTCCCTTGCCCCAATGGAGGTGACCACATCCAATGTAAGTCATCGGAGAGGCAGAGAGAGGACTAAGTTTCCCCCTGGGGTCTTAGTCCCAGGGGACATTCAAAAGTGACTTTGCATCACTTGAGAGATGCCAAGTGACTCTCTAAGTCAAGGATTGGACATGAGCAACATCCAGACCCAAAGGAGCCAGTGAGGGAACCAAGAAGGACAGAGGGAAGGATTTCTAGGCTCGGGGGAGCTAAGAGAAGACAGACTATGAGTGACTTAGCTGTGTCTTCAGCAGCCACAGAAGCCAGTGGCGACTGGACAGTGGCCTGGCCAGAACAGGAAACAGCACCTCCACGAAGGCCAGCCAAGACCCAGGGTCCACGAGCCACGCAGAAGTTCCCCATCCACCCTGATGCCATCTTGGAGAGGGGAAGAGGAAGGAAGCCAAACTCTCAAAACCTGAGCATCTGCATGGAAGGGAACGATTTAAGAGGAAGGGCAGCTGGCGCAATTGGAGAGAGCAGAGAATGGTAAGTGCAAAGCCCGTTTCCTGCTGGGCTGAGCCTGGGGTAGGATACTCGTGAGCAAGGTGAAATAACGTGTGCACCAGTTTAAAAGGCCACCTGTTCTTCACACTTCTTGGAGTGGTGTGAGCACATGGCTGACCCCGCCACTCAGAAGGTCCCGCCTCGGTGTCCACGGCAGATGTTACAAAAGTGACGAGGCGTGAGGAGCTAAATGGGCAGAAAGCAACGAGGCTGGTGCTGCCCAATCCACACGTCCTTGCTCAGTGGGTTCGGGGACGAGGGATGATGTTATGGAGGTTTTCTCCAGGACAGTGAAATGAGAATCCTTCTGATGCCTGTTTCAGCCCCGACACACCCGCCATCCGGGCGCCCTCCCCCCTTCGCACTCCAGCACCCCTTTTGCTCCGTCTCTGGGTTAAAACACTCCTTTCGATGCCGGGCACGGAGACACCTTGATGAGAGTTTTCTCGTGTGCCCGCAATCGGCGATGCCATGGAAAGTCACTGTGGTAATGGTTAGGCTTCTATCTACCATGCAACTTTTGATGCCCGGAATTGTTCCTCCTAAAGAAAAAGTTCTTAGGAAAAAAGCAAGTTTTGCTGTCTTATCTGAAAATTGTGTGATCTCAACACGATTCAGGAAATCGGGAAAACTTCGGGGAATGTGGCTTTTTTGAGAGAGCAGCTGCAAATGCTTTTCGTGCAGCCGAAACCCCCTTTATCTATTCAGATATAATTTGAAGCATATTACGCCGATTTTAAAGAAGAGGTTCCCCGAATTATAAGCACATCATATAATGAATGCACTGTTTACTGTAGACAGTGGGCTTTAAGGTAAATTTGCTAAATATGGACTACGGGAAATGGCACATTTGTTTATTCACAATTGAGTTAGACAGTAAGAACTGATGAGTGTTAGGAAGCGTTAACGCAAGACATTTCCAGGTCTGGACTATCTTAGAGCAGCCCTCACTGATAAGCAGCGTGTTCTTTCTCCCACATGGCCAGCTTTTGAGACATAATGGAAAAGAACCGTAAGGTACGAGTCTAAGGGAATGTTCTCTTACCGTGTGGAAATAAAATGAGGCTGTCCAGGTATGGCTTCATACCGCTTTCTTTGAATTTGGAAATTCATCTGTGTCTGACTTTACCTTTTTTCTCCAGTTAATCACTAGAAAAAAAAATGCATTTGGCAAAGTGAACTATACACTCTCAGTGTAGAGTTGGTAGCCAAGTCTCCCGCGACGAGTCTATAGAGTCTGTAGGATTCTCTATCGGAAGGTAGCACTGTTTGTGTGAAACTAACACCGCTGATATTAAGCTCCGCCTTCATTCAGGAGGGTGGCTTCTTCCTGGAAAAAGGCGCGGAGCCCCCTTGCGAATAAATCTCTTTTCTTACACCAACCTGCCTTCACTACCCAAAGGATAACAAGCAGGCCCATCTTTTTCTTTGTTGCTGAATTTGGTATTTCTGTTGAGGGCTAAGTGAACATTCTAGTAGAAATTATACTGATATTATTCTTTGTGATTTTGAACTGAAAAGCAATACGCGTCTTTGGTTTTACGTGGTGTATTTCCATATATTCTATGTGCATATAAACACCTATATCTTCTACATGACTTCTGGTATCACTGGAAGGATTTCAGTGAATTTTTATTGTTTAAGTGGAGAGCTGTTTGCGAGCCTGGCTTTCAAGTCAATGTTTTCATGTGGGAACAGAAGGTGTAAAAGTGAAAATATGTCTCACTCTTTCCTTAAAATGGGACCTAAAAACGTTTTCTAAGAATGCATCATGTAGATTTGCATGTGATTTCTTTGGATTATCTCAGGAGGCATAGAGCAGAAAGCAAAATAGTATCTGAAAAAACACCAGAGGGTATGGTCATGGTGGGTGTATATTGATCAAGTCTTAGTGGCCATAGGGAAAAACAGGTCATGTTTTCAGAGCTTCTTTATTCGCGTTCTTCGCCCCAAGAAAAATAAATATGAATCTCTATTGCCGAATCAGAGGCAAAAAAAAAAAGCAATCAATTTAAGAAGTGTGGGGTCAGTAAAAGTGGAGATGGCCCAGCACTGCCTGGAGAATTCCAAACACGGTTTGTTTGCTTTTATCCATTCGAGCGATATGCATCCTAGTTTAGCATGTAAGGATTCAACGAAACCTAGTTCTCTGCAAAGAACAACATGGTCAGCATCAGACCTTCATTGGATACGGAGCGCTCGTGAGGATTAGCTGGAGTGCGATCCACTCTCACATTTCCACAAGAAGGGAGTCATTAGCCCAGCCATCTGGGGCATGATACTTCACACGAAGATACCAGCTGCCCCTCACGTCTTGGGAGGCCAGTGTCTGTGTGTGTGGTTGTGCATTTTTAGAATTCCCCCTTGCATGGTCATTATGAACTTCCAGCAATTGCCAGTGGATCTTGCACATGACATTTGGGGAGGTTCGTAGGAGGGAGATGGGTCCAAGTAGGACAGCAGAGCTGTCTACTACTATCCGGGCGAATGCTGGCACATTCTCTCACAATGGAAGCTGGTAACATGTGGATATGTCACCTCTGTCTTTTCCAGCCTCCTTGGACCAGGTCACCTAAGAAACCCTGGACTCCTGAGTCTCTGGGTGGCACTTCTCTATGGCCAGATCCCACCATGCTGCCACAGTTGAATTTCTCTTCTGTCTTGGAATTCAAAATGAAGTTTCAATGCAGGTAGCTGGAATTATTCCATAGCTACACATAAAGAGTTCTCTCCTAAGCACAGCGAAGCATTACTCTGCTAGGGCCACCATAACAAAGGACCACAGGTTGAGTGGCTTTGGCCACAGAAATTTATTTTCTCCCGGTACTATAGGCTGGAAGTCCAAGGTCCAGAGGTCAGTAGGCTTGGTTCCTTGTGAGGCCTCTCTCTGGGGCTTGCAGGTGGCTGCCTTCTCCTCATGTCATCCCTCTGTGTGGGTCCGTGTCCTAATCTCCTCTCCATATAAGGACACCGTTCACACTGGATTAAGACCCACCCTCAACGGTCTCTTTAAAGCCCCATGTCCAAATACAGTGACGTTCTGACATCCTGGAGGTGGGGGCTTTAAGGTTTGAATTTTGGGGAGAACACAATTCAGCCCATGACGGTTTCTGTGTTCTGGCTCGCTGATGAATGGAAGCGAAAGTTGAACCTGGACATTCAGTCGATTAACAAATAATCACTGAGCACCAGGGAAGAAGTGAGCTGGAGAAGGTGTTAGGGTGTGGAGTGTATGGGTCCAGCCCTCAGAGAGGTTGGCAGACGGCAGGCATCTCAAAGAGGTCACTGGTTGGCAGACGGCAGGCATCTCAAAGAAAGGAAATTGAGAGATGAAGTCTGGATGAAGATCACCCTGAAATAAAGGTTCTAATATTCATGGAAGTTTTCTCCTGGCACATCTTCCCTTCTGTCCATTAGAAAAAGGCATTATTTTCTTCCCTTTTAGAGGCAACACGCAGGAGAAAGCAAGAACAAAATCTAACCCTGACACCAGCCACCTTGCCTTTGTGTGTTTGAGTTTGAAGTGCTGTTGTTTCTGGCTGAAATATTCAAAATGGATGAAAATGTGTAACAAAGACCGTGAATAACACTATCAAGATGGACCAGGATCCCGGCAGTCCCCTTCTGCGCAAATGTGATGAGGGTCTCCGATGTTATGAGAAATGAGTTTCTATTAAAGCCCAGTTTTTGTTACTTTCTCTTTCCTGGTGTTTGGCTTTCTACCATATAATGGGAAATTAGTAGAAACACATTGAAAACATCATTGTGAACAGGTGCGTGATTCAAGCAGCCGATGTTTAAGTGGCAGCTGAAGCATGAAAGCGACTACTAGCAGATAAATGTGTGTGTAATTTTAGAGTTAATAATTATGTTGCATAATTTTCTTTGGAAGAAGAGTTTATAATAACATTTTCTAAAAGTGCCAAGCAAAGTAATTACACACTTGGCAAGCCATAAAAACTCAACAATTTGGCAAATGCCTCATTAACCAAGTTCTCGGGTCAATACGAGGTTTTATTTTGTTTAAAGCAGGAGATTAATTTTTTAAAAAACAGGGCTTACTTATTTTATGGTTTCGTCATTTTTCTTGTAATTATGATTTTACTTGCTAATATAATGTTTTAAAATGTGATTCTTTCTCGAAAGTCAATATGGTAAAAATAAAGACGGACATTTCATTCACGGACCTCAAATGGAGTTGATTCTAACAAGTGCAAGAAACTTCCACTTCAGTTCCCGTCCCCAAAGAGCCACAGTCATCAGCCCCACGTTCCCACCCTATCATTGAGGCAGGACTTCAACATTTTAGTAGAACAGCGTTTTGGCGGGCATTTAGCTACCATCTCCAGAAATCATTCTGAGGCCAAGGACATAATTTTGTGAGTTCGTCCATATTTTTGGAAAGTACTTCGAGTAGTCTTGCTTTCTGAGTTGTGTTGCTGGAAGGTCCTGAGAATGCGGAAGTTTAACAATTCTTCCTACCAATTCTATGGATTCAACCAGTCCTCTTTCAGGAAGCTTCCATTTATACTGGTACACTTGCTAATCAGCGCCAGCTGGTAGCCAATTAAGTTGCAAGCCTGGGAGCACATCCCCGGAAGGACGAGGGTGTGAGTCAGATGGGCCTGACTGCCCTTCATGCATTGGTTTGGTTGGTTACTTACCAGGAGGGCTCACACACATTTAAAACTATTGTTAAATAAATTCTACACATTTGTTTTAATTTTCTTACAAATGCAAAAGAAAGTAAAACCATAGGTAATGCTATCAGTTAGAGGATGTGAAACAATGAATCAGCCACAACCACACCTAGTAAATCCCCTTCTGCAGGTGGTAACTCTTAAGTTTGACCCACAACTTATTTTCCACAATCCTTAGGCTTTATGTGCTCTAGTCTATTCTTTCAAAAAATGTAAGTATACTGTGCATGCTGGATCATAACTTGTTTATATCACTTAACGCTGTAACTTAGCAAATTGACACATCAACCCATAATGATTCGTCTTAACAGATCCCAGGATTTTGTTCTATGCACACACCATAACTTATTTACATATACCCTATTGATGCACATCTATGATCCATTTGGTTTAGCCACCTAATACTGCAAAAAATCCCCTGGGTATAAACCTTTCTCTGCTAAATTTTTATTCCTGCAACTTAGACATCAAAAGTAGGATTCCTCAATGCTCATCAGGAGAGTATCTGTTGGGATGAGCATCGGATGTTGTATGGAAGCCAAGGTGACAATAAAGTATATTAAAAAAATAAAAAATATATATAAATAAACGAAAGAAAGAGAAAGAAAGAACGAAAGAGTAAGAAAGGATTCCTTAGTCAAAGGGTTGCATGCATTTTAAATTTTGATATATTTATCCAGATCACTCTTCAGAAAGATTGAGCCAATTTACGTTCCTGCCAACAGTGTATGCGAGCACCTAAGTCTCCACCGCCCCTGTGTCTCTACACGTTATCAATCTTCTGGTTTGCTCTTCTATAAGCAACAAAGGTGTTCCACTGACGTTGTGTTTTGCATTTAATTACTGGTGATGTGTTGGATCTTTCCATGGTTTTATTGAGTTTGGCTCTGTTTCCTGGCCCAAATAAATGGATCAACAGATTTTCCTAAGATTCAAATGATCATTATTAATACTATATTGATTAGGATCATTATCGACACAATAACTCGCTAACAGTTGATGAGTGCGTGTACTTGTTATCCCTGAATTTTCATGACTATATTTCTTCATTTGTGCATCCAATGAGCATTTGTTAAGCACCTACTCTGCGCCATGCTGTGCTATGAACATGAAATGGTCAGCGATTAAACAGGCCCACGGGCCTCATGGGAGCAGGCGCCTACCACCTTCCCGACAGAGGAGAATAAACTGTAGCCTTCAGGTTCAATGGCACACACCTAGCAAGTCGGAAAGTCAGATATTAGAACCCAAGGTTTTAACATCCACGCTCTAGAACAGATATGAAGAAGAACCTCTTTTACTTTTCCACGGCGAAGACTATTTTTATTCACTATGGAGCACCCCAGTCAGAATTAAATTAAAACTAATTCAGCCTCAAATCCATATGTGGGAAGGGGTGATCTCTTGCTAAAGTAACTTTTGCGTTTATGGTACAATTTATCTCACCGCTACCTTATCTGTGCCTTGGTTCCTGAATGTCCAATATGAATTATGGCATCTTCCTATTATGAGAGCAAAAAAACGCCAACAGGTGACCTCTGAAAATCATGTTTGGAAACAGATAAGTGCATTTAAGTATAATTGATTGCACAAGTAATAACGCCCAAAGTGATTACACAGTCTAGTACTTACAAAAGTAATTACACTTCAGAAAATCAAAATTAATTTGTACACTTCTGATGCACTTTTAAGGCTGTTGACATTTTATTGTAGTGCTTCTAATGAAATGAAAATTATTAATAATTGTTCCTGCTTGAGTGTGACAAATGTCATTTGGCTGGAAAGGCAGAAGCACCACTGAGCACTGCCAAATTATAATGTTGTTCAAAGTTGGGGGTGGATATTAATATTCAAAATGGTATCAGGCATCTGCATAGGCGGCAGCAGCTGATACACCATATATCCTGAAATGGACGGGGATGGATGTCTACATAATTTTCTCCTCCTCTTTAATGGCCTGGCGATTAGATTGGCAGAGGACCACACGAAGCGTGAGCATGAATCACGCTGACACACACCTGTGGAACGAGGGAGGTCACTAAGCAGATGGACACAACAAAAGACAACCTTTTTTATCTGCAACCATCACCAGGGATCCCACTGGCTCTTCCGCAAGATATATTCAGGGAACGATTGTTACGCTCGCAGGCACCCAGCGACAAATGGAGGCTCATCAGCATTCATTGTGCACTTACAAAATCTGAAATTAGTCATTTCCAAAGAAAAAGAAGCCAGAGGTTCACAGATGGGTTTTAATGTAAACCAATAAAATAAAAATTAAACTGAGTAAGCCACTCAGTTTGGAGGGACCTATGAAATAGCCTTGTATGTGTATACTCAGGTTGCCCTGGACCTTAAGCCAATACTCTTCTTCTTTCCACTGTGGCAAAATACACAGAACATAAAACTTACATGGGTGACACTTAGTACTTTCCCTTTGTTGTACAACCCTCCCTCTATCCAGTTCCAGAACATTTTCATCACCCTAAAAAGGAACCCTGCTTCCGTTAAGCAGTCAGCCCTTAAACCCCCTCCACATCAGCTCCAGGCAACTACTCGTCTACTTTCTGCCTTTAAGCATTTGGCTTCTCTGGACGTTTCCTATAAAAGGAATCATACAACAGGTGGGCTTTTGCCCCTGGCTTATTTCACTCAGCACGCTGTCTCTGAGGTTTGTCCTCCCTGTTGCAGGAAGCAGCGTGTCGTCCCTTTTTATGGCTGAATAGTATTCCATTGTGTGCATATACCAGTGTGTTAACTTTTCCATCAGTTGATGGACATTTGGGTTGTTTCCACCTTTCGGCTGCTGTGAACCTGTATGCACAAGGTTTTGTCTGAACACCACGGTCAATCCTGACACTCTTCAGGAAAAGTCCTCACGGAGACCAGGGAGTGCAGAACGTTCCAGCCTCCCCAACCTTTGCCTGTGATGTGGAAGAAAAGTGGCCTTTGGAGGGAAGCTCCATGTCACCTGCCCCAAATCTCCCCAGAGACTTTTCCAGCCTCAGCAGAGCACAGATGGTTTGTTCTCCTTATCTTCCCAGCTTCCCAAACAGACACGGAAAAGCCTAATGTGGCAAGTATGTGAGACTTGTTTTCTGTCTTGGTTATTTCCTGATTCGGTCATGAGAAAGGGTTAGTCTGCGTAAAGGGGCTTGGACTTCGGATTAGGGGAAGGGGGCTTCACGCCTTGCTGCTTCTGAGGCCTGGCAGGCTGCCCGCCCACCAAGGACTTCAGTTTCACCCCAGCGACGTGAGCAAAGGCATCGAGATGAAGACCCAGAAAGGTGTCAGGACCCTGTGTCAGACAAGGACACGGAACCACACACATCACGTCCGGCTGGGTTACACAGCTGTGATGGAAGCCGGCTTGCCTAGTAAAGAGCCGCTGCGCCCAGTGCTTCCCAAATGTCCGAGTCCGGGCTTCCCAGTGGTGCGGGAGCTTCTGTCCCCTTGCAGAGGAATGGACTGCGTGTCAGGAACGCAAAGCTGGAACGGCCCAGGGTGGCCGCGCTGGGATCCAAACCCAGGCTCCGAACCTGCATTACCTTCGTGTTGCATGACCCTCAACCCCACGGGGTTCCCTGCTCGGCTGGCTCAGGAGGACAGCCCTGTTCCAGTGAGTCCTCGGCTATCGGCTTCCTCACCCCACGGGCTCATTCCTGCCACGCGGCACTGCTGTATCTACCCCCGCCACCCCAGCCCGCCACACGCTGGGGAAGCGAGGGTGGCCCACCCCTCTTTGGACAGACCCTTTCAACTAACGATGACTGAGGGGCAAGGGGCAGCTGGCAGCTCACGAAGGACCTGCTCAAGGCTCTACTAAATCCCCCCGCGTCCCCACCTCCTTGAGGATAAAAGCTCAAACCCTTACCTGTCCCTACAACATCTACCCCCTCGCTGGATTTCTTTCAGTTTCTCATGCACACATCGCCTTTGTGAACAAATTCCTTTGTAAGTCTGTAGGCCCCTATTCACCGCTGAGAGGCCAGCTACAGAAGAATAGGAATATGCCTGTATGTACAGTTTCTAGTACACAGCAGGTGCTTAATTGCTGTTGACTGAATACACATGACGGATAAGTGGGATGCTCCAGGGTTTGGAGGGAAGGGGTTCCCAGGACATGATATTCTCAGTCTCAAAGCCAGGACACTTCCAGGAAAACCAAAGCACATTTCCTGAGCACAGAACTTGCAGTGTTGAAAGCAGGAGAGCGCTGGGCTTTGACCCGCCCACATACAAGGATCTCCAAGATCTCGTTTCTGCTAATTTTCTCTCCTGATCTTGCACCGTTTCTTCCCTTCCCCTGTTGTATCAGCCACCAGACCTCCAATAGCTCCCGGCCTTGCCTCTGTGTCCCAGCTGCGAATGCCTTCCCCTCCAACAGAAAAACTGCTACCTGTCCTTCAACGCTCAGGCCGGGGTCACCTCTTCAGTGGCAGTGCTCACTTCCCACATAACGTGGACGACCGTAATGTGCCTCACTCTTCCCTTTGGGCTTTACTCCTCCTTTGGCCCCAGCGTCTGTGCGGCACGGCCCCAGGCACAGAATGTGCACCTGTAACCTGGTGTCCCCTTTATACCGTGTGCTCCAGGAGAGCGCGGGCCGTGTCCTGCCCGTCCACTGCCATCTCCGCCATGCCTACTGCAGGCCTGGGGGGCCCAGCTGGGCTCGGGAAGTGGATGGTGTCCCGGATGGCAGCCGTGGGGCTGTGTGGCGAATTCTGACTCCGCACTGCACTCATACACAATCACCTGCAGCCTTAGTCACGGGCCTGTGAGGTCAGGATCCCCGTCTGTGTTAGGATTCTCCAGGGAAACAGAACCAATAGGGTGTGTGCGTAGAGAGGGGGCAGGGGAGAGGGAGAGAAACAGAGGCACATTTTAAGGAACCGACCCGTGATTATGGAGCCTCGGTGAGTCCAAAATCTGCAGTGCAAACCAGCAGGCTGGGGAGCGGGGAAGAGGCCATTCAGGCCCAGAGGCGGTCAGCTGGCAGGATTCCTTCGTGCTCAGGAGAGCTCACACCTGCTCTGTCAAGGCCCTCTACTGATTGGATGAGGCCCACCCACATTATGGACTGTAATCTGCTTTACTCAAAATCCACCAATTTACATGTCAATCTCATTCAAAAACACCCTTATAGAAATACCCAGAATGACGTTTAAGCAAATATCAGGGCGCTGATCCAAGTTGACACATAAAAACAGACCATCACACATTCTGTTTCCAAATTAATACGTCCTTACACTTCAGGATCAGGAACTCAACTCAGAAAGGCAAGCAACTTTGCACCTTTTATCTGGAACCTATCAACAGAAGTGGCCACATCAGTGATGCTCTGTGGAATCACTCACATGTGGGCTAGCCCACAATAGCGGACATTCTAGAGCCATGTATGACCTTCTGCAGACTTGCCCAAACAAACTCTTCCCAGGAACGCTTGGAATTTCCTGAAAGTTTCTCAGGGATGTGTAAGGATTATTCCCAGTTACTCAAGGAATTCATCAAGAGTTCTGGCTTGCTATGATTCTCTTGGGAAGAAGCGAGAAGAAGCATGTTCATCAGCTGTTTTCCTATTGTTTATTTTGTCCTGAGCAACAGTCATGGCAATAAACTAATTATCTACAGAAAATCAATGCAGATCTGTGTTGACATGAGCAGATAAGAACACCTTTAAAAGTCTGGAACATCTTTCCAAGTAGGTGTTCTCAGGCCGGCTATTGAAGGGTTGTCTTTATCGGCATTTGAATTAAGCACTGTTAAAATAATGCAGTGTTAAAGAATTAGTAAGGTCTCGACTTAGGCACAGACTTTTAAAAGTTGGCAGTTGCTTCTAATGAAAAATTAATCAAGAGTCACATAATTTTGAAGCCACAGAACCTGGTAAGCAGCCCCTGTGTTTGCATGGTCACTGTGGGGAGCTCCGCTCTAGCTGGGAACCAGGAGGCCCTGACAGCTCTCGGCAGGATGCATCTTGAACTAGGTAATTCAGGTGAAAAGCAGGACACCCTGTGTTATTAAGAGACCAGTTATGAACTCAAACGTATGGACTCAGAGGACCAGGGAGCCCCAAAATCTCCCCATCATCTCCTAAGAAAGACCTTAGGGTCTTTCTCACCGGTGCGCCCAGCCCAAGAGAGAGAGCTTCCAGAACACTGCTGGATCTACTAAGCGTCCTGCTGATCAAGGTCATTAGGTAAACCAACCTCCTGCTGAGACACACCTGTGCACACACTCACACTCATTTGCTGGCTATTGACGGATGAAGGGCCTCTGCCAGTCGACTTCACCTAGACATGCAGGCACACCTTTCAGATTCCACTGCATGGGGCTTTCTGTCTTCACGGAGACAGAGGTCCCTATCCTTGGTGGCCTCGCCATTGTGGGGGGCGGGGGGCACATAGCAAGCAGAGTGTCTCCCTGGGCTGGGTTCTGACCAAAATCAGGCCTGGAACCTTCTGTGCTGGGGGAGTACACGGAAGGCAAGTGCCAATCACACTTTCTCCCTTCTTCTCAGTTCGTCAACCAACCCCCACCCCCGGGAGCAACCAGGGCGTACCGCAACCCTGTAGGCCCCCATGCCACCTCAGCTGGGACACTGAATTTTCATAAAAAGACAAATTCTGCATGTTTGCCTGACACTAAACTTTGAGGTTTCTTTCAGGAACTTGTTCTTCAATGAGTTTGTTTGCAAATAAACCTGTTCCTGCGGCTGTTGCTTTATTCTGTGCAAAATCTATAACTGCACAAAAGCACGGACATCGTTATGGCTAGGCACGTGACTTTGTGCCCACGAGGACACAGACCTCATCCCACCGGTGTTCTGTGATCGGGAGGCTGACGGCTGTCCTAAATGGCTTCAGTCCAGGCCTTGGACGAAGGACACCTCCCCAGGTTACAGGCCAAGCACTCATGGCTGCCGACTCCCTACGGCACCTCCTCGCCGTCCTGCTCCCTGAGAAACTCCCATACGGTCGGGGACAGAATTGTATCAAGCCCCCACGACCAGGAAGAAAAAGAAAGTCACAGATGTGCTGCCCTGATGGGGCTGAACTGCGGACACAGTAAAAGCAATTGACTGGAAAGCAAACAAGCAGACAGATGCCATTTGTTTAAACCATTACGATCGGTCTCTGTTACTTGCATTTGGGTCCAGAGAGCCTTTGGCCAAAACCAAAAGAGATTAGAACACATCCGGCAACTATGGACCCAGAAAAGCTAGATTTTCCAAGGATTTCCTTTACGACCCAGGAGAACTCCCCAACACTCTAAGCTTCCCTTTCTTTTTCTGCAACACGGGTGTTTTAGTACCTGCTTGACGAAGGGTTTGGGGTTGAGGGGTGGGAGTGACCCACACGAGAGCATCCGTGACTGCCCAGCATTTGCCGTCACCGCGTGGCTCCCTGCACAGACTCAAATGTGGTTTTTCCAACTAGGAAGGGAAGGGGCCACCTGAACCCTCTCCCCCTTCCTGTGTCTCCTCCTCCTATCCTCCCTCCCTCTGAAAACAAACACCAGGCAGTGAACATCCTCGCTTCCCTGGGAGGAACCCGGGGACTGGCGCCCCTGTCCTTCATCTACCGCATCCCACGCCTGGTGATTCCTGGTCCTGGGAGCCAGCGAACCAATGAGGAGGGGGACAGGTTACCATGAGGCAGCCGCAGATACTGTCACCCTTTCTACTTTTGCTCCTGGTTTGAGACAGAGTTGTTCCTTTTTGTGCAGATAATTTAAGAGGTTAATAACGGTGGCTTTCGGGCATGAAGAATAATCCATTACCAGCACAACAATACTACAGTAATGTCCTACAGTGATCTTCTGTAGTAATACAGAATATTTCTATGGCAATAGATATCCTATAGACTGTTTTCTGCAGTAACATTTTGAGTTTCTTTTCGCCCAAGTTAGGAACAAAGTGGCATGTTCTTCAGAAATTCAAAAGCACCAGTCGGCCAGTGTGGGCATCAGGTCCCATTCTGGTTCCGGGATGGACACAGCCGACATCTGTGTCCTTGTTATCCAACTAACAATGAAATACCTCTCACTGGTTATTATTAAGCCATCGTGTTAATTTCCATTTAGACCCAAATAAATCTGACTCAAATTGTTTAAAAATTTTTAAGTGAAAAAAAAAAAAAAAAAAACACTGTCAAGGACTGAATTGACTCTAACACACATGACTGTTCCTAGATGTGAAGGTTTGGTGGTAAAATACCATCTACATTATTTCCCTGCTAACCTGTCATCCCAAAAGAAGAGCTCATTTAAATAAGAATGCAGCCTCTGCAGAGAAGAGTTGTCTTGCTACAACAGCTGCCTCCTGGGTCCTGGGGCCAGACCAACGCACATGTGCAAGGTCGGGAGGCACCTCCAAGGTAGAAACAACCCTCTGGGGGACGGCCTCTTTGGGGACAGGCGGATGTGGGGCTTTCCCGGGGCCAGCGCGCAGCCTCCTGCTATTTTAAATAAAGTGTTGCTGGAATGTAGCCACACCACGTGTTTACGTGTTGCCTGTGTTCACTTTGGCACAATAACCACGACGGATGAGCGGTTTCAACAGAGACCACATAGCCCACAAAATCATGGCAGAGCAAAATAGACACTCATGACATCATTACATTCTAAAGCTTCCAAAGCTTCCATTCAAACTCATTTGTTAGTCTCTGTCTTAAGAATAAACAGATCTGGGGCGCCTGGGTGGCGCAGTCGGTTAAGCGTCCTACTTCAGCCAGGTCACGATCTCGCGGTCCGTGAGTTCGAGCCCCGCGTCAGGCTCTGGGCTGATGGCTCAGAGCCTGGAGCCTGTTTCCGATTCTGTGTCTCCCTCTCTCTCTGCCCCTCCCCCGTTCATGCTCTGTCTCTCTCTGTCCCAAAAATAAATAAACGTTGGAAAAAAAAAAAAAAAGAATAAACAGATCTGGCCCATCACAGACACACACACACACACACACACACACACACACACACACGCACCAGACTTACAGTGTCCATTTAATAACAGAAATACAATACTGCAGATTATTTCTCCTCAGTTTAATCTTTTTCTGTGACAGCAGCAATGTGTGGGCTGCACCACCTGTGGCTGAGGATTTCTCACGTCAGCGTGCTTTTCTGTTTATTGGCTCATTTTATCATACAAAACTGACACAGGCTTCTTATTAATCTGTCTCCAAAGGATCAAAACGCTTTAATAAATATGTTAGTTCCTTTAGGTCTGGGAAGAAACGAAACGCTTAGTTAAATGTACTGTGACGTTGAATGAAGGAAGCCTCAGGTTCCATTTAACTCTAGCACCGGCTAGATCAATCCAGGGGACCGATAAAGTAGGCAACAGCACACTTTCTTAATGGCCAATTAGGGCCCACTTCCCTAAAGCAAATACAGACGAAAGATCTGGAGTGGAATACGGGGGTTTCGTTAGATGGCTGAATTCTCAACGGGCGTGTGTACCCTGTGTGTGGTTATGGCAGAAACCCATCGCGGGAGGAAAATGTAATGGGAGGAGCAGAGAGAGGGGGACAGAATCAGCTCCGTTTTCCTGGGAAAGGGCCTTTCATCTGGAACCAGAATCATCCGGGGAGCTCATTAAAATGTGCCTTCCTGGATGGACCTGGGAGAGTCCGGACGCTCTCCTGCCGACACAGCATTCTTTAACTCCGCTCCCTTTGCGCACAATACCTTGACAGGTAGTTCGCTCCATCAGGCAGGCTGCTGGGTCCCCCTCTCGCTCTCCAGCCCCTCCAGCATCATACTAATGGCCGTAATTGAAGGGGCCCTTCCCGCTGTTCAGGAGCCCTGGCCCCAGCCTTCCAGATGACACGCGGGGGTCTCCACAAAAGGCCGATGGCAGTCAGAAGGTTCTGGCACCTGTGCCCATCGCTACTCCAGGAACAAGGTGGTGTTGGAGGAACCAGTGGGAGCCACGACCTGGCAAGGCCGCGACAGCTCTCTGAGCGTCCGGATCCGTCTCCAGCGCTGCCTGGTACGTCCCCTCTCGGTGCTCACCCACCGCTCGTCCTGGCTTGGGCTCAGTCTGCCTGCCACCCCGGCCCCCTTCTCGTTTTGTCATTGGAAGTGACACAGCTGTGCACACACCTTCTTCCTGCCCTCCCAGGGGTCCCGGAGATGCTTGCTCCACTGTGAGCAGACACCCGTGGGGCCGGGCCCTCATCCCCCTCCGTGTGTACAGCCTCCCAGGGGACAGAGCTCCCCAGTCACTTACTCCCAGGCCCCATCTCCGGTGAGATCACACTGCTGTTTGGTAGCCACACAAAATGAACTAAGGGAGAGTTTCCCCAGAGAAATGATACAGGAGAGGCACGTCGGGCCATACTTGGGACTTTCATGATTCAGAAATGATGGCCAAGTACCTGGACTGCGGGACGGCTCTGTTACCAGGCATCCTATTTATCTGCCCCCGTTTTTCATGTACTAGAAAGTTCTATAGCTTTCTCTTCCCTACCTCTGTAATCACAACATGAAACACATCTTAGGAGTTTCTTACTCATTCAGAGTCATGAGGTGGTTTCCCTCTTTAGATTTTGCAGCTTGAAACATGAATCTCCCTGTTCAGAAACTCCCACCAGGAGACAGAATTCAGGGAGCCTCCGCATGCATTGTAGCCACTGCAAGGGTGGTTCCTGCCTGAGCGCGGGGCCTCCGCAAAGCAGACTGTGAGGTGGAGGGTGGCCCCAGCAGGTCCCCAGGGAGCAAACCTGACTGTGAGGGAAGGAGGAGGGGCAGGGGTTTCATGCAGCTGCACACAGGAGGCCTCACCAAGCCGGGAGGGGATGCTGGAACTGGAAGGGCCCTTCTGAGTCATCCAGAAGGCTGTCCCTTTGTACCCTGAGTAGACGGCCACTGGCTGCAGGCTGCCTAGGAAGGGGTGAGGCCCTGGGGAGTTGCTCTTCGGGCAGAGGCAGTGTCCACCTGCAGACGGAGGGCCGGGGTGGGGGGAACAAGGCCTCCATCCTGACCAGAGGGTTTGGGCCACGCTCTGCGGTATCTACATGTTTACCTTTCAGGTTACAGATGCACTTTCCTTTTTGTCGCAAAGCTCAGACTCTACGGAAACAAAGACATGGTCTTTCCTCCCCCTTGAAGTCAGATTTATTCCCAAAAGCCAACCGTGTCCAACGCTTTCTCCCCACCTTAGTCTGAGCCACATGATCTGCCCTGGACAGGCTTTCCCCTGAGCTGTGCCCATGTTCTGTATTATGGCCTGTTCGCCACTCAGCGGTCAGACCGATGTCACCCTCCTCTTGGGACACTCCAAGGTCCGTCATCTCACCACTGAGCTCTGAAGTCAGAGCCACGGCCCCGGGCCGAGGGACCCCACCGCCCACCAGGATTTGAACTTCTGAGCTCGACTGTTTCGCACTACAGCATCTGATGCAGAGGCCGCGTCATGCGAGTGGCAGCTCCAAGGACGATGATGACAAGGGGACAGTGAAGATAACTCTAATGGTGACAAGTGGCTCAGCGCTGGCCTGCAGCCCATCTCTATCCTGCTCTGGCTTCAGCTCTCTGTCTCGGTCGAGAGCCACACTGCCAGCCTGATTTCTGGGGAGGAGCCAGCATCGCTCTGCACAGATCATGGGACTCTCCCAGACCCCAGGCAGCTTTGACCCCAGAAAGAGGTAGAGGGGTCACACACGTCCCTCCACTGCAGAGGGGCTTCCCTGGGGACAGCCAGGCTAGTTTGCATTGGGATGAACTCGGTAGTTGGAGACAGTGGTGACAGTGAGGGATGAGGGCCGTTTCGCAGAAGAAGCCGTGCACGTTATCTTTAGATGGGCCTGGGTGTCTGTGTGCTTCCCGGCCACGGGACATCAGGAGGAGAGGGCTTAGTTGCTATGGGTCTGACACGCACCTGTTGGGGTGGATCCCTTTGCAAGGAATGGGGAGTTGTCCCAGGAGTACAAAGTTCCAGAAGGCAAGGTCAGTAAGTTCTAGACATCTGTTTTACAAAGTTGGGTCTTGACGACATGGTGTTGTGCACTTAGAAACGTGTTAGAAAGTAATCTCGTGTTGAGTGCTGTTACCACTGAATAAATAAATAGATAAACAAGACGTTTGGAGGTTACGGATATGGCTACTACCTTGACTGAGAGAATGGCATCATGCATGCATACATGTGTCCGCACTCACCAAACTGTGCACGTTAAACATGTGGGGGTTCCTGCATAGCAATTACACCTCAAGAAAGCTGTTTAATTTTTTTTTTCAACGTTTATTTATTTTTGGGACAGAGAGAGACAGAGCATGAACGGGGGAGGGGCAGAGAGAGAGGGAGACACAGAATCGGAAACAGGCTCCAGGCTCTGAGCCATCAGCCCAGAGCCCGACGCGGGGCTCGAACTCACGGACCACGAGATCGTGACCTGGCTGAAGTCGGACGCTTAACCGACTGCGCCACCCAGACGCCCCGAGAAAGCTGTTTAAAAAAATGTTTTCAACATCTCTTTAAGTGGGATCCACCATCCACAGGCAGTCTAAAGTGGGTTTGGATCTCTGACAAACTTATCAGTGTAAAAAATGCCAGATTATTTGTTTTAAGTAAAATTAAGCCCAATTCTGGGAGACCGCCCAAGGCGATGCCTACCTTGCGGTACCTGCAAGGCAACACCATTTGGAAGGTGTGCAAGAGTTTAGGACTTAACTCACAAAGCACGAGCCCTCCAGGAAATGCCCCTCGTCAGGCCTGCACCTGGGCAGTGAAGCAATTGAGGTCTAGGGAAGGAAGAGAATTGGGCTTTGTGAAGCATAAGTATGTGCACGGGCCACACATCACCCCAAGTCCTCACTGTGGGGCCAGTGCACCAGCCTCACATCGCACAGACCAGAGCAGCAAGTTTGACTACGCCGAGGAACCTGTCCCTGGTCTCCTCTGGCTGAACGTGACCAGGATCTACAGACCCCACAGCCTTCCCCCAGCAGCCCCCACATCTCCCCTGCCCAGGAACCAGCTCTTCTGGAGACGGCCCAGTCATTTGTCGACTTAGTCAATAATTACCCGTCGGAATCCCAGCCAGCCCCGGATTTTCCCCGATGAAACTGCCCGGCTCCAGAAGCAGCCCTGCCTCCTACGTGTAGAGGCCGTGAGTTTCCCCATAGCCTCGAACTGACAGATTCCTGATCTGCTCAGAGAGCTGCTTGTGGCAGGGTAATTTATTGAGATATCAATTTGTGTTTGGTTTCTACATCTTTCCCTCTCCTCGTTCCAAGATGGTAGCCAGATCATTGTACTTCACCCATGGGAATCTCATGATTTCAGGCCAGAAGCAATGTTATCCCCACATCCTGTCTCTGCCGATTATGAACACCCAAGCATTGTTTATAAACCCCAGGGCTGGTGAAGGCCAGCTTTCTCTGGAGGGCCGTCTCTGTTTTAAGGCAGCGCTGACAAATTCTTCATCCTACCTGGCACGCGCCGCTGTTACTGGTTTACGTCTCATGGTCCGTTCATTCATTCCTCTGTCAAATATTCATTGAATGCCTACCTTTAGCCAGACACCACTCTCTTCAGGACTAGAGGACGGGACGGCGGCCCCTGAACCAGCTTCTCACCTGCCAAAAGCTCTAAAATCTCTAAGACCTGAACTCTACAGGAAACATCCATTCGGTGTGACATGCCCACACCTTGTTTGGGACTGGGGATAGTTTTTGATTCTGTAAAAATCACAAACAGACATACACACAAACAATATTTTCGAACGGGGATAACACATTTAGAAAACCAAAGGTATAATATATTAAAAGTAGTTACCTTTGAATGCTGGCGCAATCGGTGACTTTTTTCCTATTTATTTTTTGCGCTAAAAATCCTTACCACGAAAAGTCTTGATGTTTTAGCAACACAACACTGCATGCGTTGACTGGGCTTGCAGTTTGTGACGACTCATTTCTCACAACATCTGATCCATGAGGTGCAAGGATTGCCAACTACATTTCTTTTTGTTTCCAAGAAGAAGCACGAATAAATACTGATATGTGTCGATTTACTTAGTGTATCTACATAACATAGTTGTGCAACACTGAAAGGCAGGTGCAGCAAGGAAGCCAGGCTACCCAAACAGAGAGAAAAAAGCGGTCCATCAGGTCCTGTGTGGTTGGGGAGTGGTTACTGGTAACACAAAAATAAGGCAGAATGGCTCTTAGAAGGGCTAAAACTTCTTGAAACTCTCTACTGGAAGAAAAATAGAGAAGAAGTCCCAAATAGAGGGTGCAAAGAAACCCAAAACTTCTCAAAAGAGCCTAGAGCATTCCATAACAAATAAAACTGGCCTTGTGTCATCCAGTAACTGAGCATCTGGGGTTAGGGTGAGTTGGACCACTTGAGCTCTCCCTGCCCAGCGGGGGGGCACTGCGTTCAGGGTCTGGGCTTTGACCACGCAGGATGCAGCCCCACCCACCTCCTGAGGTCCCGCAGACTGCCAGAGCCCCACTTCTGGGCACGCCAACCGTCTGCAGGATAGAGGGGGCCCGAGTGCACACGCCAATGGCTGCAGCCTGTGGTGGTTCATTTTATGAGTCCTATGACAGGCCAAGGGGTGCCCAGATCCTTGTTCTTTCTGCCAGCATTTGTGAGGATGTTAATGGAACAGATTTGCATTTGAATCCACGGACTCTAAAGTGGATGGCCCTCCCCAGGGTGGAAGGCAGACCCAATAGGTTGTAGAACAAAAGAAGGAATTTGCCCCTTTTTCTTCCTGCCTGCCTGCTTGAGTTGGGACGTGTCAGCTCACCTCCAGCCAGGGCTCCCCAGTTGGGATTTAAACCTTTGGACCCCATGGTCTCCAGCCCTCAAACTTGGACTGAATTATACCACCAGCTTTCCGGGGTCTCCAGCTTACAGACGGAGGAACCAACACGTGAGAAACTGAGTCACAGAGGTTGAAGCGGACTGCTCTGCTCCCAAAGCTGGTGGGTACAGAAGGGACCAGGGTTAGAAACCAGGGGGTCTCACCTCAGAGCTCACACTCCTGAGCCCCAACAGTTTATCTCAGACACTTGAAGTCTTTCCTGGACCAAGACACATTCTCTGTAAACAGGACTTTTAGTGACTACTGAAGGTTTGATCTCCTGGCTACACAATGATGTCATTTAACCAAAGTCATCCTTTTATATTCAGATTATTTTCTGAATAATTGCAATTATTGTAAATGAAATTGAAATAATAGGTCCACACTTAAGTCCTGATGCGCAGCCAGTCAGGGCCGTTCTTGACTCTAAGCTCCAAAACTTGGCTGATAGGCACTGAAGTTGGAAATATGAGAATAAGAATTTCAGAGATGAAAAGACAAGATAGGAATTCCCATTATCACCATATGGCATGGCCGCATTCAGAGAACCCAGCCCATGCGATAAAATAAGAAAAAAATCAATATGGTAAAATTATTAGAAAATAGAGGATTGAAATTTTTTGCCAGTGACATTGTCCATCTTGAACGGCCGATAAAAATCAACCCAAGTACAGAAATAATGAATATCCCCTAATGTGCCGAGTTACAAAAAAAGATAAAGATCAATAATTATATTAGCCAAACAAGCCAGGAAACAGAACTGATGAAAGGTCACATTCACAGCAGACGGGGGACTGTAACATGGGAGAAATCAGTTTAAACAGAAATTTATAGGATCAAATTGAAGGTTATCATGAAATTAATTTTGAGGCTACATAAATAAATAATGCTACATCCTCTATGGCTGGGAAGGATGCCAATTTTACCCTGATGATCTATTAATTATAATAACAGGCAAATAAGATCTTTTTCTTTTGTTAGACAAAGCATCTCATACTTTATGTTAAAGAAGGAGTAGATGCTAATGGCTATTAAAATTTTTTAAGTTAAGACACGAGAAAATATTGTTTGTAAAATTATAAAATTAGAGATGTCAAGCCATGCAGCGAGTTGGCAATGATGAGGGCAACGAATCGGGTGAGAGGAGAAGGTGGAGACTGCCCAGCACTTTTTAACAAGGCAACGGATCACCATGTGGAATCCTGAGAGATGTCCCGACCTCTCAGCTTACGTGCACGAGAAGGGAAAGCAAACAACACCAAAACTAAGACAAGAGAACATGTCAACGTCTAACTTGATTGCAGGTAATGCATTAAACTGAAAAGAATTGCATGTGTCCCCAGATAGTCTGCATTTTAAGGAAATCCTAAGTAGCAAAGCAACAACCAACAGTCACAATATCATAAACTTCATATTTAGTTGTAGAAAAAACAAAATGCTTTTGATATAAAACACACTATGAAAATTGAGAGGTCTACCATATAACAGGCAAAAAAAAAATGCCTTACAAGATAGAAAATGTTAATCTCTTTATATATAGTTAATTTACTAATCTTCACAAAAACAAGATAATGAGCAATTCACCAAAATAAGCACAGACAAGAATCACGACTAGCTAATAAATATATGAGGCGATGTTCAAACTCAGTAACAATCAAAGGAATCTAAGTTTAAACAGCCACAAATATCATTTAAGTTGCCACGATGGAAATATGTGCATTAAAAAAAATATATTTTCAAGTCTTAGTGAAACGACAGCAAGAAAGGTACTTGAACGCATTACTAGTGAATTCTTGAATTGGCAAAATGTTCCTGGACGACAATTTGATAACGGGTCTACCAAACTCTTAAAATACTGCCTTTCTTGATCCAGCAGTCATGCACAGGTTCACCTGTCTGCTCATTTGACTGTTTAGGCAAACATTTATTACATTTGCCTATTTTATTTATTTATTTATTTATTTATTTGTTTGTTTATTTATTTAGAAAGCAAGGAAGTGAACAGGGAAGGAGCAGAGAGAGAGAGGGAGAGAGAGAATCCCAAGCAGGCTCTGTGTTGTCAGCACAGAGCCCTGATGCAGGGCTCAGTCCCAAGAACCATGAGATCGTGACTTGAGCTGAGATCAAGAGTTAGACGCTTAACTGACTGAGCCACCCAGGCACCCCAAAAGTTGCCCTATTTTCAATTCTTTACTGGGATTATTTCACTTAACCTTCACAAAGCCCTGGGAAGTAGGGCTCATTGCCATCTTGCAGATGTGGACAGTGGGGTCCTAGGGAATAAGCCAGTCCTGGTAGAGCTGGCCTCCAAACACTCAGACCCTCCGGAAGCCCAGGCACATGAGTGGCTCGTCTCCACCCTCCTGCCACGCACATGACAAGTGCAGAGACATGTCCACTGCTTCACTGTTTATAATGGAAAAGAAAAGAGAAAAATCACTACCAAGCTAGAGAACGGAAAATCACACAATGTGACAGCAGACGTACAGTTATAGAGCTTTTGAATTATATATTTTCAAGTAAAACAATAACTGTTTAGTCTTCTGAAAAGTACCAAAAAAAAAAAAAAAGATGTAGAAGCAGAAGAAGAAAAACCATACAAACATCGATCACATTTGCCCTCTATGTGGACAGTAAGGGTAACTTTTACTTGTGCTTTTTTTGGGGGGGATCCAGATTTTTTTAATGAACACGTAATGCCTGTGAAACTGCATACACATACGTAAGCACATGCAAACACATACCAAGTGATGCCCAACAGAGCCTCAGTGCGATGTCACATCGTGTACCGCAGGTCTGGGGAGGGGCGCGTACTCAGGGACACTTTTCCCACCAAACCCCGCCCAGGACTTGTGTCTTCTTTATGGCCCTCTGTAGTGACAGACCCCTTTCTTAACCACCCTTGGTCCCTGTGGCCAGGCAGCCGCTCGTCCCTGTGCACGTGGCGGAAGCAAACCCCAGAGGGGCTCTGTTACGGTCCTGCCGCGTCAGGTGAACTCTCAACTCCTCCTCAGCCACTACAACCTCGTGTTGCCCCCCATAAAGACATCTTGGAGCCTCTTTCCCATCAAACCCTTGGTGCTCCAAGGGCTCTAGCTGAACCAGTTTGCAAACTCTCATGACCACCTAGGCACACCTGTGCCAAGAGAGCCCCAGGGTCATTTCTCATGCGATATCCCAGGAGGGTCCTCCAGGACTCTCCCATTCCCTATGGCGTAGGGCTCACATCTTTAGCAACAGATTTGTTTTAATGTTTATCTATTTTTGAGAGAGAGCAAGAGAGACAGAGAGTGAGCAAGGGAGGGGTAGAGAGAGAGGGAGACACAGATTTTGAAACTAAATACTGCATCCAATCTTGATACCTGAAACCGACCAGGGTAGATCTGTTCGCGTCCCTCCGTCTGCCCTAAACTGAGCCGAGAAACCAACCGCGGGCTTTGCAGACAGTGTGGGGAAAGCACTGCCCACAGGAAAACTGGACACACCCACCGGCTTGTTGGGGGCAGAATCAGGGGCTGGAGGAATATATATTTTTTCTTTGGGGGAGGTGTGGCAGTACCTATAGTTTATGAGGGTATGGAATCGGGAGGGAAGAAGAAATTAAAAAGTGGTTTTGAAGGGTTTAAAATGCACTAGACAAGAGACTGAGTTGTTTTGAAATTAGTTTGAGTCACACGCAGCCACGTCACGATGTCCTGCTGCAAGAATTAAGGCTCTGCACGCACACGCTTGCAGCGACTTGAATGACGTCTTCCGTGAACTCTCTGCTACCGTGGTACCTGTTTCCACACGGAGCAGGACGCTCACGTGGACTGAGGCCAGTAATAGCAGGTGCCAACTCTACTCACATTCCGCAGAGATGTTCTAGAACCCTGACCGGGCTTGGCAAAGGATGGTCTCTGGAGGAGCTGGCACGTGCTTTTGTAAATAAAGTTTTATCGCAACAGAGTCACATCCATTTGTGTACCTATTACCTTTGGCCACGTTCCCGCTGCTCCAAGAGGGTTGAGTTGCTGCAACAGTGACCATCTGGCAAACAAAGGCTAAAATATTTACTATCTGAGGCTTTCCAGAAAATGTTTCCTGGAGCCTCATCTAGAGCATCAGGCCAGGACTTGCCAAGGAAGGAGTCAACACTTGATTTGGCACCTTTAGCTATCAGATCTGTCACAGAGGCTGGGGAGTGGAGAGGACGCTGAGTCCCGACACCTGGGAAGAAGATCTCGTGGACTGAGGACCGATTCTGGCAGAACAGGGGCAGACAGACCCGTGTCCCCTGGAGCCTGAGGGGCTCGGTGTCCTCAGGCTTGAAAGCTAAAGGGAGGGAGGCTAGATGGGGTTTTAGGGGACACAGCAACAGTGCAGAGGGGGCCGGCTCCCACGGCACGTGTGCCACGGACCAGATGCAGGCAGAGAGGGACAGCGCACCCCGGCTGTTCTCTCAGTGCCACCTGGGAAGGAGGGCACGTGAGCCGAGGACAGCTGGCAGTGCCCCGGTTGCAGGAAGAGTTGAATCCGCCTCCAGACGCATATGCCCTCGTTTCATGAAGGTGAACCAGGAAGCAAGCTCAGCGATGGGCTCGGGTGGTCTCTGAACCACCCGCAGCCGCCTCGCGGCAGGTGAGAGCAGCTTATGGGCATCGCTGGGGTAAGTTTTGTGCCCCCTCCCTCCTGCTCTCCATTATCTTCCTCAGTGCCCTGAGCCCAGGGGTCAGAGGCCACACTTGAAAGATGTGGGGAGACAGGTGGGAGGTGCTGGCCCAGCCACTTTCCCACCACCTGCCTCGAGGCCACCTGGGCGGGGAGGGGGGAAGCTTTACCTCTTAGGGAAGTGCAGGGTTCTGAGTATTATCTGCACGATACGTTCTAGTGACGAGGGGGGCTCTTCTCTTACTTGAAAAGAATTCTCCTTATCTGAGAATGTAAGAAATATCCCAGGGCCTGCCCTCGTTTTTGTCCAACAGATGGAGGAAAGCTGGCCCACGTCGAGCTTATTTGAACCAACAGAGGAAAAAAGAACATCGTCTACCCTCAGGAGAAAGAAAAGTCAGTGCAAGAGGAATGAGCAGGCGTGGCGAGCACGAGGGCTCCCTTGGGGCGTAATAGGGAGAGGTGGGGACTGCGGCAAATCCAGACGGGGAGACCCTCTGAGGAGACCGGCCTCTAGCTAACTGACGCTTCCTGGAGATTCAAACGCAATTTGCCAAATGTGCTAATTCTTTAGGAGAACCTAGAAATCTGAAATTTTATGCAAAATATACACTCTTAGCCTCATATTTTCCGTTTTCTCAAAACAGGTCACGGCCAACAGGGGGAGCACCGGACAAACTCACCCATCGATCAGACGCTGTGGCACTTCTGGGAAATGGAACAGAATCGGCACCAATATGCCACATTTTATGCGAGTGAGTGCCTTTCCTTCGAGTTTGTCTTTATCTTTTTTTTTTTTTTTTTTTTTTTTGCATGAACATTTTACATACTACAGACATTCTGCTTCGGATTTTAGCAATGACAAATAATCGAGAAATCTTAAAGCTTATGACAAATAATAGAAAGGAAACCACAAGATAATCAACGCTGTGTGCATTTATTTCTTCTTGCCTTTGCTTGTTAATTCACTTACTTTTCCAAATTTAAAAACAGGTATTTTCGTGGCATCGACAGAAGAATCCAGCTTACTTCCCCTGTGACTCAGGAAAAAGAAACGGGGTGGAAAACATTCCACCCGACATCTATCTGGAAACAAACTCAGTGACTATACTAGGATATGATATTATTCAAATAACATTATTCTTCCGTGGACTGCAGACTCTATTAACGGCTGTTCTATAAACAATAAAACCTAGTCACCCATGAAATTCATTTCTGTGAACGTGCTCATTATGGAGACATTAAAATAAAGGAAACGTATGTTGGAATTTGATTGATATAACACTGCATATTATAGGGAAATACTCCTTGTCAAAAGAACAAATATTAGCAGAAAATAAAGCCCAATTCGAATGCAAAGCTGAGATTAGGTGCTAAGTATATCACCCGAGCTAGATTTTCTCTGGGTCTGTTCACTTTCAAGTGATAGATGCAAATATGGAACTTCACATTCGTCTCCACACTGTTCCGCTCTGCAGACCCCCCTAGTGTGTTTCCGGAGTGACTTGCAGGGTCCCGTGGGCCCCAGAGGCAGACCCCGCCTGTCTACACCGCCCTGTGCGGGATGACGCGGAAACGCGTTGGTTTGCTCCATGTGAAATGGTGCACACAGGTGACCTTTTCATTGGGAAGTGCGGAAATAGAAATATGACTGTCGACAAGTCTTTTACTTCACACGTTCCATTTTATTCCTGGCTGGAATCAAAGTTTGCTGTGTTCTCAGAAGGCCCGGCCTGCCGAGCCCTGGGCGTTTGAAACGAAACTCCCCCGACAGGCGAGCACACAAATGCTGCCCTTCGTCCTCAGATGCTCCCGCCACTTACACGAGGGATGGGAGCTCCCAGGTTGGGCCAACCTTCCTTTTCAAAACCAGAATGGAGCGGGGAGAGGGGGCACCGTGCTCCCCCAGGGTCTCTTTACAGAGGGTTTCCACCGCTTTCTGTCGGTGCCACACGAGAGCTCTACGCCGCGGCGAGCGCCTGGCCCTGTCTGGTGCCAGACGGGCGACAGCACCCTCGGAGCCGCCTCCTCGTAAAGAATTAAAGGAACGCGATGGGGAGGAAGGCGTGACAGCAGAGACCGTCAGGAAGCTCCAGCATGCACGTGGTTGCCATCCTTCGCTGTACAAAATGGACTCACCTGAGGGGACCCGAGTCTGACCTGATGCGCTGAGGCGGTCTCAGAAGAAAACAGAGAGCTTCCCTTTCAAGTGGACTATGCAGTTTATGAAACTACTTACGGACGGGTTAAGGGATGTCACTAAAACAGGGGTGCCTGTGTGGCTCAGTTGGCTGAGCGTCCGACTCCTGCTTTCGGCTCAGGTCATGATCCCAGGGTCGTGGGATCAAGCCCGGTGTTGGGCTCTGCGCCCAGTGCGGAACCTGCATGGCATTCTCTCTCTCTCTCTCTCTCTCCCCCTCTCTCTCTCAACCCCTCCCCACTGCCCAAGCATCTTCTCTCTCTCTCTCAAATATAAATAAATAAATAAGTAAGTAAATAAATAAATAAATAAATAAATAAATAAATACAAAAAAGCAAATGAATGAATAAGCACAGAATGTCACTAGAACAGACTCCCGGGTGCCCACAACCCGGGTACAGCTCCCCGTCTGCTCTGTTTCTCTCTCCTTCTACCCAAGAGAATCACTATCCTAAATTTTATGTCGACCGTACTGTTTTTCTTCCAATTACATCCCCCCAGGTAGGTGTCTCTGAACGGTGTGAATATGCCTGTCTGTTGATGAGATTACCTTCCCATGACTTTGGGCTTCACTGCCTGGTTTTGAGATCCACCCCTGCCCACAGCTGCTGCTGCACAGTGGCCCCTTTTTCTAGTACATGAAGCCATATGCCCACCCTACCGACCATACGTATGTACAACAGGCTTATCAAAGCACAGTTAACAGAGTTACAGACCTATCACCATCACCTAATTCCAGAAAATTATAGATCACCAAAACTTCCCTGAAATCACCAAAGACATGCCCATCAGAAGTCTCTCCCCTCCCCTGCTTCCCTAAATAGCCTTGGAAACCATGACTCGACTTTCTGTCTCCACGGATTTTCCCGTTCTGGACATTTCCTGTAAGGTATAGATGCAATCACACAGTATAAGGCCATGACGACTGGTTTCTCTCGATTATAGCACATATGAGGGTTTCATCCTTTTTTAGGGCTAAATGACATTTCACCATAGGGATCTAGGACGTCTATTTATTCCTCAGTTGATGGCCATTTACGTCGTTTCTACTTTTGGCTACTACAAATAGTGGTGCTATAGTGGTTTTGCGCAGATGTATGTTTTCATTTCTCCCCGGTATCCAGCTCAGGGTGGAATTGTGGCGTCAGATGATAACTCTGTGCTTTGCATTTTGAAGAAACGCCGAGCTGTTTTGCAAACGGACCGCATCATCCCATCAGCATCAGGGTTCAGATTTCTCCACACCCTCGCCCAGTGCACCTTGTTGAGTTTAGTCTTGCTAGCGGGTATGAACTGATATCTCATTGTGGTTTTGACCTGCATTTCCCTGCGAGTAATGGCGAATATATTTTTATTTGAATATCTTCTTTGTAGAAACTTTTGTTCGCACCTTGTCTTTATTTTTAGAACAGTTCTGGATGTACAGATTATGGAAAAATTGAAGTTCCTATAGACCTCATGCCCAATTATAACACGTTGCATTAGTATGGAACATTTGTTACGGTCTATGAACCAACACTGATACGCCATTACTAAATACAATCCACGGTTTATTCTCATTTCCTTACTTTATAGCTAATGTCCTTTTTAGGTGCAAGGTCCTGTCTATAATATCAAATTACACTTAGTTGTCATGTCTTCTTTTTTTTTTTTTTTAATTTTGAAATGTTTCTTTAGTTTTGAGAGAGAGGGAGACACAGAATCCAAAGCAGGCTCCAGGCTCCGAGCTGTCAGGCTCGAACCCACGAACCGGGAGATCATGTCCTGAGCCAAAGTCCAGCGCTTGACAGACTGAGCCACCCAGGTGCCCCTAGCTGTCATGTCTTCTTAGGCTCCTTGTGGCTGTGACCATCTCTCAGATTTTCCTTCTACAGTCCTGAGGAGCTGGCCAGGCGCACACTCAGGAAGCCCTTCTGCCGAAATCTGTCTGGCTGTTGATACTGGCCTTGATCCTCAGAGGGAAGCCATGTTTATCAGATTCCTCCACAACAAAGTTACTCGCCCCACTCCTTTTCCAAAACATACCTACAGTGGGTTGAATTGCGACTCCCCAAAATATATGTCTTCCCAGAATCTCAGGTCTCGAGACGAGATCATTCTGGGCCAGAGTGGGCCCGAAATCCAATGAGAGACAGAAAGGTAGAAGGCCCACAGAGACACAGAAGAAAGTGACAGAAAAATTGAGGCAGAGACCGGAGTCTTTAGTTCACAAGCCAAGGGACCAGAAAGAGTGTGGACAGCCACCACGAGCCGGGAGAGACCTGGGGATTCTCCCCAACAGCTTCCAGAGAAAACCAACCCGCAACAGCCTATGTTCAGACTCGGGCCCCCAAAAACATGAGACGATGAACATCTGCTGCCTTAAGCCGCCAAGCTCTGTGCACCAGGCGTGCTCACTGCACTGGGCATCTTTTCCTTCAGTGCTCGGCGGACAGAGCACAGAGACACCCGTGTGCGTGCTGACCCCTGCAGACGCGCACGTCTCTGAGTACTTCTGCACACACTGCCTGCATCTGCACCACGTAAACTCGAGCTCTCCCAGAAGCCCCACCCCTAACTCATCCCCACATGGGTCATTCTAGCCTCGCCCTGTTGCATCTCAGGAAAGACCCACGCCGAAGCGGGAAGCCCAGCTCCCCTCCCGCACCGCCCACCTGCTCAGCGGTTGTGGAAAACGTGTGCAGCAACATCAGACCCCCCCTCACACCGTGAAGCCCTCCTCCCCCCGGGAAACAAGCTGGCCAACCAGAGCGCGGGGCAGACGTGCATTTCCTGTGGTCCGTGATTTCCAAACTACTCCAGTGGGCACCTCTTCCACGTGCACTTGACTGGGGTTGTCTCATGTCCGTTAACACGGTCAGATTCTCTCTTCAAGGTCTGCCTTCCTTCTTCGGATTCCCCAAACTCCTAAATTTTGTTTCTAAAATTGCATAAATTAAGTTTTACTACTTGTGCTATAAATGTTTATGGGTTGTGACAAATATATGCCATCGCGTATCCCCCACGACGGTATCACACAGAACGGTTTCACTGCCTGAAAAACCCCGGTGTTTACCTAGTTGCCTTCCCTTTCCGCCCTGAGCTTGTGGCGATCCACCCGGAGGGTCCCTGCGGAGGCTCAATGGGAGGACCCTCCTGCCTCTTCCAGCTTCTGGTGGCTTCAGGTGTCCTTCGGCTTGCGGCCATGTCCCTCCAGTCTCTGCCTCTGTTGTCACATGGTCTTCTCCCCCATGCATGTCAAACTTCCCTCTGCCTTTCTCCTATAAGGGCATTGTCACTGGATTTCACAGCACACCCGGATAATCTAGAATGTTCTCTTCTCAAGATCCTTAACTCAATCACATCTGCAAAGATCCCTTTGCAAATAAGGTCACCTTTACAGTTTCCAGGGGTCGGGACGTGGATGGATCTTTCGGAGAGTTTCCACTCCGCTCACGACGGTGACCTCTCTGGTCATGGGAGAGTAATAATCTTCTCACCGTGGATGTTCCGTCTCTGCCATCGTAGAGGAGGCAGTGGAAGGAGAAAATTAAACTTCCCAGAAAATTGGGAGGCCCAGGCAGAGGTCAGGATGCCTCAGGGTCGCACAGGACAAGAACCGTGGTCACCCTGACAAGGAAGCCTTCGCACTTTGGTCCGCGTCACGTGGTCTCGGATGAACCAGATTCCCCACATGGCCTGAGATCAGGGTCTCAGTTTCTGTTCCTCAAAATGGTCACACGTTCAGCCTCAAGTGTCTTTTAATCATTCATTAAGAAATGATGCGTTGACTAACTGAAGTTCATAAATAGAAATGCACAAAATGTGTCCAAACCAATATAAATGGTGTATTTTAGAGAGGGTACATATTTATTGCTGCAAGCTCACACACACACACACACACACACACACACACACACGCACACACGCACACATTTTCAAAGCACTCCCTCCTGGTGGATAGCAGTTCGTGTCGACTGTGTTTGGTTTTCTTTTTGTGAAACTTCTGTACAGTAACCCAAAGAGATGGCTTTGCCTTTGGAGTGGGAACACCAAAGGGGCCGAGCATGAGAGGAGCCTTTGAGACATGAAAAGCATAGACTGAAGTTCAGGATGAGGGATTTATCCTGTCTATTCTATAGAAAATGTCCAAGCAATGTATTTGTGGGCTCCGCCCCCTGAGCCTGAGCCGTGAGAACGTTGTGTCCCGTTCATTCCCCTTGAGATGTTTGACCAGTATAAGTTGAAACAGAGCCCAGGCCAACAGCGTCCAACTTCTGCAGTCCACTTCTCTTGTCTCGTCTTTAAGAAGACAAAGCCCCGAGTAACCCGTCCTGCTACCCAACATACAGCACAAGTGACATTTTCAGTGAGAATACATTGTCAGCTGTTTTGTCTTGCTCATTCATTGTAGTTTTGTTAGATCCTTTGTTTCTTTGATGCTCAGAATATGGCACCATTTGGCTCTAAAATCTACATTAGAAGAGCATTAATTAAAGGCAGACACATTGCAATGGAGGCAGTGTTAAAATTATGCTTGAAGGTACAATGTAATTAATTTTGTACAAGAGAAACATAAAAGAGAGAACGAAACTGGAGGAAATAGCATCACAACCCACAAAATGATAATGAGAACTACAGTTGTAGATCAGCCAAAATATGGAAAGACATATGGAGTAATTAGACCTGAGGGGGGGACAGGGAATCACAACAAAGGGTCACCTGCTAAGCGCTCAGGAGTTCGACGGAGAACACGTGTCTCCTGTCACCACGCACGTTTTCCTGTGGACAGGAGGGCTTGCACTAAGCCTCTGGCAGGTGGATGAAGAAGAGGGTTATGATGCGAATTTGCTAACAGCCTGGACAGTGGCATTGGAGATGACTTGACTTAGAAGCAGTCCTCCTAATGAAATTATGAAACACAGACGATGAACACAGATGAAGTCTGCCTTCCGCCCAAGATGCGGCTGGAGCTCCTGTAATGCAATGGGGCTCATTATGCCCAGAGACGTCAACACTACAAGGATGGTTATTAGGGCAAACTCGATTTACACAGTCCAGAATGGTTCATTTGAATTTACTGCATCTGTATTTCAGTGGTGCCCTGGAGTATTGTGACTGAAAGTTACAGAGACCTCATGAAATGGAGTCTAGTAAAAAAAGAGAATGAATTTATACAAAACACTCCTCCTGTGGGAATTCATCCCGTGACCCTAAATCACCACGATCATGACAACGAATCGCTTGATAAGATAGCTAACAGGGACCAAAGGAGCCAAGACAGCCCCCTTTGGAACAAATGTGGACGAGCTGGCTTTTGCTTTTTGTCACATGGTTTTACTGAGCTAGCATCCACGTTAGACTCTCCCATGGTTCATCTTCCACGGGGAAGGGAAAACTAAAGATATGCACTAACTGAGTTGCAAGACCACTAACGTTGGCAATCCTCCCATGCCGCATGGCATGCAGTGTCTCCTTTGGCGGAGGAGGGAAGAAGCCTGGGATGTGGCGGGCACAGGGTGGCAGCACCAGGGACCTGACCGTTTTGGGGAGACAGCAGTGCTCACCTGTGTGAGTGCCCGATGGTTGTGTTAGCAGCTCTCCACAGGCTGATCATGCTTAAGACAGCACCCACCGATTACATCACACTCTCCGTGGGTCTGGGGTCCAGGCACAGCTTGGCTCAGCTGGTCTCTGCTCGGGTCTCACAAGGTGGAAACCAAGGCGTGGGCTGGGCTCTCACCTGGAGGCCCAGGTGCAGTCAGATAGCAGCCGGAACCCAGCTCTGCTCACACCCCTGCATGGTGAGGGCCTGGGGAGTCCTTGTGACGCAGATCTCCCCCACCTTCCAGGGACACGCCCCTCACTTCATTCTGAGCCCCCAGCACTGTCACCCCCGTACTCCCACCAGCAACGCACACACAATGACGTAAGCATTTTCTAAGATGATTTAGGACTTCTCCAACCATATGCTCTCAAAACTCTTCCTTCTACACAGCTGAACTTGAAACGATCAATTTAAAAAGCAGAACACGTGACCCTTGGGCCTAAAGGGGCTGATACTCTCCCCTTTGCTGAGCAAGGAGTGGGTGCGGAAGACTGGAAGGTGAAGGATGCGCAGCCCCTGCCCTCGGGAAGACCGGCTCCCCACGACGGAGAGCAAGAGAGACAAGCGGCCAAGATGTGATTGGGCAGAATACATGACAGGGAAGATTCAGGGGATCCCGGGACCTTGAAAATGGCCGCCTGACCCAGGCAGGTGGGTGGAGGGGTGGGTGGGGAAAGCCCACGGAAAGGAGGTGACATAGAAACCAAGACCTGAGAATCAAGATTCAGGTGAGGGGAAGGGATGGGGGAAGACAGGGTGCACACACAGTGGAAGGCAGGGCCCAGCAGCAGGTGACCAGGGAAGATAACCAGGTGGGATGGACTCCGGAGAAGGGGAGAGTGGATGACAGACAGCTCAGAGAGTTCAGGGGGATCTGCACCATCTGGGGCCCCGTTGGGCACCCTGAACAGGTGGGCCTTGATTCTGAAGGTCATGGACCATAGTTGAAACATAGGAATGGGCAGATCTGTGTGGAAATGTAAGATAAAACCCACCGGTCTCCTTCTCTCTCCCCTTGTCCCAGTAGCAAGCCACTTTGGGGTTGCTTGGGCCCCTTCTCCAAAGCTCCAGCCAACCAAAGATGTGCCCTCTGCTCACCAGGGGCCAGGAGGCTGAGGGGTGCCCATCCTAGAGCCCTGCAGCTGCACATCCAACAGGAGCATAGCCTCCCTGGCCCTCCATCCAAGTGCCGTTTTGGCCATCCCAAAAAGTATTCAGCTGAGACTCCAGGGCAGGAGCACAAGTCTTGTCTCTCTAGTCAAGGTTACGGTTTCGTTCTGGGCCCTGTTTCCTGTCTCATCATCACTGTTTGCTGCCAGACTAAGGGATGTTCCCACTGACCTTGTTCAGGAGGACTGCTCTCGCTTGGAACCTCCTGCCTGACAAGTGGGCAAATGTCAGACTGGTCCCCTGGGACTTTCGTGAATTCACCTTGCCAGAGTCCATTCAAGCCACCATAGGATTTCTCAACAGTCATGTTAATTTGAAATGTAAGCAGTCCTCTTCTTTGATGCCAATCTTTTGTCAGAGCAGAAGATCCGCGATAAAAAATGATGGGAGTGGCTTTACACGTGATGTGTGTGGGTGTGGGGTTCACTTAATTTTTTTTTTTTCCCAGCTGGAATCTCTCAGCTACTTCCATGCATTGAAATCTACTTCTGGATGTTTGGTCTGTCATTCCTGCAAACAGAGCAGGTACCGAGCTGAAGAATCAATTCGGAAATTAAGATCTGCGCGCTGGATGTCATTGTGCTGGCCCTATATCAAAGTTCTCCTTCTTCTGCAATGAATTTCTAACGCCAAGCTAGAAGTTGCTGAAGGTCTGCAAATGGCATTCTTTAGCTTTTAACTTTCACATAAAACAGAATAAAAGATTATCGCATGTCCAAAAAAAGATCTGGCTACTGCTCGTAATAAATTCCTGTGCTTGCTACAGATGCAGAATTGGACGGCATGTTGTCAACTCATTCATTCTTCATGGAGCCCGTTTCTATCCGGGCTGCAGGCATTAAAAAAAGATGTCAGATATGTATACATCATATTTCTCTCTATTTATACATATGCACACCCCCAGATACATCTAAATACATTCCCACAGACACACACATACACATACACGTATTTTCTCCATCCCAACCAACTCCTCTCTCAGTGATATCTGTTCTACCGCAGACGTTGCCAGTGAAATATTTCCAGGTATGATCTGGAGTGAACCTTTTGGGTCATCTTATCTCTTTCACCTGGTCCTGAATAATTTCTTTAATAGGGAATCCACTGTCTCCTGAGACAGACCATTTGATTGTTAGTGATCTCTATTAGAAATTCCTTTCTTACTTTGAGAAAATGTCTGTTTTTCTCTAATTTCCGCCTGTAAAAGGGTGCGTGGAACAAGTATGCCTATCTAACTGGCAATTATATGTAAGAGACTGAATGACAGAGTTCTGAAATGAGGGTAAACATTTGAAAGTCATCGGCTTATCCGCAAAAAATTCTAACTTTAAGAGAAAAAAGAGTCACAAAGAGTATCCTGTGCAGTGTGAAAGACAGAAGGTGAAACACTAGAAAAGATCTGCCTCTGAGGGTCCACTGAAGAAAGTGGAATAAGCCAAGTAGACTGTCCCACTGAAACAAGATGGCACACTCAATGGGACAGTTGAAGAGAGTTGGCGAAGGGACTATTTACAAAGATGTGGGCAAGTGAAGGGGAAGCCTCAAGAGATGGGGAATCACCACAGGGCAGTTGGCAAACAGTGGGGGACATGTCCTGGGACAAGGCAGAGGTAGGGATAGAGAAGACTCTGCCCAGCAAGAGCCTTTGTCTTTGATCATGAAAGACACTACTGTGGCCTGGACTGAAGGGAACCAGAGGGATAATATCCACTCTCTGACCTACTCATCCCCCACTGGCTATACCCACCAGGAAGCAAGGAAGCCCGGTTGCTACAGCCCATGGGAGTCAGCACCTGAGGTACTAGCAGGGTGGAAGAGAGATCACGTAAGAGCTGGGGTAGGAGCAGACCAAGGAAAACACAGACACATGATCATAAAGGGAGTGATGGAGAAAATACTTTAAGGTAAATGCCCATGTGAAGAAATACACAGAATATTCTAGAATATTCTAGATTTACTGAGATCCCTGGGAGTCAGCCACAATTTGATAAGGAAGTCACTTTAGAAACTAATATTTTTAAGTGCCCACTATGTGCCAGTTACTTTGGGGATATGGCAGTGATAAAGAGGCGTGCGTTCCCACAGTGGGTGTCAGCCACAAATTAATGCCCTAAACCAACAAGTATGATGACAGATGGCAGAGGCCACCGGAGAAAACAGCTGGGGACAGAGAGCTCCATTACACAAAGCCCAGTTTGGCTTTATTTGTAGGCTATTAAAACCAGTATCTGGAAACCAGCACTCAATGATCACACAACAAAGCATTCAAGGAAGAGAGAACAGCTAATACAAAGGCTCCTGTAAGTAAATAATCTCGGGACATCTGGGAGCAAGAAAAATATCAGTGCATTCACCACTGTGTGGACATCAGGCAGAACATTAAGTTATGGGATGGGAAAGGTGAGTAGGAACAGATTAGGTAGGACTCTGGACACCAGACAAGGGACCTGGGTCCTCCCTGCTCTGAGTGACCAGGGGAGGGCTTCAGGCAGCAGACTGTCATGATTTGACACAAGTTTTTAAAAGATCATTCTATGGGTGCGTGGGTGGCTCACTCAGTTGAGAATCCAACTCTTGATCTCAGCTCAGGTCACGATCTCACATTTCATGAGTCAGAGCCCCACACGGGGCTCTGAGCTGGTGGTATGGAACCTGCTTGGGATCCTCTCTCTCCCTCTCTCTCTCTGCCCCTCCCCTGCTCATGCGCTCTCTCTCTCTCTCAAAAAAAAAAAAAAAAGTACAAAAAAAAGATCATTCTAGCTGGCACGTGGACAAATCAGAAAGCAAGGAGATGGTTGATAAGGCTATTTCAAGAACTGAGCAAAAGATTATGGTAGCCTGGGGTCCCAGTCCTCTGGGTGGTGAAGACAGACAAGGTGGGGGTTGAGATGAGTCTGGGGAGTGATGCCACTATGGATCGTTGGTGAAATGTGGGCACTGTTAGGTTAGCGTAAGACCGTCTGTAGAAATATGATGTGAGCGCTGTATGTAGGTTGGTAAATGTAAGTATCTAATACCTTGTAATAATTTATTTAGTCCACCATAGCCAAAATATTACCAGTCTAATATAAATATGCAACCAGTATAAAAACTATTAACGAAATATTTTACATCCTTATCTTTTTGAAATGAAGTCTTTGAAATTCAGTGAGCATTTTAAGTTTACAGTGAATTGTGGGTCAGATTAGCTCCCTTGCAAGGGCTGAGGCCACACACGGCCAGTGGCTGCTCTATGGGATGACTCAGGGCTTGAGCGAGTGAGTGAATGCAGGTGCCGATTGCCAAGATGATAAAGACCAGGGTGGGGGTGAGCTGTGAACCCCCTCAGAAACACAAAGGGAGATGCCAAGCACAGAGTGGGGTGCGCGAACCCAACGGTCCAGGGGAGACCCAGCCAACAGTTGTCCGAGTGTGGATGATACATAAAGCCATGAGACTGGACAGAAGGTACAAGAACGTACCCGGAGGAGGACACGTAGGATTGAGCTCTGGGAAAGTTGGACATTAAAAGCAGGGTTTTCACCCCCTTCCTCGACGCCGTTGTTATTTGGGCTGAATCTGTATTTGTGTGTATGTGGGGGGGAGGGGCGGTCCTGTGCCCTGCAGGATGTTTGCCACCATCCCTGGCCTCTCTGTCCCCAACGACAGGCCTCTCCATGACTTCCACTCCAAGATGTGACAACCAAATCAAATATGTCCCAGACCTTGCTAAGTGCCCCCTGGGGGAAATCTGCCCCTGGTTTAGCCACTTACACGTGGACAGAGGAGGAGAAGCCAGTGAGGGGGGAAGGGTGGGTAGGAGGGCTGGCGCAGAGAGGGGTGGGGAGGGGGGCAGTTTAGCTTCCAGATGTGACTATGAAACAGGCAAAATTAACTTGAATGATGCATTTTATTTAACCCAGTATGCAGGGATGCCGGGCATCGGGCGATGAGTCTGATAATCCCTTGGAGGACACTGGGCTTCGAGGTCAGTGAACGACTCTTTGATAAAAGAGGAATAAAACAGAGCAGAAATGTCTCCCGTGGTGAGGACGTGCCCGCACGGTTCTCTGCTCATGCGCCTCTGTCCTCGGTGGGCAAAGAGGCACCAGAGAAAAACATTCCTGATCAAAAACCTCAAATTACAGAAACGCATAGAGAAGGGATTAATATTTTTCTGAAAACACGATGTCATATTTATTCCACTTTCTGTGACTTATTAAATCCCCTGCTACAGTAATTATAGCCATGTATTGTTAGAGAGGCATAAACACTGGAGGAACGCATTACTGTCGGAGATGATTATTAAAACTACAAAATTTTGCCTACAGACGAACACAGGCAGAGAAGAAAATTATTAAAACTCATTTCCAGGAGCCTGCGTGTGTCCTTGGGCTGGGTTCCAAGACAGAGCAGAAAACTGATACTCTGATAATTTTCATTTACAGCACTTTTATTAACAACATATCTTGTCTCCACCAATTAATCTTTGCAAGGTTTTACTCCTTCTTCTGAATGCGGATTGGGTTTTGATTGTCTGCTTCTTGTGACACTTGCAACGAATGCACGAACATGTTTCTTAATCAGTTCTGCATGGTGTGTCCCTCCACAGAAACGGACTGAACTCCAAAGAGGGCAAAATAGTCCACCACACAAACTAAGGGTTGGGAGAGAAAATGCATTATTCCCACAGTAATAATGTAGTAACATGGCAGTCCCTCCCTCCGTCTGTCTCCTTGTCTCTCTCTCTCTGTCTCTTTCCTCCTTGTCTCTCTCTCTCTGACCCTTTCCTCTCAATGAAGACATTTCTAGGGAACGTCTAGGGACCTCTTACAAGCCCTTAGCAACCAACACCCTCTTTCCAGATCTGCTTATCCCACCAGGAAGAGGGACTGATGGCCATAGAGATGCAGACTTCCACCAGCACTGGGTTGGCCAGGGACAAAGAGTCCTACTTTCAGGAAATCGAAGTGTCTGCAAGCTGAGCATCTCAGACCAGTGCATTCATCCAGGACAAGAGGGAGAAATAAAAAATGCTTTGCTTAATAAATGCAGTCTTTGGCCAAGTGAGACCTATCTTCTAGCCCAGAAAATTCCTGAGCCAAGAGTTAGGATTTTGCTGACTGCTCACCAAATGGCAGAGACTTCCTCTGGATTACTCATTTGTGCATTTTGGGTGCAGGTGGAATCTTGCTGAAGTTCCTGCCCACTTAAGAGTGAGTTCCATGGGGCGCCTGGGTGGCGCAGTCGGTTAAGCGTCCGACTTCAGCCAGGTCACGATCTCGCGGTCCGTGGGTTCGAGCCCCGCGTCGGGCTCTGGGCTGATGGCTCCGAGCCCGGAGCCTGTTTCCGATTCCATGTCTCCCTCTCTCTCTGCCCCTCCCCCGTTCATGCTCTGTCTCTCTCTGTCCCAAAAATAAATAAACGTTGAAAAAAAAAAAAAAAAGAGTGAGTTCCTAAGACAATGGTACTTGAAATACGCACAGGGAAATCTGGGAAGATCTGTTAAATGTGCAGTTTCTCTGGTCCAGCCAGAGCCTTACTGAGCAGGAAGCGGGGAAGGAGGGGCTGGGAGTCAGGCAGGAGCATCAGGTTCCTGCGACCACACAGATCTGAAGCACACCGGGGCAGGTCAGAAATCTAGTAATATTCAAAGCTGATGCCAACATTTCTGGCTAAGAGTAGTCTTGGTTATTTCAAGCAAAGATTTTGCATCCCTCAATGCGAAGCCAGGCCTTTTAGGTAAATTCTCTATGAAAAGAGGCTG
Organism: Leopardus geoffroyi; assembly: GCF_018350155.1. Taxonomy (NCBI): domain Eukaryota; kingdom Metazoa; phylum Chordata; class Mammalia; order Carnivora; family Felidae; genus Leopardus; species Leopardus geoffroyi. Next base: position 2,985,193 of record NC_059336.1, read on the forward strand.
GGCACACCTATTTGAAAATACGTTAATCACTACTTTTAACATGCAGTGCCAGCCAGAACCAGGAGCCACTGGGGCGTGATTTTGCTCCCAGGACAGGAAATAAGTTGGCAGCCCCAACCCCATTTATTCAGTGGATTTAAAATGCCAGACAAGGGCTCCCTGCTTCAAATAAGAAACGTTAATACAACTGGCTCATCCCTCCACCTGGACTGTTTACAGAAAGCGGATTTTGAAGAATGGTTCCTGTTTGAAGGACTTTTCTAGGGAATGGCTGTTGTCCCAAGAATTATATTTCCAAATTAAAGACAGGTTTTTTTCCCCTCCTCTGCCTCATTTCTGGATAGCTGAGAGACATGGAGAAGCTAGAGATTATCATGCTCTATCAGCTTAACAGCCAAAATAATACTTTACTTATGTGGTTTTACATCAGGCTTTTAAATATGATGGCACGTCTAATAGAAATGAATAATGAATGATGTGTTTGCTTTAGTGCTGTTGATCAATTTATTTTCTGGGTTAATGGCTCGATGATTGGTAGGGAAAGGAAATGTTAGGAGGCTGGAAGGCAGCTATTTAGATGGGTAAAGTGAGAGGCACATGTAACTGTGGACAGTGGCCGAGGAAACTCTCCACCCACCCCCATGACTTTAGTCCCAGAAACAAACAAACAAAAAAGAATACTGAAGTGAAAGAGAGTTTGTATAATACACATAAATAACTGTTTGGGAGTCTCAGAAAATAGAATGCTTTTTAAAAAAAATTGTTTTCTTTTTACTTAGAAATTAAAAAGTACCTTTTTCTTTAGGTAATTTAATTCTAATATTGTGATAAATTATTGCGTGTTTTAGGGGTGATTTAATCTGTATATATCGAATTACTGTACACAGGTCAATAAGTTATTTTGTAAGGGCTACCTGTAAATTAGAAATACATGTGTGTATGGGGCACCTGGGTGGCTCAGTTGGTTGAGCGTCTGACATCGGCTCAGGTCACGATCTTGAAGTTTGTGAGTTTGAGCCCTGCGTTGGGCTCTGGGCTGACAGCTCGGAGTCTGGAGCCTGCTTTAGATTCTGTGTCTCCCTCTCTCTCTGCCCCTAACCCACTCGCCTTCTGTCTCTGTCTCTCTCAAAAATAAATAAACATTAAAAAAAATTTAGAAATACATGTGTGTGCGTGTGTGTGTGTGTGTGTAGGCATACGGATTTGGAGATCTATGCCCATTTATTCAACTTAACTCGAATTTCAGGACTAAGATTCATGCTCAGGCAACATACTCATGGAAAGACGACACATTTTTTAAGACATAAAATTCTTCTTGAATTAAAGATTTTTTTTTAACAAGGACAAATAGAAGCAAAAAGATTATTGTAACTAGAACTTCGATTCACTAATTTTCCAATCACTTTTCCCAATGAACATTATCTCCCTTTGCTAGTAGCCAAAACCACCTTCCATTTCTGGAAAATCAAGGCAAAAGTACATGATAGGCTACATTTGGAGACACAAGAAAATGTCTCCTAATTTTAACAATCAAAAAGGGAAGAAGGACTTCCACTATGGGCCAGATAGAATCATAGGCACTGGACTCCCCTTCCCTTCCTGAACAGCTAGCAACAAGATAAGACACAGGACACAACACTGGTCTGCCTCTGGCCACCGGGAGGTGCAAGACAGTGACCTCCAGAAACCAGCAGGTTCCCATCTCACTGCCTGGGAAGATTTTCCACCACAGCAAAAGGAAGGCAGTTAAACAGAACCTAGTGGTCTCACTGGATTGAGGCTACTGACCTCAGGGTTTACAGATGTAATGGGGTCGAAATTTGTGAGGCAGAGTTCTGGAAAGAGAGGGGAAAAGACAGACAGTGCATACATGAGCTCACACACTCTGGGGACTCTTGGAGGATGCCCTCAAGACTCAGTCCTGTGGTGTGGTATGTAAGGAGGTTGCTGGTGCCCCAGGAAGGACCCCCAGAAAGGTGTGACAGTTGCTGGAGCTCATTCACAGCCAGAAATAGTTTGTCTCCCCTCACACAGTGTGGAGGAATCTCCTGATCATGCCCAAGCAGTGGCAGAGATTATCCCTGGGCTTCAGTTTGCTCTGCCCTCACCAGAGCAACACCTAAAACAAGGGGGTTGATGTTGATTCCAAGGGAGTTAACTTTGTGCCACAGGAAAGCCAGATAATATTTAAAGAAATACAGAAAATACTTTACAGCCAAAAAAAATATACAGTCCACAATGTCTGGCATTCAATCAAAAATTATCAAGCATATAAAGAAACAGGAAAATATGCCCATCAGAAAGAAAGAATGAGGGAGAAGAAGGAAGGAAGGGAGGAAGGAAGGAAGGAAGGAGAAAAAGAAAGGAAGGAAGGAAGGGGGGAAGGGGGGAAGGAAGGAAGAGGGAAGGAAGGAAGGAGAAAAAGAAAGGAAGGAAGGAAGGGGGAAGGAGGGAATGGGGGGAAGGGGGGAGGAAGGAAGGGGGGAAGGGGGGAAGGGAGGAAGGGGGAAAGGGAGGAAGGAAGGAAGGAGGAAGGGGGGAAGGAAGGAAGGGGAGAAGGGAGGAAGGAAGGGGGAAGGGGGAAGGAAGGAAGGAAGGAAGGAAGGAAGGAAGGAAGGAAGGAAGGGGGAAGGGGGGATGGAAGGGAGGAAGGAAGGAAGTCAGGAAGGAAGGGGGGAAGGGGGAAGGAGGGAAGGAAGGAAGGGGGGAGGGGGGAAGGAAGGAAGGAAGGAAGGGAGGGAGGGAGGAAAGAAGGGAGGAAGGAAGGAGACAAAGTAATCAACAGAAACAGACTGAGGAGGGACAGAGGTGACAGGTTGGTAGACAAGGATCCAACAAAAGCTAGGGGGATGCAAAGCAAAGACACCAGAGTCACAAGACATGTTAAAGAAATCCTCACGTGGGAGTAAAATGAGACCAGGTGGCAATGTTGGTGTAGACAAAGGAATGAAAAGCGCCTTGTGTGAGCAAATGTCATCGACTTTATATTATCATTTAAATTCTTTAAAAGATATATGTTTAACTGAACGTAATAACAGCGCCATCTAGGATTTAAACACACGTAAAACGAAAGAGTTTCAAGAGCGGGAAGGCTGGCGGGTAGACTGGGACACACAGCAGAATCATGTCACTGTTTCACACCCGGGATGGTCTAACTGCTGTGTAAACGCAGATGATGGTCAGTTCACAACTGTGTACTATGAGCCCTAGAGAAATCATTGTTTAGAAAACACACATAGAGCATAAGCTAATTAAGAAGATAAAGCTGAATCATAAAACCAATCAGTTAACACAAAATAAGGCAGGAAAAGAAGGAAAACAGAAGATAAAGTTGATCGATTTTTTCAACAAACAGCCCCGGAAGAAAAGAAAACAGAAAAAGAATCCCAAACTTGACCTCACGCCACACATAAAATTTAACGCAGAATAAAGCATAGATTGAAATAGATGAGCTAAAACTATAAGACTTAGAGATGAAAAAGAATACATAGAAGAAAAGTGTACTTACCTTGGCTGATGCAAAGATTTTCTTCAACTGGACACACAAAAAACACACAATATAAAATAAATACTTGATAATTTGGACCTCAACAAAATTTAAAACTTTTGCTCCCTACAAGCCACTGTGAAAAAAAAATCAAAATGCAAGCTGGAGACCAGAAAAAAGAAATTGAAATGACTTGTGTCCGGAATATATAAAGAATACTTAAAATGGACTAATAAGACGACAGCCCACTTTTTTTTTAATGAGCAAAAGCTTGATCACACAGTTCAACAAAGACAGTGGCGAATGAGCGCATGGAGACAACGTGACATCATTAGTCATCAGGGAACGGCAGCCTAAAACCGCTACATACCATCACCCCAGAACGGTGGAAATGGAAAGCACTGGAAGGAGGAGAACAGGAACTGCTGGGGGGAAGTAAAATGGACAACCGGTGTGGAGAGCATTCTGACCGCTTCTTACAAACAAGCACGTACCCTGCGGTCCAACACTTCTACTTACGGCGACTTACGGGAGAGATGGAGCCACGCCCGCACGCAAAGGCTTGTGTGCAAATGTCCATAGAGACTTCCGGTAAGAGCCCCAAGTGGGCGGTGAATGGATTAACAAACTGAGGTCCCACCGTACAACTGGCTACTTCTCAGGGACAAAACAGAACCTGCACTACTGAGATCAGAGCGTCGTGGATGAATCTGAAAACGCTGAGTGAAAGTAGCCAGGCATAAAGGGTTATACACTATTTGATTCTTTTCATATGAAATCCTTGGAACAGGCAGCGCTACGGCGATAAAAACGGACCTGTGGCTGCCAGGGACCAGGGGGCCGAGGAAAGGATTGTCAGGGAGCCTCCGGAGGTGACGTGACCCGTGGCATGACCATGGCAATGGTTACTCGGCTGTACTCGTGTTAAACTCATTGAATTGTAGCTTACCCTTGGTGCATTTCCCTGTATGTAAATAATAGCTCTATAAAGCTGACTGCGGTAAATGTGGCAGGGAGGAAGGCGATGGAGGAAAGGTAATGACAGAAGGAGACTGAAGTCATGGCTGCCTTCGTTGTCAGAGAGGCAAACCCTGATTAGGAGCACACAAGCTTCATTATGTTTCCAGCACTTGAGCGAAGCCAGCCCATTAGTCCGTGCTCTCTGTGAGCTGAAGAATGGTTGAAAATGGCCTTAATGATCGTGGAAGAGATAAGAGTCGATGTCCTGCACCCTGCCCGCTCAGTAAATGCTATGGATGATGGAAGAAAGTGAGGAAGGAAGGAAGACAAGAGGACACACTTAGCGCTCACGATTGTCAGTGTTTACTCTGGGCTCCCCTCCACAAGGCTTTGACGGGACGGCAGAGGTCAAGACACATGCCCCGAAGGGGAGTCTGGTGCAGGAAACCAACTATCTATGGATAATCCTCCAAATAATTTTTAGAATTCCAACTGTGCCAATTGTACTGGAAAAGGGAGTCATGTTGTAAGGGTTTTCGGGGATGTGGATCGTTTATGACAACGCTTGAAGACTCAGGTGAAAACAAGGAGGGAAATTATCCAAAGCAAAGGGCACAGCAGGTGCAAAGTCCCTGAGACAGGAATGACCACAAGGTTCTCGAGAATCCCAAGAGTCCGGGGTGCCTGGAGCTGAGAGAGAAATGGGGCAGACGGTGAGAAATTAGGATAGACCTGTAGTTCTCAATTTCTGCTGCATGCAACAATCACACAAGCAGCTTTTCAAACGATATTTAAGCCTGGGCCCCATTTCAACTAAAGAATCAGAATCTCCTTATTTAAAATAAAAGACAAGAAAAAAGGAAAGAAAAGAAATCCTTTTCGATCGCCTCTAATTAGCAACCAGGGCTGAGAACATCTAATTATGGCAGATCCGTAGTTGAATGACGGATGATACGCAGACAGAAACACCTGAGCCAGTTCACGCCTTGAGTCAACGTCTCCACACGCGGATCTGAATAAAGACTCAGAAATGTACTTCGAACCGTTGCTCTGCATCAATCCCAAACAATTCCCCAAAGGTTGGGAGGAATATGTCATGGAAATGAAAGCCAGGAGCATAAATCCTTCCAGAAGGGCTAGGAGGGAAGGATCCAGCTGGGCGCAAATGTGTTGCCTTAGAGAATTTGTCTTTTCTGTTTCATCACAGATGATCTTTCTCCAACTCCGACTCCAGAGGCTTCTTTCTGGTCACATTCACCCCCTTGTGAACTTCTGTGCTAAGAGCAGGTGCAGACATGTGGAGACTGCCCTGGTCTGCCCCACCGAGCCAGCAGGAGTGACAACAGACACATCCATCCTTTATCAAGACACACAAGAGTAGGGTTGGGACCAGGAACCCATCAAGTGCCCACCTGTAAAACAAACTTCTGTCCTCTCACTGAACCCTACTGATAGGTTGCTTGCTTATGCTTGAACGGATGCCTTTCGTTTCAACCGACTGAGCCCCCGACACACACACACACGCACACCAGAATGGAGCAGAGCGCTCCCTTTCTCAGACTGAACTCGCTCAAGGAAGGGCAGGCTTTGCCAAGCTGCCCTGCAGGTAAGCTCTTAGGTCACATTTCCCAGCTAAGGCCAGGAATGGTGCTTCAAAGGAAATCAGAAGGTAAACATCATTAACAAGTTTGTAGCGTATTTGAAATCACAAAGATGGCCAGGCCACCTGTCTTCAACCTGCCAGCTCCTATTAAACCATCAAAGGCTTATTTGTGTTTCTTTGATGTGGGTTGCAAGCAAAATCCTACAAATGATGGTAGATTAAATGTTATGAATGGACCCAAAAGGCACAGCTGGAAACGTACCAATTCTCTATCTTGGGATCAAACTCTGTCTCCAATTAAATATCAGCTGCTTACAGTTTTAGCTAAGGCACAGATACTCTATAAATCGGGCAACCTATTTGAAGGGCAATTAGCAATATTTTTATGTTTATCAAAATTTATAGTACACATGCCTAGGTTTCTGCTTCGGGCCACAGTGGAGTAACTTGTAGCAGAAAATAGCACCGCTGAGAACAAGAAAGAGACATGGAGAAAACAACCCAAGAATCCTGTTTGGAAGCATTAAGTGCTGCCATGGCATCGAGTGGGGCCACCCCCACCAAGCTGGTATTAGTATTTCCAGTCCCCTGCTGTGTGGACAGGGTGGGGAGGGCACGGGGGAGGGAACAGGATCTGCCGGGAGGCAGTGACATCGGCCAGCACACCTTCTGCCACCTCATCCAACTGAGGAGATGAAGATTGTAGTGTGGGGCTGCCCGGAGACGAGCGGCTGAGAGCCTCTGGCTAAGGGGGACACTGAGAGGCGAACCCAACTTCCTGTGGGTCCGTCCTTGAAGCGTGCAGGATAACGGGCTAAGAAGCCACAGGAGGGCAGAAAAAGCAGGGCATGGTTTTCAGTGAGCTCTAGGGCTAAGAAGAGAAAAAATTATATGAACTCAGCATCTGTGAAGGAGGAGGACAGCTGGTGAACACCAAGGTTCTCCTCCGGGACCTGCGTGGGGCAGGGCACACAGCAGCACAGGCAAACAGCTAGACCCATGGCGGAAGCCCACCCCCACGGATGCGGTCACGGTGTCACAGCAAGCAGTGACCGAGCGCGGAGAAGAGGCGACGGATAGACACACGCTGCACCTCGTATGCACGTGGGAAGCGCCATGTGCCCTGGCTTCTAACACACACCAACCACAAACCAAAACCAGGCAGGCTGCAGATCTAAATGTGAGATGCACAGCAGTAAACGTTTTCGAAGGAAGCCTGGCATGTCCTCACTTCTGAGGCAGGACTAATGGTAGCACCTAGAGCAGAGAGTGATTAATTACTTGCCCTTAAAACTGACAAAAGACACGTGACGAGAGGGCACAGACAAGACACCAGGAGGGAAAGGTATCTGCAGTACATGTGCCCGGCAAAGGCCTTTGAGCCCGTGTATATGAAGAACTCTCGTAAATCCGTAAGAAAAAGACAGATGTCCCAACGGGGGGGGGGGGGGGGGGCAGGAAAGAAAGAAAGAAAGAAAGAAAGAAAGAAAGAAAGAAAGAAAGAAAGAAAGAAAGAAAGAAAGAAAGAAAGAAAGAGAGAAAGAAAGAAAGAGAGAGAAAGAGAGAGAGAGAGAGAGAAAGAAAGAGAAGACTGAACAGTCCTTTGTCACCAAATGGCCGTTACACTCATGAGAAGGTAATCAGTGACATTAATCATGATAAAATGCAAATTCAGCCCAAAATGTGCTGTCACTATGTACTTAGCCAGAGTGGTTGAATTAAATAGACAGAAAACACCAAACACCGGTGAGGATGTGTAGCAACCTCTTGCGGGCTGCTCGTGGGACAGTGACTGTCACAAGCACTCCAGAAGTCTCTTTGGGCGTGTCTACTGAGGCTGAACATGCTGATGATGTACGACCCACCGACTCCTGGGGACCCACCCCAGGGACATGCTCACAGAAGTGTAAGTCACCAGGCTCTGGAAATATGTCAAGAAGGTTTATAGCATTATTTGCAACAGACAAAATACAGACAGAACCCAAATATTCATCAGCAGTGGAATGGATAAACTCTAGTACTGTTTATATCTTCAGGAGAACGTACAAGCACTGTCTGTCACACACACACACACACACACACACACACACACAGAGGGACAGGTGCCACAAACATAATGTACAGGAGACCACCTGCTGGGTGCTTCCGTCACAGAGTTCATAAACAAGGGAGAGGGGGCTGTGGGGACAGAGGCTAGGGAGGTGGGCCTTGGGGGGCTCACGTCTGGTGCCACACTTGGGGACACCTGCTGTTTTAGTTGTGTGCTCACCTTGCACTGGGCGATAGTCACACGGGTGTGCTCTCTTTGTGTAAAGCCACTGATTTGTACACTTCTTTCTGATTTACACATTTTCTGTAGGATCGTTCCACTTCCATAAAAATCTTATTATAAAAAACACACGTAGCCTGTGGCCCCAAATTCCACTTCTTAGGATTTATCCGTAGATATACTTACATGGAGTAAAGATACACACATAAGCTGCTGTTTGGGTTTTTTTTTTTTTACAGCCTTGTTTATTATAGCCAACAACTGAAGACAGCTGAATGTGGTTCCATTTAAATAAATTAAGGTGCATCTATACAGTACAGGATTCTGTGGCTGTGGACAAAATGCAGTTCTATACGGGTCGGTATAAAACAATCACCAAGTATGGATTAAACGCAAGAAGGAAGGTGCAAAACACTGGGCACTCCCATAAGGGCCAAATACAAGAGACAGAGGGAGAGCTCTACATATATCTGAAGAACCACAATAAGCTGGAAAAAATGGTACATTCCAGACTGAGAGACAAGGCACTCTGGTCTGAACTCACAGAGAGGTGAATCTCTTTGTATTTTTTGTTCTTTTTGACTTTTCAAGTGGGCATACATGGTTTTCCAGTCCCACTCCCGAGGGACACACACACACACACACACACACACACACACACACACACACAAAACCTAATGCAGAGAAAGGACACTGTGAGGAATTCATGATCATACCCTTTGTGCCTTTTGCACTGATGAATTCAAGGCATTTCTCACATTTTAAATTAATTCATGGGCATTAAACATGGTGACGTTGTGCTATTTACTGTTAGCAACTGCATAGTCACAGAAGCCTCCAAAAGCAGCCTGGGAGGAGGCGGGGAGGGAGGCTGCTGGGAACGGAGCTCAGGAGTACAGAGTCACTTACAGACTGGGATCCAGGCAGCTCCTTACAGCCCTGCAGGGATCAATGACCACATTCACAGGGGAAGGTGTGGGCTGTGCTTGCAAACACTCATGCGTCTGTGTGTGTGCAACCTCAGGGTCCTTTACCAATCGGATCCCACTCTTTGGTGCCATCGGGAATAAATTCAATCGCTCGAGGAGGAGTATCGTCGGCAAAGAAGAATTTTGCCTTAAGCCAGTTTGATAATTAGGTTGAAAAACTAGAGGCCAAACACAATATATATATAGCTTATAATGTTTTTAACCTATTTCCCAAAACGAAACTAAGCTGGAAAGGAACAGGGAATAAATCGAAGCATAACGGGAACTTGAAAGGCAGCAGTGGAAAGGACTCGTGAGTGCAGGCAGGCTAGGAGGGACAAGGGACCCGGGGACAGAAATGAAAACAAAAGCGGTTCTCCACAGGCCGGAGCTGGAATGCCCTGAGATCTATTTTACACAGGGAAGCACAGGAAAAAGCCACTGGCATATAACGCGGTACGGACTAGGTGCTCAGGAAAGATTCACTGAACCTGCATCTGTGTGAAATGCCCAGGAATGGTGCTACTCTGCTCTACCCAAGGGCTGCTTCAAACACTGGATCAAAACTGAGATTGGGTCACAGATACAGAGAAGTGTTCGTGTGTGTATGATTCATATACGATGTGTAATGTGTATACTGCATAAATGTACATAATATATATACCTGTGTGTGTGTGTATATATATATATACAATGCATATAATGTAGGATTTATATAATGTTACATATATTTGTATGTATTTATACGTAAAGAGACTCAGAACTGGACAGAAGTTAAAGCAGAAAAGAGAGGTTTTCTTCAAAAAAAATATTGCAACAAAGGAAGAGAGACATCAACACAGAGCTGGGTTCAACTCTGAACACAACCAGAACAATTGGGGATTCATAGCCAAGGGGCAAGCTGGGGAAGGGGGCATGCGGGCACCGGTGGGTGGACAGTTCCTAGGAGGAGAAATCAAGGGTGAGACGGATTCCGGCCAAGCCCACCTGACGGGATTCTCGCTGAAAGCAGGCCGGGGTGAGGGGCAGATATCCCTGGGGTGAGAGTGGAAATGAGGAGCTTGTCAGGTATCGTGGGTAGGGGATTTTCACCTCACTGACTCACCAATCCATGCCGACACTGGATTCTACACGGATGGGCCTTTTGGGGGAGCGGGGTCAAGGAAATCTGACGAAAATGTGATCAGGCAAAGAATGTTAGTTTCAAGGATATCCTTTGCAGCATTGCTTATAATAAAAAACACTTTCCAACAATCCACCAGGGGATGGACCCAGAAAACAACTGCACTTGTGACCGTGTCCATGCTACAGGGTACAGAGCAGCTGCTGTCAAAAATAAGCCCGTTCTGGGGGCGCCTGGGAGGCTCAGCCGGTTGGGCGTCCAACTTCAGCTCAGGTCATGATCTCACGATTTGTGAGTTTGAGCCCCGCTTCGGGCTCTGTGTCAGTTTGGAGCCTGGAGCCTGCTTTGGAGTCTGTGTCTCCCTCTCTCTCTGCCCCTCCCCTGCTCATGCTCTGTCTCTCTCTGTCTCAAAAATAAATAAACATTAAGAAAAAAAATAAGCCAGTTCTACACACTGAGATGGAAAGATTTCTGAGATACAGTCACCGAGCTCCAGACCTATTGATATTTAACACACACACACACACACACACACACACACACACACACACACACACACACAAAGACTCTGTACTTCTACAAGCCCATGTTTATTTTATGAATGCATACAGAAAGGTCTGGAAGGACCAGCAAGTCAGCAGCAATGAGGGAGCAGGGAGCAGGTCTGTCTGTGATGATCAAGGGGGACTTTATTCTTTTGTGTGAGGTCTGATAGTTTTAACAAAGAGAACCTGTTTATGCGATACTGGTATATATGTTTTTTATTTAGTGAAGCAATTGATAAGAGACCACCTTGAAAATTATACTGTAGTATTTAAATACGATGATAGCATTAGGTGCATGGATCAGTCATTATGTCAGGGAGCACCGTGCGTCTAGAGCTATGTGATCCACGGTGATTTAGGAGCATCTGGAATGATGTTCATTCATTCACTCATTCATTCATTCATCCATTCATTCTACAAATATTCTTTGCATCAGGCAATATGGCGGCTTGAGACACAAAATTTACAGGCTGTTGGGGAGAAAAGCAAGACACAGGAAATGAAATTAATAGCTGGGCTTTCTGAGTGTGTAAACTTGCAGTGTTCCTGGTGCTTTACGGGGTACCACTCAGTCCTCCCGGTATCCCCGAGGATTCCCACAGTGCAGGTGGGGGCACAGAGGTGGAGAGACTAACGCTGGATGACCAGGCAAGGGACAAAGCCAAGAAATGAAACCAGGGAGCTATGTGACACTGAGCCATCTAACCAGGAGAGAATGTTCTTGTACAGAAACAGTAGGACCTTCATGTCTCCACTTTTGTGCATTCATCCTACAAATATTTGCTGAGTGACTGCTATGCTTTGTCCGCTGGGCAGGAACTGAGTATTCGGTCAAGAGAAAAAAGGCATTGCCCCTATCTTCACAGAGAATCTGTGGGTGGGAATGTCAATACACAAACTAAGTAAAAGTTGTAGTTACAGGGTTCTGGTTCCAGCACCGGAGAGGATATCCGAAATGTCTCTGCTATTGTTGTTTAGAAATGTTGATAAAACTAATAAGCATTATTTTCAAGACACAGCCCAGAGAGCTGGAAAGAACAAATGCCTTTGGGATTGAGACCTTCACAAAACGTGGACCCTCTACAAACCTCGCCCTTAGTGAAAGGACCGTACAGAAAGGCATCATCTGCCCTGAACACTACAGGAGCTCATCTGTTTCTGCCTGGACCCCGACTTGGAAGGAAAAAAATTAAAGGTCTCCCCTGAGAATTGACCATCACAGCCTGAGTCTTAAATGGGTTTGGTGTTTAAAATTTAACTCTCAGATTAACCCCAAGTCTCCAAGCCAAGGATATCGTGAAAAAATTGGTCTGAAGCCAACAACAACCCTACACATCCAGCAGAGACAAGCACAAAATTGCTTTGGGGGAAACACACTCCCAATCAAGACACATAGGCTCCTCCAGCTAAACCCCAGTAAACATGGATTCGCAATTCAAGTTAAGAGACTCATGAAAGAAAACCCTCCACTGCTGTGAGCATGAGCGGACCCGACAAAGAGCAAGACTCGAGCCCAAGCACTGCGAATAGTGGAAGAATTCTATTACAAATTGAGTGTGTTCAACACGACAGGAGGCACGGAGGAGGCAGCAAAGCCGTGAGAACAGAATAAGACGTGGGACAGCAGCGAGGGTAGGTTCCAAAGAGGGCGGGTCATGGCACAGAGTCAGGGAACTGAAGACTCAACCCCCAAGGTTGATGCTGAAGGAATCGGGGGGCTGGCCGTGGAACCAGTGTCCTGTCCAGAAAGCAGCACAGGGGGGAGAGGAGCTGGAAGAAGTTGAGACTCGGGGATGCACAAAATAGGGAAAACTGATCCAACATACATTTGCCAAGAATTCCAGAAGGGGAGAAGAGAGGTCCGGGGTGGAGAGCAATATCCCAAAACAATATCCATCAACAATGCACTGCTGATGAAATATGAAGATGGGCACCAAACAGGGTAAGTTTGAAAAATCACATTAACAGCAACTAGAGAAAACAGACCGAACTGGGAACAGGATTCCCAACAGGCAAGGGAGGCCAGAGTGCTGAGAGGTAACCTCCAGCCATCCGTCTCGGATGCCTGAAGGAAAAGAGAGAGAGTCTGCCCAGGAATTTTTCATCGGAGCCTGCATCCCACACGGTCTGAGATCAGACAAAACACAGAAGAGCCTGGGAATAAAGAACCACAGAGAGAGAGAGGACCGAGGGTGCGATGTGATGGGTTGAGGAAGTGGAGAAGGGATGTGATTGAGTCACAGGACAAAATGTGGCCCATCAAGAAGAGGTTGTCGGTTGTCGTGTTAGGCTCCTTTGAAAATGAAAAGAACAAGAAAAACCCCCATGGAGGACCACAGCGGCACCCGAGGGCTTCCTTCTGCAAAGGACCATGACCTCTACACCCATTATGCATTTAAGGCTCTAATTATCTTGCTGAGCAGAGGAGGCAACTGAAGTTTAAGAAAGTTTAAACACTTAATCCAGCTACGGATGGATTTTCACTGGGGCCAGTTGACTCCAGGGCCACTCCGTAATGGTTACGATTCCACCCCCAGAAAGCAGCCCTCCACCTGCAGGGCTCCAAAGGAGAGGAGAAAAATCAGCAGGGGCTGCGCGGGCTCCCTCTGCCCACGGTCCTGGGCCCGGACAGCCAAGGGTTCTCAGCTCCTCGGGGAGCAAAGGACCTAACACAGCTGTGGTCCTCAACACAACTCCGTTGGCCAGGGCGTAGACAAATACCAGGAAACACAGATAGGTTGTGCTGGGAGTAAAACCCGGCAGCAGGAACCACAACGCTCAAGGCTCAGTGTCCTTGTTCAGCAATTCTGATCCACAGATGACAATTAGCAATGACACATGGGAAATACCAGGTTTTACCAAGACAGAGTTTAATTGGACCTTAAATAAAGGGTATTTTCATTGTAAGAGAGCAAAACAGGAAATCTTCTACATGTTAAGCAAAGTCCTTATTAGGGGATGCTGGTCAGCGTTATCCGTGGAGGCCGTGAAGTCATTACTGTGGGCAAAGTGGCTCAGGTCAGCACAGGCTTGCTTGGCCAGGACAGGGAAGGCCTGGGAGCACGGGCCCAGCCTGAGGGTAATATTCCACATTTGTCCAAGGGCAGAAAATCAGCTGAGAATCTTTGTGTTACAAATCCCAGAAAGACTGCTTCAAACTAGTGAAAACAGTTTCAGAAATTGTTTGATTATGGTTAAAAACAAACGAAATAGTAGGAATTTGGGGATTTGGGGATTTAAACATCCTCTATCTATTTTTAAAACATATCTTCTTGGTTGAAACCTGCCTTGAAGTCCTTAAGGAACAGGCAGGAAATAAATGTGGGAAAAACAAACAAACAAACATGCCCGTCTTGGTGATCTGTCACATCCAGCAGGAGTTGCCCTTGAGAAGGAGAGTAAGCTGGTGTGGGGGGCTGGGTTGCATCCACACCACCAGCTCTCCCGTGGAGGACTCCTCTCCGTGGGTGTATAACAGCCACGTCTGCTTTCCGCAGCCTCCGTCGGCCCCCAGCATCTCACGCCCGTCCCATGCACCACTCAGTGGGAATTTCAGCAGAATTTCCGTAGTTCCCAAGTCAAAGGGCCACACAATCTGGGAAGGTGTTTAGCCATGTGTGGTGACAAAATGTCCCCAAGAATGTGCTGCTTGGCTTGCTGCAGTAAAAGCCACGTGGAGAACACACAGGTTCACTAAAGTCGATGTCATGGTGTGTCGTAAAGAGAAAGGGTTTGGAGTCAGACACCCAGTAAAGAAGGTTGCCCAGTCTTGTTCTCCTCACCCACCAAAATGAGGGCTGGTGAATTTTTCCGGGAAGGCTCAGATAGGTCCTGTGGGCCGAACGGTCTCTGTCATAATGACTCAGCTCTGCCATAGAAAGTGGTCACAGACAACATGCAAGTGAACAGCGTGGCTCTGTTCCCACAAAACCCTTACCAACGGGCAGTGCAATATGAATTTCATGTCATTTTCACACGTCACCAATTAGGGTTCTTGTTTTGAATTTCCCCATCCATGAAAAAGTGTAAAAACCCTTCTTAGCTTAAAGATCGCACAGACGGCGGTGGCTGTGACCCGTGGGCCACAGTTTGCCGACCCTTGAGCTAAAATGTGCTCTATGTGCCCGTGGGTCCGTCTTTCTGTACGGCAGCCCTGTCCACAAGCAGGGGCACATAGCAGTTGCTCAGTGAATATTTATTGGCTGGCCCAGTGAGAGAGGGGGAAGAGAATACACCGCAGAGATTGAGGCACGTGCCAGGAAGCAAAGCACAGGGTGGCACAGGTCACCCGTGGAGAGGCAGGGTGGACTCTCTCTTCCCGACGTGGGCTCAGGTGACTCCAGGCTTTACAGCATTGTGCCTGCCCTCCCCCAGCTGGATTTTAAAATGACAGCTCCACCATATACTTATTTTTAGGCCTCCAAATTTCATCAGCCACGTCTGAAAATGCCATCTCTCTTCCTGTCATTAAGCCAAGGCATTATCTATGGACGGCCCACTATGTTCTTGGTGTATTTCCTCAGCACCTATCTGCAGAAGGGGTACACCCATCAGCCGCCCCGAGTGGGGAGGGAGGGTAAACAAAGTCCCAATAATGTTCTGACCTACATGTGAATGCAGTTTAAGCCTCTCATAAAATGGGCATTATGAAGCTTATGCGGGAAGCACTGAGCAATCTCCTGGTGGGTGCACCTCCTTCCTGTCCCCCGATTTTCTGTGACTTCAAGGACATTTAGGTAGTTTGATGCAGGAGGATAAACTGGGACTGGAGCCTTGGAGAGAGATGTAGCACCGAGGCTGCAGAAAGCTGTTGCCACTGACATCATAGAGAACACGCTTTAGGCGGTAACTTCGTGTAAGGAATCCCACGGTGTATACATGTCCCACCCCGCGCACGGAAACACGGTCGTCAGACCCAGGAGATGGAATTGGGAGTCTTCCTCTCTACAGAACACTTTCCAAGGGGCACCTGTTTGTTTTTAATAGCGGAAGGGGTGCTATAGAACAATCCAGAAGGCCTCAGCATAAATGGCAGGTGCTTGTGGGCAACCCTGGAAATGATCGAAATAACAGTCCAGATGTCCCCTTCCGTGTAAGAAGGAGTTGAGAAGTTTCCCCAGAGTGAACCAGTTCACATTTGGATCCTAACGTCAGGTTGTCGGCTGCCTGGCGATTGCACCTGCTGGGGATTTCAAACAGGTGCAATCCATGCCGGTTTAAGTCATAAAGGGCTAAGCGGGGAAGTGAAGGGTGTGCTTTGAGTAAGAGAGACAAGGTCATGAGACTAAAGGGGGTTCCTCTGAAAGGGGTAGAGATGTCAACGTGATTTTTATACAAAATATAATGTACATACTTTGTGTACCCTGTCGTGTGCCATCTTTGAACACACGGCGTCGCCTGACTCCACAGAGGAAGCAGAAACAAAGGGAGGGAGAGAAGATCTCAGACCCCATGGATCGGCATCTGTGGGAGCCGAGACAATCTTCCATCTCCAACAGTGAGTCCCGCAACTGCTTGAACAGAGATGGTGCGCTGGCAGGTGGTTTGGAAATAAGAGGTTGGCAAAAATAGTAGGAAGCGCGCTGGCAGGAGAATTAGAAGTAGCCGTGGTTCAGACGTGTGATAGTGAGGAGGACACCTCAACATTCCACCGTCCTCCGCGGTCACCGACTTCTATCCCGAACTTGCATCGCTTACCAGTCAAAACAAGCTTTTGCCAACAGCCCCACTAACTCAATCACATCTGAGAATCAAGTCCTGTCCGGCCGGCGAGAAAGACGCCAGGGTCAGCCTCTCCTTGGCTCCTGGGCTGCGGGTGTGCGGGTGTGCGGGCCACAGGAGACGCGGGTGTTTTCCCTTTTCTTCTTATCACAGCTTTCTCTCCAGGAGATGCCCTAGAAATGGAGCCCTTTTTGTGTCCATGCCTCCAGGTGGAGAGGTGTGCTAGGTGCAACTCGTGATTGGATAGATTAGCATTTTGGAGCCACTGAATATTTGATTTCTCTTTTTGGGGATGACACTTTAAAGTCCGGATGACCGGGGCGCCTGGGTGGCGCAGTCGGTTAAGCGTCCGACTTCAGCCAGGTCACGATCTCGCGGTCCGTGAGTTCGAGCCCCACGTCGGGCTCTGGGCTGATGGCTCTGAGCCTGGAGCCTGTTTCCGATTCTGTGTTTCCCTCTCTCTCTGCCCCTCCCCCGTTCATGCTCTGTCTTTCTCTGTCCCGAAAATAAATAAACGTTGAAAAAAAAAAATTTTTTTTAAAAATAAAGTCCGGATGACGTTCTGAGTACCTGCCCTCAAGCTCACCCTAACACCCGTGGTCCTTCTGCATGTGGAGTGATCCTGGAGCATCGATCTTTCCTAATGCTCTCCCTCTTCCGCTCCCTCCTCCCCCGCTTCCTCTGTCCTTCTGCCTTTCTTCTTCTCCTCTCCATTTCTCTTCCTTTCTTTCTTACTACCCTAGCCAAAAATGGCCGGACTAAGGCACTGATTGCCAAAACAAGGATGGATGGACCCTCTGAGCCGGCCAGCAAGCACTGGGTGGCAAAGTGCAAGAGTGCTGGCCGGTGGACGCCTCCCATGCGAGACAGAGACCCACAGGCCAATCCAGTCCTGTATCTGAAGAAGAAGAAAGCTAGTTTGTGGAGGCCCAACATGTCACCCAAAGTGCCTCATGGTTTCTACATAACAGGATTCTCAACTTCACAAAAGTGGCATTTGAAGCCGCCAACAAAATTAAAAACACCAGCTCTAAAACCGAGAACGATCGTGACTCACTCACTGTGCCACAGTGGAGTGGGTCTGGAGAAAAAAAAACAGGAAGTAGAATGGAATTATCCCGGTGTTTTGTGCCATCAGGGTAGATGCCATCCACCTTCTTCACGGAATGTGGTTATCCTGGGAAGCGGTATGCGATTCCAACGGTGCCCTTACCATCTCCGTGAGCCAGCGCGAGCTCCCCGCAGGTGGATTACGCGGACAGGACACGGCAGCCCCTTCCTCCCCTAGCTGTGCATTTACCCTTGTCCCCCGCACACAACTTCAGATCCCAGCAGATACCAAATGGAATGCCAACATTCCTCAGCAGCTTGTTTGGGGAAAGCCTAGGACTTTTAATCATATTGTCAAAACCCAAATAAGCCAATGTATCAAGTTGTATCTCCACAGTGTGGCCTAATTACCCGAGAATCATCCCCACCACAAAAAATAATAGCTTGAAAAAGCACTTTTCTTAATCACATCAAACCCAGTTGGTAGGCTTGCCTTGCTCATTAGAAACCAACAGTTAATAAGAAGAGGTCCCCAGATGATTTAGGGGAGAAAAAGAAATCTTTCACTGACTTGTTTAAGGTGAAGCTAAGGAAGGCCACTGGAAATCTGGGACCAGGGCTGTGGGAGGAACCATCGTTTGCAGTGGCTGCTAAGGACAGTCAGAGCCAACCCACCATGGACGGTTCTCCTGTTCTCCCAGCCCCATTAGGAACAAGCAGGACAATCGACTGTTTCTCCCACACAGTTCTGCTTCTAGCTCCAATATCTGTCCACAGGTTTTCTGAGCATTAAATGTAACTGAACTTCACCTAAGACAGGTTTGGGAAAGTCATACGAGTGAATGTGTTTTAAAAATATTTCATAATGAGGAAATGTTGGGGCACCTGGGTGGCTCAGTCAGTTGAGCGTCTGACTTCGGCTCAGGTCATGATCTCACAGTTTGTGAGTCCGAGCCCCGCGTCGGGCTCTGTGCTGACAGCTCAGAGCCTGGAGCCTGCTTTGGATTCTGGGTCTCCCTCTCTCTCTGCCCCTCCCCTGCTCATGCTCTCTCTCTGTCTCTCTCTCAAAAATAAATAAACATTAAACAAAATTTTAATAGAAATATTTCATAATGGGGAGATATATATGATATAATGTTAAATTAAAAAGCAGATTGTAGAGACTGCCCATCAATGGCATAAAAAAATACATTCTTACCCCACAATTTCCTCCAAACCTACTGGAAACAAAAAGAAAATAAAAAAAAATAATAGTAAGAGAAAAACAACTACATTATCAATGAAAAAGGAAATGAACCAAAACAAAAACATGACACTTAGCTGCCAAATACTTTGAAATCTGGACAGAGGCAGGGAAGACAGAGAAAGCTCACAGACTTCCTAAGACGGGGGTCCCCATGCGGGGGGGGGGGGGTGGGGGGGGTGGAAATCATCCACCAAAGCCCGCCAGCAAAGACAAGACATCCAGGTAAAACTTGAATCTCAGATAAAAAACAGAAAAACAAAAAACAATGAATATCTTTTTGTATAAATATGTACCAGATATTGTCTGGGACATATTTTCACTAAAAATTGTCTGTTGCTCACTTGATATTCTTGAACTGGTGTCCTGAATTGTACTAAATGGTGTCAGAACAGCAAAAGAAATCTGGCTGACCCATCAGTGAGTTTCGTTTGCTTTGCGCGGCGTTTTCAATTTTCTAACTTACCCTCAATATATGTAAGTAAGGAGATTTCAGTTAAAAATTTAGGTCTTTGTGGGGGGCGCCTGAGCAGCTCAGTCAGTTCAGTGCCCGACTCTTGGTTTGGGCTCAGGTCACCATCTCACAGTTTGTGAGTTCGAGCTGGAATCAGCCTCTGTGCTGACAGTATGGGGTCTGCTTGGGATTCTCTCTCCCTCTCTCTCCCTCCCCAACTCAATCACCACCCCCCTCAAAATAAATAAAATAAACATTACAAAAAATTTTTAAAAACATTTAGATTTTTGGTTCCTCCTGACAAATCTGATGATATGCCCACATGGACCCCAATTCCCATCCGGCAAGGCTAGGCTGGGGGTTTTCACTGTCCGCTCTGGATGCTCAGGTTTATTTGTTTGCTCTTATCCCACATAAGCCACTTAATTCACTGATATCACTGCTTAGGTCTTGGAAGCTTTGCTTTGTTTGGTGTTTGTGTTTGTTCATCTTTCCCTAGCACCTGAAGATACGGGTTGGCGGTACATGTAAGAATGTCCCTTCAGTGACTGGCTAGACAGCCGAGGGTCACCGTGGCCACGGGCTGAACACTTCTCAGTACCCGGCCATTGTTGTGTCTGGGCTTGAGCCACCAGACTTAGAGAATCTGCTGGAAGTCAGGAAAAGCAGGATGTGCGGCCGAGGGCCTTACACGGAGCCCTGTTGCTGCCTCGGAAGACATGATGAGCTGAGATGTCTCAGCACAGAGAAGAGAAAGCCAGGGGAGAGAATGGGCGGAATGTCTTAAAAGAGCCAGTGTGGCCCCTGGAAACAGTTTCCAGTAGCCCCACGGCCCTTCAGCCTTGTGTTTTGTCCTTCAGGTTTGTTTATTGCCTTACATGAAATTACAAAAAAAAAAAAAAATACCATTTTTGCAATAAGATAGCCTACAGTCATCCATTTTTTGCAGAAGGTAATTGTTCTCTCTCTGAGAGAGCACATAATTAGCCCATAAGCTGAAGGAAGATGCAGGATGGTTAACTTCCCTGGGTGAGGGTTCAGGGGCAAGTTTTGTTTTTTTAAGTTTATTTATTTATTTTGAGAGGGGGGGGGGCCAGGATCAGGGACGGGGCAGAGAGATGGAGAGACAGAATCCCAAGCAGGATCCGGGCTGGCAGCACAGAGCCCGTCACAGCGCTTGAACTCATGAAGCCACGAGATCATGACCCGAGGCGAAACCAAGAGTTGAATGATCAGCCCACCGAGCCACCCCGGTGCCCCCAGGTGAAAGTTTCTAAAACCTTTCTTTGCATGTTTCTGTATCGCTTGAATTTTATATAATAAGTTGTATCGTTTTTACCAAAATATTAAAGCCATTATTCTTAAGTGAACAGCATAATTTACGACTATCCAAACATATAATGTATGTACCTAGAAAAACTTAAAAACCTAGTTACCCCCAAATGTTAATAATGGCTGTCTCTGGGTGACGGGATTATGGATCGGTTTTGGTATCGTTTCGCGTTTTTTGGTGAGTGTTCCATACTGTCCGGAATTAGCATGCATGACACTTACATTTAAAACGCGAAAATGGTGTTTCTTCACAAGAGACTGAGAACTGTTGCCACACTGAGATTCAGGCACAGCCTCTGGGTCTGACCTGGCTGTAAAAGGTGGTGAGCAGGGAAAACTTCTCGGTTCTTTGTTTCCTTTAATGACCCTGCTGATGGCTAAGACGCCCAAGTCGCCCTAAGAACCCATTACCCATTCTAAATGGCCCCACATAGATCAATAAATATGTCCTTTTTCCGAAATTACTTCAGCTGTCTTCCCACCTACCCTCATTTTATTTGGAGAGACCAGAAAGCTTCTGAAGCCGTCCGCCCTCTTGAAGTTAATGTATTCATTAGTTATAATTGCCTTCGAAACGTGCTCACTAATCTTAGTCTCCTAGTTACTTAATGGTTTTGATTGGCTGGAGAACACTTTTATCTGGGTTAATTTACTATTCATAGTACAATGATGGAGTATTCATTTTGCTACCCAGATTACAGCGGTAAATGGAGTTATATATCATCCACAGGAAAGCTACATGGGAGGTTAGTGTTAAAATGCCTTTCAGGCATCTTAAAGTAGAAAACAACATTCCTGCCAAAACTTTGTCACACGCCGCATTTCCTGCCCGAACTTGAAGCTGTCCGTGGCCCTTCTGTGGATGGATGTGCTTCTCAACGCCCGGGAAGTACTCACCCTGACCCCTTAGAGCGGCTCTCTCTGATTCCGGCAGGTGTGGGATCATAGGGAAAGCGTCTCCCGAAGGAGGCAAAGACGGGAGCAGCCAGAACTCCTGGGAATGTGCAGGTTTTCTTCAACATAACCTGCCCTTGGAATTTCCTGCAACCCTTGCTCAGAACCTGACCCCCTGCCTACCAGGCTGTCCAGAGTCTGGACCCCCATCCCAGTCCAAAATCTCGTTCCTACCTTCCTGACTTCTGGGGTGCAGGCTCTATCTAGGGATTCCATTCTGCCAGGACTTAAGACCTGTCCTGGCCGTATCTAAATGTCACTTTCCCCCCAAACCCCAAAGGACTGGGCCCCTCCTGCCTGTGCTCCGAAATCAGAATCCTCTACCTAAAATTCTTTAGAAGACTGGAGACAGACGGTGTGCATAATTTAACCGGTTGAAACCGGCTTTCTCCAATCCCCACTGGAACTCCTAATACTTCCATTGGAGGCCCCACCATGAAATTATGACCCCCTTCTGCCTGCCGGCTATGTCTATGTCTGGACACAGGAACCCTGCCTCCTCCTGGCCCTGGAAGGCTATCTGCTTGATGTTGTCAAGCTAAATAGGAATGGGGAGAGGTCTACTTGCAGAGGTAAACAGAGGCTGGCCATCCAGGAGGGACCTAGACACACTTCTACGGACTGTTCTCCAACATGGAGAGTCAGTCACTCATTCCTGGGGACCTCAGCAAACCGCGAGAGGTACGGCTGATACGGGCCGGGGAGCCAAGAGTAAATGGGATGGGAGCTGAGAGCCTCGCACATCTGAGAAGATGACCCCAGGCCTCAGGTGTCTTCTGTGCAATGGGAACAAACTCTCGTACAGGACAAGGTGGCAGTGGAGCTGAAAACAGCGTTTTGCCTTCCCCAGAGATAGGCTCTGCAAACAACCACTTGCGTTCCTTATCAGTGCCTAGAAGCCAGAGTTCTCTAGGAGTTAAAGACTGAGCTGGTGCATGAGGATAGGTATGTACATCAAGTACATTGTAGCACTGCTGCCTGGCCAGTAAAACCCCCCACCCCCCAAAACAAAAAGAACTAGAAACTAAGTGGATGTTCGTCCCTGGGGCAAAGGTTGCTAAGTTATTATATAGCCACAGAGCAAGGAGTGTGCAACAATTTTTGTAAAGGGTCTTGACTTGGAGAGACTCCTAAATGAATACGCTGTCCAGCCCATCCCTCAAAGAAATGGTGGAGAGAAGTGGAAAAAAATAGTAAGTCGAAGGATTTGAATGAAAACGTCGAGTCACCATTTGCCACGGGTTAGACCAGGCCAACAGGGACTCAGGAGACTTTTACTTTCTCCGTGTTATTTTTGTGGGCTCTTATGACTTTTAAATAATGAACATGAATTATTTATAAACAGAGGACAGCCACTGAGGGTGTGGGAGTAAACACAAGATGTTATCTAACAAGAGGGCAGAGAGGAGCCTGTGGACGGGGTCTTACGCCCCTCAGGCTGGGCCCGCAGAGCTGTGTTGTAGACACAGGTGCATAACCTGCCTGTCGGGGGCTAGGGGGTGGGGGACTCTTCCAGAGTGAAGCTCCCCGGGATTCTGAATATTCAAGAGACAGAGATAAAGGACCGGAGGCCCATCACGAGAATACAGAATGTCTGCTGACTGCAGAATGACCATTTTCCCATCCAACCTCTTGCCCTGAGCCGTCAGCCTCTCTACCAACGATCTGGGTATTTGGGGGACCTAACATCTTGCACAAACTGAACTACAGTCTTCATTTTGTAAATGAGAAAGCCCGATTCCCTTCAGAATAGCAATCTGAAGCAAACAGAAACATCTGTTTGAATAATGAGCTGTGTTGTTGGCATGTTCAGGAGGCAGGAGGCAGCTGGTGATCAGATACGGACATCCCGGACCCTGGCTCGGCCGCCGCAGGCAGTATGGGACGGCAGTGGGTGGGGGTGGGGGGTGTTGATTGGGGTCTGGGAAGCCTGCACACATCTCCCCGAGGCCTTCCAAGGTCCCACGCCATCTCGGTGCCAAGATTAGCTAACCGTGGTGAGAATGATGGTGCTTTCTTGATTTTCAAGAAACCACCCCATCAGACCCGACTTGTCCACGGTCCCCTAAGTCAGCCCTCCCACCTTCGGGGAGCGATTATGGGTCTGAAGATGCATCTCAGTGGATGTTAACTGAGACCAATGTTCCGCTCTGTGCATTTTCCAATTTTAATTGAAGGAAAGTAACTAATTATCTCGGAGAAGCAGCCATTATACACTGGCTGCAGGCTGACCTTTAGCAGGAGATGCCTTAGGGCTTGTGGGGGCAGTCGATATGTTAACCAGTCATTAAAGCTCGAGATTTCCAAGGGGAGCAGAACATCTCCAACCCAGGATGGGCCCCAGCACTGGCTGCAGCTGGAGGGGAAGAACGAGCCTGTCATATTCCCGGAGAAATTGATCGGATGCAGTATTGACAGGTAATGACGTACAGCATCTCCCGGGGCCCCCATACCCGGGGGAAGCGGGGAGCGTGTGTCTGTGCACCGCGGGCAGAGTGGCATGTCAGCTCATTTGCACAGCGGCCTTCGTTGGCCCAAATCAGACAGGTGTGGGGGTCTATGGAGAACAAGGCACAGTGTAAACAGATGTCTCTGGCACTTGGAGAGGCTGTGATACTGCGTGTGTGTGGAATACTGTACGCGCACATACATTTGTGACGCAGGTGAAGGGCCAGGCCCTCCTGCCGGGCCCATAAAACACAAGTGAGCTCACACAACCTGGAAACACACCCCCCGGCCAAAATACAGAGTCACTTCTGACACTCACGAGACCAGTCCTACCTAAAATGATTTCCAAAGCAGAATTCCATGATCGCAGCAAAGGACAGAATTAACAACAATAAAAACCGAGGGACTGAGCATCAGCAGGGCTCGTGTGTCCCCTTGAGTGATGCGACCCCTCAAAGGGGGTGACAAGGGGTGGGGAATGAAGCAGAGCAGTGCCCGGGCCTGGCTGGTTTGGCAACGGGCGACAAGTTCAAAGGGCACTCTTGCCTGGACACGGGACCTACCCAGTGACCAGAGCCACCCACCCCATAGTCAGCAACTCCAAGGGAGGGTCCCCAGGCTTGGCGCTTTCTTCTGAATGAGGTGAAATGTTTCCCCCTCCCCCACACAGGTAGTCCAGGTGAGACCTTCCATCAGAATCACCTGCTCCTGAGCCAGACCAGCCAATCAGAATCACCAGAACCCCTCCCCTCCCCCCAGGTCCCTGATCACGTGGCCCAAATCAACCAATTAGAATCGTGGGAACCCCTTTCCCGTCTCTTTTAGAGAAGTGATTCTATTTTCTCCCTCTTTGCTGTCTGGACAAAAGCCAGCCTCCTTTCGCAGAGAGGGAGAGGCACAGGGTAGGGGGAGTGGAGGGGGTAGATATAAACCCTTATCGGAGGGAGGCACCACACAGGAGCCACAGCCCCTCAGCCCAGCTCCCCTGTAACTGCTGGGGCCGCTGCTCTGCTTTCTGGAGCCGGATGCCCCCGATCCCTGAGCGACAGGACTGGGTCCTGTCTCTTACCTCCAAACCGACCCCAAGATGCTGAAAGAAAGTGGAATGTCGTCAGGTTTGTCCTCATCACTCGCCTGTGCTGCGCAAACCCTATCCAGGAGTTTTAATCCAGCCTTTCTTTTCTTTTCTTTTTTTTTATTTATTGATTTTAAGAGAGAGAGAGCAGGGGAGGGGCAGAGAAAGAGGGAGAGAGGATCCCAAGCAGGCTCCATACTGTCCGCACGGAGCCCAACGCAGGGCCTGAACTCAAGAACCCGGAGATCATGACCTGACCCAAAACCAAGAGTCGGCCACTTAACGGACCGAGCCACCCAGGCGCCCCTAATCCAGCCTTTCTTGTCCCTGACAGAGCCTCCAGGCCTTACTGTCTTCGCCCCACAAATGAGACCTCCCTCCGGGATGGGAAATAAAACACAGGAAATAAAAGACAGCTAGTAGCTATGGGAAGGGAGAAGGTAAGTGTTTCAACACTGTGGGACCACAGAGGGCCTCCTGTCCTGGGGGCTCTGTCAGGTCAGGTGCCAGAACCCCCTGGTTGTGCCATGGGATGCGGGCCACTAGACCTCTCTGCTGGCTGGTTTTCTCCACTGCTCTGCGGGGACTGGACCTTCCTGCTTAGGGCAAGTGCCCGGCTTTCCCGAGAGAGAAGTTCTACCATGACGTGGATTCTCAAGTACCAGGAGTTCACGGGGTCTCATTTTTCTCACCAACTGTTTGACTGAGACAGGCTGTGTATGCCACCCCGCCCCTCACCCTGCAGGGGACAGGCAGGTTTGTCATCCCCGTCACACCAGAGGGGAAGCAGGCTGGCCCGTGCCGTTGCAGCACTCGGTGTCTTTCCTGGTCACGATGCAGAAACGGTGGTCCCCGCTCTGGCCCCTGTCCTGGCCAGATCGGCACCAGCAGGTGTGGCCCCTGCACGCAGCAGCCAGAGATTGGAGTCAAGATCCTGTATCTGACATAACGTTATCTCCCCCAAATTAAATCTGTGCACAGCATGCTTGCCCTGGTTGCAAAACTGTTTCTACAAGCGTGCTTTCGAATCATGTCTTCCCCTTGCAAAATCAAGAGCAGGCTTTCTCTTTCATCAGTAACTAACACTTGTGACCTTAAGCGGTGCACAGTACTTGATTAGCTAACTGATGAGGAAATGAACAATAGTAATATCTGACCTTTAAAGGGCATCGGATGCCTCATAAAAAACATTCGGCAAGAAAATACAGCACAAAACACTCTGCCTACAACTTCACCACTTTGTCTGTCTTTCACTGTCTCCTTCATTTGGAACGCAAAACAAAACAAAATATTTTCTCGGGTGTGGAAATCTGCCAACCATCTTCCAGATCGGATGTGTTCCGCTGCCTAGGGACGGGCCGGCTGGGGAGACGGGGGCCCGAGGGGTGTGGGCTCCAGGCCGGATGTTGCAGGACTCAGGGACTGTGGTGTATATGTCCCCGGGACAACTGTGGGTTCCTACCCTGTATAGTGATGAGGACCTGGGTGCTTGTGGCCGAGCAGCGTCATTTGCAGAGTGAAATGAGGCCGTGCAGAGTCTGGCCCCCTGAAAACATGGAAGCCACGTGGGCTCTGCGACATTCAGACCCCAAACACCCAGGGGAGGGCCCGGGACTCCCAGCTGGAGAGCCAGAGCCCAATCCGTGCCTCTCAGCCCATGGGCTTGGGAAGCAGCCGGGGATCTTATGAAAATGCAGATTTTGAATCAGAGGCCAGGGCTGGACCACAGTGCGATTTCTCATGGCTCCCAGGCGAGGCGGGAGCTGCCCAGCCGCTGGCCAGACTGGGAGCAGCTAGGCTGGAGACAAGTTGAAGCAGGTCCTCGTCCGTCTCAGGGACACAGGCTGGGCTGCACGGTCCTTGCGCTGGAGCTGAGCCGGGGACGCCATGCCCGAGTGAGCCTCAAACACACTGCCTCCCCTGCCCCACCCTGCAGTGTGCCGCCCCCTACTTGCTGTCCCATTTCTGTTCCCTTCCTTCCCCTCCGCTCCTCACCTCCCAGTCCCACTCAGGTCTGGGGGCCTCTCACACTGCCAGCACCAGTGAAGCTCTGCAGAAGGTTCTGGATGGCACAACAGTAGGCTCAGGTGGTAACGTTCACCTTGACCCCAGAGCCCCACGTCCCCAGGTGGCTGTTCTCACTGGGATGCCACCACACCATCTGGATCCAAGGTCACAGATGCGGCTTCGCAGGGTCACTCTGGTGTGACTCCTGGGGCCCCGGGTATGCAGCGAGAAACGTGGGACTAGGGTCTCCTAAACGTGGGGACCACCACCGACCCAGCCACTGCCCCGCAGCGCACGCTGCCCCGTTCCAGCCACCTCATCTCCCCACTCCCCTGCCCCCCCGCCCCGCCACCAGCAGGGCCGGCCAGAAATGCCAAGCAAGGAGGGGACCGGGATCACGCCCCCACCAGGGATGAGTGGGCATCAGGGGCTGTGCACCCCTGCCCCCTCGCCCCCGGGGGAGCTCGGAGGTGTTTCACAAGGATCCCCGAGTCTGGTAACAAACACACCCTTCGTTGGCCCCTGCCAACCCCCTATGATTCTTCTGGAATCTCCTTGTAAGTGAACTCTTGGACCCAACTCCTTGTCTGAAGGCCCACGTCCGAGGGCCCCAATCGCAGAGCCCCTGGGGCACCTGTCAGCCCCCGAGCTGCAGTGACGCTGTGTCCTGGGTCCCCCACTGGCAGGTGCTTCTTTTTGGCAAAGCTTCTTAGAGAAACGCCTTCGGGCGCCTGCTTCTGGCTCATGGAGTCCTCATATCTCCCAGGGGTGGGGGGCTTCCCTGTAGGCTGATGCAGTCTTCGGGCCCCAGAGCAGCGTGCCGAGATGCAGACAAGAGCAGATTTTGCATATCTGCAAATCCCCTAATTTCCTCACCGGGGGCATGCTGCCCAAACCAATAAACCCATTTGCTTCTTCAACGTGTTGTCACGTACGCGGGGCTGGCTGCGGGTTTCAGAGGAAGTGTGTTAAGTCCACGTTTGCAGAGCATGAAAGGGATGTGGAGGCTCCGTGGCAATCAATTTTTCATAAATAATACACACGTGCAGCCTCATCACATATTCAAAGCAGCAGTCAAGTGGTCGGGGAGAATGATCATTTATTCTGTTGAATTTCTGCAGAATGAATTCTGGGACAGATCAAACAAAAAAGGTATAAAATAGGAACTATAGGTAATGAATGCCTGCTTGTTGCAAGGGAATCTGAGCACCTCGTGCATAATGAAAGCAGGTGAGGTCAGGGGCAAGCTCGAGGTGACTTTACGAGGAATCCCTCTGCATTCGTTCATGGGGCAGCAGTGACGTCCGTTTACGGTACAAGGCTTCATCATTTGAAGTGACCGGAATTCAAAAGCATCGTATTAATGTGTTGTGACGAGCACATCGGCAGCACAGGACGGCCGACTGGTGGCCGCGGTCTTCGTGTTTGGATTCCCTGAAGTTTTTCCTCTCTGCCCTCTTCCAGCTCAGGCAGATGGGGCTGCCCCGTGTTCTAAGGTCACCCCTCCCCTGGGGGCAATGACAGAGACTTGCCAGTGTTCGAATGGCATCTGTCTCGTCAGCAGGCGGGGTAAGGACGAGGCGGGAGAGAGCTGGAGGTTCGCGAGGCTTCCTGGATGAACGGTTGGTTCTAACCTACCAGGTAAGTCAGACCCTTCAGCCTCTCACCGTCACTTTCTCTACATGAGCAAACTGTCACGGAGACGTGGGTCTAGGAGCACGTCAGTAACGGGTGAGAGTCCAGGCAGGTCTGGCATTCAGACTCAGCTGGGTCCAAATATTTTTTTAATTTTTTTTAACGTTTGTTTTTGAGAAACAGAGAATAAGCAGGGTGGGGGGGCAGAGAGAGAGGGTGACACAGAATCCGAAGCAGGCTCCAGGCTCCAAGCTGTCAGCACAGAGCCTGACGCAGGGCTCGAACGCACGAACCGTGAGATCGTGACCTGAGGCGAAGTCAGTTGCTTAACCGACTGAGCCCCCCAGATGCCCCTGGGTCCAAATCTTGAGCCCACACTCTTCAAGCTGTGTCATCTTGGACAGTTACTGAACCTCTCTGATCTCTGCCTTCACTTATAAAATGGAGCTAATAGGTCGGTGGGAGGAGTAAGTTAGAAGGTGGGGGAAGGACTTAGCACTCTGGCGGCACATGAAGAAATGCCTTACCGAAAAGAAGTTCTCCCTGCAATTCTTGTCATCATCTGGCCAGGTGTCTCCCAAAGCACTAGGTCCTTCCTGGGTGCCCTGCACTCTGCTCACCGCAGAAACACCAATTCAGTAGAATTTTAAACTGCCTGTAACATGGGAAGCCTGCGTGGCGAAGTCGGGTAAGTGTCCAACTCTTGATTTCGGCTCAGGTCATGATCTCTCAGTTTGTGGGTTCGAGCCCCACATCGGGTTCTGTGCTGACAGCATGGAGCCTGCTTGGGATTCTCTCTTCTTCTCTCGCTGCCCCTCCCCTGCTCCTACTCGCATGTGCAGGCTCCCCCCAGCCTCTCACCCAAACCTAACTAAATAAACACAGAAACAAATAGCCCGTAACACTGAAGAAGCCGCTGAGCACTGACACAATTCCCATCCCACGACCTTCCAAACTCGGCCGTGCCTGTGGCCGGAGCTGCCGCGTCGAGCTCCCCGGCCTCCAGCACTTCTGCCCACGCTCGGCTGGCGGGGGGCTCAGGACAGCCCGTCGGGAGAGCGGCAGGAGGGCTGTGCAGCCGGGGACGCTCTGCCACTGAAGACCTGGGACCCTCACTCGTACAGGCGGAGCCCAGGGGTCCACGCCCAGGGTGGTCTGGGCCGTGCAGGGGCGCCAGAAGCGGTGGTGGGCGGTGCAGGGCGTCTGGCGCATGAAAAGCCTCCATCACGCAGCCTCCCTGAGGCCTCCAGGGAATGCAGTGGCCTCTGTGCTCCCACTCTGCTGCCTTGCTGGGGTGGACAGGGGCGCGAGGCCCTTCTCCTGGCAGGACGGGGAGAACGACGCCGTGCCTGGGCGGCTCCTGCTCCGGGAGCACGAGAAACTTCCACCCAAGGGCCTCCGAAGTCAACAGCGACTGAGCAGGCCACCTTGGGATCACCTGGATCCCAGATACGTAGTATGAACAGCTCTCAGCTTCCAGGGACTCTCTTGTCTGTGAATAAAGAGGCCCCCACTCCAATGGCAGCCACACAGAGGGAGTCACCGGGCCCATCTTCCTGCACGTCCGGCTTCGGAGCACCCTTCGCCTGTCCCCCGGGCTGGCCTCCACCAGCAAGTGGCTGCAGCATGTCGCTGCCCCGACACACAGCAGAATCCCAAAGCCGAGGCTGGGTGTGAATGCTGGTGGCCTCGTGTCTCCAGGACCCCCGGTGCACACGTGCAGGCATGTGCCTGGCCCCCCAGGTGCGGCCGGCGCCCCTGGAGCCACGTGGACCTCCAGGCGGAGGGGCGGACGCGGGTGGAGACTCTGCGGGGAGAGAGAGAAGGGGGGGTGAACGTGGGACAGGTGGTCAGCAGTGCCCAACGGCCCCTTTTCACACTCGGCTGTCGGCGTCTGTGTTTGGATTGCGGGCGGTTCAAAGCGAGTGCCTGCTTTCCCTCCACTAAGTCGTTTGAAATTAAGTCCACAAAGTGAGTATCAATCTTTGACTTCATCGTGACAGGCTGTCCGTAAATTTAAGGCATAAATGTGATGGTGATTTCTTTTTGTTGTTGTTGTTCTCGTATATTTTTGGGCACCCCCTCACAGAAGCACAAAGGATTCTCTTTGTACTGGCCCCAGAAGAGCCTTTTCTTCCAAGAGAAATAGAAATCTGGAGGCACCCAGGATTTCCGGTCCCTGGCAAAACCCGCCCCAGCGTCCTCACAGCACGTCAGAGACAGCCAGCCGTGCTCGTGGCCGTGACTCTCAGCCACGTGTTGAAGAAGACCAACAATGAAGTGCCGCACAGAACTGTGGGGACACTCGTAACCTGTCGCCCAGCAAACCACACCGACCTGCCACTCTCACTCATCACACCCTCCTCTTACTTCCTGAACTTGTATTAAAGTTCCTAAGAGCCATGGTCTGGGAACAAGAGACAGAGAGATGGGCCGCGTTTAGGAGTTCCCTAGAACTATTTATAGGGGTCACGGCTTCCTTGAGAGGAGTATTGGCTTTTCAGGAGACACTCAGACAAACGTTCAGAGAGAGGGAAAACAGGAAACACCGAGGGCAGGGGGTGCGCCTTTGTGCCACACAGGTGGTGTCAGTGACACATCTGTAGCCCGATTCTATGTCCAGTAAAGTGAGTCCCTACCGCTGCTGGCCCCCTCTTTGCAGAAACAGTGTCAGGACCCTGGCCATTCTTTTCTTAAGTTTTGTATTTATTTTTGAGACAGAGAAAGCATGAGCACACGTACGTGAGCAGGGAGGGGGCGGAGAGAGAGGGAGAGAGAGAAACTCAAGCGGGATCGTGTGCTGTCAGCACAGAGCCCAATGGGGGTCTCCCACCCACGAAGCTGAGACCATGACCTGAGCCAAAGTCAGATGCTGAACTGGCGGAACCACCCAGGTGCCCCGACCCTGGCCACGTGGTTAAGGGAAGCAGATAACACTCTTTATTGATGTTGTAACTTGTCACCTAACAGGCCACTCTGCAGACCCACGGTCCCCAAAGCTGGGGTCTGAAAGAGCAGGGGGTCTCCTCACAATCCCGCATCCTGCTCAGCACCAACGCGGCATTCCAAATCGTGTCCACCCTCTGGCACCACTCCCCACCTCCTCCGGGTGGCCACCTTCCCGGGCTCCTTCCTGCCTGTCCGGCCAGAGAGGCCCTCTCCTGCCCCAGTGTGCATCCTCTAGACCTACGTCCTCCTGTGAGGTCATAGTTGAGATGTATTTGTCCACTAACCGGCCCAGCATCAGCCCCAAGTTTTGGACCAATACGTGTTTATAGAATCCTGTCTTCCTTACGCCCATACCTATCAGCGCAATTCCACGCTTTCAAAATGCATTATCAGCTCAAGTCTTTCTTGCTCTTAGTAAATCCCTTCCCACCCCCACCTTGGGAACTTGAATTTGCGTTTACATTCTAGCAAGGTGCAAATTAATCCATTTCACAGACTGAGTTCCAGCAAATTTGAACCCTGGGTCAGTTTCCACCATTTGGTGGGATAACACATCCTCATAAAAACCACTGTAGGTTTGAGCAAATCACAGATGGGGTGCCCACTGGGAGGGGCTGGGGATGGAAGGAATGTCACACAGTTTCCATAAATAAGACCATCGGGGAGACTGGGGGCTCATTCAGTTGAGCATCTGACTTTGGCTCAGATCATGATCTTGCTCTCGTGGGTTCGAGCCCCGCATTGGGCTCTGTGCTGACAGTTCCGAGCCTGGAACCTGCTTCGGATTGTCTCCCTCCCTCTCTGCTCCTCCCCTGCTCAAGCTCTATCTCTCTCTCAAAATAAATAAAGATTGGAGAAAAATTAAAAAAAAAAATCTTTGGTGTTGTCTTGCCCATGTTTTGGCCCTGCTCCCCATTACCATGGCGAATTGAAAGTCTTTGGAAAGGGCGGGCACTGATGTCATGCAGTTTTGTTCCTTTCCTGGAGAAGCATCATGTCAGGCACATTGTGGGGTGCTCCCCGAGTCTGCAGCAGAGGGTCACGTTTTAGTTTGTGGGGGGATGAGTGTATTGTACATCCCACAGATGTGTAAGAAGACTATTGTTTACAGGTGCATTTTCTCCTACATATGTTGAAATCAATGGGCCCCACATCTGCACATGGGCCTCGAGGGCACTTGCTGGGAAGATTCATTGACGAGGGGACCATGCTTGGGTTCTCAGGGAGGTCTGAGGTGGAACCAACCCACAGGGGACCATCTTATTCTACAGGTTAATATTTATCAAATAGAAGCACCCAGCTCTATCTGGACCCAAACTAATGGGTCTTGATTTTTTTTGCATCTTTGTTGCTATGAGAAAAGGCAAGTTAGTTTCCATCTGGGAAACACCCCAGGGTGACAATTTTAGGTGCCTTCAACCACCAAGCTCACCTTCCTCCCCATTGTTTCCAAAATGGGGCAGGATTAAGCAGAGTGCTCCCCAGGGGCTCAATGCCAGCCCCTGTGTCCTCCCTGTGGGTTGGATACCGCCTTTGTGCTAACCAGCAGACCTCCCTGGCTTCGCTCCGATAGGTACATGCCATCTGTCAGGGCAGGGGCCCTCCCATGTAAGGATCTCAGCCACAGCAGGCCTGGAGATGTGTGGACACGGACCTTCGTGGTGTGGGCACCATGATCCGGGACCATGTGTTACATCCATAGCCACTGCTGTTTCCAGAGAGAAAGATAATATTGCCCAGGGCTGGCAAAGCTTCACAGGCACGATTGGACGTAAATTTCCCCCAAACGTCCATATCCTCTGAATGATAGCACCACTAATGTTGCCTTAAAAAAAAAAAAAAAAATGTTCCGAATGCAATGTTCCCAGATTAAAATATAGTATCTATCTTTATTCACAGGATAGTTTATCTCAAAAAAAAAAAAAAATCTCCAAGCTACATTTTGGGAAGCAGACTCAATGGCAGCCCACAAAATGTATCTCTTAGGAGAAAGACAATGCAAATACAAATAGAAGTTGTCGCCATCAGCACAGAGGAGGAGGGCTTCACAGAAGTGCGGCCGTCACCGGCTTTGAAGTCTGGGCTCCTCCAGGCACCCTGGATGGCTCTCGCCCTGCGCGGAACTGCACCCGAACAAACATTCCTTGACGCTCCGCTCCGCTCACCTCGCGCCAGGCACTTTGCCGCGTGCGTCATTGCCCGTTACCTAACACAGAAACGACGGAAGCGTGAAGCGCGCGGGATCGAGAATAGAAACGGCGACGCTGCCTTAAGCGGAGGCACAAAGCAGCCGGAGGCCACTGCGTCGCTGTCTCTGCTGTGTGCCGTCTGCAGATCTCTGTGAGGACTGATGCTTTTAATCTTCAAAGCCTCTATGGCATGCGCACCACGACTGTCCCCATTCTGCAGGTAAGAAGCTGAAGCACAGGAAGGTTGAGAAACTTGTCTGAGGTCACACAGTGGGAGACAGAAACAGGGTTGAGTTGAGATATTGGGCCAGTGCTCTTCTCACTCCGCGAGCATGTCTGGCAGACCCGCACAAGGGTATGAGTGCACCCCCAACACACACACACACACACACACACACACACACACACACACACACGGCAGCAATTTGCATCTCAAGGCCCAGGCCCGTGGTCTCTAATCAATCCCCGAATCTTCTTTCAAACCGTGTTGCCACAGCCAGTGGGGACCACCTGACACTGCTCTAAGAATCTGATGAAAAAATTAAGGATCCTTTCCCCCCAAAATGCACACACCAGCTGGCTTGGAATCCCATGTCCAGGACTCCACGGACCCCGTAATGCTGAGCTGTGAGGCCCCAGCTAAGAACCTCTACCCTAAAGGACGCCCTTGTCCGACCTCGCTGGTAAAGGCGTGAAGCCTTTATTGGTTTGATTTAGCTTGCCTTGTGCCAGCTTATCTTAAATTACCCCGAGATCCGCCATGGCGAAATTCTATTGATTGCTATTAGATTTGTTCTGTTTTCATCCTGATTCATATTCAAAACTGAATTAAGTTCTGTGGAAAAACACCCATCAAATGCTTCTCAAGGAGTAGAAAGCCATTACTATGGCCCTGAGATTCCACCCTACTATTTTTCTCCACCCACCCCCCCCCCCCCCCCCCCCCCCCCGCCCACTCGGCTGGAGAAGGGAACATTAACTAATTGGATAATCAGCATGCAAATGAAGGAGACCGGGATCAAGCAGCCAGCAGGGCTGAGTTTGCACTGGACCCAGGCCGGGGGGTGGGACTCTGGTGACCTCACATCTCCCAGAATCTGAGGGAGCAGGGAGCTCACTCCACCTCTCGACCTATGGCTTAAATTGCCATCTTGAGAAATTGCCCTCCTGGTTGCGTTACATCCAGATGAGACGTCTGATGTGCTCACAAGCCCAGAAGGGGAACGAACGCACGCCCCACGCTGTGTGCCTTCCAGAGAGAATAAATGAGATGACTGCCCGCGGCGGCAGGAGGAAGTGTGTGCAAGCCTAACTCACCCCTGATGCAACCCCAATCACTCTGGGAGCAAATTCCTGCTTGGCTTCTGTTCAGGAGCTGAGCTGCTCTCTCCCTCTTTTTAATCTTTATTTTTTCATTTTTTAATTTATCATCACTGTGTGATCGCTGCCTTGCTGCTAAATTTGTAGTGAGGTGCTGCAGACTTGTGGCCTGTGTCTGAATGGGCTGGTCCCGGCACCCCCCCTGCCCCCCCCCCCCCGCCCCCCGCACGCCCGGAGCCCAGAGAGGACCCTGGCTGTGCATCCCCGAGAGGTCCCGCAGCAGCTCGCGTTCTCTCCCCTGAACAGACACGGTGCACTCAGTCTAAGGATCTGCCTTCCCTAATCTCAAATAAGAAATGAACAGTGGTTGAA
Organism: Leopardus geoffroyi; assembly: GCF_018350155.1. Taxonomy (NCBI): domain Eukaryota; kingdom Metazoa; phylum Chordata; class Mammalia; order Carnivora; family Felidae; genus Leopardus; species Leopardus geoffroyi. The sequence goes on from NC_059336.1 coordinate 3,020,897, forward strand.
ATTCAGCTTTGAATCTCTCTGGTTCGAGTCAGCTGAGCCACTTCAAAAGGCTGTGAGTGCAAAGGAGGTGTGCAAGTCGGGGGAAGCTTTGCAACGTTTCAGACTTTGAACTGAAACACTTCTCCAGCAGGCCTCATTAGCCCCCCTCTCCCCACGCCACCAGCCACGGCACCCCTTAGCCACGGGGGAGCAGGGAACAGGAGGACTGGGGGAAGGTCCCCTGTCCCTAAAGCACCACCCCTCTAAGATTCCTAATGAGGACACCCTTGGGGCTCAGGCTGAGGCTGTGAGAAGGAAACTGGCTTCCTAAAGGGGGGGGCACGTGCCGGCAGAGGCGCCACGGTGTGCAAGTCCCCGGAGACAGGCACCTCCCTGGGAAGGCAGGGCATCGTCCGTGTCCCCAGTGTAGAAGGGGCATCAGGCCACAGCCAGAGGGGGCCGTGCCTCCCTCGCCTACGGTCTCCCTCTGTCCTCTGCCACCAGCAGGCCACAAGCTGTGCCTCTACACCCACCCAGCCTCAACCCTGCAGAGGGACAGAGGAATGTGACCCAAGTCTGAAGCTTTACATGAAGAGACCAAACATCCTAAACTGAATTCAGTAAATCCTTGGTGTGCGAGCGTAATTCGTTCCAGAAACACGCTTGGAATCCACAGCACTCGTATATCAAGGTGAATTTCAAGAACCATCGGCTCAGTTGTGATCATGGGACGTTCAGTGCCACGTGCGACTCGTATGGCAAGACATCGCTCGTTTATCAATCTAAAATTTATGAGAAGCGTTTGCTTGTCTTGCAGAAGACTCACAGCACAAGTTACTTGCAATCCAAGGTTTTACCGGATGTAAATTATTTCTTCAGACCAAGCTCACTGGGCTGGGCTGAAGCTTCCCCCCCCCACTCGCTATATGGCAAATGGGGGACCCCCGAGGACACTGGAGCAGCCGCTTGCAAAAACAGAGCAACCACATGGTGTGTGCACATCTGAGTGAGGTGTGAGCGAGTCTGTGACCCAACGCCCACACACCGACTGGGAGCAGGGCCAGCGGGGACCCCCTCACCGGGAGGGCACAGGCCAGTGGGCATCTGTCCTGGCATGCATGGCTATGCTCGTGTCCCCGGTAACAGTGGAGACAGGGGGCATTGGAGGGGTTGTAGGGCATTTCTCCCCTCTGCCTACGGGGACTTGAGCTTTCTTGGTGCACAATGCACTCTTCCAACTGGAACAGAAAAAGGGAAGAAAGAAATTCATTGAAATCTACGTGTGTAGGAGGAATATGTTCATCTTGGCTTTTAGGTTATAGTTAAATTGTAGTAACTTGGGGCGCCTGGGTGGCGCAGTCGGTTAAGCGTCCGACTTCAGCCAGGTCACGATCTCGCGGTCCGTGAGTTCGAGCCCCGCGTCGGGCTCTGGGCTGATGGCTCAGAGCCTGGAGCCTGTTTTGGATTCTGTGTCTCCCTCTCTCTCTGCCCCTCCCCCGTTCATGCTCTGTCTCTCTCTGTCCCAAAAATAAAAAAACGTTGAAAAAAAAAATTTAAATTGTAGTAACTTGTAGTGATTTGTGTCCCCCCAGAGTTCCTAGATCGGAGCCCTAATCCCAAATGTCACTGTGTTTGAAGGTAGGGCCTTCAAGGAGGTAATCAAGGTTAGATGAGGTCACGAGGGTGGGGTTCTAATCCAACAAGACCGTGCCAGGAGCACACGCACAGAGCACAGAGCAGGGGCTCTGGGAGGACACCGGGAGCTGATGGGAAGCCACAAGCCGGGAAGGGACTTTCACAGAGACCTACTCTGCAGGCACCTTGACCTTGGACTTCCAGCCTCCAAAACCGTGAGATACAGATTCCCTTTGTCTGAGTGTCCCGTCTGTGGTATTTGATTCTGGCATTCGGAACCGAGACAACGGGCTTTCCTGAAACTTTCTTCTACTCTTTTCTAAAATGAGTTAGAAGCTTCCTTTGGTGCTTGGTATTCGCCATCACCCTGAAGGAGCATCCCACCTCAAGGTGGAGCCCCCAAATACATTTGTTAGTTTTGCAGCAGAAACGCCACCTGCTCTAGACGGAAGAGAGGCAGGGGACAGAACAGGAGGACAGAATGGTGGCCCCAGAGGCCGGGTGTTCGGCATTTTGACTGCAAATGAGCAATCGATGTGCTAAGTACATGCACGTAACAGCCAATCAGCACCAAACCTTTCTGGAAGAAATGTCTACACCCTTCTGCAGAGTGGAGGGGCTGAGTGGGGACCGAGGCTAGGGGCTTCCTGCACCTGTAGGCTAGAAGTCATGGAAAGAAAGCTGGATTTATGTGTATATATATATATATATATATATGTATATATATATGTATGTATATATATGTATATATATGTATATGTATATATACATATATATGTATATATATTATATTTATATATATTATATGTAATATATACATATTTATTATATATATTATATATATAATATATATTAATAAAAGACCTTAAAACCCCAAAACAACATTTTCATCTTTTGTATCTGAGCAACCAGGAAGCTGAGTGTGCATGCGGGTGCCCACGCGTGCACACACACACACACACACACACACACACTTTCTAGCTTGCTATTGTGAAACAACAAGCCTCCCCAGGGCTCCAGGTGGAGGAGGAGGGGTTGCTCGGTCACATTTGTAAGGAAGCGGCTGTCGTTTTCACCGGGCTGTGGTTTCCCCGGACGTGCTCTGTGCCCACCCACCCCAGTCGCCAGCTCAGTGCCAGCAGGGAGACTGCCAGGCGCCTTCCGATTTCCAACCTGCAAAGGCCAACGCCGGTGAGGGCGAGGAGGAGAAGTGGGGGTCAGATCCCGAGGGAGAAGAAACCCAGGCACCTGGGGGGTAAATGGATCAGGATAAGCTTCATCTCCGAGAGCTTTACACCAAGAGCAGTTACGGGGAATAAGAGAAAAGAGGTTCCCAGGGTTTTCCAGCAGGGCCAGAAGTAGCCATGTGCTAAAGTAAGTTTGTCTCCGGGGGCCACGGGGCCCGGCTGCTGGGGAGACGGGGAGGGACGGACGGGGAGCTCAAACGGAAAGAGAGGGCGCTTTCTGTTTTCTCACTATCTTTGGTTAGTTTGCAAAGAATGTATCAGATACCACCACTTTTCACAGCACAGGTTTGAAGGAGCCAATGTTACTGCTGCATCAGACAGCCATGGTTGGGGTCCTGTCTCCTCTGCTTCTGTTCAACTCAGGGCAAGCATCTTGGCCTCTCTGAGCCTGAGTCTCAGCTGTCAAACAGGCACAATAATGACACAGCACTGGCCTCCTAGGGCTGCTTTGAAGATGAAAGGGACAGTGCCCATGATGGCCACTATAGCACATGGCCTCATAGGCCGGGAGTGCTAATCGGATGTTAGCCCTTGGTACCGACGCCCTTTGCATGGAGTTTCCTTGCCTCTTATGTTAGCTTTTGCTTCAAGTTTGCTAAACGGTGTCTCTTTGCTCTGGGGAAGTGTTTGGTCTGAAGCCCAGGCACCGAACGAACAGCCCTCTGTCACCTAGGCCGTCAGGGGACATGTCACTGTCTCCCAGAGCTGCATCCTGCCAGCCCTGCCACGCACTTCTCCAGGGTCCCCGGCACACGGGCCTCCTACGAGGCCAGCTGTCGACACACACTGTAGAACATTCACTCAGCTCTCGGAAAGGCCTCCCGAGTGGGCTTCTCGGCAAAGGTTCCACTCTGTAAATTCCGGAGCAGATCGAGAGAGCCCTCGTCCTTCAGCCAAGGGTTGGAGGCCATGGAGGCAAACTCATCTGATGCTGTGAATCAGAGACTCGCTCGTCCACAAGCACTCTGGATGCAGAAGCAGTCTCTTGGCTGCTTCCAGCCCTGGGCCCATCTGCTACTCCGTGGCCAGGTTCCCGACCGTGAGGGTGGAGGTGCCAAGCCAAAGGCAGCAAGCGTCCCTAGCCAACCCAAAGCTCTCTTCCCCCTAACTTTCTCTGTGGTGACCAATGCAGTAAGCAGGTGCACCTCTCCTTATGCCTCATCACACGTCTGGACTTCCGGGAGACCCTCTCTTGCAAAGAAGAAAGATCGAGGGCTGGGTCTAGTGGTCACCAAGAGAGCATTCGAGTGCCCACAGCTGTAAAATACTGAGCTCGATTCCAAGAAGTTGTCTGTACCTTTGCCAGATGTGAATGGACTGCTGCCTGGACAATCGTTTCCTTTTGTAAGAAGGGGAGAGCCTTCTGAAATCCTGGAATTCAATCTCTACAAGGAGCCTCAGACCGGGAGAAGGTCCAGTCTCTAAGTTGGCAAAAGACATCGTTCAGGACCCCGGACAGTCACAGGGCTTCCTGCAGCAGCGCTGTTTTACATTTTCCATCTGGCCGCGCAGCAAGTAAAGGGATGAAGGGGAAAATTCTGGAGCAGACATCTGAGGCGCGTGCACTCTCTCTCTCTCTCTGTATTTTCTCCCTCTGTCTCTCTCACTTCCCACCATGTGCCCATGTGACAGGCAAGTGCCTCATGCTCCTGCTGAAGTTGAACGGGAGCACGTGTCCAGAGGGCAGGAAGCATAACCCAGCATTAGCTCCAGGAAGGATTGCGTTTTATAAAAATTCCACCTTCCCTGTCTTTCACCAGCTTCCTAGAACGTGCACGAGAGAGAGGAATCTCCCAGATGTTTCCAGGGCACAAAGCTATGAGGAGCACATTCACTATGAATTTGTTAATTGCATCAGAGATCAAGGCCAACAAGACGAACTGCATCAGTGTTAGAATACTCCCGACAGCATCCCCTAGACTCTGCTGTTTGCTCAACTAGACACAGACGTGGGCTGAATGGTCTGGCCTGACCTTGCTGACTCACCTAGCCCTCTGCTGACACCATCCATCTGTGCTGCTATGTTGGGAAAAAAGGCTCTCAAACCAGCAGTGGAAAGTTTCTGTGGGTGGTGATGCTTCTACCGGGAGTCAAGAGGTGCTGGTGGGAGAAATCCAAGAGCAAAGAAAAGACTTTGTGAGTTCAAGCTGTGGTGATCTGGAGTGACCCAGGATCATTGCACCCCAATCACTCAGTGTCATTTCCTTCCTTCTGGTTAACCTTACCTCGCTCTGATGTGTTTATAAGATGCTCTTTGTTGAGTGTCTGTGGTCTGGTAAGGGAAAGAGGGGACACGGTGTCCCCACAGACAGATGCATGCTTGAACTAGGAGCCTTTTTCTGGCAAAGGTAAACCTCTCCCTGAACAAGGAAATTGTTGAAAGAAAAAAGGGGGGAGCCAGGATCACTGAGGTTCTAGATCATGCCCCTCCCTGCAAAGGGTGAGCACTGTAAGTCCTTTCTAAGTCCTGCCTTGGGGAGGCCTCACCTGCCAGTGGCTCTCCTGTTGCTACCTTTGACAACTGCATAAGAAGCAAAGGCCCTTGGCCAGGCACTCAGAAGAAGGCCTTTTGAAGAGAGTGATCTGGACTTAGGGCTTTTGATCTTACAGCACAGACTTACCTACTCATTCTGGAAAGCTCATCAAATTTTTCAAGACATACCGGGCCATACTAGAAATTCCTCTGTAGCCAGCACAAGCCATGAGAACACATTTTATAAATCTGTGAATGACCTTACAATGTCTTCCCTTGGAAAGAAGCCGAAAGGATCACTGAAATAAGCGTCCAGGCTTTGTACTGGCCTTGATTTGAAGTAAGACCACTGGGAATTCATACCAAATGAAGCTTCTCTGACTGTTCACAAGCAAGACTTCCTTCTAGATTTAATTTCCAGAGGAAGGAAATGCATCCTGAAGACACATTTGTTAGTGGAGAACATAAGATTATATAGGTGATGGTCTTGAAACAGTATTCCTCATCCCCTGCCTCCAATGACATGCAAATCTAAATTCAGGTGGATAACAGAGTGAAATGGAAGGGGGATGTCAGATAAGCCTAGGAATAAAATACAAAGAAATATTAAAAACTAATACTAATTACTGGGGAGGGCAAGCCTTGCTAAATTAAGTCATAAAGTACAGAAACAAGGAAGGAAAGAAAGACGTGTTTGGTTACATGAGATTCTTAAATTTCTGTATACTATGCACATAGTTTGACGGCAAAAGATGTGGAAATAACCTGAAACATACACAACAGAAAAATAATTGGTGCCTGAGATAGAAAATTTTCTATAACTCAGTAAGAAAAATCCATTCAACACAATAGAAAAAAATAGTCTAGGAATGATTCTTCATAAAACCAATCTAACTTGGACTTAAAACCTCAGCTTAAGACCAGGCAAGGTGGCCTCCTGTGCCCTCTACCAAACCCAACTAAGCCAATGGGGGGGTGTTATTGAGAAGCCACCCTATTGTGGAAAATGCCTCGGTGACAGTGAGAGTGCATCACTCTAATTGGAAAGCCTCCGTCCCATGAGGGACACCCCAGGAAACACATACAACTGCTTCGATAATCCTCCAACATCCAGAGTATGTGTCACATTTCGTGTAGACCTCAAGGAACACAGTTATTTCTACCTTGATGTGACTCATTTGGGTTTAAAGACATCATCAGAGAATATCCTGAAGTCTCTGACGCTGACGGGCAGTTGAAACGAAAGCGTCAGGAACGACTTCTCCTTCCTGGCCCCCGTGCCTCCAGAAACACAAAGGGAGGCTCAGCACAGCAAGACCGAATGACTGGATGTTCTCGTTCTGTGAACTGTGGGGAAGAGAAAGTGCTGCTTGACTATGAGAGACACATTCACCGCAACCCGTTCTCAACTTAGTCTCTTCTCTGTCAAGGCATTATCCATTTTGCATGATGGAACTGTCATCAACAGATTCAATAGAACCTATTTTGTGGTCTGCCATATCTATTTTTCAGGGACACAAAACCATTCAGGATAGAGTTTTGATGCCTTGGGCACTATTTTACACCTGGCTCGTTCCCCCCTCCTACCACCCATCCGCTATTTCCATCTTTTAGATTCCTGAATGGCAAATTCAAAGCCCCTGCAATACCCAAATCCAGCTGGAAAGTGAAAAATTAACTCTGTTTTCAAAATGTTGAATGGTTTTTGTGTGCCATGTGCTTAAGGCTTGCAGCTATAAAGCTTGGGAAAGAAATAACTTGGACACAATAATGTCTATAGTGTATTCCAACTCTAAAATGTTAGGATCCATCCAACAATAGAAATTGGCTAAATAAATTATGTTACAACCATAAGATGGAATGCTATCTGGCCATTTAATGTGATGTGGGAGAACATGAAATGACAATAGGAAAATGCTCATGATATAGCAAGAGGGAAAGCAGATTATAAAGCACTATGTACTGCATAATAACAGTTTTGTTAAAAATGAAAATAACAACCATGATTGTGTGCACACACCCCTATACCCATGATAAAAAAGCCTGGAAGGATTGACATTAAAAACTCACTGTGGCTACTTGTTAGTAGTGGGAACACAGGTATGTTTTATTTTTCCCATAGTGCTTCTGTGTGTCTGAAACCTTACTAGTAAACAAATACTGTTTTTCTAATCAGAAAAAAAATAGGCATTTAAAATATAAAATTGCCAAGATGCATAATAAAAAAATGATTTTATTGCTTCGGAGAAACTGGCCATAATAGCTAAGCTTTTTACTGTGGAAAATACACAAAACATAAAGTTTATCATTTTAACCACTTCAGGGTGTACGACACAGTGGCAGTTAAGTACTTCCACACTCTTGTGCAGCCACCCACCACCATCTAGCTCCAGAACATTTTCATCACCCCAAGAAGAAATCCCGTACACACTGAGTTCCCAACCCACTATACACCTGTCCCCTAAAATCTACAAATCTGCTTTCTGTCTATGGATTTGCCTATTCTGTATGTTTTTTTTTTCAACGTTTATTTATTTTTGGGACAGAGAGAGACAGAGCATGAACGGGGGAGGGGCAGAGAGAGAGGGAGACACAGAATCAGAAACAGGCTCCAGGCTCTGAGCCATCAGCCCAGAGCCCGACGTGGGGCTCGAACTCATGGACCGCGAGATCGTGACCTGGCTGAAGTCGGACGCTTAACCGGCTGCGCCACGCAGGCGCCCCTATTCTGTATGTTTAATGTAAGTGGAATAACACAATATGTGGCTTCTGTGTCTTTGCTCACTTAACACAAAGTTTTCAAGATTCATCTGTATTATAGCATGTATCTGTACGCCATCCCCTTTTATATCAGAATGCTATTCCGTTGTATGGCTATACTACACTTTATTTACCTGTTCATCCCTTGATGGACATTTGAGTTGTTTCCACCTTTTTGCTACTGTATTTAGTACTGCAATACACATTTGCATAAAAGTTTTTGGTTGAACACCTGTTTTCGATTATTTTGGATATATACCTAGGAGTGGAAATGCTGGGTCATGTGGCAATTCTAGGTTTAACCTACTGAGGATCATCCAAAGTGTTCTACAGAGTGGCTCCATCACTTGAAATACTGATCAGCAATGCACAGTGTTCTAATTTCTCCACATTCTCACAAACACTTATTTCCTATTGATTATGATTATGATTATAGCTATCCTAGTGGGTGTGAAGTGGCATTATCTCATTGTGGTTTTATTTGCATTCCTCAAATGACTGTTCATGTTGCTATCCCATGCATTAATTGGGCTTTTAGTCTTTTTGTTGTTGAATTGTAAGTGTTCTTTGTATATACTGGATACTAGACCCTTTTCAGATATATCATTTGTAAATTCTTCCTCATTCTGTGAGTTCTTTTTTTCATTCTGAATAGTGCCCTTTGATGCAGGAAAGAGTTTTGAGATAAAAAAGTATAAGTCCTCCAACTTTGTTCTTCTATTTCAAGATAGAGTTGACTATTCTATGTGCCTTGAATTTTCTTACGAATGTATGTGCAGCTTTACTACTTTTACAAAAAGCCATTGAGATTTTGATAGCTATTAAAAGGAATCCATAGATTGTTTGGGGGAGTACTACAATCTCAACAATATTGTCTTCTATCACATGAACACAGGGTGTCTTTATATTTAGCTGCCTTCATTTTTTCAGCAATATTTTGTAGTTTTCATTGTACAAGACTTGTACCTCCTCAAATTATTCCTAAGTACTTTATTCTTTTTGATACTGTTGTAAATGGAATTGATTTCTTAATTTCTGTTTCAGACAGTTCATTACAGAAATACAACTGATTATATCATCTACGAATAGAGACAACTTTCCTTTTTCCTTTCCAATGTTGGTGTCTTTTTATTTCTTTTTCTTGCCTAATTGCTCTGGCTAGGACTTCAAGTACAATGCTGAAAAGATAGTGAAAGTGTGAATTCTTGTTTCATTCAAGTGTGATATTAGCTGTGGATTTTACATAAATGTTGTTTATTATATTGGGGAAGTTCCCTTTATTCCTTGTTTAGTTTAGTTTTTGTTTGTTTTTACCTTGAAAGGGCACTAGATTTCACCAGATGCTTGTTTTTTTTTAATCTCCATTTATTGAAACAATTATGTGATTTCTTTTCTTTCTTCATTCTATCAATGTGAGGTATCACACTGATTGATTTTGGTATGTTGAACTACTCTTGCATTCTTGGAGTGAATCCCACTTGCTTATGGTGCATATTGCTACTATTGCTACTGGCTTTGGTTTGCTAATGTATTGTTGAGGATTTTTGTGTTTTATTCATGGGCACATTAGTCTTTTTTTTTATGTCTTTCTCTGACTTTGGTATCAGGGTAATGCTGGCCCTATAGAATAAGTTAGGAAGTATTCCTTTCTCTTCCATTTTTTGGAAGAGGTTGAGAAAGATTGGTACTGATTGTTTAGATGTCTGTTAGAGTTCATTAGTAGTCACATGGTCCTGGGCATTTTTTGTGTGTTTGTTTGTAGGTTTTTGGTTAATGATTCAAATAGTTCAGCTTTTAAAAGAACCGTATTAAAACATAAATTGAAGATTTTCCTTCAAATGTTCAATTCAGTCACTTTTAACTTTGGCCATGATATTAAGCCCATGTGATTTTGCAATTTGGATGAAGAACTTCTTCATTTAACCAAACAAATTGCTTCCAAGTTTATGCATATTCCCATTGACAATTAGTTCATAAAATCTTGGAAATGTAGGTTACCTCTGACTTTTCATTGCGCATTCAAGTCCTCTTCTATCTGTGGACCCGTTTTAGGGTTAACGACTTATTTAGTACAAAAGAGACAAATAAAATATGAATAGCTTATAATGTCAAAGTATGGAAGATAAGTGAATAAAAATGTAATTCCAACTTTTAGACATTAATAGCTATCAGAAGGCCAAGGTCACACTGTAAACATCACTCCATCCATTCATTACGGAATACAGTATTTATTCTATGGAATACCATGAGTGCTCCACCTAAATGCCTGTGCTGTTCATAACGCTATGTGAAGATTATATGTCCCTGGCCTCTGGGGTTCTTGCCACCCATCAGATTTCTTACCCATAAGAGCGCTCTTCATGGGGATGATCTATTAAAATGCCTTTCAGCTTTGCTCACATTTATTGTTGCTGTTGTTTTGTCATTGAAATTGTTTGGTTGCAGTGATTTTTACCGGTCCATCTCATGTAGTTCCTGACTTCAGAAAATTCTTTCTCAGTCAAATTGTTGGGTTCACACTTTTGTTTACTCCAAATACAACAATTCTGAAAATATATCTTATACCTTGGCTACAATGGAATTTATGGGAAATTCAGTTTCATTACAGAAGCCGGACTTCCTACAAAACTAACCATTCACCTAGATACCTAGACAGTTGCTCAGAGAGAAGATATGCTTTGCATAAAAATAAAATGCAACTGAAGACACAATTCCCAAATAAGCAAATGAGCTAGTTCATTTGGAGGCTCATCGGTTAAAGAAGTGAGCTCCCAAAGGTCTGCTTCCTAGATGTGGGGGTCACGGCCAAACCAAACTTTCCCAGACTCTGTTTATTTCTCTGTAAGATGGATATGACACTAGTTCCTACCATGCTGGATTGTTGCGAGGATTGAATGAGAGAAAGCAGCTAAGTCCATTAGCACTATCTGTGGCAGGCAGTGAATAGTCAATACACGCTAACTGGTTAGAAGTAGCATCAGCACAAACAGAATCAAGAACATCAATGTTCTGCATTTTTCTGCATATCAGATCCTCTGCAAGGGTAAGCCAGTTACCTCTAGTGCCTTCGTGCTGAGCTTCTCGGCCAGCGTACTCACGTTCATTCACTCATTCATTCATTCATTCACCAAATGTCCAGAAAATAAATGCCTGTCGGTGCTAGCCCAAGTACTGATGACAGAATAGTACCAGGTCTCTGACCTAATTGTTTACAGCAGGGGTCAGCAAACTTATTCCGCTACTGGCCAGAGAGCAAATATTTTAGGATTTTTGAGCCATACACCTCTGACGGAAGAGGCATTCATTTCAGCCATCATACTGCAAGAGCAGCCATGTGTCAAAATGAACGGGCATGGCCGTGTGCCAATACAACTTTGTTTACAAAAACAGGCAGTGAGCAGCATTTGGCTTGAAGTAGACGATTTAGAGATTTTCAGTATAGAGTCTAACAAAGGAAATAGTTAAATAAATGCAGTCAAGTATGAGAAATACTCCGATGGTCTCAAAGAAGGCCAAGGAAGTCTCCCCAGAAGAAGCAATACTTAATCTAGTACCAAATGGACGCACAGAAGACAGGCAAGGAGAGAGAGAACAGCATGGTAGGCAGAGTCATGGTTTGTGCAGGGCTGGGAGAAGGAAGAGAAGTCAAGAGACAAAGATGCAGAAACGGAGACGGATGGACAGGGATGAAGTTAGAGAAGCACCTCAAACTGAACAGGGCTTGAGTGCTGGGGCCGTTGGGATGAAGCTATAGAGGGGCGAGGACCGGGTTATGAAGGGTTCTGGCACTGGGACTCGTCACCCCTCACCACCTGGCGCACATCTCTGATGAGGGCCGCATAGGGCTGACATCTCTCCATCTGCAGCCGTTCTCGGGGCCAGGCACCTTCATGACGGACCCCAGTAAACAACTGTCTATAATACCCCAACTTCTGAGTATCCCGAACATGCCAGTGAAATCTAAAAAGAGATCAATTAAAAGAAGGGCTAAACATTCAAGGACGTTGACTTTGTTTTCAACAGAAGAAAAATTTTTGACAGTGAGATAATTGTATGCCATAATCTTTCAGTTTTTCAGGATCATGGACTAAAAAAAAGTCACTTCATGCTCATTAAGGATAAGAAAATAGATTTGCAAGATTAGCATCCTCTACATTCAGATGCGCAATTTCCATGTTCATTATTGGCCAACACAACAGTCCGTTCCCAAGGAAGAGTAATGGTTTGCTTTACTTGACATTTTGAGCTCCCACATCTGAGGGCCAGGTCCCAGGGGACACACATTGCCCCGTCACTTGGAAACAGACCAGTCTGTCCCCTCAGTCGGTCACCCCATGAGGCATCTCAGCACTGAGGTGGGCTCACACTACAGTGCTCTTCATCCTTTCCACGGGGTCTGGGAAGTGAGGACGTGGGTGTAGGAACATGAAGAAGACAGAGAATTCAAGAGCAGATAGTCGCACTTGGCTTGAAAATAGTCCAGTGGTGGCCGGCCCTGCCTCATCATAAGTCAACACTCAGGAAAACCAACGTAGACCTCTGCATATAGACCCATATGAGCAGAAACGAGGAAAAATTCTAGCGCAGAAAGCTGGCTTTTCTCCAAACCATCAAAATCTGAACATGTTCTCAAATATATACGGTAACCTATTCTCCTCTTCATTCTACTATTACCTTACATTTTAGCCTGAATTTAATTCTTAGCTCAGGATAGCTTATGAACTCATACATGCTCGTAAACAAATGTTCGAAGGAGAAGGCACAGCAGAGATGGTTTCAGCTGTTAAAATTCTACATATAAAGAGCTATTAGTGCATCGAACCTACCCTAACATTTCATTCTCTTAATGGAATTCATGCTGAATTTTGATAGCAAGAAGTAAGAGACTTTATTTTCACGAAAGCCCATTTCTGTTGCGTGACATTAATACATGGCTAAATAAACACAGCATCACCAGGAAATAAATCCCAATTTGAAGTCTGAAAGGGCACTCCTATTTCTTGAATATTCTGAATGTCAACTTTTTGATGGAAAAAATAATACATAGCAGTGACTGTACACATAGGTCCATACTGGGTGTCTTTGCCGTGAGTCCCGAGTTTCATTTGTTGAATCCCTATGTTTTCTGTTCCAGAGTGTCTCGTGGCATTTATTATGTTCTCCTAAAACTGCAGCTCATGAAGGCGTTGGAAAGGTCACTGTTTCCTGGTTATGTTTTTTAAAAGAGTTTAAGTTAATATATATGTTCTCCAATAAAAGATGATCTTTCATGTGCATTGGTTTCTGAAATTGAGGCGTATCTGTTCCTGTTCTCCGGGAGCCATTGTTCAGTTTCCGAGTGTTTCCTGAAGTTTCCCTACAGCAGGGCGCTCCCCTGCACATCTGTAATGAGCGCAACTTTGTTCCCACCTTTGTCTGTGGACAGGGGCACAGCAGCGAGGCTCCGACAGCACAGGGCTCTCAGGAGACTCTCTTCTGAAGACAACGGTACAAAGACCTTGCCACGGAGAAAGACAGAAGGTCATAAAAATTAGTGGCCTTAACACCCTTAGTTAAAAATATAAAAGAAATCATTTATCTTCCCTTAACTTAAAGTTTTATACTAGTCCGCCTGTTCTAAAAAAAGAGAACTCTAACACTGAGCTTTGCAGCGACCAGGAAATGTCGCTATTTATTTTATATTTTGGAATTCTGGTAAGATGGTATTTTTACATACTGGTCATTTCAATTTTAATTGTCGGTGAGATTTTTTTTTTTCTCAACGTGGAGGACGATGACCATCTGTCCTCTGGTTTCACTGAAAATGGAGCAAGAAAAGAAGGGCTTAATTTCTACAGGCTGGCTTTCTTCTAAAAAGGGAAAGTTCTCCAAAGTTTTGCGCTGCCACTTGGGCAAGAGAAGGCAGGGAAGTGCTGGCAGACACAGGGCAGGGGCCTGGCAGGCTCTGCTATCAAGCAGGGGGACCAGCAGGCCCACACTAGGAACCTGGTAAGAACAGAAATGCCCAGGGGAGCTGAGGGTCAGGGAAGTGTGCAGGAGGTGGGTAAGGGGAGCGGGACTAGGAAATCAAGACCAGGGAACAAGGTGAGGAAGACCGAACAAAGCCTCGGTCACAGAAAGGACACAGAAGAGCTTAGAGAGTCTGACCAGGGAGGAGTAGGAGCAGGTGGAAGGCCAGGTGGGGATGCTGAGAGGGCATGAGACTCAGAATCAGACGGCTCAGGGTCAAATGTGCTGCAGGGCATCTTATGGGAGACTCCTGGAGCCCCCACCGCATATCAGCACAACGCAGACTTCCATGAAGCCTTACCAGCTTTCCTGACATTCTTGGTCTCTTGCTCTGAGCTGTGACAGGCCTTCACTCTGCAAAACTCTCCCACGGGCTCACCCATCGCCACCTGGTTTCTTCTTCATTATCCCAAAGCTCTTTGATCCCCAGGTACTACTTTCTTCATGACTTCGTGAGCCCAGGGACTGGTCAGGTGCACGTGTAACCGGATCTTCAGTATGGAAGACAGAGGCAAGAAAGCAACACGGTTCCCCCAGGCCAGGACCCAACTCTGTTTTTACACTTTTATTCACTGAAATTGAAAACACACAGGGTACCACTTGACGAATTTTCTCAAATTGAATACATTCATATAACCAGTACCCAGATGAAGAAACAGAATGTGATCAGCACTCCCCAAAAACTCCCCTTAGGCCGTCACTTTATGCTGTCACAAGGGCGACTACTGCCCCAGTTCGGGAAGGCTTTGAGCTGGACCTGCAGACATACTCATAGTGCACTGCTCCCAGAACCACAGCTGAACATCCAGAGGACGCTGGGGCTGAGATGCCAACCAGCGAGGATCAAGGTGAGCATCAACCCCAAGCCCTGAATCAGGCCTCGAGTGGCATCCTCCTTTCATTACGAGGCTCTGGCTCGAAAGGCAGCTATGCGAGACCGAGCTTCTCAAGTGCAGGGAAGGACAGCGGGGCATTCGGTCTTGCTCAGCGGATAAAGCCAGGGGGCTGGAGAGTGACTCTTTCTTAGGGCCTCCAACTGCTCAAGACACAGCTTACTACAGCTCTTCCTGAGCCAGCAAACCCATTCTACCAAGTCTCCTGCATATGACTGTGAGTAGGTTGCTTCTTGGTGAATTAGCCCCTTGGTGTTCACACTGAACAGAGAAGGAAAATGTTCCTTTTTTTTCCCCCAAGCAAAAGGATGCAGAAAGCATCCTCAAGGGCTTGTGCTTAATATCTTCAAGGCAGAGAACAACAGGTGTACTGCCTTCCAAATGTCAAGGAGCCCTGGACGAGCCGTGGGCCCCCATTGTGCAGCATTCTTTGGTCCAAGGGATGCTTCAGAAATTCTGAAAACAACACCACATTGCAAATAAACACTCTGCACTTGAAGAAGGGTGCTTTGTTCTCCAGGTCAAGGCAGCTCGCACCAGCCCCTTTGTCCTTCAGGGAAGGGATCGTCATTGCCACGGTTCCTACAAGCTGCCGTGTGTGTTATCTCAAGGGCACTTGACAATCTCACCGCCTGTGTGTCCCCAAGGACTTTGTGTGCATGAACACGGGCTCCTGTGTTTCCGCAGCCTGTGGATGTAGTCCACTGGAATCAATCGAACAAAATCAAACCTGTGATAGGGGCCCATGATCTGAGCTAGAGTCAACCAGGTGCCAGGGAGGCAGAGGGCCCTGGTGAGGGAGGTCATGTGCAGAGCCACTTGGGAAGGCTGATTCATTCGGCTCGGTGGGCTCTGGGGAACCAGGGCACGTCCAGCCCTCACCTTACCAACAATACTGTTGTGCCACGAGCGATGTGATTCTGTAACAGAGCCCAGCAGCTCACCAAAACTGTGTCAGGCCCTGGAACGCTGTCTCCTTAACCTCCACAACATCCCTACGAGGAAGATACTACTGACCCCATAACATATGGGGAAAGTGAGGCTTTGAGGGATCACACAGCAGGGAAAGGCCTCAGCGGGATCCACACTGGACTCGTCTGCCTCCAGAGCCCGGGCTCTTCACAGCTGTGCTGTCCTTGGGGTGGTAACATCAACGCTGATCCTTGCACCCATGTTGGAAGGACCCACTTTCGTGGACCAGTGTCTGCTCTCAGGCTCCAAGTCACACTCGGCAGTGTCACCACCTGGCCGTGTTGCAATGTCACAGGCGGCAACCTTGGGTGGTAGGAAAACGACACAGCTCTTGGCGAGAAGCGTCCTCTGTTGCTCCTGGTGTGTCAGGCTGGTCAGGGGCCTGCTTTTTCGATCTCCATTTACTCTTTTCTATTGAGGTGACATTCACATCACTTAAAACCAACCCTGTTAAAGTGTCTAATTCAGCAGCATTTAGTACACTCATAGTACTGTGCAACCACCACTCCTATCCAGTTCTAGAACATTCTCACCCCAAAAGGAACCCTGACCTATTAACAGCCACACCATTCTCTCCTCACACAGCCCCTGCCAACTACTCATTCTTCTGTCTCTGTCGATTTCCTATCAGTGGAATCACAGAGCTTGTGACCTTGGGTCTGACTCCTTTCACTCAGTACGACATTTTCAAGGTCCATCCACGTGGTAGCATGTCGATACTGTCTCTTTTATGGCTGAATAATATTCCATTAGATCGTCCCTCTTAAAAGCGAAGTAAGAGGTAATGTGGTCTCAAAGAAAGAGCATTGACTCAAGAATCTGTGAAACTCTCATTCTTCTCAAGGGATTATGGTTATCCTTCTGCATCAGACAGACCGACCTGGGTGCACACGTCACCTCCTCCGCCATGTGGCCTTACTTGAGACACCTAATTACTGTGAGGACCAGCAACCCTGCCCATTGGATAAGCGTAAGTGACCACCCCTAACTCACAGAGCTAGAGTGGTGGCAAAAGAGGCAAACACATATGCAAAGATTGTCAAATTGCCTAATGTGCCATCATGATACCTAAGATGATACATAGTTTCTCCTCTTATTTGTGGGAAAACTGTCCCACTTACATTTATAAGTTGGGAACTCACCTGTACACAGCAGATGTGTGCCTGAGTTGCCCATGTAAATTAAAAGAATCAAATCCCCTATTCACTAAGCAAAGGAATTCTTTTTTTTTTTAATGTTTATTTATTTCTGAGACACAGAGAGACAGAGCACGAGTGGGGGAGGGGCAGAGAGAGGGGGAGACACAGAATCTGAAGCAGGCTCCAGGCTCCGAGCTGTCAGCACAGAGCCCGACTTGGGGCTCGAACTCACAAAATGCAAGATCGTGACCTGAGCCGAAGTTGGCGTTTAACCGACGGAGCCACCCAGGTGCCCCAAAGCAAAGGAATTCTTAGGTGGACAAAACCTATTACTGAAGAAAATCTGCTCTAAGTTCCGTGGGTGGGTTAGCCACCTTTTAAATCAACATTTTCATCCCAGAGTCCAGCACAGTTCTTGGCTCAGAATAGGCACCCAGCATAAGTGTTTGTGTAGGCATCGGCAAAGAAGGAAGAGGTCTTACACCTGACATATTTCGAGGAACGTTCTCCACAACCCCTGGTTCTCAGACAAATGGTAACTGGCAGCCAAGTTACAGGCATAAGTATCCTTGTAGTCAATCCAACAAAAATTCCTCTGGGGGTGGGCAGTACTGTGGCTTCTGGCTACAAAGTCATCATCTCGCAGGAGCAGAGCTGACAATAGGTAGGCAACGGCTCAGATCACAAACTCAGACATGGTGAATGAGGGCTGAGCAGCGTGTACAACGAGATGAGCCCAGCCATGGGGCTCACTTGGGCACAGTCCATCCATGTTCTCTTGTCTGTCACTGGAATACTTAACAAACAAACAAAAAAAAACCCCAAAACCCTGTCAAACTTAGTCATTTCTCAGGCATGAAGGATCCAGAGCAGAGACAGAGTCTCAATTAGAGGTGACTTTCAAAGAGCCCTTGGGTTCTAAACCATGAATCTACCGGGACACCTTCTGCCACCACCCAACACTGCAAAAACACATTAAAGAATGCTTGGGGCAGTTATGGAAGATAAGTGGCCTGTATTTCATTCACTCACAGAGCAATCTGATCTGCAGAATTTACACCAGTGATAATCCATGCACAGCGTAGCGTTCCCTCCAATCCCAGCACCGTAATCCCAGCAAGCAGCGACCGGGTCCCCTTATGGCAGAGCTCAGACGCATAATAAAGGGAAACAGGAATAAGGAAAAGTGTCAGTAACTGAAAAGTAAGGAACGGTGTACCTGGAGGTGCAAAACACACAAAGTAGAACAGGAAAAAAGGCTTTCTGCAAGCCTACTGCAACAGGAGACAGGTCAGAACTCATCGGAGTGCTGAGGGCAAGAAGTGGAGGGGCTGTTAGCGCTAGGGGCTGATGGGAAGTCCTGGGGGATGGGTGAGGGCTTGCTGATGGACGGGAGGTGTCCGGCACGCTGAGTCCTTCCTGACTTCACGCATGTCTTCTTGTGTGACTGGGCCATCTGTGTTTGCCAACTGGAGCCCATCGGCGTTAGGTCCCCACTCTCTCCAGAAGATTCCATTGCAAAGGTCCTCCTGCAATTATTCTCCTGGGTTGGAAGGACATCCATCTCCGTGGGGTAGGGAAAGCGTTTACAACGATGACCTGTCTGAAGTAAACTCTCTAAGAGAGGTCCAATGGCTAGCGCCATGAAGAAGCCTGTCCACGGTTCAGTTGAGGTGAACATTACGGCCACGTTGGTCAAGGGCTTCTGAAACCCTGTTCCCGATGCCAGGACCCTCTCAGAAAAGGGCCTCCTGAGACTTTTCGGCATGAGCAAAAGTGCTGCGGTCCGGAAGGCCCCAACAAAATTTCTGAATTTTGAATTAAATTTTTGAAAGCAAAACGTCACTTTACCAAACTGTTTACCTCTCTGACGCCCCCCTGAAAGACTGAGTGGAGACACAGCTTCTTCATTTCCTGAGATTTAATAAATGCTACAAGTCCGGGCTAAAGAAAGATGTCCAGATACTGACACCAGTGGACACACGGCATCTCTCAGATATCTCAAAATATATCTAAAGGCTGGTGAACTATATTAGGCAGAATGAATAAATAAGCATTGTCTTTGCGGCTGAGAGCCAGCTCCTGAAAGCCTTCCAGCATCATCAGTATTTAGCATTGATGGTCTTTGGTGGGGCTTTCCGGACAGCAATTAGCAATTCTGGAAAGCGAGACACACTGCCCCCTAGCCACACAGCGGACACCACAGCTCTGCAAACAGCCACGCGACGGAAATCCTCCGAAGTCACCAGACGGCAGGAGAAGCAGCGAGTGCCGAGGGAAAAAGGCAGGTTTGGGCCAGGCCGCGTGTCTTCTGCTGTTTGGACTCCGTGCTGAAGGAGCACCAATGGGCCTAATTCCCCGAGGAGCTGCACGTACCCATTGCCATTTGGCTCGGCCACCTCAGTGTTCTCAAAATCAAGAGATTTTGCGTAGAAATCTGGGTTTCCAGGTTCTCGTGGAACAGCACAGGAATCGGAGGGGGTGCACGCCTCATGGCCTCACGGTCTCTGCACACCTCTGTTTCCCACACCTGGTCTCCCGTATGCACAGGCTGGATGTTTGCACAATAATCCAGCCCTAACTTGGTGGCGTTAAATGACACCAACGATTTACTGCTGTTACTAATTCTCACAGTTCTGGGGATCAGCTGGAACCAGCTGGGTGGTTCTCACTTGGGGTTCCTTAGGCGGCGACGGTCCCACAGTGGCGGGCGGTGGAGAGAAGCTTCCTCACTTACATGTCACGATGGGCAGCCATCCTCCACTGGAATCTCAGCAAGGGCTCTTTGTGGGAAGGTCCGCACTTGGGTTCTGCAAAGCGACGCTTGCAGGAAAGCCACTTGGTTCTAAGAGTGAGTAACCCGATAGACAGCAGGGATGCTCTATTCACTTTCCTAACCGGGCCTCAGTGTCAACCTTGGCTGTATTCCATTAACAACCAGCAAGGTCCTCGACCACCCACGTGAAAAGGAAAGGGGTGTCAGACCCCTCCACTGACTAATGAGAGAAATGAAGAATTTGGGGCCTTGTCTCAAAACCCCTGTGGTTGTTCCTCAGGTCACAAATTACATATATTCCTCCCACACGCCAAATCCACGCACTGTCTCCCATACCTGTCGAAAGCTGTTATCGTGCATTAGGCTCAAGCTGGAGGTCAGGATCCTGACCTCAATTCGGGTCCAGCTTTGGATGAGGCTGCTCTTGGATCACTCCTCTGGTCCAGCTCTCTTCGCAAAGACCCCTGATCTGCAACAAGTCATCTGCCCCCACAGGAGGCACGGGGCCACCACCCCCTCTGCGACGTTCCTGTTAATAGGGTGATGTGGCAGGCCATGGAGGCAGGCTGCCCAGTCCCGCTGCCTTCAGTGGCTGTCCCCGGTCCCCGGCTCTGCCCGCGGGCTCCCAGTTCAGCCCTCCCAACTGTCCCTCCCTTGTCATGAATATATAGCTCACATCTACAGCAGCTGGTTTCTCTGTGTGCTTCCTGAGCCAACATGTTTGGGAATCAAAGCCTTCTTTTCCTTTTTTTTCACTGTGTCTTTTCCCGTTAGTCCTGGCGGGCAGCATTTCTGTGCACAGAAGACTCTTCAATACCCTGCACATCTTTTGTGAAACTTATTGGAGCTCGTGCCATTTGACAGAAGCCATGCCTGCAAATCTGAGCTGAGGCGGCCTGGTTACGATGCCCTGGGGGTGGCTGGGGACACGACGGTCCAACAGGGAGGGCCTGGGAGGCCGTGGTCTGTGCAAAGGCTCTTCAATCTTTCTGCGTCCCCAAGGAAATTTTAAAGTCAGATCCATGGCTGTCTCTTTACGCCATGGTTTTTACCAACAGACTCCCGGGGCTGGGTTTCCCTGGAAGCTATGGCCTGGGTTGAGATGTGCGGGCTCTCTGACAAGGGCTGGGAGGAGAAAGTACCGAATCCGGGACCCGCCGTGTCCCGATTCCTCTCCATCTGATAAATCACTTTTAAAGCCCGTCTCTTCCTTCGCTCCTCTGACTACAGTCAGCTGGGAAAAAAACACGAGGGTTCCTGTGAACACACGGCCTGAAAGCTCACTTGGTAAAGAACTGCACTAACCATTTTCTGTTTTCTATGAGCAACGATGCTGGCCACGCTTTCTGGGACAACGTAGTAAGGGCCTTCTGCCTGCTTCCAATCTCCCTTTACGCCCCCCGACAGTCTCCGCTAGGCCCTCTGCCTCCCTCGTGCCACACCAGGCTGTTATATTGAAATACATACTGTGCCTTATTTTTTTTTTTTCAACGTTTATTTATTTTTGGGACAGAGAGAGACAGAGCATGAACGGGGGAGGGGCAGAGAGAGAGGGAGACACAGAATCGGAAATAGGCTCCAGGCTCTGAGCCATCAGCCCAGAGCCCGACACGGGGCTCGAACTCCCGGACCGCGAGATCGCGAGATCGTGACCTGAGCTGAAGTCGGACGCCTAACCAACGGCGCCACCCAGGCGCCCCATACTGTGCCTTATTTTTTTTTTTTTCAACGTTTATTTATTTTTGGGACAGAGAGAGACAGAGCATGAACGGGGCAGGGGCAGAGAGAGAGGGAGACACAGAATCGGAAACAGGCTCCAGGCTCTGAGCCATCAGCCCAGAGCCCGACGCGGGGCTCGAACTCACGGACCGCAAGATCGTGACCTGGCTGAAGTCGGACGCCTAACCGACTGCGCCACCCAGGCGCCCCATACTGTGCCTTATTTAATGCAGGATATATTGTGAAATGATCACCACAGTCAAGTTGGTTAAAAACCCCAACATCTCACGGTTAGGATCACGTGTGTGAGGCGAGGACACTTAAGACCTACTCTCTTAGCAAATTTCAAGTGTACAGTATAGTATTGTTAACTGTAATCACTACGTTGTTCATTAGATTCCTAGAATTTATGCATCTTTTTATTTATTTTTTTTAATTTATTTTTGAGAGAGAGAGAGAGAGACAGAGTGCAAGTGGGAGGAGGGGCAGAGAGAGAGGGAGACACAGAATTCAAAGCAGGTTCATACAAGGAAGGTAACTGTGGTGAAGAGGAAGGTACTTCAGTCTAGAAACAATGACCCTTTTATGGAGCCCCTGGGTGGCTCGGTTGGTTAAGCGTCAGACTTCAGCTCAGGTCATGATCTCAAAGTTTGTGAGTTTGACAGGCTTTGTGCTGACAGCTCAGAGCCTGGAGCCTGCTTTGGTTCCTGTCTGTCTGTCTGTCTGTCTGTCTCTCTCTCTCTAAATACTAAATAAACATTAAAAAAAAAAAACAAGCAATAATACTTTTTGCCACATTCATTATTACAGTATTACAAAGAAACCTTCTCTCTGTCTTAGAGGAACCCGTTGGCCGATTTATTAAGGGGGAACATACGCTTTCAAAGTTAAATGTTCTGTATTCAGAAGATTACAGGGGAAGGAAGAATGGAAACTCACATCAAAAATGGGCAAGAGAATCGGGTCTCCTTGACCAGACTATGGATTTCATGGAAACAGGGTCAACAGGTGACACACGTGTGGGTGGCAGAGTAGATGTCACAGAAGAAAAAAATCAGTGACCCAGAAGACACAGCGATACAAGCTCTGAAGAATGAAACACAGGAATAAAAAGATTCAAAACATAAAATGGAGTATTTAGCTACCTAATAATTTTAAGAGCCCTAGAATAAGAAGCAGTTCGAAGAGAAAAATATTTGAAGAAATGATGGTGAAAAATTTCTAAATTGGATGAAAACTATAAACTCCCAGATGGAAGAATCTCAATGGCCCTGAAGCACAGGAAACATGAAAGCCACACAAAGGTACAGCATAACTAATTTCTTCAAAACCAGTGACGGAGAGAAAAATCTTAAAAGCAATCAGAGATTCCAGACTAAAAATAGCTCACAGGTTCATCATCTAAGTTGTAGTTGACAAAGAGCACAGGTTCAGAGATGGGGATGTTATCTAGGAATGAAAAAGAGAAAACTGCTGATAAATGTACAGATTGTGGCAGAATCTTTAAAAACATACCCAGTTGACGGGACACCTGGGTGGCTCAGTTGGTTGAGCATCCGACTTCAGCTCAGGTCACGATCTCACCATTTGGGAATTCAAGCCCCGTGTCAGGCTCTGTGCCGACAGCTTGGAGCCTGGAGCCTGCTTCCAATTCTGTGTCTCCCTCTCTCTCTGCCCCCCTCCCCTGCTCACGCTCTGTCTCTGTCTCTCTCATAAATAAATAAACATTTAAAAACTTAAAAAATAAATAAATAAAAACATACTAAGTTAAGAAAAAGACACAAGATATTTTAGAAAGCAGCCAGGGAAGAAAGAAACATTCCATAAACAGGAACAAAGGTAAGTCTAAAGACCCCAGGGGAGAAGACGGCGGAGAGCATCTCCACTGAGGGAAAACACAAACACAAGCCCATCCACTTAGGATACTAATCAGAACAAAAGTATATTTCAGAAGTGAAGCTGGAATAAAGACACTTTATGTGTAAAAGGAAGGCTGAAAGGATTCATGATGAGCAGACCTGGTACAAGAAATAGTAAAGGAAGTTCTTCGGGAACGAGGGAAATGATAATAGATGGAAACAGGAATTTATGTGAAAACCAATGAAGACCACAAGTGGGGAATAAGCGAGAAAATATACATTTACTCATTATTTAAGTCTCTTTAAGAGACTTTTAGCTGCTTAGAGAAGAATAACAACACTGAGGCATGGTGTTTGTAACACACGTGGAGGAAAATACACAACAATAATAGCACAGAACCTGAAACTCCACCTGAGTCACATCACTTACACAGAAATGAATAAAAATGAATCGTGGGTAGAAAATATAAAGCACAAAACTAAAACTTGAAAAACTATAATAGGGGAGAAACACTTGGGGATTTAGGGTTAAGCAAAGATCTTGACACCAGCATAATTTGGCGGACTTCATCCAAATTAACCACTTTGCTATTCAAAAGGCCCTGTCAAGATAACAAAATGACAAATCAGAGACTGGGACACATATTTGCAAATTACATTTCCAACAAAAGCCTTATTTTAAACTATATACAGAATCTGTGAAAGTCAACATTTAAAAAATCCAATTAAAAACTGAGCAAAAGATAGGAACAGACATTTCACTAAATAGGATACAAAGATGTCAAATCAGCCCATGAAAAAATGTTCCACCTCTTTTCCACTAGGGAAATGGAAATTAAAAGCATACTGAAATATCACTACACACCATCAACGCAACAGAAATTTTAAAAATAGTGATTACACCAAAAGCTACTAAAGATTTGGAGAAACTGAATTGTTCCTACATTGCTGGTGGGAATTTAAAATGGTGGAGTTACTCTGGAAAATAATTAGAAAGTTTCTTTTAAAATTAGTGATGGAATTATCAAAGATCGAGCAACAATACTCCCGGGAAATAATTCTAAACTTACGTTCATGTAGAAACTTATAGACACAATTCATAGCTTTATTAGCAGTAGTCAAAAATGGGAAGTTACCTAAATATCCTTCAGTGGGTTAATTGTTAAACTAACTGTGGTATATCCATACCATGGAATATTACTGGGAAATAAAAAAAGGAATACTAGCAACTACTTGGGATTAATCTCAAGGGATTTACTCTGAGTGCAATAAAGCTCATCTCAAAATAGTTACATACTGTATGATTCCATGTATGTAACATTCTCAAAATAACAAAATTATAGAAATAGAGAACAAATTGGTGGTTTCCAGGGATAAGTTAAGCAGGTGGAGGTAGAAAAAGAAAAGTGCCTGTAGCTACATCAGGGCAACATGAGGGATCCTTGTGGATGTAAATGTTCTGTACCTTGGTTATACCAATGTCAATATCTTGGTGGTTATATTGAAGTATATTTTTGCAAAGTGTTGCCTTTGGTGGAAACTCAGTAAAGGGTACATGGGACTTCTCTGTATTATTTCTGACAACTGTGTTATTTCTTACAATCTCAATGTACATGTATCTCAAATACAAATTTTAATTTAAAAAGATATATTGGACTTTATCAAAATTAAGAACATTGCTTTCATAAGACACTATTAGGAAAATAAAATGTAAGCCAAGCCACAGAGTAGGAGGAAGTATTTTCAAAACATTTACCTGACAAATTATTTGTTTCCAGAATATGTAAAGAATACTTACAATTCAATAATAACAAGATTAAACAAGCAATAAAGGACACAAACAGGTAATTCGCCAAAGAACATGTATATTGTTAAAGACACAGGTAAAAGAACATTCAACAGAATTAATCATTAGAGATAGTGAAAATTAAAACCACAATGAGATACCAGTGCACAACTAACATAATAGCACAAAACAAAAAGACTGAGAATTTTGAATTTTGTAGAGTGTTGGAATAAATAAAATTCTTATATGTTGCCAGTGGAATGGAAAACATTTCAGCTATGTTAGAACATTCCTTGTCAATTTAGTGTAAACATGCATTCAACCAATGACCCAACAATTCCATTTCTAGGTTTTTAAGAAAAATGAAACTATATGTCCACATAAAGACTTCTACATAAACGCTTTATTCCTTATAGTCAAAACTGTAAGCAACCCAAATAGATGAATGAATTGTGGTTTATGTACACAATGAAAAGCTACTCAGCAATAGGAAACTATTGACACGTGCAACACAGGAAGAATTTCAAATGCATATCATTAAGTAAAAGAATCTAATTTCAAAATGCTATATAGTGAATTATTCCATTTATATAATTTTTAAATATATAAATTTCAAAAGAATTAAATCATATAGTGTATGTTCTCTAACCACACTGGAATTAGGTTAGAAATTAATGTCAATCATGGATAAAGATGTGGTTTATATATACAATGGAATACTACTTGGCAATGAGAAAGAATGAAATCCTGCCATTTGCAGCAACGTGGATGGAACTGGAGGGTATTATGCTGAGTGAAATAAGTCAGTCACAGAAAGCAGCATATGTTTTCACTCATGTGTGGAACTTGAGAAACTTAACAGAAAACCATGGGGGAGGGAAAGGGAAAAATAATTTCAAACAGAGGGAGGCAAACCATAAGAGACTCTTAAATACAGAAAACAAACTGAGGGTTGCTGGGGAGTGGGGAGAAAGGGAAAAATGGGTGATGGGCATTGAGGAGGGCACTTGTTGGGATGAGCACTGGGTGTTGTAGGTAAGCAACGAATCATGGGAATCTACTCCCGAAGCCAAGAGCACACTGTATATACACTATATGTTAGCTAAATTGACAATAAATTATATGAAAAAAAGAAATTAATGTCAATCAATAACCTGATAAAAACTCTAAAGTCTTATAAATTGGAGAACACACTTTGCAACAAGCCAGAGATCAAGGAATAAATCACAAGTGAAACAGAGTATTTTGAATGATATAACACTCTACACCCACTAGGATGGTAAAATAAAAAGACAACATAACAAGTTTGGGCAAGGATATGGCAAAATTGGAACGATCAGACTTTGCTATGTGATTGTAAAATGGAACCGCTGCCATTTTGGAAAACCTTTTGACATTTTTCTCAAAATGTTAAACATAGAGTTCCTAATGACACAAGCAATTGCACTCCAAAGCATGTCTAAGAAAACTGAAAACATATTTCCACACAAAAACTTGTACACAAATTTTCCTAGAAGCATTACTCATGATTGCCAAAAAGTGGAAACAATCTGAGATGTCCGTCAACATACCAGAAGATAAAGTGTGATTTCCATACAGTGGAACATAAAAAGAAATGAAGGGCTAATGAAGGAAAGCAGGGCTACAACAACATGGATGGACCCTGAAACAATTACGTAAAAGAAAAGGCCACAGTTTGTATGACTATCATATGAAATGTCCAGAATAAGAAAATCCACAGAAACAGAAAGTAGATTGATTAGTGGTTGCCAAGGGCTGGTGGGAGGCGACCAATGGGGAGTAATTAAGGAAATCAATTGACTTACCTTAGGAAATTATAAATAGGACAGCAATAATTAGTAAAATAGGAAATAGACAAAAGTAGAAAGAATTTTAACAAATTCAAAAGTTTTTTCCTTTGGAAAGAGTAATAAAATTGCTAGCCCCCCCTAATAATACTGTATTAATTTAATTTAACCTTTATTTATTTATTTTTTAATTTTAGAGAGAGAAACAGAGCATGAGTGGAGGAGGGGGGAGAGGAGAGAGAAAGAAAATCTTAAGCAGGCTCCAGGCTCAGTGTGGAGCTCAGTCCAGGTCTTGATCCCACGACCCTGCGATCATGACCCAGGCCAAAATCAAGACTCGGATGCTCACCGACTTACCCACCCAAGTGCCCAATACTGTGTTAATTTTAAAAAGAGAGAGAGAAAGAGAACATAAGTTATTGACATAAGGAATAAAAACATGTACATCCTTACAGACCCTACAGACACTGAAAGGACAAGGAAAGAGTCCAAATATCCATCGATGGATGAATGGATAAAGAAGTGGTATATATACACAATGGAGTATTACTCAGTCAAAAAGAATGAAATCTTGTCATTTGCAACTACGTGGATGGAACTGGAGGATATTATGCTAAGTGAAATTAGTCAGAGAAAGACAAAAGTCATATGACTTCAATCATATGAGGACTTTAAGAGACAAAAGAGATGAACATAAGGGAAGGAAAACAAAAATAATATAAAAACAGGGAGGGGGACAAAACCGAAGAGATTCATAAACATGGAGAACAAACTGAGGGTTACTGGAGGGGCTGTGGGAGGGGGGATGGGCTAAATAGGTAAGGGGTACTAAGGAATCTACTCCTGAAATCATTGTTGCACTATATGCTAACTAATTTGGATGTAAATTTTAAAAAAATAAAACAAGTTAATAAATAAATAAATGGACAAGGAAATATTTAAATGGTTTTATGCCAATACATTTGACAACTTAGATGAAAAAGAAAACACAACCTACCAAAACTGACACAAGTAGAAACAGAACATCTGAATAGTCCTGCTGTTGTCTATCTGGGATGGTGAAAAAGTTCCTATATTGATTGGATCACTGTACTTGTGTCAAAACTCATATAATTACACACTTCAGATTTATGCCATTTCATGGTATGTAAACTTTGCTTTGATCACTAAAAAATAAAGGAGTAGAGCCCAAACACTTAGAACCTATCATCACACTCTCACAGCTCTGTGAGTAAATAGCCCTTGCTATGATTATCAAAGCATGGGGCACAGAAGAAAAGCTCAGAGACTTGTCTAGCACCTTGGGACAGTGGTAAATTTCAGCAAATATGTATGACATGGGCAAATGCAGTTTGCAACGGCAACAGCTGCACAGTTTTCAATTAAAAACCGGTTTTCTAGGGCACAGATCCAACAAGTGAAGAAGGAACAGTCTATCAAATACAGAGACTTCCACAGAAGTACTTTCCTGATGATGGATTCCCTGCAAAGGACCAAGTTCACACAAGTCTTGGCACAGATGAAGGGCTCCCTAGCTTCCAGCATTTTGCTAAGGAGGTGCACCCAGCAGGCATCAACAGGGCATTAAGAGGAAGTTAAGAGGAAGAGGCACCTTTACCTGGAAGTTTGCAGCCAGGAAGAAATGCCCCAAGGGGCCCTCCACCTGTCTGAGACTCCACATTTTATCTCCTTGCTGCGTGTGATGCACAGATGACACTTAGCAACTTAACCAGACACATCTGAGCTCATTCAGCTTAACAAGCTGTACGTAGCATGAATGCTATGGGACGCCCTTCTCTAACATCACGGCTATCTGAGCATATTCAACTTCACCTTCTGGACAACTGCTCTTCTGCAATTCCACATGTCCTACAGAGGTCCCCAGTTGGCTGGTAGCCCAAAGAAGGATGTCAGTAAATTTTGACTTCACGCTCCACTCCAAAGAAAATGTACATGCAGTGAAATGCACAGATCTTACGTGTGGAAGGCTCTGCATGTGATTATATGTGCATAAGGTCAGCGTGAGATCACAAGTCCCTTTAAAGTCCTATAGATCTGTGGCTTTGGGCAATGGTGCACCAAATGTGCAAGTGTGGTCGCCTGGGGCATCTGTTTTTTTTCTCCAGCTACTGCAGTATGAAAGGCGACTCGGAGAAGCCACTGTCCAGCAGGACAGCAGTGCTACTTTTCCATCCAGAGGACCTGTGATTCCTCCCGTTGAAGGTTCCTACCCAGCAGTGTTCTCAGAGCTGTGCATTTGAATATCCTGGGAAGCTTTCGAAGATACCGATTGTGCGTCTCACCCTTAAAGACTCTGATGCAACTGAGCAGACTGGGCCCAGACATGGCAATTTTTAAAACATTTCCAAGGTAATTCTCGTGTGCAGCCAGGGTTCAGAACTCAAGTGTACAAAAACTTCCATCTTCTAAACAATTCTGGGTCCCGGCCCGGCTCTGCCACTAATCACCTCTGATACTGACAACCTCCATTTCCCTGTTCCCCCAGTTTCTCTTCTGCATAAAACAAGGGAGGTGGATTCCATCAGTTTACAAAGTTGTTTGTGCAGTGAGACTTGAAAACATCATGCCCAGGGGACCCCATCGTGGAGGGAGATAAATTAAGAGTGTCTGTGATTGAGCAGAAACAGCCAGGAACACCTGTCCTCCCCCAGTGCTCCCTGGAGGCACTTCTGCAGAGTTCTGGGGCCTTGGGCCAGTCACGGGCTTCGTGCCTCTGACGTGCCCTGTAGCCGGACAGTAAGTCTCCACCCACCGATGGGGTCGACTTTGTGGAATGCGCAGGCGCCTCCAGCGCTCCCCACACTGCCGTCTGCACCTGTCCACAGTGAGACCTTCTGACGCCTCCTTGTAGCTACTTAACTGACGGTCAAAGGGGGTTCTTCTCTTTTTCTTCCAGCGGCGCCCACAAGCCATGCTCAGAGGGTGCTTTTATTTATTTATTTTTTTTAACGTTTTATTTATTTTTGAGACAGGGAGAGACAGAGCATGAACGGGAGGGTCAGAGAGAGGGAGACACAGAATCCGAAACAGGCTCCAGGCTCTGAGCTGTCAGCACAGAGCCCGACGCGGGACTCGAACTCACGGACCACGAGATCATGACCTGAGCTGAAGCCGGACACTCAACCGACAGAGCCACCCAGGCGCCCCTCAGAGGGTGCTTTTAAAAAAAAAGTTGTTGGGGCGCCTGGGTGGCTCCGTCGGTTAAGCGTCCAACTTCAGCTCAGGTCACGATCTCACAGTCCGTGAGTCCGAGCCCCGCGTCCGGCTCTGGGCTAATGGCTCAGGGCCTGGAGTCTGCTTTCAATTCTGTGTCTCCCTCTCTCTGCCCCTCCCCCGTTCATGCTCTGTCTCTCTCTGTCTCAAAAATAAATAAACATTACCAAAAAAAATTTAAAAAAAAGAAGTTGTTGAGGGGCCCCCGGGTGGCACAGTCAGTCAGGCATCCGACTTTGGCTCAGGTCATGATCTCCAGGTTCGTGGGTTCGAGCCCTGCGTCCGGCTCTGTGCCAACAGCTGGGAGCCTGGAGCCTGCTTCAGATTCTGTGTCTCCTTCTCTCTCTGCCCTTCCCCCACTTCCTCTCTCTCTCTCTCTCTCTCTCTCTCTCAAAAATAAATAAACATGAAAAAATTTTAAAGATAGATAAAATAAATTGTTCACTAGAAAGTCCTGGAAGAACAAGACGATGAGGTTTCAGTCCAGCGGGGAAAGTTGGTTTGGCTCTGGCCAGCAGGGGTCAGGACGAGATGTCCCACGGGGGCCCAGTGAGGCTCCTCGTAAGTCCTGTCTGCTTCTGCTGCGTTTGGAGAAAGTGCGGGCTCTGAGTCAGCAGCTCCGTGTCCAGTCATCTGTCATGCGGAACGCTCACACAAGTGTGCAAAAGACAGAGACGCGGGGATGCTCACGGCAGCGTCTGCCGGTATGCCCCTCCCATCCCCATCACCCACACGGACCGTGATCTTTCCCACCCTCGGCCTCCACTGGTTCTTGGCTGGAGAGCTCTTCTCATTCCTCATCCAGAGAGCATGTGTCACTTCCTCCAGGAAGCCCTCCCTGATATCCCCGACGAGGCCATATCCACAGACACATCTAGCCTACAGACCATAGTGGAAGCATTAATATGCGACTCCCCTTCTGGGTAGACGATTAGGAAGGATGCTGCCTCTGGCCAAACATAGCTCTGGGGACTTAAGGCTTGGGGAGGGATGGTGGTGCCCCCAGTGGGTGGAAACAGCCCTACATTAGGGCGCAGGGTTTGGTCAGCAAAGTGTGGGCTAGATTTCAGTCCCCTCTCATTATACCCTCTTGAGAAAGCCCTTGGTCAGTACACAGACCACACAACCGTGCAGGTGGCCCCCTTCAGAGCTTCCGTGACTCACTCCCATAGCACGCTTTTTGCGTGTGCTATGAACACCTATTTGCAGCGCCTACCACATTGTATTTGTGAGGTCCTTTGAAAACATGGACTGTGAAGGCAAAGACGTGTTTAATTTTGCTCATGTTCTATTCCTAGCCTAGTTCTTGATTCACAGTAAGTGCTCAGAGATGTACACGGGACAATCAGCAGACAGAAGGAGATTTGGAACACGGGGCATGTGGCAGTCTTGTCCGAACGAGCCTCTAACTTGTGGAGGCTGAATGATTTTCAAACCCAAAGGACAGGCTGTGTCCCAGAGGGAAGCCTCATAAAGGAGAGCCTTTTCCCTCAAATATGCAGACGGGCAAGAATCCACTCCGGGCTTTTGCTTCCAAAGCCTGCATAGCTCCTGCTTGCAAGAAATACCGACAGAAAGAGCTTCCGGGGAATCTCCTCACTGAGCGTGCACAGGGCTTCACATCAGCCCCAACCATCCCCACGATCTCTGCCATTGGAGAGGTGACTTTAAATTACCTAAGAAAATTGGACATTCTTACGTTATTACAAGAAAGTAGTGAAAATTTGGAGGGGCTGGCTGGCTTAGTCAGCTAAGCATCTGACTCTGGCTCAGGCCACGATCTCACGGTTCGTGGGTTTGAGCCCCGCGTCAGGCTCTGTGCTGACAGCTCAGAGCCCGGAGCCGGCCTCGGATTCCGTGTCTCCTTCCCTCTCTGCCCCTCTCCCACTCGCACTCTGTCTCTCTCTCACAGAAATAAGTAAATAATAACAATTGTTTTAAAGTAGTGAAAATTTAAACGAAAGGATGCGTACCCCCAGCAGCTTTTCAAACATGCAAACGTCCCTTGTTTTCTTTCACAAAGTGATGGGGCTTGGTGATATTCCTGTATTGGCGTAAATGCATTTGCCTCATCACTGAGAGCTTACTTATTTGTACCTATTCATTTCCTTTGACCTGGACTTGCCCAGTCTCCTGTGCATCGGGGGGCATGGTGGTGGCTATTGCAACCGTGCTACGATAAACATCGTTGACTACCCATCTTCGCATACATACGTAAGTATCCCTTTAGGACACAGAACCAGAAGTAGAATTTCTGCATCTAACTGTGCAGATACCTTTACATTTGAAGCAATAGTAGGCCAGACCTACGGCTTTAAAGCACTAGCTTGATGCATACAGTTAGGCCGTGTGTGTCTGTGTCTGTGCACACGTGCTCACGCATCTACCTATTTATACACAGTCTCCTTCCTCCTCCCCATCACAGGGCCTGATGCAGGCACCCGACCCCAGCACACTAACGATAGACACTGCCTCTCAGAAACGGGGATGGTGGCCTCTTTCCCTGGGCTCAGGGGACCCATTTCCACCTTCCCAAATGGTCGTAGGCAGCATCCTTCTGCCGCCTCACTCTCCACGGCCTCAATGTCTTCAAAAGTCACCCTCATTCTTCACAGACATTCTTGATCTTCAGCTCTCCTGCCCATCTTTACTCAACAGGGTTCACGCTCCAAAGGAGAACAATGTCTCTGCGGGAGAAATGCTATAAGCAGTTCAGGAGGGCACAGGTAGAGAGGAGAGGGAAGCCCCAGGGGGCGCCCACTTCAGAGAGCAGGAAAGGAGGGAAAGGGGGCTGGCCGAGAGGCACAGCCAGGGCAGGGCTGGGCTTCCAGCACAGGGGAAGGCTGAGCCATTCAAGGCAGAGGGGAGGACACAGGAGGAGGGGGCTCCGACCCACCGGTGCAGGGGACACGCAGGCACGCCTGGGCACGGCTCCCAGGCCGATTTCGGTCTTCCCTCAGGAAAGAGCTCAACTCCGCTCTCCTGGGAAGGCCCCTTGACTCCCTTGGCTGGAACCTGCGAGCTCTGATTAAACTTTGTGCATTCGTTCACTCATTCACTCATTCACTCATCCTACAAATGCCCACCGAGCACCTCCTGTTTTCTGGGTGTCGACATCATAGATTGAAAACAGAAGTGTATAAATGTGAGGGATTCTTACTCCAGCTGCACCTTCTAGAAGGGAAGAAGGGCAGGGGTGGAGCGGGCAGTGGGAGGAGCCAGGGATTGGGAATCACAAAGAACGGTGTCTCCCTTGCTCGTTCCTCAGACACTAAGCAGCACCCGCTCACTGCCAGGCACGGTCTGGACACTGAGGACCCGGACGTGAACAAGCAATTTGCCCTTCCCCTCCCCGCATGGTGTTCCAGTAGCTGACGTGTGCAAAACCAAGAAAGGCTGTGTACCTGCAAGGACAGATACAGCCAAAGGTTAACAGAGCCAGAGAGTGATGGAGTGAGGGGATCCCACGGAAAATAATAAGTAGGGAGGGCTTCCATGAGGGGTGGCTTCTGAGGTGAGACCAGAATAACTAGAGAGAAAATAACATCTGGGAAAAACATGCCAGTTAGAGAGAAGAGCCAGCGCAAAGGCCCTGGGGCAGGAGGAAGTCCCAGGACAAAGTGCTCAAGGAGCTGAGTGGAGGGGAGGAGAGGGCTGGGCAGCAGTGAGACAGGGGAGAGAGCAGAGAGGTAGAGGATAGGGGGGAGGAAGGAGGAGGAGCTGGTAGGGAAGGGGACAACGTGGGCCCTGCAGGCTGGCATAAGCATGT
This sequence comes from Leopardus geoffroyi, assembly GCF_018350155.1. NCBI lineage: Eukaryota > Metazoa > Chordata > Mammalia > Carnivora > Felidae > Leopardus > Leopardus geoffroyi. The sequence goes on from NC_059336.1 coordinate 3,054,955, forward strand.
GGTTTTTGCTCTGAGTGTTATCCAGCAGCCGTGGTTTTAAGCACACAAGTGACGTGGTCCAACCCATTCTGAAGGACACTCGGGCTGCTATGTTGAAATCAGATCACAGGGCAGGTCAAGGATGTACCAAGTTCCTGCCTCCAGGGTGTTCTCAGGCTATGAATGGTGTTGGGTGGTTCCTTACGTCCCCCCTTCCAGACAGGGACTTCCAAGACAGCCCCGTTTGTCTCAGGCTCCTGGCCCTCTGCACAGTGTTGGGCGAATCCGGGGTAAGTTTTGCTGAGGGAGCAGGGGAGGAGGGAAGGAAGGAGGCGACAGTTCCGCAGTCAGAAGGGGGCCGGGTCCGTAGCATCACATTTATTTCCTAGATTCTGTTTGGATCTGCCTCCTGGTTTATCTTGCTTATTTTGCACATGACAAGCTGATAGCCATTTAGCAAATACTCGGCTCTATTTTGGGTGAGACCAGCATATGGCAGCAGGAACGACTGTGCCCAGAACCAGCTCCTGGAAGCCAAGCTCTGGCAAGCTCGTGGAGACGCAGTTCCACAAAGAGCCGTGTGCTGAGAAACCACGGCTAAGAGCAGACGCCGTCATGGCCCTTTCCGTCAAAGCTCACGGCTCCATGGCGGGGGATCGGGGAAATGCAGCTGCTACAACCCTCTTAGAGCGTCGACCCACGTCCACCGGCCGGACACACCAGTGGTGCAAACTTCAGGACAGAGAGCATGTCTTCTGTTAGAGAGTCACGGTTGTGGGGGGTCACTTACTTACCTACTGTTTTTGATATGAGTGTGTTTGGATGGGGGACAGAGGGACAGTCAGTGAGAATTCATCATACATATATATATGTGTGTGTGCGTGTGTGTGTGTGTGTGTGTGTGTGTGTGTGTGTGTATATATATATATATATATATAAAACGAACACAGAGCTTGCATAAAAATTCAGAAAGTTCCTGAAGCCCTTGCATGAATCTCTGGAGAAGAACTCAGGCCTTCAGGACACCATCCAAGGTGGAAACCCGCGGCAGTCAACAGAATCCATGGTGCGAGATGCGGGAACGCAGTGTTTTCCAGCGGGAGCTGGGAGAACGTATATGCCTTCGCTAAACCGATCAGCAAAATATCAAGTGTGGCTTTGGCTTTATCGCTGCTTTGGAGGGCTGACCTCTTTGTTTAATGGAGAAATCCTCCCGCTCCCCACTGCACAGGCTGGAGCACACACCTTACCAGCAGGGTGGAGGCCCCCGGGCGCGGCTGTCTAAATTTCAGCTGCTAAGCTGCGGGCAGGTGAGTACTGTGTGCACACTCTGACGGGCAGATTGAATGGTCCGCAGTGTAAATGGTCAGCAAAGGGAAAGTTCACAGCTCAGATCTGCTGGGGCCAACTTTAAAGGATGGGGAGGCTCAATTTCCATACTGCACACCTGGAAAGGTGAGAGGATTTATTTCTGATTCGCACGAGGACGGAGTCTGGAGAGCACGGAAGGACCAAGAGACAGATCTCTACCAGGAAGTCCCTCCATGTCTGGGTCCTTTGTTCTCATTAGGACGTCCACAAGAGCCCCTTTGATAACCCTCGCGTTAAAAGGTGGGGGTAATTCCTGTCTCCTTAAGCATGGGGTGTACTTAGTGGCTTGCTTGTAATGAACAGAATGTGCTAGAATGTGGATCCTCCTGGAGCCGGCTGTGTGGTGAGGACTGGAGATGCTCGACTATCTGGAATCTCCTCCTTCATGAGATACAGGCTCAGCAAACATTCACCGAGTACTGACCGTGTTCCAGGGACGTGCTCTAGGGACACAGAATCATGTAAGGCGAGGTCCCCACGAGATGGGCACTGAGACATGAGACAGACGCTGTCACTGGGCTAACCCCTCTGGGTCTACTGGGGTTGCATTAGTAGGTGAAACTCCCCTGCTTATTCCCCCCTTTTCCAGGAGCAACACACAAGGACGGCCCAGAAGCAAACACTGGGCTCAAAGGGGACTTTCCCCTCAGGAGCTGGGGGACAACTCCGCATTAGGACCACTTACCAGGTAACAAGTCTCCTGGTTCCTGCTTGGGGAAAGGCCGGTCCTGCCACACAGAAGGCGGCCAACTCCTAATGTCCCAATTGGAAAAGACACTCCACCTGGTGGGAGAAGATCCCCACCTGAGCATTTGGGGCAGAACAGCCCCAAGGTTGAACTTTCCAGCATCCACAGACACACAAGCAGAGGCCAGGTGACTGCCTGGCAGAGAAGACTTGATGACATTCTTGCGGGGAAGGGGGAACAACTCTATAGTTGTCCTTTATGGGACATGACGGGATCCATGGCCGCTGACCTTGAGGAGTGGAGCACTGGAAAAGGTCATGGCAACTGGTGACCTGGAGTTCTTTTGAGCCCCAACATTCTATTGAGATAACGTGGACCTGTGAGTCCACATGTGGCTGGAGGTGTGCGGGGTGGCTTTGTGCAGAGCACAGGAAGCAAGAGGAAGGAGGAACACAGGGTCAGTGCATGGGGACGGGGAGAGAAGGGAGGTGCACTTCGAGCAGGGACAGAGGGCCATCTGGGGAGGCATGGACTCTGTCTAGGACATGACGTATAGGGATGAGACTGCGCTGCGTGTCCCCAGCACGCCTCTGCAGTGCCCCACCTCCCCCAACACGGCACTGCTCTAGGGGATTTTCTCAGTGAGCCCTGCACACACTAGTCCGTGTAGCCACTGTAACCAAAGTGCTGAAGCCCAAAACCTGGACGTCACGCTGGCCAGCTCTTCCCGCAGCCTCTAAACCCATCAAACGCTGAGTGCAAGGATTCTGACTCCCAGAAGTCTGGGAAATGTGCCTCTTCTCACCGCCCGCCCCCCCCCCCCACGGCCACCTTCCACTCCAGAGGACCATCACGTCCTCCCCAACGGCACCCAACTTGTCCCTAGCTTCAATCCAGCCCCTGTGAAGCACCCAGGAACTTTTCAGTCATGGGTTTGGTCATGTCCCTCTGCTGCAGAAACTCCACTGCGCCCTTGCTTGTGGGATCCGAAGAGTGCCAGCTGTGGGAGGAAGGGATTAGTGAGGTAGGACAACTAGCCTACATGGGGCTCTCCTCTGATGGAGAAAACCCTGGTCCATCGTATCTCGGATGGAGATGCTCGTCAGTGGCGTTGGCAGCCGGCAGCCCAGTGGGGCATTCTGCTCTCCCCAGCCTCACCCCCCACACAGCGGTCTCCTCCCCTGACTCCCCCAGGTCTCCTGGCCAATCCCCTTCATGGCCACGCACTCAGGCCAGGCCCCCATGAGCTCGCTGCCTCAGACCATAGTCACCTGTACCTATAGCACCTGCCCTTCTCCATAGCACTTGGTCCAATTATCATTTTTTATATGTATTTGTGTGATTTCCTCAAAATTAATCCTTTCCCCTGCTCTGGACTGTATACATCAGAAAGGTGGGAGCTGGGTCTAATTTGCAACTGGATCCCTGGGCCCCAGATGGACTGGACAAGGGTCTGGAACATCACAGAGGGTCTGGGTTGAGCTTTGGAGCCCTGACGTACCCACACGCCTGCAGAAGGCTGTGGTTACATGGATGCTGAAGGCACGACCGTCAGGGGAACGGGGCGCGGGGGGGGGGGGGGGGCTCAGTCACGAGGTCCCTTCTCTTTCTCTCTCTCAGCAGGAGGCCAGCTCAGACCTAGAGGAGAAGGCTGTGTGTCTGGGGCTGGGGGGCAGCCCCCTGGGCTCTGAGGACAAAGTGTGACAGCACAGTCATTAACCAAATGGTGTGATCTCGGAGGTGTGCACCTAAAAGAATCTGAGGGGCGGCCTGGAGCAGTGATCATGGCAGGCATCCGGAGGAGGCACCCAGGACCCCAGTGGGGGGAGACACTGATAATCCTTATCTCTAACCTGGGCCTCCTTCAGGCCCAGAGCCGTTCCAAAGGCCAATAAACCTTTTACATTCTCACTTCAACTCCAATGTGGGGGCATGTGCTCCTTTGGTTTGGCTTTTCAAAGGGAGAAGGACAAGGCTTAAGATAAGGCTTTGGAAGCTGTGAACTTCCTCCAGGGTTAGCAATGACCAGCAGTATTTACTGAGCACTTACTAAGAGCCCACCCAGGAGTTACTTTCAGCCCTTGTGGCCACACAGGCATTGCTATTTTCCCAAGGAGGAAAGGGAGGGGTGAGAGTTTAAGCTTTCGGGGTGCATGCACGGCTGGTAGGCGGCAGGACAGAAGCTGGAGCTGCCCAGCAGCTCCCACGGAACCTGCAGACGTGTGATTGGCCGCTTCCGTGTTACCTGCCGTGCCATCCACGAGGATCTTGCTGTCCAGTGAGGGACACAAGAGAAGAAGGGTCACTGACATTTCACACCAGATGATTCTCTGTCCTGGGGGATGGAGGCGGGGCGGGAGGAGACTGTCACCATCCTGGGCACTACAGGGCGGTTATCAGCATCCCTGGTCTTTACCCACTAGATGCCAGGACCACCTCCCCTCCAGTTATGACCATGGAAAGTGTCTCCAGACATTGTCACACATCCCCTGGGGCAGGGGCAGGGGCAGAGTCACACCCCGCTGACAGCCCCTGACACTGGGGACATGTGAGTTTTGCAAAGTAGAGACAAACTTCTAGAATGTTCTGCAAAGGAAGGCCCTGCCTTCTTATAATGGTGTGCAACAGCACACATTTTAAGAACCCCGAAACCTGAGCTCTCCACGCCGTCCTGGAAATTGACATGAGGGAACAGGATTTGGGGTAAAGAGAGTTTTTGAAAACGCAGATTAGTTTTCTCTCTCTGCAACCACATTCCTAGGGAAGACTCCACGCCCTAAATAACTCAAGGTGTGCCCTCCGTCTGTTCCTTGGGGCCTCTTCCCATAATATGACTCCCATATTTAGGTGCCCACGTGTATTTCTTATCAATCCTGGGATGATGTATGCACGCAGGTACCTGTGGACTTAATGTCTGTCTCTTCTCTCAAATGGAAAATCCATTGGGAAGAGCCCTGTGTCAAATCCTTCGTGGCCCAGGGTCAAGCCTTGCACTGATCAGTTCCTCAGTAATATTGTTGAGTAGATCTCTGGGCATTGATTCTTTCAAATTCTTCCCCAAATCATCAGGATAAGTTATAAATATCCAAATGTACACACTCACAAGTCACAACGTGGTATTTACAGAGAAGGGGGTAAGAACCTCACAAATGTAAAACCTGGGTAAATTTAGCTCCAACCTAATGGCCGTGTCATTGATTTCTGTCACACTTCACATCTTCTATTTTAGAAATAATAGTCATCAGCTCCTGTAATCAGAAGTCTCCCTGTAAACTTACTGATTTGGGGGGTACTTGTTGTTTTTGAAATAACACCTGCAGAACAATCATTAGAACCTTGATTAATTCTGTGCGACACAAGGAAAAAAATGAAATACATCTTTTAAAAAGCTGCAGGGTTTTTGGTGTGAATAATTTTCATAGAGTATTCTAATAAGGGAATATACTGCTAAATAGGAAACAGTACAAATATTAGAAGAGGTTGTCATGTGCTTGTGTGGGGGGTGCTATGCGTATATAGTGTGTAAATGTATGTGTTTACAAAAAAGTAGATAAACTATTGCGGAGAAAAATCAGAAAACTCTTGGTATCTTGCAGAAGATGATCAGGTTGACGTTGGTTTAAAAATTCTCCCAATTCAACAATACGGTGGAGGAAAAACAAGAATGCCCAGGAGTTATGTTTAGATATGACAGAGAAGGTGAATTTACTTTGTTCCTTCCAGCTTTTTTTTTTAATTTTTTTTTTTATTTGACGTTTATTTATTTTTGAGACATAGAGAGACAGAGCATGAACGGGGGAGGGTCAGAGAGAGAGGGAGACACAGAATCGGAAACAGGCTCCAGGCTCCGAGCTGTCAGCACAGAGCCCGATGCGGGGCTCGAACTCACGGACTGTGAGATCATGACCTGAGCCGAAGTCGGTCGCCCAACCGACTGAGCCACCCAGGCGCCCCTGTTCCTTCCAGCTTCTTAAGAAATACCCCAAAGCTAGGAATTAAAGTCATAAGGAGACTCTGTGTACAAAAGAAATAGAGTCTTGAGTGATGGCTCCATTGGGGAAGCCAGACCATCCCCTGCATGACCACTGGTGAAGGGGCCTCCCGGAGAGCCCCCCACACGGAGGGAGAGCCACGGATGACCAGGAAGACCCCCTCTCCCTCAGCAGGCTACCCGGAGTGGGGGCTGTCAGTGATGCCCCAGATGCGTGTGGAGAGCACTCCTGGTGAGGTGGGAGCACTTCACACTACATGCTCCTGCTGGACACACACACACACACACGCCTTTACTTTGGGTCTATTTTGGCCACTGTAATATTAACAAACTGACAAACGGGGAGGGAAAACCAGACACTGATTTCTCAGGGGCTCTCTTCCACTGAAGCCCTCCCAACCCATTTCACGATGTGCCAGAGATTTCATCAAAGTTAATGAAGAAGCAGCAGGAAGGGCCAGCTGGCTTCCAGACTCGGCTTCCACTCCTACCCAAGGAGCTTCAGCCTCTTCAGATCCGAAGGGAATCCTGTTTGGAGCGTCTGAGGGGCTGTGGGGCTGCACAGAGATTCGTCTTAATTAAGCCAAATTCAGGTTCAATCACAACACCCCTTCTTTACCCACTTAACACACTTTAGAAAAGAAGCTTCTTTTTTAATCACCAGAGGAAGGCTGCACAGAACCAGGGTGTGCCCGAAGCATAGAACCTGCTCCCATCTCAGGTGCGACTAGGAGATTTGGGCAACAACGGGGCAGATTCAACACAAGGAGAGCATGTGGCCACCCTGGAGAGAGGTCATGTGTTTACTTACCTGGAATGAGTTTACACCCCAGATTGAGCAAGTGGGCTCACCCCCACTCGGGGACGCAGACTGTTATCCCCTCGTCAGGCAGATTCCCAGGGTCTGGGCCTCTTAGGTGGGAACAACGGACACTTTGTTCGTCTGTCCGGTAAGTTAATATTCCACAAAATGAGCGTGGGAAATTAGGCCATCTCGCGGGTATTTTAGAAACCTGCCGTGCCATGGCTCCACGCTCTTTCCAGTTCGTTCTGGTGCTAACTCAGGGTTTCCCTGCCCCGGAGGGAATGCGTGTGTCACAGTGACAGCGCCGCTAGCTGTGTCCTCTCACTCTGCAAGCCTCAGGGTGCTTCTGCTACCCACGGACTGTCCCCCCCCCACCACCCCACACTTGCTCACAGTGTCGTGTTCCCCAACTCACCCTCGGAGGCCATCCAGGCCGACAAACTACGTCAGACGTGGGGATGGCTGCTCCCAAGCTACAGGGATTTGAGTCCCTGATGCTCAAGGACCTCTCCTCCTCCTCCTCCCCCTTCTCCTCCTCCCCCTCCTCCTCCTCCTCCTCCTCTTCCTTCTTTTTAAGAACCCACACGTAAGTGATACCATGCAGTATCCATCTTTCTTTTTCTGGCTTATTTCACTGACCATAATGCCCCCAGGTTCATCCATGTGGTCACACACGGCAGGATTTCCTTCCCTGTTATGGCTCCGAGATGCCATTGTGCATAATGGAATATTACATATGTCACATACTAAGAAATATTATATATCTGGAGATGCCCATTCATTCCACAGACACGGGTGGTTCCCTATGCATCCCAACCGCTGTGCATACATATTATCACAGAAACAGAGGTGGACTGGTGGATACAAGGGACCAGGGTGAGGGCGTTGGGGAGAGGCCGGACAAAGGGCGCAGAGGCGTAAGTTCTGGGGTCAACTGCAGTTAACAATACCATATCCTATACTTGACACTTGTTAACAGAGTAGACCATAAGCATCCCCATAAAGTCAATGCTATGTGAGGGAGGTGATGGATGTGTTCGTTCACACAATAGGTTGTGCTGAATGTTTCTCAGGATGGAGCACGGTCATGGATGTTAAGAAAGGGCCATCCCCTCCCTGGAAGAAACAACCGCAATGGGAAAGAAAGTCGTGTCCCCCTGCCCTTGCCCTCTGTCGCCTACCTCTCTTCTCTCTTCTTCGATATAAGCCTGGGTGCATGAAGCTCTTCCTGGAGTAGGCACAGGGGGCCTGCTGCTAACTGACTAATCTGAATCAGCTACTCCACGGGGGGAAAACAGTGGGTCAGCACCCCCATTGGTGGCGCGGGGACCAGTGGCTGCAGGGCAAGCCCCTGTGCACAGGCCCTGCTCCTGAACCTGTCCCTTCCAAGGCTGGATGGGACCCTGATCCAAAAGAAGCAGTGGGCCAGAAACGGCCAACTGTGAGTGCAAACAGCACGAAGATCAGAGCTGAATGCAGGGCTTCAACCCATGAACCGTGAGCCGAAGTCAGATGCTTAACTGACTAAGCCACCCAGGTGCCCCAGGCATTGGCTCATTTTTAAGCACATGACATCAGAGTCCAGAATGCTACTAAAGACAACTGCACAGTGAAAGTTCCAAAATAGAAGAAACTTCTAGAGGCAGGCCTGGTGAGGAGGGCCCTGTTAAAGATGATGAGAAGCCGGAGCAAGCCACTCTTCCTGGTATCTGTGGGCACAGTTCATGTGCACGTTCAGCCAGCAGATGCTCACTGACACGCCCCACCGGGCTAAGTCCTCAGCTCTGTGCAGTGGGAGGTACAAAGATGAATGTGATTTAGTGCCAGCCTTAAGATGCCCCCATCTAACTCGGCAGACACATCCTCAGGGTTCGTGAAACCCTTGCATTAAACTACTCTTTTCTGTGGAGAACGATTTAAATGCTTACTCTATGTGTGGGTGGTGTCCCTGTCCACTGGCTGTCATCTGAAGAGCTAACCTTTCTAGAAGAGCCCACTGTGAAGAGTAATGTGGGTGGGTCTCATTATTCCTATTACATCCCCCCCAACTCCCCCTCCACCAACAGAATTGTGTTCTGGACACTGATGCTTGGAGAAGCATGACTTTGACACGGCCTGCCCACCAATGTGCAATCAATCCCCATGTTTCCAAGAGACTGGACAGTGGGCCTGGGGTGGAGGAACTGTGTCAGGGGGCTATCTTGAGCTACTTTATTGTTTTTTTAAATATATCGTCAAGTTAGCTAACATACAGCGTATACAGCGTGCTTTTGGTTTGGGGGGTAGATTCATCGCTTATATACAACACCCAGTGCTTATCCCAACAAGCACCATCCTCAATGCCCATCACCCATTTCCCCTCTCCCCCACCCTCCCTTCAAACTTCAATACCACCTCACACCAGTCAGAGTGGCCAAAATGAACAAATCAGGAGACTCTAGCTGCTGGAGAGGACGCGAAGAAACGGGAACCCTCCTGCGCTGCTGGTGGGAATGCAAACTGGCGCACCCACTCTGGAAAACAGTGCGGAGGTTCCTCAAAAAATTAAAAATAGAACCACCCTACGACCTAGTAATAGCAGTACTAGGATTTTGCCCAAGGGATACAGGAGTGCTGATGCACAGGGGCACATGTACCCCAAAGTTTAGAGCAGCACTTTCAACAACAGCCAAATTATGGGAAGAGCCCAAATGTCCATCAACTGATGAGTGGATAAAGAAGATGTGGTTTACTTATACAATGGAATAATACTACTTGGCAATGAGGAAGAAAGAGCTACTTTAAACAAAGCCTGGTCTTCAGTGTGTGTGAGTGGTTCTCTGGGACAGGAGGTGTGTAAACGTCGCCTCTGGCCAGATTCCAGCCACGAGGTAATGAACACCCTCTGGGGTTCCCAAAAGCCCACCAGGCTGTCACAAATGGCTACAGAAAATTAAGCGGTTCTAGATCTCCCAGAGGTTCTCCTTGTGGGTACACAAGAGAAATCAAGTGAAGATAATATGGTTTTTTTTTCCAGAGCTACGTCGTTAGTAGAAATATTTCCTAAATTTTATCTTTTAACTTGAATAGTTATTTCATGGCCATCAAAGGCTTCTCAAGCACTTTTCAGAGATGATTTTGTCTCAGAACGGAATTTCATGCCCCATTATCTTGCAATGATTGTAACTTGTACATGATCATTATTCACTTTTTTTTTTTTAATGGGGGCACTGGGGCACAGGCAGCATTGTGAAAACACTAAGTTGTTTGCCTTACAGATGGGTTCAGAGTTGAGTGCTTCTGAAGGTGCACCTATCCTGTTTCCAACGCTGGTAATGAGAATATTGTTAAATAAAGGTAGAAATTAAAAATTCAGAATATATTTTACATAATTAGTATTTTAAACTTGCATGATTTACGCACCATTTTAAAGAATGCTTTGCCATACTGTAATTCCCACCATAAATCTCGCCCGTAATATATACATTAAAGCACTCCGAGATTGCTCTAGAATGTGAATTACTAAGTGCTGATGAATAATTTTGAATAATGTGGCTGCTTTCACCATTGAGTGGAAAATTAAGATTGTGGTATTGCTCTATTTAGAAATGATTGGTTTGCAAGAGTGAAACTCACAGCTGTTGGCCTCCTCTGAATGATGGTGCTTCCAGAACAGAGCAGAAACTAAGACTCGCTTGCAGGGTTTATCACGCTAAAATGTTCCTACGGCAAAATAACGTTTGCTTCTAGGTGCCCCGACGACCAGTAAATCTTGGACATCTCCAGGGGAAGGCTGGAGAGCCCATGTCATGTCATGTGTGAGGGTGTGAGGGGGGGTGCATCCATGGGTGCCTGGCCACACGAACTCCATGATGATTCTGTCTGGTTTGTGACGACAGGAGATGGGCACTAAGGCGAGGGCATGGCCTCGCATGGCCCAGGGCTCCACTCTGGTCCAATGGAGTGCTTTCCCAGGACAGAGAGCTTTCCTGGGACCCCAGACTTTCAGTGCTAAAACCAGAGAAGAGTCTGGGCCCAGCGGGGACTTTTGGTCACCCTAGATGACGAGGATGATGTTGGTGACAAAGAACAGCACAATGATGGTTTTAATAATACTAGTGACAGCAACTGCTAACACATGCACGGCTCTGGCTATGGGCTGGCCCTGTTCTAAACATTTCAGAATGTTAACCTCCTCGACCCTCACAACGATCTCATGCAACACGTATGACTGTTTCTCACTTTACCAATGAGGACCGTGGGGTTCAGGGAAATTAGGTAACTTCTCTAAAGTTACACTTAATAAATAAAGGGGAGTTGGTGCAAACCCTGATGGTCTGGGTCTAATGTCCAGGCTCTTGATCACTTTGCTGATATATTTTTTTTATTTTTTAATGTTTATTTTTGAGAGAGAGAGAGAGAGAGAGAGAGTGAGAGAGAGAGAGAGAGAAAGAGACAGAGGGAGATATAGAATCTAAAGCAGGCTCCAGGCTCTGAGCTGTCAGCACAGAGCCTGACGCAGAGCTCAAATTCACAAAGCAGTGAGATCATGACCTGAGCCAAAGTCAGATGCTCAACCAACTGAGTCACCCAGGTGCCCCTCCCTTTGCTAATATTAAACCAGCAAGAACAACCACCAGTTCTTGACTGTTTAATATGAATCGGGTTCTTTGCTGGATATTTGATATACCTTGCATGCTTAATGTTCACAAATGTTGTGCAAGGTGCAAATTTATGTCCCGGCATAGAAAGATGTGCCCAAGGTCACACTATTGATGAGCGAGGCCAAGACTGGACCCACATCTCATGGACTCTAACCACGAGGTGATCTGATGCAGCAGGGGCCCCTCCTGATTGCACTGCCAGCAATCACTCCACACTGCCACACACTCACCATCCAATGGCACACACAGCAGGTGTCTCTTGAAAATGTTCTTGAAAAAGCAGTAGAGATTATTAGTTTGGGGGTATATTAATTTTATGATATCTCAAAACTTGACTACATACCCTTTTGCTGCCCATGTGACAGAAAGTACTTCTGGAACACATCTGCAGCAATGGCAGCTATCTAAGAAAATACATTTGTGCGATTGTGTGAGTTGCTAACTAAACTGATGCCTTTTTGGAGACCACTCTTCTTACTTGAAAAACAAAAAAATGACTGAGAGACAAACTGTGGTGTTTCAGACCTGGGTCTATGGAACCGGTATCAGAATTAGAATGCGGAACACATCGGGGCGCCTGGGTAGCTCAGTTGGTGAAGCGACCATCTTCGGCTCAGGTCACGATCTCGCGGTTCATGAGTTCGAGCCCTGCATCAGGCTCTGTGCTGACAGCTGAGAGCCTGGAGCCTGCTTCGGATTCTGTGTCTCCCTCTCCCTCTGCCCCTCCTCTACTCACATTGTTTCTTTCTCTCAAAAATAAATAAAAATTTAAAAATGAAAAAAAGAAGAATTTGGAAAACTTCCATTTTTCTCCATGAACTTTACAGCTTCCCAATACTTAATGATTTTTCTGAATAAGTCAGTGGTGATATTGATGAACATGAGATTTTGATATTGTATAATGGTCTACGTCCACATTTGGGAGATCTGCCCCAAGACGCACCAGCACTAATGCACACAGAGTCCGACAGACGTCAGCATGTTTAAATACGCCAGGGTATACTTGTGGGTTCATTACAACACCCAAGGTCATCAGTGCACACTTTGGGAATTACAAAACCATCCAAATACATACATGAATACTAGAAGATACGAGCAGCATTAGCAAACACCTTGACTTCATGGATCTTATAGAACACCACACTCAACAACCACAGAAGGCATGTTCTTTACAAGGGCATGCAGTGAGCTCCACGAGACAGACCCCACACTGGGCCACAGATTAAGTATCAGTTAACTTAAAAGTACTGAGATATACTGAGTGTGTTCTCTGACTCCAACGGAATTAAATTAAAAATCAATAACAAGATTCCCAGAAAACACAATTCCGTATTTGGAAATTAAACAACACACCTCTAATTAATCCATGAGTCAAGGGAAAAATCAGGAAGTATTTCAAAATCAAATGGAAACAAACATACAACCTATCAGATAAGGTGGTACTTGAGGGAAATGGATAGCTTAGATTATATTAATGTTTATATTAGAAGATGTTTATATTAGAATGTTTATATTAGAAAAGAGGAAAGGTCTAAAATTGATGACCTAAATTTTCCACCTGTGGATACGCAGAAAACAGAGTGCTGAGTAAATACAGGAATTATAAGGATAACGATAAAAATCCAGGACGCAGGAACCAGATGAGCAATAGAGACACTTCATAGTGCCCAAACTTGGTTCTTTGAAAAGGTGAACAAGGGGCGCCTGGGTGGCGCAGTCGGTTAAGCGTCCGACTTCAGCCAGGTCACGATCTCGCGGTCCGTGAGTTCGAGCCCCGCGTCAGGCTCTGGGCTGATGGCTCAGAGCCTGGAGCCTGTTTCCGATTCTGTGTCTCCCTCTCTCTCTGCCCCTCCCCTGTTCATGCTCTGTCTCTCTCTGTCCCAAAAAAAATAAATAAACGTTGAAAAAAAAAATTTTAATAAAAAAAAAAAAAAAGAAAGAAAGAAAAGGTGAACAAAACTGGGCTCACCTAAACTGGTCCACAGAGAAAGAGAGAGACACACGCTCCCGATACCAGAGATAAAGGGAGCACCATCCTCACTTGTATTCTACAAGGGTACACGGGAAATACGGAATACTGGAAGTAACATCGCGTGAATGAAATCTGAAAGCTTAGACGCATTGGACAAAGTCCCTGAAAATGCAAATTTAGCACAATTGAGACAAGATGCAGCAGAAACTCCGGATAGATCTCTGTCTTTTAAAAGGAACTGAATTTGTTAGCAAAACCATGTGTAAAAAGAAAACCTCAAGACCACATGGTTTCACTGGTGAATTTTATCAAATATTTAAAGAAGAGGGGTGCCCGGGTGGCTCAGTCAGTTAAGTGTCTGACTTCAGCTCAGGTCATGATCTCACGGTTCGTGAGTTCGAGCCCCGTGTCGGGCTCTGTGCTGACAGTTCGGAGCCTGGAGCCTGCTTTGGATTCTGTGTCTCCCTCTCTCTCTGCCCCTCCCCTGCTCGCACTCTGTGTATGTGTGTGTGTGTCTCTCTCAAAAAAAATAAATAAATAAATAAACATTAAAAAAAGGTTAAGGGAGAAATAGCACAATTTGTACATAATTTTTATAGAAAATAATAATGTGAGGATAATAATTTCCAAAAAATGTTATGAGGATAGCACAGCCCTGACATCAAAAATTGACAAAGATGATATAAAAAAGGAAAATTACAGACTGATATCCCTCGTGAATGTAACACTCCTTGGCCAACATGAACACCCTGAATGCAGAAATACACAAACTGGGAGGCATGTCACAACTAAATGTGGTTTATCCCTGGATCACAAATACATCTTCACATTCCAAAGTCAACATAATTTACCCTATCAGTATGATAAAGAAGAAAACATTTGACAAAATTCAATGCTTATTTATGATTCAGAACTGTCAGCAACCTGTCAGAAACAGAAAGGAGCCTCCTTGATCTACTGAAGAGCATCTCAGAAACCCTACTGCTAACGTCATACCTGTGAGCTATGAAATGCTAGTGCACCTGAGATCAGGAGCAAGGCAGACGTACCCACTTCCACCACCTCTGCTCTACATGAGACGACAGTGTTGGGCCAGTGAGTGGGACAAAGACTGCTTCAGAGACAATCCTAAGGAATCTATAAAAAAAACCCCGTTAGACCTAATAAGACAATTTAGCAGAATCACAGGATACAAGCTCAGTACAAAAAAAAAAAAATCAATTGTACTTAGCAAACAAGTAGAATATTAAGTTTAAAACTTTAAATAACAAACTCACAATATTCCATTTACAATGGAAACATGGTTAGAGATAAATCTGATGAAATGCACATGACATATACACTGATAGCTTTCAAATATAGCTGACAGAAATTAAATAAGTCCTAAATAAATGAAAGCATATAGCATGCGCATGTACTTGGAAGACTGGATAATGTTAAGATATCAATTCTTTCTAAACTGATCTATAAATTCAACAAGATTTCAAGCATATCTTAGAAGAATTTTCTGAGAAACTGACCAGCTTATTTAAAAATGTCTGTGCAGATGTGAATAATTTAGAATCACCAAAGCAATCTCAAAAAATAAGAACAAAATTGAAAGTCACCTGACTTCAAGACTTACTATAATGAAAAACACAAGAAATAAGGTGCTGGTGAAGATGTGGAGAAAAGAGAGCTTCGTGCACTATTGGTGGGAATGCAAACTGGTGCAGCCACTGTGGCGAAATGCATGGAGGTTCCTTGAACAATTAAAAATAGAGGGGCGCCTGGGTGGCACAGTCGGTTAAGCATCAGACTTCAGCCAGGTCACGATCTCGCGGTCTGTGAGTTCGAGCCCCGCATCAGGCTCTGGGCTGATGGCTCAGAGCCTGGAGCCTGTTTCCGATTCTGTGTCTCCCTCTCTCTCTGCCCCTCCCCCGTTCATGCTCTGTCTCTCTCTGTCCCAAAAATAAATAAAAATAAACGTTGAAAAAAAAATAGAACTACCGTGGGGTACCTGGGTGGCTCAGTCGGTTGAGTGTCTGACTGGCTCAAGTTTGTGAGTTCGAGCCCCACATCAGGCTCTGTGAGGACAGCGCGGAGCCTGAAGCCTGCTTCGGATTCTGTGTCTCCCTCTCTCTCTGCCCCTCCCCTGCTCACACTCTGTCTCTCTCTCTCTTTCTCTGTCTCTCTCAAGAATAAATAAACATTAAAAAACAATAAAAATAAAATAGAACTACCATATGATCTAGTAATTTCTACTGCTGGATATTTACCCAAAGGAAATCAAAAAGATACATGTCTATTGCAGCATTTACAATAGCCAAGATACGGAAGCGGCCCAAGTGTCCATCAACAGATGAGTGGATACAGAAGACGTGGTCTATGTACATATATGTATACATGTATATATGCGTATATGCTATATATACATATACATAGAATGGAACTTCACTCAGCCATAAAAAAGAATGAAATCTTGCCATTTGCAACAACGTGGATGGACCTAGAAAGTATAATGCTAAGTGAACTAAGTCAGTCAGAGAAAGACAAATACCATATGATTTCACTCATGTGGAGTTTAAGAAACAAACGAACAAAGAAAAAAAGAGACACACAAAAAACCAGACTCTTAACTTTAGACAACAAACTGACAGTCACCAGAGAGGACGCGGGTAATGGGATTGGTGAGACAGGTGATGGGGATGGAGAGTATACTTACGATGAGCACGGAGTCATGTACAGAGATGTGAATCACTCGCTCTATGGTACACCTGAAACTCCAATGAGAAACGACCACACCCTCTCGAAATGACTACCACTGAAAAGAATGGCAACATTAAATGTTGATGGGTGTGTCGAAGGACTGGGGCTCTCACACGTTGTTGGTCAGTGTTTCATCCATCTATATTATATATATATAAAGTTTATTTACTTATTTTGAGAGAGAGAGAGAGAGAGAGAGAGAGCACATGAGCAGGGGAGGGACAGAGAAATATGGAGACAGAGGACCCAAAGTGGGCTATGCACTGAACAGCAGAGAGCCCGACGCGGGGCTCAAACTCAAGAACTGAGAGATCATGACTTGAGCCCAAGTCACATGCCTCACCGACTGAGCCCCCAGGTGCCCCAACTGTCGGTCAGTGTTTCTAATGAAGCTACACATGTACAGCGTGACCTGGCAATTCTGCGGCCCAGGCGTTTTCCCAAGAAAAAAGAAAAACCGGTGTCCACAAAAGACTTACACACCCCATAGCTTTATTCGCCGGAGCCAAAAACTAAAAATAATCTTGACATCAGTGAATGGGAGAATGGATAAACACTCCGTGTGTCTATCTACACAATGACTGGGGCTCAGTAACTTAATCGAACACAGTAGGTACATAACCTGACTGAATCCTGAAAATCATTATGCCAAGTGAAACAAGTCTACAGAAAACAGCACGCAGTATGGTACCATTTATCCAAAGTTCTAGAACAGGCAAAAACAATCTACGGTGGAAAATAACCAGGAAGCGGCTGCTTCCGGGGAGTGGGCAGGGAGCGGGAGGTGATGGGAGATGGGCAGAAGGGAACGTTCCGTGGTGAGGGGGATGTTCAGCATCTCGCCAGGAGCCTGGGTTACTTACACACGTGCATTTGTCAGAGCGAAATGGGATGATTCACTTAAAATGTGTGCGTTTAGTTTTATGCAAATTTTACCTCAAAAGAAAAAAATCTAAATCAATACTAAACTCTAGTTTATGACCCGTATGTTGAAGAATCCAGGGAAATGTGGACTGACTTCCACAAGTGACTCTGAAATACATAAAAAGCATATGATGGTTTGATGCTCGGAGGGGATAGAGAGATGGACGAAGCTGTGATAAAACAAGACTAGTAAAAGCTACATGGAGGAATCCCGTGCAGGCATTCACTGTAAAATTCCGTCAGCTCTTCCGTACGTGTGAAGTTTGTACGGTGGAACGTTGGAGGGGAAACAATGTAGTGGCTGAGCGCACACTGGGCTCAGGCACTTGTGTCCCGCTCTGCTGGATGCAGCCGGCTCTGCAGACGGTGGCCCTGAGCCCTGAGCCCACCAGAGATGCCCTGTGGCCGGGCGACCTGCTCGGTGCTCCCTGGTCGTCGTCCTCCCTCAGAGGGGTGCACAGCCACGGCGGGCAGGTGGGGTCCAGCACGGACGCCAAGTCATGAGAACACGGGCTCTGAGATCTGATCTCCGGGGTGGGGACTTAGTTCCATTTCTGATGAGCTGTTCAATCTCAAGCTGGTGATGTAAACCCTCTGTGCCAGAGTTTCACTGTCTGCAACGTGTGGGTAACACAGCGCCCTCCTCCTCAGGTTGTCACGAAAAACGTACCAAACCAATGCATTTAAGTGACGAAGGACAGTGAGTAGCACCATCGTCATTGTCACTGTCGCTCTGTGACTCTCATATCCTCTCCGTTCACCTCCGACACAAGGACACACAAGCACTCCCCAACTCCTTCAGCCAACATCCTAATTCCCCACAAAAGTAACCTCAGAAAATGGATGCCTGTCCCAGCAGCCAGCCCACCTCTGCCCTCAACATGCCCAAATCCCAGCATTTATGTGGACACTGGGTGCAGCTCCTGGCTTCTCTCTTCCAGTAACCTCACCCTCCATGTTTCAGCCACCCATCCCCACGGCTCTCTCCCGACCCTGTGGCTGGTGAAGCCACACCACCTCCATACAATCACGTGGAGCACAGCACTCTCCAAACACCACATGTATCTAGACACGTGTCAGAGCGACTCACCCGCTCTGGTCATTTTACAGCCAAACCCCAGCCATTTCTGAGAGTCTCTGAGACGCAGATCTGGGGGCCTGTCTGCTGTCCCTCGCCTTCCTTCCTCATGCAGCTTGATCCCTCCGAGCAGTCAACCCCCTTGACCTCTGCCCACGCAGCCTATGTCCCCAGAAGACCCCTGCCCTGATTAACCCAAACGCTCTGCCTACGTGTGCCTGCACCCACCCAGCTGACCGTGGCAGTAGGCCAGCACAGGCATGTGTCCAGGTCGCTCTGGGACTCAAGGCTGCCCATCTTGCAAGGGCCGGGGGGCTGCTGGCCTCCCCTCTCCCCATGACGGCCTTCCCTCCCAGATCACCAAGGGAGACAGAAGCAACCAGAAAGAGACACAGGTCCTCCCAGCCATCGCTCGCCTGGCACCCGTGTCCCCATGTCTCCTCCGCCTGCTCACTCCTGCAAACACACACCCGTGTGCCCTGCGGAGGCTGGGGACCCTGTGTGGACACCAGAGCCATGGGCCTCTCACAGCTTCAAGGCCACCTCTCAACCACGGTCATCCTGTCCTTCGTTACCAACTTTCTCCTCTCTACAGAATTCCTTCTGGCCACAGATGTGCCAAAATGTCTCCCACCTTGAACAAACCACGTAAGCTCCCTTCTCCCACAGCAGGTACCTCACTCTCTTCTCCCCTTTATGGAAAAGGTCTCAGAGGCTGTGACCGTACTCAATGTCATCACCTCTGTTCCTCCCATTTTCCCTGAAACCTTCCCACAGAAGGGCGTTCACACCCCCTACTCCCATCACCTCCTCCAGCAAGACCCGAGGGATCCCATCACCAAATCTCACAGGCAGACTGTCACCAGGGGGGCAACCTGCATGTCCTTTCCTCCGCCCCCCAGGGCTCACGCTCACCTGGGACACCTCCTACCCTGACAGTCACCGTTCCATCCTCTTCTTGCACCACTGCTCATTCCCAGGTGAGCTCGCTCAGGCTACTGGCACCAGCTATGTGTCCATCTCTGTCCTACGGCTCTACCCGCAGCCCACATCACGGACGCAGTCAGACAAACACCCGGGGCACACTTGGCTGTCCCATTTTTATTCCTCCTTTCAATTATACAACACAGACTGATTTAGTACCTGCCACGTGCCCCACGTTCTTCTGCACGCTAGACATGTATCAGAGAATAAAACAAACACAACTCCCCACTAATATTCTAGCAGGAGATTCTGTTCTGCTACGAAAGACAATTAACAGCGCAAATGACTAGGTTACACGATATGTTAGCGGATAACAAGTAGTACTGAAAATATACCGTGGCCACGGGGCAGGGAGCTGGGGGAGAGGGCAGGAGGATGTAGTTCTTTAGAGGATGGTTCAAGGAGCCCTCGACAGAAGGTTACACTTTATTTTTATTTTTATTAATTTAATGTTTATTTATTTTTGAGAGAGAGAGAGAGAGAGCGGGAGCAGCAGAGGGGCAGAGAGAGAGGGAGACACAGAATCCAAAGCAGGCTCCAGGCTCTGAGCTGTCAGCCCAGGGCCCGACGTGGGGCTCGAACCCACCAGCCGTGAGATCATGAATGACCTGAGTTAAAGTTGGACACTTAACCCACTGAGCCACCCAGGTGCCCCATTTTACATTTTAGAAGAGACTAGGGAGCTGGCAGGAAGCTGGCTGGAAAGGAGTGTCGGGGGCAGCTGGAGGCTGCAGAGCAGGGAGGGGTATGGTGCAGAGGTCCTGGAAGGTCATGGTCAGGACTTGGAGAGGATTGTAGGGACCCTGACTTCTGCTTGGGGTGACATGAGAGTCCACGGACGGGCTCTGGGCTGAGATACAATGTGGCCCTCGCTGTTCTGCAGGCTGATGGGACATGAACTTGGGTACAGGGGGCACAGTGAGGATGGCTGGCTGCCATAACCCAGGCAGGAGTGATGTTGGCGGCCCAGGCCAGAGGGGTGGTGCTGTGTGGGGACAGCATGGTGTTCTGGTCCAACCAGATGCGTTGAAGAATCAGCCATGGGAACCTCAGGAGCGTGTTTGTTCTCAGCGTCCCGGTCAGCATCCTCAATCGCCCCCGATTGGCCCATATTATCTCCCATCCAAACATCCACCTTTATCCATCAATCTAGATTGATTTCACAAAAATATTCTACCCCCAAAAAAGAAAACTGCAGAACAACAGAGGATTCCATTTGTGTAAAAGAAAATATTGACTTTTGGGGGGGATGTATGCATATGTGATGAATTATAAGAAAAGCAAAGAAATAATTATAGCATTTGGGCTAACAGGAGAAGGGGTACAGTTGATGGGTGTTCATGGGCTTCCTTGTGTTACCTGAGTAGGGTAGAGAACCCACTCATTGTCATTCTTTAAGGAATGCACCCAGTCTATGTACTCTTCTGTACATATGAAATATTCAAGATCGGATAAGGAAAAAGGTGCATTTAGAATGGGAAACGTTCATCTAAATCAGGCTTCTCAAATGTGCATATGTATACATATGGAGATGCCTTATAAGTACCACAGAGATGTATTATATAAATGACATTGTGGTAAATGCATACGTATTTCTATAAAGGTACATAAGAAATAAAATAGCTACAAGCTAAAAATACTACTTCTAGAAAATAAGCATACATTGCTTCTCAGCCTTTTGGCTAAGATCAAGTGTAGAAAAGGAGCACACAGTGGAAGGTCAAGTGTAGAAAATGAGCACACAGTGGAAGGGGTGGAGAGAACCCCAACTCACACTTCTACATCCTCCCCGTCTTTGAGATCCTACTTAGAACGGTAGAAACCACACCTGTGTGTAGCATCTATCTTCTACCTGCTTCTCTACATTTGACTTTGTAAAAGTCATATATTGTATATATTGCCTTTATAATATTATTAAATAGTGGTTAAAAAATGCCACACTAGGGCACCTGGGGAGCTCAGTCAGTTAAGCGTCCAACTTCGGCTCAGGTCACGAGCTCACGGTTTGTGAGTTGGAGCCCCACGTCTGGCTCTGTGCTGACAGCTCGGAGCCTGGAGCCTGCTTCAGATTCTGTGTCTCCCTCTCTCTCTGCCCCTCCCCCACTTGCACTCTGTCTCTCTCTCAAAAATAAATAAACATTAAAAATTTTTTTTTAAATGCTACACTCAGCAACCTTAAGATTCTGCATTAATAATCACAATGAAAGTAAAGGTATTTGAAATTCCTTGGCCCCAAACCCTGCCAAAACCAAGAATCATCTCGTCAATACCCCAGTGCTGGAGTAGAGCCGGTGAAGCTGTCCCCTCTCATCACCTCCCATTGTGTGGGAGGGACAGCCTGTGGTCACTGCATCCCCAGACATAAAGTGTCAGGAGGCGTGTTCAGGCAGCTGTCCGTGGTGCTGCACTGCTGGCCCCTTCCCAGGCCGGAGATCAGGGCTGTCAGGGTCTCTTTATGTCTAATGTGCTATAAAGGCCAATGCTGAGACAGAACTTGGCATCCGGGTCACATTTGGCACAACAAACGAGACCTTGGGCCAGAAGCAATTGACTCCACTAATTTGTTGCAAAGAGGAGTGGGGACACATGAAAATGGCCATTTCAGATCACGAGTGTCATGAATACAAATGAAAACTAAACTCACAGTGTCTGCGGGTCGTGAAGCCTGTCATGCTTGGCAACTAGGAAGCGGGACTGAATTTAAAACCATAATCAGACCTGCTAATTGTTCACTCACTGCCAACCGTCTGAGAAAACAAACATATTAATATGGCTTTGACTTTTGACAAGTACTTGTGCGCATCGACAGATGGGAGTGTACACAGAGATGAGAACATGGGAGGAGAGGAGTAAGGCAGTTTGGAAAACATCAGATCATGTATTGTTTTTGTACGTAACGTTTCCTACCTCTCAAAGAGGGCTGCTGGACTTTCACAGAGATTCCCAAATTCTTCATTAGAAAAACTTTTCGGGGGGGGGGCACCTGGGTGGCTCAGTCAGTTAAGCATCTGACTCTTGATTTTGGCTCAGTTCATGATCTCAGGGTTCATGAGTTCAAGCCCCACGTAGGGCTCTGTGCTGACAGTGCAGAACCTGCTTGGGATTTTCTCTTCCTCTCTCTCTGCACCTCTCCTGCTCTCTCTCTCTCAAAATAAACATTAAAAAAAAAAAAAAGAAAAACTTGGGGCACCTGGGTGGCTCACTCGGCTTAATGTCCGACTTTGGCTCAGGTCATGATCTCATGGTCCATGAGTTCCAGCCCCACGTTGGGCTCTGTGCTGACAACTCAGAGCCTAAGAGCCTGCGTCAGATTCTGTGTCTCCCTCTTTCTCTGCCCCTTCCCCACTCACAGTCTCTCTCTCTCTCTCTCTCAAAAAATAAAAAAAAAAAGTTAAAAAAATTGTTTTTAAAGTAAAACTTTTCTTGGGGCGTCTGGGTGGCGCAGTCGGTTAAGCGTCCGACTTCAGCCAGGTCACGATCTCGCGGTCCGTGAGTTCCAGCCCCGCGTCGGGCTCTGGGCTGATGGCTCGGAGCCTGGAGCCTGTTTCCGATTCTGTGTCTCCCTCTCTCTCTGCCCCTCCCCCGTTCATGCTCTGTCTCTCTCTGTCCCAAAAATAAATAAAAACGTTGAAAAAAAAATTAAAAAAAAAAAGTAAAACTTTTCTTAACACCTGCTGGCCTATCAAGAAGAGTGAATAATACAAATATTTTTAAGGATGCTGAACTTTTTTACAAAGCTTAATTTTTTAATTATTGGCTGCTTTGAGGAGACTTCATAGGGCCTATCAATTGGATCAGTAACTGTATAGCACCCTGAAAAAGTCGTTGCCTCAGAGTACTAGTGTCAGAACAAATGATTTCCAACTCATTAGAACTCAACAGAGACCAGAAGAGTGTAAGAATGAACTCTCAGGAGCTGTGAGGCATTTACATACAGCATGCCCAGTCTTAGACAACCCCACAGGTGGATTTCTCAGGGCATATTTCCAGACGAAGGAGTCAGGGAAGTCAGCCAAGTTCTTGGAATATCTCAACTAGTAAGTGCCCAACTTGGATTCAAACTCAGGTCAACCTGTGCCCATCCCAGATGTCCACACTTCCTTTCAAGCACAGTCTTCAAACATCTTTTTTCTCTTTATGAAACATTCCAGAATTGATGCAGATTCCTTTTGTCCCACGGGTCAGTCAGTGCCAGCCCACAGAGTGATGGATTTCCTTCAGACACTAGAGCCCAAGATTCATCTTCTGGTTCAAAAAATAAAGTTTATGTGCTTCTAAAGCCCGGTGTGTATACTGGTAAGTGAGCTAGGTTGAACAGCCTTGACTCTGACCCTCATCTTCCTCGTCCTTCAGTTCATGGCACCCCTGCCCGCCCATCCCACGCCTGGACCAGTTCGGGACCCTTGTGCCACCACCTCTGAACCGTATCCACAGTGTTCACTTTAAAGGTAAACCAGATGTGCAGCCAGAACAGTGCTCCCCACAAAGATGGCTTGTCAGTGGACCGCAGGATGTGGAGAGTACCCTGGGTCACCCAAGTGGGTCAGCCCTGAAGGTGGTAAAGGGAGCAGAGAAAGACTGGCGGGTGCACCGTCATGGGCCTTAACCACCGAGGAGGCGGACTCCAGCCCACGAGGTCCGCTGGAGGCTGGAAGAGGCCAGGAGGTGGGAGTCTCCCCGGGAGCCTCCAAGAGGAATGCGGCGTGCGGGCATCGTGACTTCAGCCCCGTGAGACCACAGGTGAGCCCCGGAGCTGGGAAGAACAGTGTTGCTTGAAGCCACTGTGTTTGCCGTCATGTACATCAGCTGATGCCACTCCTGCTTACCAGTCCACAGCATTTTCTCACTGCTGTTCCGAAAATCTCAGCTCCTTGCTGAGCTCAGTGGCCCCAAGTGGGGGGACCTACCTGACACCAAATCCCCTGTGTGTTACGTCCCTCCTCCCCTCTCACCGGACGCCAGGCTCAGGGCCCCTGGTGTTATGATCGGGTTGTCCCTGCCTCGGGGTCTTTGCCCTCGATGCCCCTCCCTGAACCACTCTGCCCCCTTCCTCTCCTCCAGGCCTCGATTTCCACGTCCCCTTCTCAGAGTGTCCTATGCACCGGCAGCAGCAGCTCCAGGGATTGCTACAAATGCACATTCTCAAGCCCCGTGGCACGCCTGCCTGATCAGAGACTCTGGGGATGGTGGGTCCCAGGTGCACTGGTTGACTGAGCCTCCTTTCCTCCCCTGGTTCCCCAGGGGGTGGTGGCCTCACCTATCTCCATCTCTGGTACCTAGAACGAGGCAAGCCGCACAGCAGGAGCTCAGTAAATATTTGTGGGATGGATTACTGAATGTATTTTCTAGAAGCCGCCAAGCAGGCACCACGCTATGTATAAAAAGATCAAAACAGCATGGCTCTGCCCTGCAGAACTTACAGTGGAGTGGAAAAGGTCTTTTCTCATGCAGCGTGGTGCACACCATGACAGATGCCTGTGACAGCCCGAATGAGGGCCCCTGAACCCATGTGACGCCTGGCTTGTGCCAAGCACAGGACAGATCGTGTGTGATGCATGTCCCCATCCCTGAAACGTATACTGTCTCCCCTGCTTAGAACATGAGCCCCCCATACGGCTCGTTCAGAGCCACACCTATACCTGGTGCCTGCCATCCAGAGGAAGTCATCAAAAATGCGTTGGATGTGGGGTGCCTGGGTGGCTCAGTCGGTTGGGAGTCCAGCTCTTGATATCGGCTCAGGTTGTGATCTCACAGTTCATGAGTTCGAGCTCTGTGTGGGGCTGTACACTGACAGCGTGGAGCCTGCTTGGGGTTCCCCCTCTCTGGCTCATCCCCACTCATGCACACTCTCCTTGCTCGCTCTCACTCTCTCCCTCTCTCTCAAAATAAATAAATAAACTTTAAAAAAATGTGTCAGGGCACCTGGGTGGCTCAATCAGTTGTCTGACTTCAGGTTAGGTCATAATCTCATGGTTTGTGAGTTCGAGCCCTGTGTCGGGCTGTGTGCTGACAGCTCAGAGCCTGGAGCCTGCTTCCGATTCTGTGTCTCCCTCTGTCTCCGCCCCTCCCTGCTAGTGCTCTCTCTCTCTCTCTCTCTCTCAAAAATAAATAAACGTTATAAGTATATAAATGAATGAATGAATGAATGAATGAATGAATGTGTCAAATGAATGAATGGTCATAGATTCAGAAGACAGAAAAATCTTAGAGGAATGTGGACAAGGCAACCAGGCTTGGGGTGTTCCAGCTAAAAGGTGCAGCCAGAGCAAAAGCCCTGAGGGGTGGGCAGCTTGAAGAAAGGCCAGAGGGGTGGCGGCGGGGGCGCCTCCGGTGACCGTGGGGTCGGCAAAGCTGTGGTCCCAGCTGAGGCACGCTGACCCACACCAGGCAGAAGCCTGCGGGAGGAGGGGGTGCTTTACCACAACCCCCATGGAGAGTATTCCTGTCCAGGATTCTCCACACAGGTGAGGGGTCCCCAGTACAGGATGGGGTCCTACAGCGGGGGAGTCACGGGCCGACCCAGCCCCGGGGGCAGACGGACTGTCTTCCCCTCCCAGCAGCTGAAGACGCTGCTGGAAGGGGAGAAGAGACTCAGCCCAGAAGGTAAGTGGAAACTTCCCACCTGAACTCTGAAAATAAGGAATGGGTGGTTTGAACTCTGCTTGAAACCATGCATTGGGAGACATTTAGTCCTTTCAAGGCCATGGGCTAAATAATCTGAGGCTTTTTCAAAGAGCAGTGACTCATCTGAGATAGATTCACCACCTCACCTCACAGCTGGCCTTGTGGGGACACATTTGATGACGTATCTCCCTTCAGTGAATTTCCAATAAAGGGTTTTGTGCACCTCTATTTATTTAAGATGAAAAATACAATAAACCTCTTTATTATCAAACCTATCCTGATTCAGTCGAAGCCCCACAGGTAAAATCTTCACGTGCCCATGTGTGTAAGCAAACACGGGCACTGTGCGCAGGGACAGGCACTTCTGCACACACATGACACTGAGCACGCAATGCCATCATATATAAAATTACACCAAAACCCAGGGTACGTTTTTTCTCCTTATCAAAAACGCACTGGGCCATAGCTCTGTGAATATACTTGGTGATCTAGGCTATTCATTAAAGGTAATAGAACAGAAAAATAACTTTTGATACACAGCCATTCCAACATGTTATGTTTTAGAGTCTTTGCTAAATCACATTGTCAGAGTTCACTTTATTTTACTCTTGAGTCGATGTGAAAGAATGAACCCTCTCTCTCAGAAATGTCTCTCCTTAATGCTCAGGACCTGCTCTGCTAAGTTTAATACAGTGACAGTTCCAGGCTTAATTTACTGCTTAGAACAAGCCATTAAGTATGCATTGCAGCTTTGTGCCTGCTCTGTGAACTGTCCCCTTTTCTTAAATACACAGCCACATAGTAAAGGTCCCCCAGGAGGGGATTTGAGCTAGGTTTGGTAGTTAGCAGAAAATCAGGCATAATGTGCACGCATCCAGAATCTTTCATGTGACATCAGGAATTTTGCAATCATCACCAAGAATCATAAAATACTTAGGAATAAACCTAACCAAAGATGTAAAAGATCTGTATGCTAAAAACTATAGAAAGCTTATGAAGGAAAATGAAAAAAATAAAAAGAAATGGAAAAACATTCCATGCTCATGGATTGGAAGAATAGGTATTGTTAAAATGTCAATATTACCCAAATCAATCTACACATTCAATGCAATCCCAACCAAAACTGCACCAGCATTCTTCTCGAAGCTAGAACAATCAATCCTAAAATTTGTATGGAACCACAAAAGACTCCGAATAGCCAAAGTAATATTGAAGAAGAAGACCAAAGCAGGAGGCATCACAATCCCAGACTTTGGCCTCTACTACAAAGTTGTCATCATCAAGACAGCATAGTATTGGCACAAAAACAGACACATAGACCAATGGAATAGAATAGAGACTCCAGAATTGGACCCACAAAAGTACGGCCAACTAATCTTTGACAAAGCAGGAAAGAATATCCAAAGGAAAAAAGACGGTCTCTTTAACAAACGGTGCTGGGAGAACTGGACAGCAACATGCAGAAGAATGAAACTAGACTACTTTCTTACACTATTCACAAAAATAAACTCAAAATGGATAAAGGACCTGAATGTGAGACAGGAAACCATCAAAACCCTAGAGGAGAAAGCAGGAAAAAACCTCTCTGACCTCAGCTGCAGCAATTTCTTACTTGACACATCTCCAAAAGCAAGGGAATTAAAAGCAAAAATGAACTATTGGGACCTCATCAAGATAAAAAGCTTCTGCACTGCAAAGGAAACAATCAACAAAACTAAAAGGCAACCGACGGAATGGGAAAAGATATTTGCAAATGACATATCGGACAAAGGGCTAGTATCCAAAATCTATAAAGAACTCACCAAACTCCATACCCCAAAAACAAATAATCGAGTGAAGAAATGGAAAGAAGACCTGAATAGACACTTTCCTAAAGAATGGCCAGATGGCCAGAATCCAGATGGCCAACAGGCACATGAAAAGATGCTCAGTGTCACTCCTCCTCATCAGGGAAGTACAAATCAAAACCACACTGATATACCACCTCACACTGGTCAAAGTGGCTAAAATGAACAAATCAGGAGACTCTAGACACTGGCGAGGATGTGGAGAAACGGGAACCCTCTCGCACTGCTGGTGGGAATGCAAACTGGTGCAGCCGCTCTGGAAAACAGTGTGGAGGTTCCTCAAAAAATTAAAAATAGAACTACCCTACAACCTAGCAATAGCACTACTAGGAATTTACCCAAGGGATACAGGAGTGCTGATGCATAGGGGCCCTTGTATCCCAATGTTTATAGCAGCACTTTCAATAATAGCCAAATTATGGAAAGAGCCTAAATGTCCACTGACTGATGAATGGATAAAGAAATTGTGGTTTATATACACAATGGAATACTACTTGGCAATGAGAAATCTGGCCATTTGTAGCAACGTGGATGGAACTGGAGGGTATTATGCTGAGTGAAATAAGCCAGGCAGAGAAAGACAGATATCATATGTTTTCACTCATATGTGGATCCTGAGAAACTTAACAGAAGACCATGGGGGAGGGGAAGGAAAAAAAAAAAAGAGGGAGCAAACCAAACCATAAGAGACTCTTAAAAACTTAGAATAAACTGAGGGTTGATGGGGGTGGGGGGGAGGGGAAGGTGGGTGATGGGCATTGAGGAGGACACCTGTTGGGATGAGCACTGGGTATTGTATGGAAACCAATTTGACAATAAATTTCACAAAAGAAAAAAAAAGGAATTTTGCAATCATTAAAAAGTCAACTGTATGGGGGCGCCTGGGTGGCTCGCTTGATTAAGCATCTGACTTCGGCTCAGGTCATGATCTCACGGTTTGTGGGTTTGAGCCCCGTGTCAGGCTCTGTGCTGACAGCTCAGAGCCTGGGGCCTGTTTCTATTCTGTGTTTCCCTCTTAGCGCCCCCCCCCCACTTACGCTCTGTCTCTGTCTCTCTCTACAAATAAATAAACATTAAATTTTTTTAAAAGTCAACCATATGGCTGTTCAGATGATATTTTCTCCTGCATAGATGGACTGAAAATTAATAAAAGTGACTACATTATTTAACAGACGCAGTAAAGAGATCATCACCAGGTGAGGACCATCACTGCCACCGACAGCTTCCCCGGCCAGATATGGGGACATGTGGGGCCTTCTGAGAATGTGCAGACGCAGAGTATACTGTGCATACTGGGGCATACTGGGGCATACTGGGGGCAGGCACGGGCTGGCAATTCCCATTCACCTTTGCAAACAACGAACCGCTGCGTTCTGACTCCAGGAATGCCTGGAATACAGACTGGCTCTAATTAACAACCGAGAGAAACGCTGTGGTATAAAATCGATAGAAGAAATGCAAAATTGAACAAATAAATAATGATCAAATGGAAAAGGTATCTGTAACTCCCAGTAAATTATATTTTATGGCATCAAAAATATGCAGTTTTTTTTTCCCCCAGAAGAAAAGATCTAGAATTTCCAAGGTAAGGAAATTTGGCATAAAATACGAGAGGAAGAAGGTATTGAATTTAGAAACATGTCAGGCCCAACAGGCACAGAAGCTAAACTAAACAGTCAAGAAAGGCCTCAAATCCCAAATCAGAGCACCCCCTCCAGCATGCTAAGGGCAGAGGCGCAACAGCGTGAGCTC
Organism: Leopardus geoffroyi; assembly: GCF_018350155.1. Lineage (NCBI taxonomy): Eukaryota > Metazoa > Chordata > Mammalia > Carnivora > Felidae > Leopardus > Leopardus geoffroyi. The sequence continues at coordinate 3,084,361 of NC_059336.1, forward strand.
CGGCCACCCGGCCAGCTTTCCTTCCTTCCTTCTTTCTTTCCCCAAATGCCCCTACGTCAGGACCTGTGACGGACGGCAGGATTCTGTCCTGAGGACGTAAGAGGCAGCCTCTATGTCCACGTCGCTCACAGGCCAGCGGGATCGTGGCTCAAAGACAAAGTAACACCCCACCTCAGAGCGGTTTCCCCAAAACGCAGCCAGATTTCGGCAGTGCCGGTGGGGTGAGATCCCGGGTCCCCAGCCCTCCTCTCTGGCACTCCCCCACCTGCCCCGCCCCCGGTCTTCCTTCTGGGCTCCCAACCAGCTTCACTCCAGCCTCAGGGCCTGCACCTGTCCCCTCCACCTGAAACGCTCTTGTGCTCCGTCACTGAGTGGCCGGCTCTCTGTCCGTCACCTGCCCCTGCTTGACTTCATGCGGGGTGAGCTCCCGTCGAGGCAAACAGTCTCGTAGACAGAGGCGTCCAAGCAACCGCTGGACACGTGTGGTGAGGGCAGTGCTCTGAGGAGGAGGTTTCGGCGAGCCCCGGCTCTGTCCACCCCTTGGGTGGCACTGCTGGTGCTCAAGGTCGCCCAGAGTTGCAGAGCAGGGGCGACACGGGGAAAGCCAGAATTCTCACCGTTCTTAACGACATTCAACTGCTTTTCCTCGAAACCACAACGAAAAACCAGAACACAGACAAACTTGTGTTCCTGGAAGACTTTGCTTAATTTCTAGAGTTGTGGAGAAGCTTCTTCTGACCATTTCTGCCATCTTTTCTTAGTGGGAGAGTGACATTCAGAGGTCGTTACTCTGTTGTTTCCCTTCTCTCTCTCTCTCTCTCTCTCTCTCGCATTTAAACTCCCCTCTTGGCTACATCAACCTGTAGGCAGCTTCAGTACTTCCCTTTGAAAACTCCTCCCACTTGTCTCGAGTGCTCCCCCAGCTACAGCCTCTGGAGACATCTGATGGCGCCAGACCAGCTTCTCAGGCGCATCCACTGCTGCGTCCACTCCACGCCGCTCCTGCCCCTCGGCTGGCCCGGGACCCTCCCCAGGGTCTCCAGAGGCCTCCACCCGCCCACACCCCACCGCCATCCTCCAGACCCTTGCTGGACCTCCCAGCGCCGACTTCCTTCCAGAAACACTCCTCCCCTGGCTACAGTCTCCAGTGTCCTGCCCGCTGCTCCTCGGCCTCCTGGCAAGGCATAGTCTCTTGTACCCAGCTGGCAGCCGTGGCATTCGTCAGAGACAGAGGAGGGGAGAGAGAGGAGAGACAGAGGGAGACAAAAGAGAGAGACAGAGAGACAGAAGACAGAGACACGGAGAGACAGGGGGGAGACAGAGACAGAGAGAAGAGTGGAGGGAGAGGCAGAGAGATGGTGGGCCTCTCTCCCTCACGGGTGACGTCCTCGCTGTCGCCCTGGAACCTCACCCAGGCCCTGGCCTCAGCCGCACAGGAATGTGTGATTCTCACATGTTTATGTCCAGCCCAGCCCCCTCCTCTGATCTGCAGCTGGCGTCTCCCACCGTGCCCTTGACCCGTCCTCTAAACACAGGACCAGGGGGTCCCCAGTAAGTACTGACCTCCTGAAAGCATTGACACATGACCTGGGCTGACAGACCGTCCACTCAGGCCCTGAGACCCTCTGGGACGGCTAGTCCCTACGACTTTTCCCAAATCCCCTATAACTGGTGGCTTCACGGGCCTTTTCCCTATACCTGTTCCCCTTGGAGTGTGTCTGTGAGCAGTTCCAACATCCATCCCATTTGGAAGACAGGACCCCAGCAACAATCCCCGGAACACTGCTCACCTGCACTGTCTTCGCCGGGCCCTTGCCACATGCTACCTGCTGGCCATCCTGACGCAGTCCTGCTCACACCAGCTCCCTGGAGCTGGCTGGGCACAATTTGTCTGAATCTGCCATCAGCGAAGTCAGCCTGTAGCTCGAAATGAGCAAATACTACAACCACTGTTGTTACACCTGAGAAGAGGTGGTTGGCACTTCCCAGTCGCCATCACTCCATGAGCACCTTCAAATGTAAAGATGCTTCCTTGCGCTGACATAGCCATGCTGAGCACCTGCCTGGTTTCAAGTCCGGAAGTCGGTCAGGAGAACCTCTCCTCTCTCTCGTCCAGAAGTAAGACAAGAGAACCTCCCCTGTCTGGTCCAGAAATCAGTCAGGGGAACCTCCCCTCTCTCTCGCCTGGAAGTCAGTCAGGAGAATCACCACTCTCTCTCCTGCAAGAGAACCTCCACTCTGTGGTCCAGAATTCAGACAGGAGAACCTCCCATCTCCCGTCCAGAAGTCACTCAGGAGAACCTCCCCTCTGTCTCTCCTGGAAGTCAGACAGGAGAATCACCCCTCTCTCTCCTGCAAGAGAACCCCCACTCTCTGGTCCAGAATTTAGTCAGGAGAACCTCCCTTCTCTCGTCCAGAAATCAGTCAGGGGAACCTCCCCTCTCTCTCATACGGAAGTCGGTCACGAGAACCTCCACTCTCTGGAACAGAATTCAGTCAGGAGAACCTCTCCTGTCTGGTCCAGAAATCAGTCAGGAGAACCTCCCCTCTCTCTCTCCTGGAAGTCAGACAGGAGAATCACCCCTCTCTCTCCTGCAAGAGAACCTCCACTCTGTGGTCCAGAATTCAGACAGGAGAACCTCCCTTCTCTCGTCCGGAAATCAGTCAGGGGAACCTCCCCTCTCTCTCATACGGAAGTCGGTCACGAGAACCTCCACTCTCTGGTCCAGAGTCAGGAGAATCTCCCCTCTCTCTCATCTGGAAGTCGGTCACCAGAACGTCCATTCTCTCGTCCAGAAATCAGTCAGGCGAAACTCTCCTCTCTCTCCCCTGGAAGTCAGTCAGGATAATCTCCCCTCTCTCTCCGTCAAGAGAATCTCCACTCTCTGGTCCAGAAATCAGTCAGTAGAATATTCCCTCTCTCTTGTCCAGGAGTCAATCAGCAGAACCTCCCTTCTCTGGTCCAGAAGTCAGTCAGGAGAACCTCCCCTCTCTCTCGTCCAAAATTCAGTCAAGAGAAGCTCCCCTCTCTCATCCAGAGGTCAGTCAGAACCGCCCCTCTCTCCCATCCGGAAGTCAGTCAGCAGAATCTCCACTCCCTGGTCCAGAAGTCAGTCAAGAGAAACTCCCCTCTCTCTCATCAGGAAGTCGGTGGGGAGAAACTCTACTCTCTCATCCTGAAGCCAGTCAGGAGAACCTCCCCTCTCTCTCGTTCAAGAACCACCCCTCTCTGGTTCAAAAGGCAGTCAGGAGAACCTCCTCTCTCTCTCGTCCAAAAGTAAGACAGGAGAACCTCCCCTCTCTCATCCAGAAGTCATTCAGGAGAAACTCCTGTCTCTCTTATTCCAGAATCTCCCCTCTCTGGTCTGTAAGTCATTAAGGAGAACCTCCCCTCTCTCTGGTCCAGAATTCAGTCAGGAGAACCTCCCCTCTCTCTCATCCAGAAGTAAGCCAGGAGAACCTCCCCTGTCTGGTCCAGAAATCAGTCAGGGGAACCTCCCTGCTCTCTCATCCAGAAGTCAGTCAGCAGAACCTCCCCTCTCTGGTCCAGAATTCAGTCGTGAGAACCTCCCCTCTCTCTGGTCCAGAAGTCACTCAGGAGAACCTCCCCTCTCTCTCACCTGGAAGTCAGTCAGGAGAATCTCCCCTCTCTCTCCTTCAAGTGAACCTCCCCTCTCTCGTCCAGATGTCAGTCAGCAGAACCTCCACTCTCTGGTCCAGAAGTCAGTCAGGAGAACCTCCCCTCACTCTTGTCCAAAAGTCAGTCTGCAGAACCTCCCTTCTCTCTTGTTCATGAGAACTTCCACTCTCTTGTCCAGAAGTCAGTCAGGAGAACTTCCCCTCTCTCTCATCCGGAAGTCGGTCAGGAGTACCTCCCCTCTCTCTTCCAAATGTCAGTCAGGAGAACCTCCCCTTCTCGTCTGGAAGTCGGTCAGGAGATCCTCCCCTCTCTCTGGTCAAGAAGACAGTCAGGAGAACCTCTCCTTCCTCTAGCCAGGAAGTCAGTCAGGAGAACCTCCCCCCTCTCTCATCCGGAAGTCGGTCCAGAGAACCACCACTCTCTGGTCCAGAAGACAGTGAGGAGAACCTCCCATCTCTCATCTGGAAGTCAGTCAGAAAACCTCCTCTCTCTCTCACGAAGCCCCACACTGGAGCCAGAGTGTCTTAACCAAGAGCAAATCAGACCATAGCCTGTTCCCGGTCTGAATTCCCACTAACTTGCAAAAACGTCTCCATATTGGCCCCTGGATTCCCACATGGGCCATTTCATTCTCGCAGTTCCAAGGGGACAGGTGTTTGCAAAAGGAGGAATGGCCAACATCGTTAATTGTGGTAAAGGCATCTAGTGCGGTGAGTACTAGAATGTGTGGAGGGAATTCACAGGATGGAAGCCCTCTGCATCCTGGAGCAGAACGAGTTCAGCAGCCGTCCCCTCCTAGGAAGGGAGGAAATGATCTGTTCACTGATTTCCTCCCAGCACCTACGTCACATGGGGCACGCAGTCGGTGCCCAATAAGTGCATCAAGTGAACGACTGAATGTCAGGTGTGATGGGCACCATCCCAGAGAGGACGCCAGCTGCCCGGCAGGACCCTTACCTCCGCGCCCTCTGTGGGCAAGGATGACACCACGGAGGGCATCCCACATCTACGTACATTGTGTGAGTCAATTCAGAGAGTGTGTGACGTGTCTGCAGCTCTCTGCGAACGGCCTGTTGGTTGGCCTCACGTTCACAGGTCTTGCGGTGCCTTGATGTGGAGGACTGTGCTATAGGCTTCGCCGTAAGCTCATGATACTTTGGAGGCTTCGCTGTGAGTCTGCTCCCGGGGCGGGAGGCGGGACGCTGCCCTCATGACACACAGTTTGTTCCGGGTCTTTTTATGCAACAGTGAAACAGGTACTCGTCTATTCTTGTTTTTAAAAATTCCCGGGTTATGAATCAAGAAACGAGTCCTGGGATCAGGAGTAGGCTCCTGCGTGAGGTCTTGTGATTCTTCCACCCTCACCTTCCACGGTTCAGGATGAATACAGCCAATCCCGGCACGGAATGGGAGAGTAGTGGAGGGTATCCAACCGCTGTAGGGAGAGGAAGCTGTGATTCTGAAATCATTGTTCCAGGGCTTACTGCAACAAAGGGTCAACCAGCAATCTCCAAAAGCGACCGCGGGTGAGCTGGGGAGCCCCTCGCTGCCGGCAGACTGGGTCTCAGCTTCCTGCTGAGACAGGGGCCCCGCCCTCAGCGCCCTGCCACCTGGGCTCCCCGGGGCAGCGGGGTGTTCTTCAACACGGCCCACAAGGGACAGCCTCCTCACCAGACAGATGTCACAATCTTTTATAGGGCAATGCCAGAAACGACATTCCAATCTTTGCCACATTCGGTGGCTGAAAGCAAGCCACGGACCACGTCCACACCAGAGGGAAGGGAATTCCAGGGACATGAGTTCCAGGAGGTCATCTTCTCTGCCTGTGCCACGCCTCTAGACCCCAGACCCCAGCAAAGGGCCTGAGGAAGAAGAGCCCACAGTCCTCACAGTAAAACACGCATTCCCCTGCACCTTGCACGCCAACGTCAGTTTTAGGAAGACACGGCGAGGCAAACGTTGTTAGGCAGTGCCTAAATCATCCAGGCGTTTTTAGCCAAGTGGAAAGCTACTTATTTACCGAGTAAGCAAAAAACAATCCCGGCCCTTGTTAAGTCTTCAGCTCCGTGCCAAGCAGCATGCTTCAGTGTAGCGATGAGAACATTAAATAACAGAAACACAAAACAGCAGCAACAGCCATTTTTTAAAGGAATTTTGTAAATTTGAAGTCCAATATAGACGCTAATAATTGTTGTATTTACTCTGAATAACTCATCATAATGCCAAAGGTCTGGCTCGTTTTTCCTGTCTGTTCGGTAAAGCATGTGTTTATAAATACATGTTGAGGGGCGCCTGGGTGGCGCAGTCGGTTAAGCGTCCGACTTCAGCCAGGTCACGATCTTGCGGTCTGTGAGTTCGAGTCCCGCGTCAGGCTCTGGGCTGATGGCTCAGAGCCTGGAGCCTGTTTCCGATTCTGTGTCTCCCTCTCTCTCTGCCCCTCCCCCGTTCATGCTCTGTCTCTCTCTGTCCCAAAAATAAATAAACATTGAAAAAAATTTAAAAAAATAAATAAATAAATAAATAAATAAATACATGTTGAGGCTCCCAGAGAGCAGTGCGCTCCATTCTTCATTCTGAGAGACAATTGATTAGCAGTACCTTGAAGTCATTTTTCAAGGAATAACCATCAATATTAACAGCTGCCAGCCTTTCCCATTTATAATCAGCTAAAAACAGTTCTTCCCCATGGGGAAAATGTTTACATTTCCAACCTGGGATTAGTTTCTAACTCCCAGGGTAGGAATCAGGCATTATGTTGTGGTTCCTTAGAGATTCAGCTGTCCAAACAGCAGCTGACACGGAGAGCTGTGTGCACATTTGGAAGGGGGCTGATTAGCGTGTGCACCTGCAGAGCACATACACTCCCTGCGACCTTGTGCTCCAGCACCAGCATTCTGCACGGGGCTGGACACCAGTGGGGCAGGGCAGAAGACACCCACCACTCGGGGTCAGAAGGACCTGAGCTTGAATTCCTGCCCGCCCCCCCCCAACTTACTCATGTCCCCAGGCAACTGCTTCAACTCTGAGTCTCAGGCTCCCCCGGCAAACTGTCGAGGGCCCACCACCATTCTGTGGGGTGCTGCAAGGGGAATGTGTGTGAAGTCCCGTGGCATTAGATACCATTACTTATGCTATTAGAATTTGGCAGGTGGAACTCTGCGGGTTTTGGCACTGTTTTTGAAAACTTTGTTTTATGAAAAATTCCAACCGTAGACAGAAACAGAGAGAACAGAATAATGAGCCCCATGCATCCATCAACGGGGATCGACAATTACTAACTCATGCCAATTTGATTCCTTCCACACCCACAAACACTCCTCCTTCAAATTATTTCAAAACAGAACTCAAACATCATTTCGTCTATAGATATGTCAAAATGTATCTCTAAAAGATAGAGGCTCCTTTATATGCAATCTCAATACTATACTGCACTGAAAGTAATAATCTCTTAACACCACAAAACATCCAGTTGGGAGTTGATTTCCTGATCATCTTATGTATTCTATTTTTTTAATGCTTATTTATTTATTCTTGAGAGAGAGAAAGAGAGAGAGAGAGAGAGAGAGAGAGAGGGAGGGAGGGAGAGAACGTCGGGGAGGGACAGAGAGAAAGGGAGACACAGAATCCCAAGCAGGATCCCATCTGTCAGCACACAGAGCCTGACGTGGGGCTCGATCCCATGAACCATGAAATCATGACCTGAGCCGAAACCAAGAGACAGACACTTAGCCGACTGAGCCCCCCAGGGGCCCCACTCGCCCCTTCGATTTTAAACTCAGGCCAGGACTTTCCAACCCTTGAAGTGTTGACATGTGGGGCCGGGCAACACTTTGCTGTGGGGCATCCCGTGCATGGGAGGGTGTTCGGCGGCCTCCCTGGGCTCTGCCCACGTGATGCCAGGAGGACCCCCTCCCCTCAGTGGTGACCACCAAAAATGTCTCCAGATGTTACCAACCGTCTCCTGGTTGAAGAGGAGGCCTCACCTCCTGTGGAGAATCGCAGATTTGGAAGATGAGAGGCACTGCATCAGAAACAGTAAGAGATTGCCAGTCTTTTCTAGCAGGGCGACGAAGCCCCCAGCCCCTCAGTTTCATAGTCATTTGATAGGGACTGAGCTTGAACCGCACACTCCCTGCAAACCACAGAGCACAGTGGGCGTTTGCAAGGGAACTGGCAACTCCGGGCCACGTTCCCTGTGCTAGATTCAGTTCTTTAAGAGTACTGGATACAAGGTTTTGCAACAGAAAAATAGGCTTGTATGTTGTGTTTCACTGGTGGAAAGAGAATTGTTTTCTCTTAGCCCCCACCCCCCACCCCACCTACCCAGCTAGTCTGGTGACAGCCGAGACAAACGAGTGAAGCAGGGGCCCACACGACCTCACCTGTGGGAAGAACATCCTCGTGGCAGCCCCAGGGAGACGATAACCAAGAGAGGAGCTCACTGCCATGTGTTCTCCCCGTCCCCACCCCCGTCCCCACCCCGCCCCCATCCCCAGCCACCAGCAGGAAGGTGGCAGCTCACTGTGGGGGCGGGAGCCACGCTGGCCGAAGGTGACACTCTGTGTTCAGAACACTTGTGTGATGGTCACACCCGCCTCTTTGGGGCTCCACAAACGTGCCACCAGCCATCATCAAGACCGTCCTCCATCCGGCCTGCGTGTCCTGAAACTGGACGACCTTCATTCAGGATCAAGATCTGGAGACTGGTGGGGACAATGGCAGGACCCCTTAGTCTTCTGGGGCCCAGATTCGAATGGTATGTGAGAGTCAGCCCAAGGCAGGCTTCTCGTCCCCTGAGTAGGAGTTCATCCATCTACGGGAGGCTCGTGAGAACATCCCGGCATGTGTGTGTGCGCACACACTCACACACACCTCTCGGGGATACTACAACGCTGTCAGCTCTGAGCACGCGATGCACGAACTCTAGGCAAATGTGTTTAACAAACTGCAGGATTTTGAGGGGGGGAAAAGGATACTGATGCTATCTCTGCCCCAAACTGGTTTAAGATCACCAGTAAAGGTAAGAAGGAGTGGTCTCAAACACCAACCACCCCTGGAATACTGAGAGATTTGCCAAACTCATAGTGAGCGAGAAACACAAGAGCAGAGACTAACACAGAGACATTCCTGATGTACTGAGAACCCGGGACGGCACTCTGTGCCCCTCATCCTTCATCATGGCCCTGAATCTCCACAACCATTTCAGGAACTAAGCCTCAGCACCGCCCCCTTCTCAGAGATGAGAAAACAAAGGCTTGAAATCTTCCAGCCATGTTTCCTTGGTCTGACAGCTAAGAAGGAGTGTGATGGGCGCTGAGTTCTCCAATTCCACTTCCCCAATCTTATTTAATAGCGAGGATTGCTTCTGGAGCATGCACAAGAAAGTAGCCAGCAGGCCTTTCATGATAGACGGTGCTTGTAAGATAAACATCGATTTGGTTGGAATGACGCCCTCCACCTCCCCACCCCCACCCCCGTAGATATATAGCTTTTTGCTTTTAGCGTTTCCTCTCCTTTACCTGGAAAAAAAAACACACATTGGCATATCATTTGAAAAGCTTACAAATGACTCTTGCAAGTATAATAACACCACTGATCAGTAGACTTGGAGATGAGGCACGCGCTGGGATAAAATTATTTTTCTCCCAAAGGGACAACACACTTAGTGATAAAGTGCCCATCAGCAGATCCTGCCCAGCAGTGAAAACACAGGCTATGGACACATAACTAGGGAGGGTGTGCGCAGTGCTCTCAGCTGGAATGCAGAATTATTTTATTTATGAAAAAGCACTTGCGAAATTTTGCTGAGAGAGGGGCTTCCTTGGGAAGGAGAGTGCCTTCCGCTCAGATTTCTTTATTGCTACGCCACAGAACTCCAAGCGCTGCCCAAAAAACTGTCATCGTCAAGTCTGCGTTTCGGGGATCAGGAGCGAGCCATAAAAACTGACTCCCGGCAGGCTGCAACTTGGTAACCATCCTCTAAATGAATAACCAGCTTCTTCTGTCACTCCTCGTGGTAGCTTAGAAATTAACACTCTTTAGAGTCCCAGATGTTCAAGAGAAGCCAGTGCAGTGTCACGGTGACGGAGGGAGGGTGGCCAGAGGTGGGAGACGTTTCTGTGGATTATGACAGCAGTGCCTTGTTTCCATATAGTTCCTGCTTTCAGACTGAACAGATGGAACCTTCACTCCCTACACAGTACGAGATATTCCTCCCCAAATGATCATCCTTGGTGCCATGTCCCAGGCCAGCTTTGGGCCATCGCTGTTACCCACAAGCCTGTGCCATGAAGTCTCGGGGAGGGGGAGTGAGAAGAGAGGTGCTTCTTTCTAATGCACCCTGACCTTCCTCAAGCCACACAATCCCCAGTGTCAGAGGACAAGTCCTGATGGGCTGAAGTCTTTTGTTTTCGAAGTGTGGTCCTCAGACCCCCAGGGCACCACATCTTCAGAACCACTGGGTTTTCCACCTAGAATTAAGGATTTGGGGGTACAGCACGGAGCCCCAGGGAGTCTGGACGCGGCTTATTTGCAACACTAAAGAGTGAGCTCCGACCAGACAAGCTGTGAAGACTTGTGGTATCTCTCTACTGATGCTTCTCCATGCTTCTCCCCACCCATCCACACCCTGCGGGGGCAGGCAGTATGGCAGGGACTAAGTTGACGGAGGGACCATGGGGATTGACATGGTTTTGGAACTTATAAAACTTGCTCAGAGTCTTGCCTCCTGGCTCAGGCCGGGTCCAGGACATGGCTCGGTCCCCACAGGGCCATAAAACCAGCTCTGAGGCCACAGGCCAAATGGTTTCCATCTTTTTTTTTTTTTTTTTTAACGGTTATTTATTTTTGAGACAGAGAGAGACAGAGCATGAATGGGGGAGGGTCAGAGAGAGAGGGAGACAGAATTTGAAACAGGCTCCAGGCTCCGAGCTGTCAGCACAGAGCCGGACACGGGGCTTGAACTCAAGGACCGCGACATTATGACTTGAGCCGAAGTCGGATGCTTAACCGACTAAGCCACCCAGGCCCTCCCAAACAGTTTCCATCTTAATTCACCCAGCTCCGGGGCCCACCGCTACAGCTGTGGAGGCAACTGCATCCCACACCCTGGCTTCCTCCTTGCACTTTGCTTCATGAGGCCCCAGAACACAGGAACTGGACTGTTCTCCAATTCCCTGCTGGCAAAGTGAGCTCTTCTCCACTCCTCAGTCGTTGCATTGAAATCGTGGTGAGGCGGGGGACCCCGGCACCCTGTTCTGGCCCCCAGGCCTGTCTGCCGACAAGAATGTGAATTAGGAACCGGTTTTCCTGCCCAGCAGAGGGGTTCGTTTTCCTACTGCGTAAAACGAAGACTCCTGTTCAGGCTCGTCCATCCCTAACACACTGTTCCAGCAAGGCACAGTAAGTATTTCATCCTGTTAGACATCGGATGGGCCCATTACATGGACACAGTGTAGCAACGGGGCTCGTCCTGTCCTCCGGGAGATAAAACAGTTCTCCCGTGAATTCACTAACACACTCATTGAGCATTCACTATGTAAATGGCCAAATGGGGGTTACTGAGAAGCCAGAGGTGGGACCCTTGTCCTCACAGCCGACAAGTAGCTGTGGACAGTACCGCTGAGCTCTGAGAGACGGCAGGCAAGGACCTGGCTTAGCATAGCACTAGGTGACCCGTCCAGACAGGGAAGGCCACTCACATGCAGGGGAAGACACTTCTCCAGGTGGGGGAGGGCTCAAAGGAGGAGGTCCAGGAGAAGAAGGGGGACATGAGCAGGGTTGGGCGGGGGCCCAGGTGGGGAACTGCAGCTGGAGTCACGAGACAGGCTGCGTCTGCCCCCTCGCGGCACAAGGAGGAAGCTTGGTGGCCCCCGCATTTGGTGACGTGAAGGCGTGGGCCGGGTAGGGAGGCAGTTTGTCCACGTCGCTCTGCCCTGTGAGTCCGGCCCATGTTGACTCTCCCAGACCCCCAACCAAAGACGGCTCAGAGGCCTCCACCTCCCGTCAGCCAGTGAATTATGACGGAGGTGGTGGGCATGGGGCCCGGGGGACGTCCCTCTGTAGGAGGAAAGGAAGGAGACAGATGTGCCGTCAATGCTGGGCAGCAAATTATCCAGGAGGCGATGGTGGGCCTGGAAAATTCACATTTGTGCATATTCACGGAGCCTTGCACACAACATGGAAACACAAGACTCTAGCAGAAAGGAATATGTTCCTTAAAGGGGAAGTTATTCATTCGCGGAGGAAAAGCTTCACAGTTGGTAGAAAAAAAGTGGACTAAGTCATAGATTCAGAGGAACAGGACGGGCCAGTGGAAACTTAAAGAGAAACCAGCCAGACAAGGAAGGGCTGGCACGGACTTGCAGAAATGTCTTGAAGACCAAAGCGGGGAGGAGAGCAAAGGGCACTCAGCTGGGGCCAGACTTCCTTCACTCTCAGTTACCTGGCGATCAACCCCCTAAGGATGGAAATGATTTAACGGTGAGCAAACCCACACGTTCATGGGTGAAAATACCAGCTAGGCGGGACCACCCTGGAGGCCCTTGAGGGAGGCATTTAGAGAGGGCTGTTCACCAGGCAGGGCAGCCTGGGGGCCCGCACTGGGTTGAGTCGGGGGCCACCCACAGGCAGACCTGTTCTTCTGCTTAACTACAACAACTTCCTGCACAGGCTGTCCGCACACTCTCATCTTCGTGTTTGCTGGACCCGGCACTGGAGACCGGCAGGACCCGCTCACCCGGTGCCCGCTTCATGTTGTGGGATCGCACTAGCAAGCCCCCCTACTTCTCTGACCTCCCCGAGGGTCCCATCAGCAGCGGGATGTGACGGTCACAGGGGAAGGGAGGCCCGCCGGCAGTCATGATGACTCTGCGTGGCACATCTTCAACTGTCTGCGGTTTCAGGCCAGTGCTGGCAAAGGTACTCCCGGGTGAACTCGATCTTCCCCTGTGAGCCTCCCTCCCGCACCTGGAGGGAGGGCCCCTCGGCACAGTCTATATCCCCTGTGACGTTAGACTCTCTCCATGTCCACCTCTAAGCCGGGACCTGGGGAACAGAAGAGGATACACTCTGTAGTCACGAGCCACCCAGCAACCCGGGAAGGGCAGTATGGCACATGCTCCCGAAATCATTAATAGTCTTGGAACAATCCCAACTTCCAATCCCACCAACGAGGCCCTAGCCCCCGAAACAGCCGGATGTGCGCAGAAAGACAGAGGTAAATCAGTGCACTTGGTGGCGCGACGACACATTTTGCGTTGGCACTGCTGGGGGCGGGACGCTGCTGGCATCTGCTGGGCGGAGGCCAGGGATGCTGGCAGATATCCTGCAGCGGCCGGAACAGCTCCCGTGGCAAAAAGTAATCCTGCCCAAAGTATCAACGGTGCTGTTGCGAGAAACCCTGATGCAAAATTGTGTTCATCGCAATGATTTCATAGTAGAGACAAAAAAAAAAAAAAAAGGAAATGGCCTAACTTTTCCAACATAGAGACTTGGTTAAAATGCATTTAATAACTGGAGAATATCAAATTAAAATACCTTTTAAAAAGTTCACTTTTGGGGCGCCTGGGTGGCGCAGTCGGGTAAGCGTCCGACTTCAGCCAGGTCACGATCTCGCGGTCCGTGAGTTCGAGCCCCGCGTCGGGCTCTGGGCTGATGGCTCAGAGCCTGGAGCCTGTTTCCGATTCTGTGTCTCCCTCTCTCTCTGCCCCTCCCCCGTTCATGCTCTGTCTCTCGCTGTCCCAAAAATAAATAAACGTTGAAAAAAAAAATTAAAAAAAAAAAAAAGTTCACTTTTTAGGAAAATTTAATGGTGTGAGAAAATGTTCCTGGTATATTGCCGAGTAAACTGGTCAGTGCTTCCCAAGGGTTCTGGAGGAAAGATTGACAGGCGGGCCTCAAGGGAAATACTCCAAGTGACACTGTAATGGCGGACGGACGTCAATTCACGTCTGTGGAAGTCCGCAGAGTGTACCACACCGAGAATGAACCCTAAGGCCAAGTGCAAGCTTTACGGTTAATGACAGAGGATCCCCACTGACCCAGCGCCCATATCTCCTGCACCCTCCCAGGCAAGCTGCCAACGGGAGGAATGGGGGAACAGGAGGGAGAATATACAGGGGGAGCCTTGGCACTCCCCACGTGTTTCTCTGTGAAACTAAAACTGCTCGATGAGTCCATTACTTAAAATAATGATAAAGGAGGCTACGGATATCACGCTGTCCGTTCCACTGTCACCTTGATGACATCAAGACTCCTCACTCAACCCCCCACCACCCCCAGCTTCCAGGAGGATGACCGAGGACCGAGGACAGACACGCCGCCGGAAATTTGGGAGCAATCACCTAAGTGCAGGGATGACGGCCGGGTGCCTCTTCAGATGGGGAACTCACAGCACTGGCTCGCCTCTGTGTCTTCCACCGCCAAGGTGAGAAACGTGCATCTCTCTCTCCCTCTGAGCGCTCACCCTCTGGGGAGGGGTGGCGCTGGGCCTCCCGCCCCGCCAGGAGGACGCGGGGCTCTGCCACACGCATACCGCCATCGGCCTCCTCAGACCGTGGGGGCCCGGGTTATTCGCGGAGGAGCTGGGCATCCCAGGGGACCTGCATGAAGGGGAGACTCCATTGCCCTCCCGCGCCAGCTCACTGGGGCTCTGCGCCCGGGCTTCTGGCCAAGAGCACCTGGGCTCGGAGAGGGTCTGGGCAGCCCAGGGTCCTGTGTGCAAACCACATCTCGATCCCTGAACCACCTCCCCAGGCTAACAGAGGCTCCCGACGCATCTTGCAAGCACGTGCCTGGACACATGTGCCTGCAGCTGCGAGGAAAGAACCACGGACTGAAACATTAACGGGACTCACGCAGTGTCTAGTTTGGGAAGGTGGAATTGTGGTTCACTTTCTCCCCAACATTTTATTTTAAAAATTTCAAGCCTAGGGGCGCCTGGGTGGCTCAGTCGGTTGAGCGTCCGACTTCGGCTCAGGTCATGATCTCACGGTCTGTGAGTTCGAGCCCCGCGTCGGGCTCTGTGCTGACAGCTCGGAGCCTGGAGCCTGCTTCGGATTCTGTGTCTCCCTCTTTCTCTTCCCCTCCCCTGCTCATGCTCTGTCTCTCTCTCTCTCAAAAATAAATAAAAACATTACAAATTTTTTTTTTAAAAATTGCAAGCCTACAGAAGAGTGAAAAGTACAATACTCACTTGCATCATTCGTGTGTGTTTTATGTATATACATGGATATACAGATATGGGACATTTATAAGTATGTATATAGAAACACACAAATATTATAATGAATATATATATAAATTATATAAATGTAATATATATTTATAAAATAATTACGTAGGGAATTTTAACAGAAGAATCACATGTATGTGTAGATACATAAATGCACTTTTCTTCTTTTTGGCTGAAGTGTTAGCTCCTTTCAGACACCACGTCCTCTACCCCTGTTACTTAAGCATCGAGCACCTTCTGAGACCCAGGGCATTCTCCAGTGACATCCCTGGCCTTGGTGCTGACAGCTCTGGTCCCTTGCACTGGGGGCCCACCTGTGGGGTCAGGAGGGCACTGTGCTCCCCAGGGTTCCTCTTCCCTTCCTTCCCACCCCAGCCCCCTCGCCCCGCTCCTGCCAGTCTCCCCAGGATCACTTTCCTACTGAAGCACCTGCTCATGGATCCTCTGCTCAGAGTGTGCTTCCGGACACCCTGACCCAAGATGCAGCGTCACCAAGAGAGAGGTCACTCCACAAATGAGCCCTGGCAAATGCAAGACATGCTTTTCTTTTGTGTCTTCTATTTCCTTCTTATGTTGTTATCTAGGTTGAATTTATGAAAGGAAAGCACACCCAGGGCTTCTCAGGGCAAATAAGAAACATTACCAATTGTCCTCAAATATTTGAAGGCAGCTCAGGAAACGTGGAGTTCAGCGCCAACAGCTTCTGGAGGCAGCTAGGCTCGTCGCCGAGGAAGTCACACAGGGAGAACGTGTCGCTATGTCATGCTCGCAGCGCAGAGACTTGCCCCTGGAGACCACACAGGGCAAGCCCCCATCTGAGGCGTGAGTACGTCTGCAGTAACCCACGGGGGCCCCTGCCTCTGGAGACAGCCTACCCTTTGCTGAGCTGCTGCCAACCGCTGGAGACGCTTTTCTCCCTCCCGGCTGAACTCCTCTTCGGTGGCAACTCCACCCAGGGACCCCAGCTCTGGCTTCCTTTGTTTTTTCTTTTTAATGTTTGTTTTTTATTTTTGAGAGGGGGGGAGAGGGGCAGAGAGAGAGGGAGACACGGAATCCGAAGCAGGCTCCAGGCTCCGAGCTGTCAGCACAGAGCCTGACACGGGGCTTGCACCCACGAACCGTGAGATCGTGACCTGAGCCACAGTCAGGCACTCAACCGACTGAGCCAGCTAGATGCCCCAGCTACAGCTCTGGTTTCTAAAGCCACAAGGGGAACAAATCATCCCTCCTTTCACACGCGAGGCTTTCAGAGGTGGCAGAAAGCTAGCTCTCCGGCTCCACCTTGTCCCCATGCTGGGTATACGTGGCCTCGACCACACACCGTTCATTCCCTCATCCAGCAAACGCTTCAAGGGCCCACCACGCATCAGGCGCCGTGGTCGGTGCTGGAGACAGAGTGGGGAACCAGACAGGCAACCTGAAGCTTTTGAACCAGCATGTAGACAATGAGTGTCTGTTCCTCATCCTGCGGGGTCCAGTCCCACAAAGTCACCCTGCAGAACTTCCAAGCCGAGGGCAGGGAGAAGACTCTTGCACCTTTCTCCTTAAAACGTTCCCCAGGAGTCTTCTGCAGAACACGAGATCCCAAGAGATGCTCCCCAAACAGAGGTCCTAGGAGCACGTGAGATTAGCAAAGGCCGTCACATTCACTTCTGGAGTCACAGCACACGGTGTGTTAGAAATTCAGCATCTTCCTGTTGTGCAACATCTATTTGACTTCTTTTAAAAAAAATTTTTAATGTTTATTTGTTATTGAGAGACAGAGCATGAGCAGGGGAGGGGCAGAAAGAGGAGGAGACACAGAATCCAAAGCAGGTTCCAGGCTCTGAGCTGTCAGCACAGAGCCCGAAGCGGGGCTCGAACTAACAAACCGTGAGATCATGACCTGACCCAAAGTCGGACGCTTAACCAACTGAGCCACCCAGGCGCCCCTATTTGACTTCTTCTAAACCAGTGTCTCCCCAACCTATTGGAACCACACAACTCAGTGTTTTTTTGGAAGAGGAGTTTTCCTGTTTTATATCTTGCAACTAGAATGCCTTGAAGCATTCTTGCTTTGCCCTATCCTTAAAACTGGAGACAAAGTAAAACCTGGGCAGGCACTTTCCCTGCCCCCTCCCCACCTTAGGGGAGGAGACAGGAAGTTGTGTGCTGGAGCCAGGGTCTGCACGATCAGCAGGAAATGAACGGCAGGCCCTCCGGGCACATCTTGAAGGCCTCCAAGCAGGGGTCCCTGTGTCCTCAGGAAGCGACAGGAGATGGGGCAGACAGATTGGTCTATCCTAGGCTCAGGGTTTTGGCTCAGAGGGGGCCGGTACCATCATCCACTGAGACAAACCAACCACCTGTGTGTGATGGTCCCCAGTGATGCGTTTGGCATCGAGAGTTGCTTGGCCTGACTGTCACTGGAATCAGGCCCTGCAGGAATGCCCATCACCCCCTGCCGATACCACTGCGAGCTCAGAGCCCCTGGCCAAGCATCCCAGGCATTTGCGGAACCAGGATGGGGAGGGGGCCGCCCCAGCATTACCGGGACCCTTCTGGTTGTAAGTGACAGAAACTAAATACAGGTGGGTTTATTAAAAACAAGAACATTATTGGTTCCCATGACCCGGCGACTCAGCACCAGGCCGGCTGCAGGGGGCCAACCTCTGCCGTCAGGTTTATGTTCACCTCCATGGACCGCACTCTGGGGAAGCTCCCCTGGTGGTGACACAGCGCACTGGCTCCTGTCCAGGTGAAGAGAGAAGCCTTTCCTGGGTGCTGAGCACAAGTCCCAGGGCCCACTCAACAGGCCGATGAGTGGAAGAAGCTGACTGGCTAGGCCTGGGCCGCGTGGGCTCTCTGTGGCCGGGGGGGAGTCAGCCCCACCCAAACCACGCAGACAAAGAGTGGGCACAGAGTGGGCCCCCAAAGGAAATTGTGAGTACCCTCACCCCAACACCCAGGAGCGGCTGTCCACTGTAGGGGAAGGACATACCTGCCCGCTGAGCCAACCATGTCAAAGACACTGGAGGACAAATCAGATCTTTACTGTCGTTCCCAGACCTTGGCTTCTTCGTCAATACCAAGTCCCATCTCGCCCTGCTTCCCCCAGTCGCCTAATGATTACCTTACAGAGAAGAAGGATGGGCCCAGGACTACGCATGCTTAACAATCACTTCGATGGTGTCCAATTCAGGGCGGGAGCAGACCTCCTCCTGGAGGGGACCCCTCAGCATGCCCAGAACCGGGGCCCCAACTCTGCAGGAGGTCCGCAGGACAAGGCAGGAATCTGAGTGTGCGGCCAACGTCCCACATAAGGCTCACGCACGTGGGCCTCAAACGACGCTTTGAAAAAGCCAGCCTGATTCCATGGAGAAGTAACCAGGGCCTGGGAAATTGCTTCATATCTTTAGAAGAACAAAACAGCCCGAGGATATACATGTAATGCACAGAATCAGAGGAAAAGAAGGGCGCGACGCAAGATGAAGGAGGGCTCTGTTACTGAGGAGAAATGAAGACGTCTGAAATACCTCCTATGCCACGCGCCGAGATAAAATAATGGAAAACCCCCATCACTGGGAGAAACTGAGAAATGATGGAAATGGTTAGGTGGGCGGTTCGGTCCTCTCTGGGGAGTCAGAAGATCTACTTTGGGGCCCAGGCAGCTCTGTTCCTCAGTGCAGAGACCTTCAGTGCGTGAAGACCTTGACTTGGGCTCAGACGTGCCCGCTTGTTAGGGTTGGAAGACCGGGAAGTAGAAGCACTGAGCGTGACGATAGAGTCTGGCATATAGACACACAGGCGTGTTTCCCTGCCTCGTATGGTGTGTGTACAGACACACACACACACACACGCGCGCGCGCGCACACGCGCACATGCACGCACTCTGGAAGAGTTCCACTAATTGCTGTGATATGAGAATTTTAATGTTGTACTTTATTTTTATATAAACAAAAAACACAATAAAACTGCAAGTCAGGACGGACCAGGCCGTTAACGACATGTCATAGTAACAAACGGTCTCCTGATCACAGGGGCTTAAAACAGCAAAGGTTTGTGTCTGAGGAAGCAACACGCTGTCTGCGGGTGGGTGGGAGCTCTGCTCTGCTCCCCAGTGGGACCCCGTTCCGGCACCTGCTGCTCAAGGCAGTGGCGGGAGGGAGGGCCTCGTGGATGTCACACCAGCAGTGGAAGTGACACGTGCCGACTCCACTCACAACCCCCCGGGCCACAGGCGATCACCTGACCCCTCCCCCCCACAACGGGGGACATGCCAGGAAACGTAACTCTACCAGATTATACATAGACAGGGACCATATGAGTATTGCTTCGTACTAACGACTAGTACACTCATAAACAATAATAATATGTAGTATATGTATGCATATCACATTGCCTGTGTATACAGATAATGTTACATGTACATATACTTACGTGCACAGGTGTAGTGCACACACATACTCCCCTCTATGCATATATGTGGTGTGTGTGCACATGTACATGGGAGTAGGAGTCAATTCACATGGCTTAGCCCACAATAAACACTTTAAAAAACTAAAAATGAATTATGATCCCAAGCCACGGGTCCCTCTGCAGACCTTGGGCAGTGTCTAACCCCCCCCCCCACTGCCCCCTCCACACTCACTTCCTTGAAAAGGGGGTGGGTGGCGGGACATCCTGTCCCTGGGTCAGCTGGAGAACCGCTCCACGGGCTACGCACACATTAGCGGGCCTGGTGCCGTGCCAGGTACCAGACGTGGGGCTGTGGCAATGTGAGCTAGCCCCCGCCTCAGGTAAGACACTCTCCAATGGTGATAAATGCTCTGAAGAAAGTCAACCAGGTACTGGGGAGGGGGAAGCAGTGAGGGGGGGTGGTGGCGGCAGGTTCTTTACGTGGACAGGCAAGAGGGCTCTCTGAGGAGCTGGTGCACGAAGGAGGTGCCATCGCAAAGAGGCGTGAAGGGGCGCTTGGGGACCTGCATCGCTCACCGGGCAGCGGATCCCGGAAGATGGGCTCGCAGGCCCGGCTGGGGGCAGGCGAGCTGCCAGAAGCCGTCCAGCAGGTAATTCTGCCCAAGTGGGGCTGCGAGCGCTTCCTGGCCATCTTCGTCTCCCCCCCCCCCGACCCTTGCTCCTCTAGACTCCTGCCCAAACATGTGCAGGACTGTGCAGTTGGCCGGGAAGGATCTTCACTAAACAGCTCCCACCACCCTGAGTGATTGCTTTCCATTTGAGACAAATAACCACATAGTTCAGCTCTTTCCCAGGCGGCTCCCCATTCCGAAGAGCCGCCTGCACATTAAAGCTTTCGATGCATGGCGCCCAGCCTGCTTAGGCCTTCTTTATGGCCTCATCAGCAGTAACCGGACGATTACAAAGGCTTCTTCTGTTTTTAAACACAATGATTTATTGGACCCCTTCAACTCTTCTTTCCCGAGTCTGGGTGTTACATGGGCATGTTTTGCTATAATTAAATTCCTAGATTACTGTCAAGCCAATTGTTTTACCCATCCAATCTGTAACAATGCGTTTTTATTGTCTCTTATTTTTTAATTAAGATGGAAATAGATGTATTCTATGAGATCCAGGAAAGAAATAAAAACAGCCCTCTTCTCTAGTCAATCCACCCCAATCAGAGGGACCCTGGAGGAGGGAGGTAGGAATCTTCAGTGAGCTCTACTTAGCGTGGAAGAAGCCAGACATTCTGGGTTTGTCCACCCCACACTCAACAGGTATTTATTGAGCAACTACTAAATGCTGGCCACTGAGAAGGACACAGAGGTGAACAGGACAGGATGAGACTATCCTCAAATGCTTACATTCTGCTGGGACTGACTTGTAACAAAGAAGTAAGTTTAAAACAGTAAGATGACAGTGTCCTTTATAAAGACAAGCCAACAGCATGCCTGATAGGAAGTGACAATGACTGAAGGCTATGAAAATCAAGTGACCACGGAAGCCCTTTGGAAAATTATATTGAGATGAGATCAGAATTAGGAGGACAGAGCTAAACCAAGGAAAACAGCACTGATGACAGAAAGAAATAGCAGGTTCAAAGACTCCGGGGCAGGGAAGACCTCAGCAGGTGTTAGAAGTAGCAGAGAGCAGGGAGAATACAAGATGAGGTCGAGAAGCTTAAATGGAGTTGAATTTGCAGGAAAAAGGAAAGGAAGTGTCTTCCGGGAGCAGAAAGACAGGGAGGAGGGGACTAGGGGGGGCTCTGGAAGCAGCCCCAGCCTTGGCTGTATCTTAGGGGCACACCTGTGCAGTACACCTGCTTCACACCCCAGACCTCTTGGCCAAAGACTCTTGCAGTCCAGGATGGGCATAAAACAGCATGGACCTTCATGCTGGGACGCAGGCACTCTGGCCTAGTGACCAGTGGCCAGAGCAGTTTCCTCCATGCCTGGCTATGGCCTCCAACAAGGGAAGTTCTCCAAAACCCTGACAGAAGCTGACCCCCAAGAACAAGTGTGGCTGAATTTCCCTCTCACCAGGAAGGATGAAGGCTCAGCTTGGTCATTCCTTTGATGTCCAGAAAGTAAGGGTATTAGGTATTCCGTGCACTTCACACTTGGGAACCTGATGAATCCCTGCTGCATTTGTAGCCTTGATACTAGAATGGTACCTGGTGTACCTAGGTGCTCAATAAATGATTAAAAGAAAGATTTGCCTGGATTGAAGACTTGGCCCCTTCTCCCACCCCCTCAAGGTGGCCGCGTGCATCCAACGTTCCTTCTCACGTCCACCCTGCACCCACGGCTCGCCCACATTCGAGCACACCCACTGCCCCTCCCTGGGTCCCTACAGAGATGGCGACCACACACTTGGTGCCTGGGCAGCACGAAGCCTGATCACCTTCCTCCCTCCAAAGCCCCTTTCTCTGGCCCTCCTGCCCCTTGCTCCTCACTGCGCCCTTGGAAGTGAGCCGCATTCTCTGACCTTGGCCCAAGGCAAGGTCTGTAAGTCCTGCCAGGCTGCTCAGAGATTTGGTCCTGGCCTCAGTATTTGACCTATTTCCTACTTGCAACTTTTCTTCTTTGCAGGTATGCTGCGAACAAAAGTAGCACCCTGACATCCTGTCATTTAAGTCAGGGTCCACCTAGCGTGTTTAATCAAACATATGGAAGCACCATGAGTGTCAGCAAAGGCAGGTTCCAGCTGTGGCTCCGAGGCCTGGGGTCTGGGAGGCCAGAGCTCATCAAGCTAGGAAACAGGGCCACGGCCAGCACCCCCTGGGGCCACCCTCCACGTGATCCTCACCTTCTGTTTCGGTCTCTGCGTCTGTTACTGGATAGGAGGCCAGGGAAGTGAGTGGCTTCAGAATCCAAAGGCCCCAGGGTGATAAGGGTTCAGGCAGAACATCTCAAAGTCCGTGGGTCTCACGCACACCCTCTTCCCAAAGACTGGCTGTCTCCCTCCCTTCCATCACCTTCCAGCATCATAGCTTGAGTAAGTGCCAGCTTCCAGAGGGCGCAGGAAAGAAGCCTGTCCATTCTACATGCGTGCACCTCAGATGTCCAGTCCTCCTGGTTTGCCCAGACCGAGGGATGTCCCAGGACACAGGACTTCCAGTGCCAACACTGGCTTGAGTTGGCCATCCTAATATGCTTATACGCCTGTGTGTGTGCACGTGTGCGTGTATTTACACACGTTGGTCAAAGCTGCCGGTGGATTTCCCACGCCTCCAGGACGCACGGTACAGGTAGAAGTCAGTCAGCACTTTCTGGACTAGGCAGCCCTTGGTCCCTTTCCCCCGGGAAAAGTGGAAGACAGACGCTAGATGGTCCACGAGGAGAAGGAACTGAAAAGCTTCTCACAAACTCGCTACAACAGACCTTCTAAAACATTCCAAAGAAGAACTGTAGAGCTTCAGAAATCCTTTCTCTCATGTTCTTATCCAGAAAATAAAGCACAGAGAGGTGTGTGCTTGGCGCTCGTGTGTGTGTGTGTTTTCAAAAAGGTATCTGGAGCTGAACCTTCATCCCCATGTATTAACAGTAGCAGGGAGTGGGAAGAGTTTTTCTGCTGTAAGTCAACTCTCATTTCTATTTAGGAACCATTTTTGTTTGTAGACATGGGCCCTTTAAAGGATCCATCACGTTTTTTGTCAAAGCAAAGGCACCTTCTTGCTTGCCTACTTTTTCTTCTGATGTGGAAAGTTCCTGGATCTTGAGCCAGATTTTCTGACTGAACCAATCCTGCTCTTAGAGTTGAGAGTCTCAGGTTACCAGGTAAGAGAGGCTCTTATGAGCACAAACACTGGCCTGCCTGACAAAGAAGGAACAGGGTGAAATGAGGAAAGAAGCGGCCAGGCATCTGGAAAATTCCACAGATGGTCAGTGAAACTGAAGTCGCAGCTGGCTGAGCAGGGTCCAGGTCCTCAGGTGGGGGCTGGGTCTGGGGAGGCTCAGGTCCCCTGGGCCCGGGGACCGATGGGGCACCTCTCAGAGCAAGCAGCCAGCCACACGGCCACACGTGCTGGTGGCCGATGGGGCCGTCTGTGTCTCCTGTGTTTAAGTAAAACGGGTGCGAACAGGGGAAGGAGGCTGAACCCGCAGCAACAAGGGGCAAAGTTTCAAGGGATGTTGAAGAATCCGTCATTCAAGAGGCACGGAGACACTACAGTAAAGGGGGGGATTATCGAAATAAAGAGATGCGAGTACTCATTATGCAGGTGGATCCAGAGAAAACAAGAAGCTGAAGCTTCTCACCTTTGGACTTGACTAAAGCACGGAGACCTTGGCCAGGCCCATGGATGCTCTTCAAAACCTCTAAGTCCCTTTTGGAAAGCACTTGGTGAAAGCAAACAAGGGAATATTCTTAAAGGCTACGCTCAGTTGAATCGGGGGCGAGTGAGGGAGGAGGGCGGGCTCCATTCTTTACCGACTCCCCGACCGCCAGGCACCCAACCACGCCAGGGAGTCAACCGCCTGACTCAGGGCTCCCAGATGCCCGTCTGTGGGACCCCACTCGCCTCTCAAGGTCTGTTTTCTCATGTGTACAATGAAAATAATGGTACCACCTTCTTAAAGTGGTTGTTGTACAAAATAGAAGACAAAGCCCGAGTGCCTGACACAGCTCAAGATTTCACCATTGGCACCGGCACGTTAGTTTCCATCGTTGGCCCTTTTGACGGGATGGATAGATTTTCCCCCAATGCGGTAATTATCTGGTTTATGCTTTTATCTCGTGGCTCATTTACAGAAACTTTTCTAGTGATCAGAAAAGAGATGTATAGGATCCTCAGGTTGTGTCTCTCTCCGTGTCTTAGGGCACGGAACCAGCACGATTTTCCACCCTCAGTAACAGGTGGGTGATAACCCCCGAGGCCCAGCGTGGGCTGGTCACAGCCCCGGGCAGGTCCCCGCTGAAGCAGGAAGAGAAGCTAACAAGAAATGTTCTTTAGTCTTGCAGATACAAAACAAATCCCATGCTTGACAAACAGAAAAGAAATATAGGTTAGCTGACAGGT
The DNA here is from genome assembly GCF_018350155.1 of Leopardus geoffroyi. NCBI lineage: Eukaryota > Metazoa > Chordata > Mammalia > Carnivora > Felidae > Leopardus > Leopardus geoffroyi. The sequence continues at coordinate 3,108,694 of NC_059336.1, forward strand.
ATACTTTATTATACGTTGTCTTGATTAGTTTCTGGAAAAATCTTCAGATGTTTTATGTTATTTTAATTATAGAGACTCATTCCAAAGTCTTCAAATATTATTTTCTCATTCCCTGCCATATATCTTTGTAGACTATTTCTCTCACATATATCTTTATAGACAATTCAAGCTCTTGATATATTTCTATTCCCCAAGTCTTCAAAGCCATGGTTTCTTCTTATTTTTTTCATGACTCGTACCCTTCAGCACGCTGAGCTTTTGATGTCAGGTATCAATTTTTAACTTTTAATTTTGTCTCCAGAAAGTAATGTAAAGAGAAATATAAAGGTTAAAATAATACTCCTCATAAGCGTAGAGCTGCAAATTTCATGGCTAAAAATGGAAAATTAATAGTACCTTTTCCTTTTAACTCTTAATGCAGTAACCAGTTCTTGATTTCAGCAGCTCAGTGAGGGCCTTTTACAAAAGGATTTTACTGTGGTTTTATGGGTTCCGCATACAGGACAGGAGCCCTTCTTAGCTGGGACATAATAATGCTACGTGGAAAATTGCCACTTTTAATGCAGCACTTTCAAATGGACTCCAACATCTCGGGTTTTTATCCTTTAAAGATTTCAAATTATCTGTGGGACCAACAGGTGCCACCTGGGACAGGAGAAGAGAAGTGTGTAAGAGAATTTCTCAGGGTGTATTTTTTGGAGATACTGTGTCAAAGACCCTCAGGTGAGAGGAGGAAGGAGTCAGGAGAAGGTTCTTGCTGCTCTCGTCTTGGAGCCCATCGTGTTCCTGGAGGAGCAGAAACTCCACTGTAGACACAGGCCCAGGGCCAGACAGGAAAGAGAGGAGGGGGCTGGGGGAGAGAGAGTGTGGGCACGGAGACTCAGGGGCTTGAGGAGAGTGTGGGCACAAGGCTTGCAGGTTGGGGAGGGAGAGAGAGAGGGTGTGGGCACAGAGCCCCAAGGCCAGGGGAGAGAGAGAGTGCAGGCATGGAGCCCAGCTCCCTGGCTCTCTGGGCCCCAACAGCACAGACCCCTCATGAGTGGGGCGAGTGTGTTTGTGGGTGTGAATCATAGGGAAGGGCCCAGAGCCAGGGTTAGGTCAGAGGAGACAAAAAACACAAGAGAGGTCAGGGAAGGTGCGCTCAGACCAGCAAAGGGGTGTGTGGACGCTTCCTGGGTGTGCAGAAACCAAGGGCCCACCACCACCGGGTGCCAGCTGACACCCAGGTCATCCTGGGAACACTGCTTAGCGGGGAAGCCATCTTCTGCCACTGGGGAAGAGCTGCAGCAGCGGCCAGCAAGTGAAAGGGGGCAGAACCAGGATCTTGGCTCATATCTGCTAGACTCAGTGTATGAAGGTAAAAGTCACGAGGGTAATAAGCATCGTCAGTGGGACTAAACATGGATGTGTCCTTTCAGGGCACAGCTCTTGAGGCAGAACTAGGAGGGCTCCCACTTCACCAACAGGAATATTGAGGCTCAGAGAATTCAGAAATGGCCTGAGCCACGCAGCAGATAGAGCCTGCGCGAGGATCCGAACCCGCATCCATGGGACTCCAGGGTGTTTGCTCTGTCTTCACCTCCGCGCTTGATCTGGATGCAGATTGGAAGTTCTTTCCAGATTAACGGATGAAGATGTGAGAAGAGTGTCCTGAGTAACTTGTTAACATCGTGCATTTGATTAACGCAGGCCACCGTCACCACTGGGGGTCAGATAAAAAGTACAAACAGCATCCTGATATAAATATCACCTGCCGGCTTTGACAGGTGTTCAAAATTGTTCTCAGGGTGCCTGGACATGGTGGGAGATGCCCAAGAAAATCAGCAGAAAGCTTTCTGAGCCAGCCTTTGCTCTCAGCAGGCCCTGATCTCAGGTCCCCCTATGCATGCTTTGGTGGAAGGGCGCCCGCAGGATTAATGTGGAACAGAAGCTCCCGGCACACCACCTGCGTAATTTCCAACGAACACATTTGATGCTTGTCTTTGTCATAGACCACAGGTTGTGCTGGGGATCATTACTTCTTCCCCTAACTACAGAAGGAATATTTATCCAGTTTTCGGGCTACTTGTCCCTGCATGTAATAATTTAATAGGGAAAATAAGGGCAGAGGGGTAAACGAGTGGGGGAAAAACCTGTTTGGTTTTTAATAGACTTTTTAACAATCCAGAAACCCAGCAACTGAGAGTGAAGAGGGCTCACCCTTTCGAGTCAGAAAGCCTGGGTTTGAGCCATTCTCTAGGCAAGAAATCCCAAGTTGAACATCCTTACCCCTCGGTTTGGTTTCCTACATCTGGATCTGCAGCCCAGCCCTCCCGTGCACATCACTTAGCATGAAGACCCCTGAGTAACAACACAGCCCAGGCTTGGCCAGCAGAACCAGTAAGAGTGCTGGAGGATGAGGGAGGGGGGGGGGGGCGTGTTCTAGAAAGGGAGCTTCCAATAGGAATGCTGGAGGATGGGGGGCGTGTCTTAGAGGAGGAGCTTCCAATAGGAGCGCTGGAGGATAGGGGCGTGTCTTAGAGGAGCTTCCAATAGGAGTGCTGGAGGATAGGGGCGTGTCTTAGAGGAGGAGCTTCCAATAGGAGTGCTGGAGGATAGGGGCGTGTCTTAGAGGAGGAACTTCCAATAGGAGTGCTGGAGGATGGGGGCGTGTCTTAGAGGAGGAACTTCCAATAGGAGTGCTGGAGGATGGGGGTGTGTCTTAGAGGAGGAGCTTCAAGTAAGCCCCTGACCCACCTGCAAATCCTGCCCTCTCTATCCCCTCTGTCTAGATCTAGGACACTGCTATCCTCTTAGCTACTCAAACCAAAACGTGTGGGGGTCTCCAATGCCTCCTTGCTGGCCTCTTCAATCCACCTCCCTGCCTGAGGTCCCTTCTGCTAACCAGTGCCAGACTGCAGCCGGACTGTGCACACGGCTTCCTGACTCCACGTTCAGTGACATCACCCAGGCAGCTTGCAATCAGCCAGCGGTGAAGTTGTTTACATCATGGAATTGTAACACTCATCGTGTTTGTTTTTAAGACTAATGGCTTACCAACGCACCACTTCTACATCCCAAATTAGTTTGCCTCTCCCCATCCCCACCATGACCACCTGACTTCAAGTTATCACCTCTCACTTCAAAAACGGCCTTCTCCCATTCCTGCTCCTTCCAGCAAACTCTCTTTATTGCAGCTAAAAAGGAATTTTAAACCTAGATTGGGCTGTCATATCCAATCCTTGCTTAACTTCCTACTAAACTTATAAGAAAAGTCTAAGCTCCTACCTGTGCCACAAGACCTGAGGGATCCAATCCTGTTTATCTCTCCCCCACCCTCTGTGGTCCCTGGGCTTGCACCACACTGGCCTCCATTCTGTGCTGGACCATACTGACTAGCCCCTTATCTCAGGGCCTTTGCACATGTCCTATCTCTGTCTAGAACGTGCTCACCAGCACTTTGCCTGCATGGCTTAAATGCTACATCTTCACAAGGTACTTCCTGGACCAGGTTTCTACTGGATGGCCACACACATCCAATGCCAATTCACTCTATTACTGTTGACTTGGGTTTGTTTATAGCACCTTCACCAGTTATAAGTCTTTATTTGCTTATTTATTTTGCCTACAGTCTGGAAACTCCCTCAAAATTATAAGCCCTCAAAGGATAGGAACTATGTCTATTTTATTCTGCTAGGTATCACTATAGCCTGTTACCTAATAGACACCCAAAACAACATTTATTGGATGGATGGATGGATGGATGGATGGATGGATGGATGGATGAACATGTCCTCAGAGCAGCTGAGAGACTAGGGGATCTGAACCTGGAGGCCAAGGTGAGGCTTTAAGAAGGCTAGAGCCCTTCTGAAATCATGGAAAACCTTACGTATCTGTAGATTTTCTTTCTCAGACCCTTCCAACTCTGATCCAAAAACAGCATCCTGTATTGAAAATCATGGGAGGAGAGAGCTTTCCCTGGACAATGATCACCGTAGAATCGGTCTCTGCCTTACACTTAGCTGCTCACTGGACCTGGGCTCGGTATCATGAATAGAAAGTCAACAACTCTCCAACAAAGAGTGCTCACCAGAGAGTTCTTTGGCTGCCTACTGGCACCTATGGCTGTGCACAAAGAGCAGGGACCCAGGAGAAACTTCTGAAATGGTTCGAGGCAGGCTCGTGCCCTTGCTGAAAGCATCACAGCCTCCCAGTGCGCTAGGCAGAACCCAGAGCTGGGGAGGATCAGACGCTGCCACTGTGCGGCCTCTACAGGAGGCAGGCTGGAGGTCCTGGCGTCTTGGGGAGGAATCGGGAGTCGGGGCAGGGGGGGCACTGCATTGACATGGTAGCAGCTGGAGGTCTGTACCACGGATTGTCCCCACTTGTAGATCAATACTTTATGCCCATATTGATCTCAATTGGTTTCCTCACTGACAATCAGCAGTTCCAGAGGAAGTGGTAAACATTCCCCAAATAAAAGAGACAATAAGGAAATCTGAGCAGAGGCACATTAAAAAAAAAGAAGAGGAAAGATTTTCTCTAAAATCATAAAATGTTTGTAACGATAACAGATAATGGAGTAGCATTATCTTCAGAATGCAAAGGTAGCAATTAAATCTCTGTTGGGCAAAATGTCCCCTACTGCCAGAGATGCACGCCCAACCTCAGAACAAAATCTCCTCTGTTGTTTTGATCTCCTACTTCTGTGATTATGGAAGCTGCAAGGACTTGGCTGGGGGTGGCAGAGAACTCATCTATTAGAAACCTTAAAAGCAAAAGAAAAGAAAAGAAAACATGAGAACGGGACTCAGGAGGGACTGATTACAATGTAGCTCCAGATGTGGGTAGAGGAAAAGAGAATGCATTTTGCCAAACTGACAGAGCTCCTGACCTGTAGCTCCCTGAGGCCCAGCTATGATTCCCCATGGATAGGGAAAATTGTGGTGTCTCTCTAGGATTTTCCCCCTTGACACGTGGCAGGTCAATTTTTCCCAGCAGAAAGCAGATTTTTGCAATAAAGCATTTTGATTTTAATTTATCCTTGTGTAAATTGGATACTCTGAGTCTAGACCCTCATATTTTTTAATACTTGATGGGTGGGAGTGGGAACATGCTGCTATTTTAAATCTCTCAGCAATTTTCTGAACCATCTTTGGGAGGGAAGACTGCTCTTTTATTTCCAAAAAAACAAAACAAAACAAAGCATTTCAATGAGCCCTTTGATTGTACAAAGGAGAAGCCAAACCCCTATTTGGGAATGGAGAGGTTCTAAATAAGGAGATGTGAAATAGCCTTGCATGATAAGGTGAAGTGTGTCACTGCTGTGCATGGAACTCACCTCTGAGCTGGGACTGTAATGTGGGAGATGAGTCTAGGACTTTGTGTGGGGGGCTAGGGGGAAGCAGGCAGCATTCTTTCTGCTGGTTCCAAAATGCTGCTGTTGATGGCAGGCAAGAGGTGGGTCCTGGGACTGGTGCACTGGATGCAGAAACATGGTATCAGGTTGAGGGTTAAAGAGAAGCACATCTAGCAGGGACCCACGGCTATGGTGGACCTGGCTTCAGATCACAGCCTTCTTTCAACTTTGGTCCCTCCAAGCTTTCCGTGAAGTTTTGATAAACATGAAAGGAGCCTGATTTAATCCCACTTTAAGGAAACAGAGGAGGACCTTAACCCTTCCGGAGAATGTAACTGCAAAATGCTGGTGATGTGTGGAGGGCAGACCATTGGTCTGTCTGAGAAGAACAAGTACAGTGGATGTCAATGGATATTATAATCCTCCTCGGTTCCCTTCCCTGTCTTCATTCTCCTGGCATTACAACTTCTCTTTCTAGCCTGAAGCCCTTTGCACACCAGACTTAGCCACTCAGAATGTTGTCTCCTACTGGCTCAATCCTGGCCAATGCAAAGCTTCCCTGGGACTTTCACTGGAACCATCAGATGCGGGCTGAGAAAGTTGCTGGGGAGGTGCTGTAAGTATAGAGGGGCTGGCGGCTGGCTTTGGTCCATGTAAGGGAGAGCCCAGCTGAAGAGGAAGAATGGTTGAGTTATTTATTCCTCTGGTTTCCTCTCTGCTCCACTGTTGCAAGCTGGCTTCGTCCTCCTTCTGAAGCTCCCACTTCTGCCGTGGCTCCCTACAGCTCTCCTCCCTGGAGCCCTGTGACTGCCCCCTCCCCCACTCCTTCAGGTCCTGGGATGGAAATGGTTCTCCCATTATCACTAGCCCAGGGGTTCCTCGATGTGCTGCTCTCTGGATGATATCTCTGCTGATTCTTCTGCTTTGCCAGTTTGTGGTGTATTTCCCTCCTGAACCCTGATCTAGTAAAGGTTGGGCCTCTGTGGCCAAACAAGAAACAGGCCCTTCTATTGTCAGCTGGACAATAATGGGAGTTAGTAAGCCCTAAAGAATGGAGCAGTTAGGAGCCACTTGTGTTAAATTCATGATAAACACAAGTTATGAAGCCTGGTCTTCGCTCACAGAACCTCCTGAATTCTGGGAAGTAACCACATCTATCTGAAGTTGCCTCTAAACTTCCCTTAGCATGCTTATCTAGGGCTTGCCAGTGCTGACTCTTAAAAACCAGGGCTGAGAGAATGACATCAGCAAGATGGTAGCACAGGAGGTCCCCTGTTCATAACCCCCCCCCCCCCCCCCCCCCCCCCCCCGCTCAGCAATAATAAGCTGGCATCTATCCACAGACAAGAGTGCTTTTCTGGGAGCTTTGGGATCCAGGTAGGAAATTCTGAAACCCTATGCAGTCCAAGCGCTATTTTGAGAATGCAGGCCCATAGCCAGGTAGGTGGCTGACTCACTGACTACAGTCTCAACTGTACACCCAGAAACAGGTCCATGCCCCTGCAGGCTCAGCTCTAGCGCCATCTGCCATCTCTCCTGTCACCAGCCCCATATGTCAAGGGCTCTGGGAGAAGTTATACCCATATCTGCACTGGCTAAGAGGCCCATAGACCTCAGTCCCAGCTGTGTACCTTGAAATGGCCAGCCCTTCTCAGCCATACACCAAGATCAAGTGGGGATTATCCCTGGGAGACAAGGATGGTTCAATATGTACAAATCGACAAAGGTGTTACACTATATTAACAGAATAAAGGATAAAAGCCATATGCTCATCTCAACAGACACAGATTAAGCATTTGACAGGATTCAACATCCCTTTCTGATAAAAACTCTCGACAAATTAGATTTGGAGGGAATGAACTTCAACAAAATAAAAGCCATATATGATAAACCCACATCTAACATCATACAATGGTGAAAAGCTGAAAGCTTTTCCCTAAGATCAGGAACAAGACAAAGATGCTTACATTAAACATAGTACTGAAATCCTAGCCAGAGCAATTAGTCAAGAAAAAGAAATAAAATGTATATAAATCAGAAGTTAGTTTGTCTCTGCAGATACCATCATCTTACCTATAGGAAACCCTGAAGACTCCATCAAAAATCTCTTCAAACTAAATTCAGTAAAGTTGAAGGATACGAAATTGACACACAAATATGAATTACATTTTTATACACTAACAACAATCTGTCTGAAAAAGAAAATAATCCCATTTATAACAGGATCAAACACAATAAAGTACTTAACAATAAATTTAACCAAAGAGGTGAAAGATCTGTGTACTGAAAACTATAAGATATTGATGAAAGAAACTGAAGAATACATGAAGAAATGGAAAGATAGCCCATGTTCATGGATGGGAAGAATACTGTTAGTGTCCATAGTACTTAAAACAATGTGCAGATTCAGTGATATTCCTATCAAAATTCCAATGACATTTTTCACAGAAATAGAGAAAACAATCCTAAATTCACATAGAATCACAAACACCCAGAAAGCCAAAGCAATCTTGAGAAAGAAAAAAAAAAAAATGGAGGCATCACACTTCCTTATTTCAAACTGTTACAAAGCTATAGTAATCAAAATGGTATCATACTGGCAAAACGAAAACAAAACAAAATCAGACACACAGACCAACAGAACAGAACTGAGAGCCCATGGGGTGCCTGAGTGGCTCAGTCGGTTAAGCGCCTGACTCTTGGTTTCAGCTTGGGTCACGGTTGGCTCAGGTTTTGTAAGTTTGAGCCACGCACTGGGCTCTGCACTGACAGTGTTGTGGGGGCTCCTTGGGATTCTCCCTCACTCTCCCTCTCTCTCTGCCCCTCCCCAATTCGTGCTTCCTCTGTCTCAAAATAAATAAATAACCTTAAAAGAAAAAAAAAAGAATTGAGAGTCTGTGAATAGACCCATGCATATACTGTCAACTAATAATATGTGACAAGGGAGCAAAGAATACTCAATGGAGAAAGATAGCGTCTTCAATAAATGGTGTTGAGAAAACCGGATATTTTCATGCAAAAGAGTGAAGTTAGGATTCCTATCTTATCCCATTCACAAAAAGTAGCTGGAAGTAGATTACAAAGATTTCAGTGTAAGATCTGAAACCATAAACTCCTAGAAGAAAATAAGAGAAAAGCTCCTTGACATTGGTCTTGGCAAGGCTATTTTGCATGTGACACCAAAAGCATAAGCAACAAAAGCAAAAATTTAAAAAGTGGCACCATATCAAACTAAAAAGTTTCTGCACAGCAATAGAAATGATCAACAAAATGAAAAGGCAACACACAGAATGGGAGAAAATAGTTGCAAACCATGTCCCAAATAAGGGGTTAATATCCAAAATATTTAAGAAACTCATACAACCCAATAGCAAAATCATCATCATCCTCATCATCAACGTCCACTTTAAAAATGGGCAAAGGACCTGAATGGATATTTTTACAAAGACCTGCAAATAACCAACAGATGCATAAAACAGTGGTCAATACCACTAAACATCGGGGAAATGCACATCGTGGAAAACCACAATGAGATATCACCTCACACTGAGTAGACTGACCATCATCAAAATTACAAGAGATAACGAGTGTTGGCGAAGGTGTAGAGAGGTGGGAATAACCCTCGTGCACTACTGGTGGAAATATAGATTGGTACAGCCATTACGGAAAACGTACAACATGGAGTTTCCTCAAAAAGTTAAAAATAGTATTTCCACATGATCCAGAAATTCAATTTCTGGGTATATACCCAAAGGAAACAGAATCACTCTCTGGAAGAGATATCTGCACCCCATATTCGCTGCAGCATTATTCACAATAGTCAAGACATGGAAGCAATCTAAGTGCCTATAAATGCATGAGTAGATGAAGAAAATATGCTCCACAGGCAGACGCACATTCTCTCTGTCTCTCTGTCTCTCTGTCTCTCTCTCTCAAGCATTACACACACACACACACACACACACACACACACACACTCAAAGCGGAATATTATTCAGTCACGAAAAGGAAGAAAACCTTGCCAGTTGCAACAACATGGATGAACCTTGAGGGCATCATCCTAAGGAAAATAAGTTGCATGGAGAAAAGCAGATACTGTGTGATCTCACTTATATGTGCAATCTGAAAAATCCAAACTCCTAGAAACAAAGTAGGCTGGCAGTTGCCAGGAGCTAGGGGCTGGCTACGTGGGGAGATGCTGGTCAAAGAGTATAAATTTCCAGGTGTTCGATGAATAAGTTCTGGGGATCTAACATACAGCATGGTGACTATGGTTAACAACACTACGTTGTACACTGAAAAGTTGCCAAGGGAACAAATCTTAGATGTTCTCACCATAACAAACAAGGGAAGTCTGTGAAGTGATGGATGTGTTAACTAACTTTATTGTGGTTATCATTCCACAATATGTAGGCATATCAAATTATCACAGTGTACACCTTAAGTCTGCACAATTTTATAGGCCAATTATATCTCAACAAACGTGAGGAAAAAAAGAAAAATAAAACCAGGCCTGCCTGCTGAGCTCTCATTTATTAGCAAACAGTAGCTGATGGGTAGGAAAGCTGCTTCATCCCTCAAAGCTGAAACAACGGCAAACACGTGCAGACTCTTGTCGTGCACACGCACTGACTCCGCTCATCCCCTTCACCCCCATCCTACCGACGAGCAAACTGAGAGACTGAACCACTGCGCATGCGGACTCAGCGGGTGCTGAACAGAGGCAGGATGCGCTGAGCCTGGCGCTCACCAGCATGCTGGTGGTCTCCCCTGCCTGTGTGGACATCCCTGTTTTTCTACAAGGAACCAGCTGACCTAAGATGCTGGCAGGTGGCTGAAAGAGTTCATTCCCAATGCCTCTTGAACACCTTCATTTAACTAGATTTGGGACTGGGAACAGTTTGCAAACTGGGTTCAACACCCGAATTTTTTTTTCATTCATTCATTGAAGTGAAAGTCACAAAATGTACAATGAATCATTGTAAAAATGAGCAATTCAGTGGCATTTAGTACATTCATAATGTTGTGAAATCAGCACTCTATCTAGTTCCAAATATTTCTGTCAACTCCAGAGTAAAACCTGTACCGTTTAAGCAGCGTCTCTCCATTCCCCTGCTGGTCTTTGTCAATAAAGTTTTATTGGAACACAACCACACTTACTGGCTTACTTGGCATCTACCACCATTCTTGTGCTACAATAGCAGAGATGAGAAGGTAACAGTAGAGACCTAATGGCCCACCAAGCCGAAAATATTACTGTCTGGTCCTTTACAGGAAACGTGTGACAACTCCGAGCAGTGACTTAAAGCACTAGCTTTGATGTGGGTTGGCATCCTCACTTGTCACTTTGCCGTATGACTTTGGGTGCCTCCTTCGCACTCTGTGCCCCACTGTGCTCCTACACAAAGCAGGCAGCCAATCTATGCTCTGTGCTCTGCATGGAAAGCACTTAGCACAGAGCCCGGCATTAGGCAGGCAATCAATGGTGGTCAATACTATTATCTTGACATTTGTGCCCTTATTTGATGTTCCAAATTACCCTGGGAGCCCAGAAAGGAGATATCTTTGTCTCCATTGTACTGATGGGGAATGAGGGCTTGAAACGGATCAGAACTTGCTCAGGTCACGAACCAGTGACAGCCACAGCCACAGCCAAAGCCACAGCCACAGCCACAGCAAGGGCCTTGGGCTCATTCTCCCACCGCCTACACCCACCGGTCACCGTGTGCAGGGGCAGGAAGCAGAGAGAAAGAGCATCAAACCCAAAGATCCAACTCCGATGTGTCCCAGCCCTGCCCGGCTCTGGGAGTGGCGTGTGCCAGTTTGGGCATCTCAAGAACGTGCTGTGCACCCGAGAGTGGCTTCACCTCATTTCCCAAGTTCACGGATGTTGCTGACAGAGCGCCCACCTTGCAGAACCCCTGGCTGCCTCGATGTGGAGGAGATGAAAGAAAACAACGTGTTTCTATTTCATCAGTGCCCTGCTCTCCTGAGCCTTCCTTCCTCTGGTCACATTTGCAAATTAAAATTAAACCCCACCAGGAAAGGGCTCCTCTCCCCGGCTTCGTGCTGAGCTGGCTCTCGTCTCTTTGAGGTTTTCAAAGCTGCTCTTAAGCAAATTCTTTAAATCCTCTTCCAGAGCCTTGATGTGTTCACAGGGCAACTGCTCCCGGCTCTGGGGTGAATCCAGCACTTTGTAAAGTTCGGGGGTGGGGTGGGGGGATGACAGTTCAGCTGGCCCTGCAAAACGCCATTTTACAAGCAGTCAGCACAGCCCTGCAGCCAGAGACCTGCTTCCTCACCAGCCAACAGAGGGAAGAACTGGGAATCGGCCAGCTGATAGATGGCAATGCTCATTTCCTGGCACTTGAGCTACGGCGAGGGCTGGAGGGGACACTGGGGAATCTGCCCTAAGAGGTGAGCAAACAGCGAAATTCAGCCTTGCCTCTAACCCCTGCCTGGGGGTGTTTGCACAAAGGCAGGCAGGAGTGGTAATACTTTTAAAAGTTTGCCTGAAACCAGAGGTGCTGGGTTTGATTTAAACTCCACAGCCTCTTACTTAGCAAGTGATTTCTCATCCCCCCAAACACGCGTGCACCTCCTTGTCCGGGAGCCACACAGGTAAGTGGCCGGCCGGCTCGCGCTTGGAGTGGATTCAAGCGCTTTCGTCGTGCCAGTTATAAAAACCGTAATTTTGATTCTCTGACTAAGAGAAGCACACAGACTGCAGGTTACTCTAAATTTCCCTCTGGAGACCCCGGCAGAGGCTTTGCTGACATGATTTGTCTTTCTCCAGTGCCACGCAGGCAGGCCCAGAATCACAAATCACCGCTTGTCTCTCGTACACACAGGGAAGGCCAAAGCCCTGTGCCTTGTGCGACGAAAGGCAACGTGATGGCTTGGTTGGGGTCGGCGGCATGGGACAGGCCAGCTGAGCCACTCCAGGCCTACGGACAGACAACTCAGCATTCAGGTGGTAGCACCCTCTCTTCAGCTTTGGCTGCTCCCAAATTACTGCCAACGAGACGGCTGAGAACAACAGACACTGTCTCACCGCCCTGAGGTCCAGAAGTCCAGGATCAAGGGCTGAGTGTGGCTGGTTCCCTCTGGAGGCTCCGACGGGGAACCAATCCCTTGCCCTTCTCCCAGCTGCTGGTGGCTACCACATTCCTTGCAGTCCCCAGCCTGTAGAAGTGTGACTCCAGCCTCCGCCTCCGTCTTCACACGGCCGTCTTGCCTCTGTGTCTGTGTCTCAAACTTCCCCCTCCCTTCTTTTATGGGGACCCCAGTCATTGGACTCAGGGCCCACCCTAAATCTAGGATGTTCTCACCCCAAGGTCCTTACCTTCATTACATCCGTAAGACCCCATTTCCAAATGAAGTCACATTCGCAGGTACAGGGGTTACCACCTGGATCTATCATTTTGGGAAACAACATCCAACTCAAGACCATAGCCAAAGGGATATGTTAGCCCCAACGCCTGTCCACAAGCTCACTTTCTGTCCTCAGAAAAGGGACAGTGAGCAGGACAGAAAAGCAAAGAACTGGGCCAGGACCGGGGTGCTGCTGAGTCCTCCCAGCCCCATAGCTTTCTCATTGTGTGACCTCTGGCTGACGACCAGTGGCTTGGTTTGCATGGTTCACATAAGAACAGACACCAGCCAATTGGTTTGCCAAGAGATCAGAGAATCCAGGGAGGCGTCTGGCAGCTCATGTGTTCAGTGACTGCCGCTGCTTCCCTGACGACGGTGAGGTTGACGGAAAGGACAACGGGGTCATCTCTAAACCATGCTGTTCATAAGCGGTGAGGTCTTCGATTCTATTTGTGACCTGACTTAGTCATTTATTCATGAGCATTTGGGAATTAGACACTGACTAATCGAAAGTTCATCGGAAGAACGGGTTCCACACTTCCTGTTACAAGGGGGCTGGAAGGTGTCCCACGGCCAATGGCGAGTGGAGAGGGGATGGGTTTCCTCCTCAGAAATGGGCGAGGCAGGAACAGTGACACTTAGGTCTGGGCCTCTTCATGCAGAAGTTAGCTCCCCACCCGGAGGGCCTCTCTCAGAAGCCTCCCCTGGTTAACTGTTCCTACCTTCCTCGTCTACAGGGGTCGGGCTCAAAGTATGTGAGGATGAACATTCAGAATGCGTAAGACCTGCCAGATAAAATCAAGGCACCCAGTTAAATCTGAATTTCAGAAAAACAACTATTTTTTAGCCTAAGTATATCCTAAATGTTGCATGGACGTAAGTTACCTGAAGAGTCATTGTTTATCTGAAATCCTAATTTAACGAGACATTCTGTGTTTTTATTTGCTAAACCTGGCAGCCCTGGGATGGAGGTCGTCTGGAAACAACCGGTGCATCCTGGCTGAGGGCCGGCCATGCTGGGATCCTAAGAGAGCGTGGCAGGTTGCTTTGCCGAGGCTGGTGCCTCACCTCTCCTACCCTGCATGCGTCACTCCTTCATTAGAGATGGGCTCTGACACCTGTCCCCGTGAGGTGATGGTTGGGGGGCTTGTGACCTGCTTATAACCAGCGGCAGAAATGTCACGGTGTGACATCGGGGGCAACGCAGATGCCGTGTCGTGGCTGGGACACTGGCTTCTGGAGCCCCGAGCCACCATGTATGAAATTCAAATATCCTGAGGCAGCCATACTGCCAGGAAGCCTGGGTCCACAGACAGGCCACCTACAGGTGATCCGGCCGAGATCCAGGGAATTTCCAGCACCAACGGTCATCCACACGAGGAAAGAGGCCTTCGGGTGACACCAGCCCCCTGCCACTGAGCCAACCCCAGTTTTTTAGTCTTCCTAATGAGACAGCATGGAGCAGAGACATGCTGTCCCTGATGTGGCCTGGAAGGATGTCTGGGAGCGTAATGGAACAGCTTTTGCATACCCGCGAGCTCTGGCGTGGGGGGTGTCTGCTGCACAGCGGAACCAGGGGTCAACCAGGCCTTCAGTCACGTCCCGCTTTGCTCCAGCTCTAGTTACTTTTCTCCCGCCCCCACTTAGTTCTGGACGAGGCCATGGTAGGCAGAACCACGGGCCCCCAGAGATGCCCTGAAACCCAGAACCAGTGCCTTTGTCGGCTTGTGTGGAAGGAGGATTACAGAAGGACTGAGGACTGTTCAGCTGATACATAAATTCAGTGAGGCCACACAGACACAAAAATCAATGTACAGAAACCTGTTGCATTTCTATACATTAATAATGAAATAGCAGAAGGAGAAATCAAGAAAACAATTCCATTTACAACTGCACCAAAAATAATAAAACCCCTAGGACTAAACCATCCAAAGAGGTGAAAGACCTATACTCTGAAAACACTGAGGAAAGAAACTGAGGACGACACAAAGAAATGGGAAAATATTCCATGCTCATGGGGAAAATGTCTATACTACCCAAAGCAATCTGCACATTTAGGGCAATCCCTGTCAAATACCACCAGAATTTTTCACAGAACTGGAACAAACAATTGTAAAACTTGTGCAGAACCACAAAACACCCTGGATAGCCAAAGTAACCTTGAAAAAGTAAACCAAAGCTAGAGGCATTACAATTCTGGACTTCAAGATATAGTACAAAGCTGCAGTCATCAAAACAGTATGATACCAGCACAAAAATAGGCACAGAGATCAAAGGAACAGAACAGAAACCCCAGAAACAAACCCAGAATTATGCGGCTAATTAGTGCTGGGCACGGCAGGAAAGAACATCCAATGGGAAAGGACAGTCTCTTCAACAAATGGTGCTGGGAGCCTGGACAGCGACATGCAAAAGAATGAAACTGGACCACTCTCTCCCACCATCCACAAAAATCAGCTCAAAATGGATGAAAGACCTAAATGTGAGACCTGAAACCATAAAAATCCCAGGAGACAACACAAGCAGTAAACCTCCTTGACACAGACCGCAGCCACCCCTTCCTAGACACGTCACCAGAGGCAAGGGAAACAAAAGCAAAAATGAACTACTGGGACCTCATCAAAATAAGAAGCTTCTGCACAGTGAAGGAAACAGTTATCAACAAAAAGGAAACCAATAGAACAAAAAGATATTTGCAAATGACACATCCGATAAAGGGTTAGTATCCAAAATGTGTTTCTATATTTATACACTCCAACACCCAAAAAACAAATAATACAATTAAAAATGGGCAGAAGTCATGAACACATATTTCTCCAAAGAAGACATCCAGATGGCCAACAGACACATGAAAAGACGTTCATCATTACTCATCATCAGGGAAATGCAAATCAAAACCACAATGAGCTATCACATCACACCTGTCAGGTTGGCTAAAATCAACAACAAAAGAAACAACAGGTGCTGGCGAGGATGTGGAGAAAAAGGACCCCGTGTGCATTACTGGTGGGAGTGCAAACGGGTGCAGCTACCCTGGAAAACCGTATGGAGGTTCTTCATAAAGTTAAAAACAGAACTACCCTATGCTCCAGCAATCGCACTACTAAGTATTTATCTGGAGGAGACAAAAGCACTAATTTAAAGGGCTACAATGCACATCTGTGTTTATATAGCGACAGGCATCTACAAGGGCCAAATTATAGAAACGGCCCCAGTGTCGCCTGATTGATGAATGGATAAGGAAGACGTGGGAAATATACACACTGGAATACTATTCAGCCACAAAAAAAAAGAATGAAATCTTGCCCTTTGCAACAACATGAATGGAGCTAGAGAGTATTATGCTAAGTGAAGTAAGTCGATCCGAGAAAAACTAATAATACCATATGATTTCACTCATAGGTGGAATTTAAGAAACAAACAAGGAGCTAAGAAAAAAAGAGACAGACAAGAATACCAGACTCTTAGCTACAGAGAACACTCTGACGGTCACCAGAGAGGGGGCAGTGAGAGGATGGGGGTGAAGGAGGGCCCTTGTCCTGACGAGCACCAGGTGATGCACGGAGGTGCTGAAGCACTGTATCGCACAGCTGAAACTAACACTGTATGTTAACCAACTGGAATTAAAATAAAACTTCTTAAAAAGGTCATTAAGCTGATTGTGAGATGGGGAGATTATCTGGGTAGCCTCACGAAATCGCGAGGGTAAGGAGCCGAAGCGGAAAAGTAAGAACTCTAGAGATGGCATCACAGGAGGGACTCTGACCGGTGCCGTGGCCTTGACGAAGGAGGAAGAGGCCACGAGCTGATGAGGGCAGGCGTCTCTTGAAGCTGGAAAGGGCCAGGAAACGGACTGCCCCTAGAGCCTCCAGAAGGAACCAGCGCCCTCCCACACCTTGACGTTAGCCCATCGGGGCCCATGCCAGACTTCTCTCTAGAACAGTGAGATACTAAATTTGTGTTCGAAGCCACTGAGTCTGTGCAACTCCGTTATAGCAGCCATGGGAAATGAATAAAGGTTCGATGCCTTAGAATTTCTGATGAACAATGAAACTTCTAACTATAAAGGTGCCCGCAGGAGATCGGCCCTTCCCACCCCTCCTTCCCTGAGGCCTGGGCTCACCTCCTCCCCACCAGCCAGGATCCACCCCACCCCCAGCCTGTAGACCTTTCTGGCCCAGTCTGTCCGCCAGACATCGAGGCTTGCCCCCACACTCACTCTCAGTTCTGCCTCCCCAAAGCTTCCCGCCTTAGTGGGCAAGGGGTGGACCACCTGCTTGTCACACCAGTGCCACTCACCTGTCACCGACACTTGCGGGCTACCTGCCTGGCTCCTCCCACGGCTCGCTCCTGCTCCTCCACCCTTCCCAGTACCTTCCACACCAACCACATGAGTCTTCTGTATTTTCTCCCCAAGTTCCGAGAGCCCCCGTCCCGACCACTTCCCTCAGCTCTTCCTCTGACAAGTTAAGGGCAAAACGTTCCATCTCATGAAGAGAAATTGTCTGAATCCTGATGGTACTTTGAATGTGGCTGAGACGTCTGTCCTATTGCAAACTAGAGCCCACTCACAGAAAAATAAAGCAGAGCACCCAAGAACGTGCCAGAACAGCTTAGTTGGTCAAGAGACACCAGAGACCCAAACTGTACCAGGCACGCCCACCAGTAAGACACCTGTGAAAATCATTTACCCCAAAATGTGTAGGTTGGACACACATGGGCTCCATTCTCTGATTTCAAGTTTAAATGGGGGAGAAAAAGCTATTTCAGACGAATGGTCCATTTGCTGCGAACTTGCTCTTAATTCAGTCTATAAAAATGTAAAGGGATGAAATAATTTACAAATTCAGCTGCTTACACTCAGCAATAATTTACAGAAATGTACAGGATGAGGCCTCACAAGTGACTTGTTTCCCAATCTTCTTTCCATTTCCTCATGCCTTTTGAAAATAGACATTAAAGGTCAGTTTCAAAAAAAAAAACTGTAAATATATCACCCAGACTGAATATTACCAAAGATTCCTGTAAGGACTTGTCTTATATTATTTAACATTTTAAGCACAGTTGCTGGGGTTAATTAGATTTCCGACCCTGAAAAATTTTAAGTGCCTCTGATGACTTACTTCCAACTGATAATTTTGTGTGAGAAACAGAAAAAGAATAACAAATAGACAGTGAATAAATACATTCTTCATATTCCTTCTCATGAGTAGAGAGAATATATTTCTGAAATTTAATTAAATATCAAGATGTCCACAAGATCTATAATAAACCACTTTGCAAGACCTCTAAATGTCAAGGAAAAGCACATTTTACATGCAACACCCCGCCCCGCCCCCCGGTAAATCTATGAAGATTCAAGACTTTTTTTTTTAAACCTGCAGAACCCACAAGTACATATTTTATATCAGAAGTACTTTTTCAAAGACTTGGGAGTAGCTTCTTGTTTGCAGTATGACAGAGTGGAAAGTATCTTAATTTATCACACAGCGGTTTGTGCCATTAGTTTTAGAGATATGCCAGAAGGCTTTAAAATAATGCAAGAGCTGAGGAGTTAAAGTTTAACGTGGCAGAGCTTGAGGAGAGGGCGATAAAGAATCTCTCTGGCCGTTTTTCCGCCGTCCCCGTGCAGACACGCTAGGTCCCCGGCGATACTCAAACCGTGCGGGAAAGAAGGTGGCACTTGGGGAGGAGAAAAATGTAAAACAAAACCAAAAATAAAGCCATTTGTCAGCCCCGATGGCTTTATCACCTTAATAAGTAATGATGCCTCTGTGCCGCGGTCCCCACGTGTGGCCAGATCTCCCCAGCGGCAGCAAGAGGTGAGGGGCGACAGGAACGCGACACAGAAGGCCACTGAACCACACGGGGCGGAAGCTTCACCTTTTTGGTGGTCTCTTATCCCCTCTTCCTACACGCAGGACAAAGTCTCGTTTCACTGCCAACACGTCTCAGATGTTCGCTGATGTCCTTCACCACAAAGAGGGACAACCGGCCCAGAGCCCCTGGCAGGCCACCGACTCCGGGTAGCATTCTGCAATATGGTCCACTTTGCCCTGTTCTCTTCAGAGCTCCTTCCCTTCAGGGCAAGTGCTGCTGATTTTTCCAGGCAGTTGTGCTGTAAGGCTGTGGCCCAGGACCAGGTGCAGTGATTCACCTGCTCATTAACATTTGAGAAGCACCTGTCTAAAGGAAGAGCCGGCACATTTTCCGCCAAGGGTCTGGAAATCAACACTCAGCCTCTGCGGGCCATCTGGCTTCTGTCCCAGCTGCTCAGCTCTGTCCCTGCGGTCTGAAAACAGCCACGGACAGTACGTGTATGGCTGAGCTTCTACAAAAGTTTATTTCTAAGAACAGACAATGGGCCAGCTTTGTTCTGCAGGCTCTAGTTTGCTGACCTCTGGTCTGAAGTTGTCTCTGCAAGATCAACTTATTTTTGTTTTTTGTTTTTTTAATGTGTATTTCTTAGAAGAAAATGTGAAGCAAACAGTATCCCAGGAATACTCTGCTGTCCAGTGGTGTGCTGGTAACTGTTTAACAACTGGCGGTCCAGACGTTTAAAAAGCCCCACTTGTAGCAACTACAGATTCCCTGGGGATAAATGTTCCCACCATGGCCAATTTCCAGCTATTCACATATATCACTGAACACTAATCTATTAGGGCTCTCCAGACAAGCACACCGGTATTTATACATAAAATTTATTTATCCCATTATACCTTTACACTTATCCTATTATTTATCCTACTTAAGAGATTTAGGAGAAATTGGCTCATGTGGTTATGGAGGCTGAGAATCCCCACAACCTGCCACCTGCAAGCCAGTGACCCAGGCAAGCCCGTGGGGTCGTTCCAATCTGAGTCTGAAGGTCCGAGAACCAGGAGATCCAAAGGTGTAACTTCCAGTCCAAGGGGAGAAGAGCCAAAGACTCCCCAGCTCAGTCAGGCAGAGAGAGAAGTCCACCCTCCACCTTTTTGTCCTACCCAGACCCTCCAAAAACTGCGCAATGCCCATCCAAATTGAGGTGGCCACCTGCTACATTCAGTCTAAGGATCCACATGCTAATCTCTTCTGGAAACACTCTCCCAGACACACCTGGAAGTATGAGCCAGTTATCCGGGCCCCTGAGGCCCAGTCAGGCAGATATAAATGCACCAACATGGCAGAATCGGGAAGGGACGTGCACAATCAGCTCTCTCGAGCAGTGCAAAAACCTTGAAGGTGCATCTACTGGGTGGGGTATGTCCAGCACATCTCGTCCACCTGGAGCCTCAGAATTGACCTCATTTGGAAACAGGGTCTTTGCAGAGGTAACCAGGTGACGATGAGGTCATAGTGATTTGAGGTGGGGACTAATCCAAAGCCTGGTGTCCTTCTGAGAAGGGTAAAGTTTGGACACCAAGGCACACAGAAGGAAGATGTGAGGACGGTGAGGGTTGTCTGCCCAGTAAGCGGTAACTGCATACTCATGCGGCAGGACTCAGGGGTGTGTGGATATGACGGAGTCTGGGAAACACAGGGCTGGGTCACATGGGCAGTCAGTGTCACGATGGGCATTTGAGCTCGGACGTGCCCCTTACAAGAGCCCACATCCTTAGCTCTTTGACTATGTGGCTTCTCAGAGGGGAATGCAAAGGGTGATGCTATTAATCCAGCCTTGCAGGCGCACCACACGTGAAGGCTCGTGAGTCCTCTCTCAGTCAGTCTGGGACATCGGGGCAAGTCCAATGGCACAGATGAGCCCATCGCTACAGTGCCCACGGACCTCACCTCCAAGTTCAGGGGAACCTCGGGATTTCCCACATCGAGCTTCCATCCAGAACTTCCACGTCTCAGCTGCTGGACAACAGCAGACCTGAAGCTGAGCAGAGCCACCACTGAAACTGTGTCTGCTCCGGCAGGAACTGCTCCCAGGAGTTGTGCCTCCCACCACCTTCCCTCCTTGGACTTCATTTTAAAAATTCTCTGCGAATCTATTAAAAACAACAACAACAACAAAACACAGATATGGCTCTTCCTTTTCTCTCTTCCTCCCCCATGTATTCCAGGAGGTTTGGCCCTGGTGGTTGTTACTCTATTTGGAAGGCAAGAGGAGGTTAATTAGCTTTTGTGACCTGAGAACTCTTAGGGAAGATGTCAACCGATTCACTAATAGCTCCTCAAAGATGGATGCGGTTGGAGGGGCAAGGTCCAGGAAGCACAATGCTCGGCCGGTTCAGATGTGAACTCCACCCGGCAGGGCGGGGCAGGGGCTTGCAGGATGGTGTTCCCCTGAGCAGTCCAGGTAGAGATTCATCCCTCGCATGGGTCCTGTCCCCTGGCGGCCCCCAATCCTCGAAGCCATGATGGATTCTGGGACCGAATGTCACACTCCATCATAGAAACCATCCCTCAAACCCACACATGTCACATTTGGGCTCCCGAGCATCTAAAACCATGGTGCACGGTAAACCAAGGCAGAGGACCAGCGATGTGCCAGCCACAGCCTTCTAGGTTACTGCACCTGCAGACCGCCGTGTGAGAACGGGCCACTCCAGCGTCACCTGGGAGCCTGCTGGGAATGCAGAATCCCGACCCACTCCAGACCCGCTGAGTGGGAGTCTCTGGGCATGGGGGCCCCACAATGTGGATCTCCACACACTCTCTGTGTCATGTGGACCAAGTCTGAGTTGTGCAGCTCAGGCCCAAGCCCCTTCTGGCCATCTGAAACCAGCACAGAAATCACCATCTGCCCCAGACAATCTGTCAATCAAGATGCAAGCCGGTGACTGTAATGGAAAGCAAGGTCTCCATTAGATGATTTTTTTGTGAATTGAGATTTCTTGGCAATTTCCTTCAGCACGTCCTGAAATCACCGAGCAGGTGGAGGTCTCCTTCCTGACCCCTGGCAGCACATTTTCCTTGACCGGCCTTCTGTCTAGAATATTGCGGTTGCCGTAATTACAAACGTACTGTGGCAGTCACACGTGTGTCCTGTGTCATTTCTGCATGCTTGGCACAGAGCTCTTTCTCCCCCAGTGCCTGCCAAGTGCTGCACAATCACCTGGCCACCATGACCCCCTTAGAGGACTCCTCTCTCTGGCCCATGAAAGCATCCTGAGCCCCTGCTCGTTTCCTGCAGAGAATTCTGCTCACCATACATGTTTGCCTTCACTGGGGCTGTGAGAGCCGCGTTCTATTCATAATGACACAGAGTCCCCCAAACACAGGTTCTGGGATGGCCCCTGTGGCCACTCCGCCATGGATGTCACAGAGTCAGCAGCAACAGCAAGTGAGGCGATGGCCTGTTTCGGTTGAAAGTCCAGCTGGGTCCACATTTTCTCCACGTGACGAGAAGTAATTCCTTACATGCAGTGTTTGGAGTGGAGATGCTGTCACAGTCTAGACTTGAAGAGTCACAAGAGGAAGGGGGTCCGATTCAGGTCAGTTTGTTGGGGGCAGGACAGCCCAAGGATGTAGGAGCTTCCTGGGTGAGGGGCTGGGGCGGGACCGCAGATGAACAGGACAGAGGCAGGTTGGCCCTGGAGCCCCTCACTTCCGGGACCTCGGGGAGAGCCCCAGTAATGCGTTTATGCTCACACGCTCTGCAAAACCTGCAAGGGGGAGACACTTCAACTTCAGTCGGTTCAGACCACGGTCTCGTTCTCCGACTCCCCTCCATCACGTCTCCCTCACACCAGATGGTGTTAACAGGGCTTGGCACGCCTGGGACACGCTTATTAGGGTTTAGTGGCAGCTTCGTACGAATTCACCTCCACGAAGAGCTCCATGATGCCAGCCAGCCCGGAGCGGCAAGGCCAAGCCTCCCACGTCCTCGCTCGTGGGGCCCAGGGCCAGATGCCGCTTCACGACACAGGCGCTCAGAACCACGAGTACACCGCAGAAGAGAAACAAGGCCTGGGACGTGTGGAGCCAGGAGCCAGGGGGCAGGAAATCCTGCCCACAGGAAAGTCACTGTGAGGACAGGACCCAGTTCTCATCAGCTGTCAGCAGCAACTAGTCAAAATGAGCATTGTCTCCTGCAAGGGGTAATGCATAACGCATAGATACGAGCATCGACACACCATTTATTTTTTTGATGGGCTGAAATGGAATTCATCAGAATTGTGTCTGTAGGGCAAAAACTTGTCTGATGTGACAGTGAGCGTGTCCGTGAGTCGATCTGCATGTTGTGTGCAGTCCACTATCCATAATAATACTAATTACAACACTTTTGGGCTGCCTGGGTGGCTCAGTCAGTTAAGCATCTGATTCTTGGTTTCAGCTCAGGTCATGATGTCACAGTTCATGGGATCGGGCCCCCTGCTTGGAATTGTCTGTCTCCTCTCTCTCTGCCCCTCCCCCACTCATGCTTCCTCCCTCTCTCAAAATAAATAAATAAACTAAAAAACAAAACAAAACGCTTTCACCCAACCACACTACAAGGCCCATGGAATTGGCTTTCTATTCTCTCTGTTGAAACAATACCACACACTCTTTGTCACATGAGGAGGCAACAAGAGTGCAAGAGAAAAACGTAGGAGGAAAATCCATTACATAATCAGGCAACCAAGTAACTTAAAAATTCAATAGTTTTCTAGAATTTGTGATTTTTTTAAACACATCAGCTTTTTAGAATTTAAACCCCTTTCCTAACCCATTTCGAAGGTCATTTTGTATTGTTTTTTAATGTTTATTTGGGGGGGGGGGCAAGAGAGAGGGAAAGAGAGAGAATCCCAAGCAGGCTCCGTGCTCTCAGTGCAGAGCCTGATGTGGGCTCGATCCCATAAACGGTGAGATCATGACCTGAGCCGAAGCCACGAGTCAGACTCTTAACTGACCGAGCCACCCAGATGCCCACGTGTTGTTTTTTCATTTTAATTTTGAGCCCAGAGCACCTGTATCTGAAAGGACTGACTTGTCCACGCGTTTGCTCAGTAGGGAGCACTGGTTCCACTGCAGGTGCCATGAGGCACAGCAGCCAAAAAGAGCAGCAGGCCCTCCTCTCTCGGAGAACGTGTTCCCACGGAGGGCTCAGATAGTCAATGTGGAGACAGATAAATATAGGACTGGGGGGGTGGGGAACAAATTGAACTGGCCAGAGTGACCACCACGGAGCCCCGTGAGGGCGTGATGTTTAAGCAGAGACAAGAATGGGGAGGGACCAACAGGCAAAGCTGGGGAAGAACAGTCCAGGCAGTGGAGTCGCACATGCAAGTGTCCTGAGGTTACAGGGCAGGAGGGAGTTATCATGTTCTGGGAAGAGGAAGAAGGCCAGCAGGGTTGCAAGGACGGCAGGGAGGGATGGGTGCTGGGGAGAGAAGGGCTACGTCTGCCACGTGTTAGCACTCCGTGTGCACAGCCACCTTCACATACACACGTGACCTCGAGTAGGACTGATACACACTCCCGTGTTCTCCATCCGGCAAGTTTCCGAACTCGCCCTCAGCCCGCTCTGGTTACATGCAAAAGCCTTCTTGACCAGGCATCCCAGAATTCATGTGCAAGTGTGGCTCTGAGTGACAAGCCTTGCCAACGTGGGCGGAGAGCCTTTCAATTCAGGATCTTTCATGTGACGCGTCAGCCCTCTGGGTCGGCCTAAGGGCAGCCAGGCAGAGACACGGCACCATCTGGACGCCTTCTCCAGACGCCAAAGCTGAATGGATTCTTTCACAACCTGGAGACCACGACCCTTCCCCGAACACCACCAGCCAATTAAAAGCCCGATTTCCCTCCTCCAGAGACTTAATGCAGAACCAGTCCCTGGGTGCACGCTCAGGAGTCTGCATTCTGGTTCCTCTTTGGAAATGGTGACTCCAGCCCTGTGCTGCTCTTGGAGGGCTGTTCTTACTGGAAGGAAGGCGGTCCGGAGAGACCAAGAGAAGGTGATGTGCGCAAGATCCCTGTTTCCCAGAAGCCTGCAGTGGAAGCAGGAACACCGACGTGGCCATCCAGGGAGCCTGACACACGGTACCTGTAGATTCCACTCCAGGCACCAGGAGAGACGCTCCCCGCGACCGGGACACAAGCTGGGGAGGAGCCCTTTGGAGCACAGCTGGGTCCTTCCCTACGAGGTGGTTGTGAGTACAGTGGCTGCCACAAAAGAAAACATGGGGAGGACCACCCATCCCAGCTGCAGTGAGCGGCCACCTCTGCCCTCCGTGGGACGCCGTAGGCACATCTGCAGATACGGCTCCAGGGTCCCTGGTCTTCACAGCCTTGTCTCCCGCAGGCCTCGAACTCCCAGAAGGTGGGAGCCATGTGGTTTCAAGCAGCCCCAGCACGTGGCAGGAGCCCGGAACAGCTGAGGGAATGCAGTGAGTCAGGACCTGGCTCGAAGACACAGAGATGCCGTGGGTCAAAGGTAAAGCCGCAGCGCCTATAAAACCCGGAGCATCTGCTGGCCTGCGCTCCCCTGACGGCTGTCTCCATGAGCACGTAAACGCACCTCTGGGCCACCGCTGCTGCCCTGTATCTCTGAGCGCACACTAAGGCATCAACACAGATGTCGAATGACCACGCCGACCGCCAGTCTTATCTGGGCAGACGTCCACGAGAAATCCAACGTTTGGGGAGAGAAACCGCGATTATCCAAGTGGGAAGCCCACCGGACAGAGAAGGCAACACGGGCAGGCGTGGGCAGGCGCGGCCCTACGAGACACCGTCCCACGGCACTGGGGTTGGCTGCCACCCGCAAGTGTCCACGTGCAGCCAGAGTGCCCTCCGCCTCTCTGTGTGGTGTCCTTCCGTTCGATGTAGTGGGGTGGCCGCTACATCACAACTGACCGGGAACAAAGCGTGGGTATTCCCGTTAGCAAAGCCGCTGCCTGGTCTGTGGGTTGGGATAGGCTTTGCGGATAGAAAACTGGAAGATCGTACGTGAGGATCAGCGTGTCTTCTACAGGCGAGACCCCCAGTGCCAGCCCCACGCCTGCCAGATGGGCCTTCGTCCAGTCGGTGCATCTTTCACCAGGTTCCCGACCCTGGGCCCAGCACTGTGCTTGGCAATGGGGGGCCTGCAGGCCTCTTTCAGCGTGGTGGTCAGTTCTGGTGAGGACAACCAACCAGAGTGGGCAGCCAGAGCAGGCACGTGAAGTGGCTGCACTCGCGATCGGTGCCCCACGGGACGCCACATAGGACGCCACATGGGATGCCACACAGGACAGAGCAACAGAATCAAAGGGAAGGCCAAATTAGGGGTGGGGTGGGGGGGGCAGGAGGGCCTCTCAGGGGAGATAAAACCAAGCTGAGACCAGAGAGAAGATGCAGCTGGGCGAATAGAATAGGACCTTCTATAAGCAGGCGCAGCATGACCAAAGGCCCTGTGGTGTGTGTGTTGCGGGGATAGACCCTGATGTGCAAGGGACCTGGAGGGCAACCAGTGTGGCCGCAGCATGGGGTGGGGGATGATCTAAGGGGGGACACCACGGTGGGGGGGTCATTGTGACCGAGGGCCTATGGGTGGGACACGGAGATACCATTCGGCGAGGGCCCAGCTTTGACAGGAGGCCTGGGGAGTAAAAGGGGAAGGCACGTGAGATGCTTTTCACGCCGTCCACAAAAATCACGTTTGAGAAGGTCCTGCGGTATGTGCATCCGAGCCTGGCTGGCTGTGTGCTGTGTTGGGCGTGGCCTCCCCAGCGGTCCTCAGGCAGGGCTCTGTTTTTCCTGAGCTGCTGCCCATCAGCATGAACTCCCCACTCCGGCTTGCTCCACCTGATGTGTTCCCACTTTCCCCAAGTCAGCGGAGCTGGGGCTGGAAACGGAGGACAGGAGAGAGAACCACCTGGTGTGGAAGAAAGTTCCAGAACTGCCTGTGGATTAGTTTCCCCTTTCCAGGTTTTGTACCTTAGAAGTTCATCATTCCCTTCTTCCCCTTTCGGGTGACAGACAGTTCTCTCATGTGCTGCTGAGAAGATAATTCAGAATTCTGTTTATTCTAATGCGGTTCAAAATGTCTGTGAC
Source organism: Leopardus geoffroyi (assembly GCF_018350155.1). Taxonomy (NCBI): domain Eukaryota; kingdom Metazoa; phylum Chordata; class Mammalia; order Carnivora; family Felidae; genus Leopardus; species Leopardus geoffroyi. Next base: position 3,135,350 of record NC_059336.1, read on the forward strand.
TAGCATTTGAAAATAGCTCTGGGTGTTAAATGGTGGCAGCCAGAAAGCTTCCGGAACCGGTGTCTCATCCTCTCCTGGTCTGCCAGCCGCTCCATCAGTCTGTCTGTCTGCATCTGCATGAACAGCGGGCTCCTTCTGCAGCAGCTTGTGGGGCGGGGCCCTTGGGGTGGTTTGGGATGCAGGGGGCAGGTGTGCGGGGCACTCTCACTGGGTCATGTGCACGCTGCATGCCCGTGTGCTAAGCACCACGCTGGGCACCAAGTTGACAGCAGGGAAGGGGCCTGGCCAGGCCCTGTGCTCTAGAAGCTCAGTCTGACGGGAACACACATTAGGGAGGGTCGCTCACAGTCCCCCTGGTGAGGGGCTCCTGTCCCAGCCTCACTCAGGGAAGCCGCGAAAGATCTGGGCTGAAAGTGGCTCAAAGCCCAGTGTGAGTGAACAGCAACAAGGAAGGGGAGGCAGGGAGGTGGAGAGGACACTGGTACGAAGTCTGAGGTCAGAAAGCCGGAGGCCCAGAGTGATGCAGCATCCGTGGGCGAGCGCCTGGGGCAGATGTGGGGAGGAGGGCAGCAAGCCAGCGGTGGGATCTCAGAGACACGAAGGCCCGGTCGGGTGGACAAAGCTGGGGTATGGAGGGGAGACCCGGGGAGCACCAGTCACGAGATCAATGTCCACACCCGCCTCCTCAGTGCTCCTTGGACAGGTGGGTAGGTGAGCAGCTGGACAGATGAGTCTGAAGTCCTGTACCAAACACAAGGCTCAGAATGCTATGGCCCAGCCCCCCACTTCAGCTTCTTGTAATTGCTATTTCCGCTTCCTCTGTGACTCCCAGCCATGAGGACTGGCTTCTGGTTAGTTGAATTCTAAACTCCCGCCTGCCCCAGGACCTTTGCTCATGTCTTTCCCTCTGCCCAAAACAGTGGTTCTTTCTCTCCCTCTGAGCAGTCATCACTGCCTCTAGGAAGGCTTCCCTGCCCTCTCCCTCTCAAGACTAACTCAAATCCTCCTATCATTCACTCTTGCAGCCTTCAAACTTTACGTGAAATTATATTCTTAAAACCCGTTACCTGTCTTCTCTATTAAATTTCATCTCTCTGAAGAGAGACAAGGGTCACATCTAGTTTTGCTCAACGTGCAATCTACAGAACAGGAGTGAAATCAGCACTATTTAGTAGGCAAATGTGTCGACCAGTGATGCTCTGACAAACCAGCCCACGGGGGAGAGTGAGGTACCCACCCTGTAGTGGGTGTGTTTCCTCTGGACCCTGGTGGGTGGCGGGGAGAGGCAAAACTGCCTTCAATACCCAGAAAAAGTCACCACAACCCCCTTCTCTGGCAGCCAGGCCTCCGCTGATCTCTTCCCATCCCCTGGACTAGAACCATTTCGCTGAATTTGGAAAAACTAAGTCACACGGTTTGGCATTTTCTCTATAAACCAACAGGAGATGAAATATTTGGACTGAACATGTCTTGTAAACAGCTTTCAATGTGAAAACCCAACATCAAAATGCAGAGACTACCGGCTCCCCCCAGCTCCTCGGGCACGGGCTTCCTCATCACATTCGGGGAGCATTTCCACCGGTGCCAGGGGCTGGGACACTCGAACCACAGCCACCGCAGAGCACGTCTGTCCCTCCACGGCTGACGTCTTTATTCCACCCATTCTTGGCCAACCACACAGGGGGCAGCCCCGAGAAAGGGCTCTTCAGCCAGTGTCCACCCCTGCTCCAAAGGGAACCTCCAGGATTTGGACTGAACATCGGGAACCAGACCACCTGGTCCAGGTCTGCTGTAAGCCTGGAGTCGCCCATGTCTCCAAAGTTCAAGCCAAAGGAGTTCCGCTGCACTGCCAAGGCCTGCCAAGCGTTTGTCCCGGAGCCCGGCCCGGTGTGCAAACCTGCCTGGTGCGTGTCTGGGCATCGCGATGTGCCGGTGACAGGAAGAGCCGTGGAAATACCCAGAACGAGGAACAGTTGAATGCAGGATGCTCCAGCCAGGGACTGCCCAGCCACTTCTGAGACTCATGTCCCCAGAGGGCAAAACGGGGAGGCACAGGGGCTTAGAGACGTGGCCCAGCCCCCTGGCCCACTCTCCGCCCCCCCGCCCTCCACTCAGCTCAGGAGGGCCTCCACCAGGCTTGGCTGCACAGGGAGCTCGCGGGGCAAGGGCGGACACCAATGGGTCTAACCCAGAATGCCCTCGATGGCCGAGACGCATTCATTCCCCCAAAGAAACTGGGGGTGCCACTGTCCAGACTGTCCAGAGAAGAGGGCTCAGTGCTGAAAGGGTAAGAAGCAAATATCCACCATGAAAATCAAGTCAAAGTTCTCTCACAACACGGGTTTCCCAGCAATTCTCAATAGGATCTTGACACAGGGCTCTAAAATAATATCGAGGCAACAATTTTACACCTTCCGTATTTCTCCTATTTCCGATCTAATTGACGTTTCAGAAAAGACAAGGCTCTTTTAAGGGGTGGTGTCGGGCAGGCGCTTTCCCAGGAGAAACAGAGGAAACTCCACCAGGCTCTAGGCGCAGGGACACATCCCTGGTCAAGACGGGAGACTCAGATGCTGCACAGACAGCAGTCACACTTGGCAGCATAAAAACTGAGAAATTTGACATGGCAAATGCCTTTGCAAACACATCAACAGGTAAATGAAAGCCTTGTGGGGTTTTTTGTTTTAATTTTTTAATATTTACTTATTTTTGAGAGAGAGACAGAGTGTAAGCAGGGGAGGGGCAGAGAGCGAGGGAGACACAGAATCTGAAGCAGGCTCCAGGCTCTGAGCCATCAGCACAGAGCCTGACGTGGGGCTCGAACTCACAAACCGTGAGATCACGCATGTCCTGAGCTGAAGTCGGAGGCTCAACTGCCTGAGCCCCCCAGGTGCGCCTAAATGAAGTCTTTGTAAAAAAATAAATACAGATCTTCCTGGACTCACGATGGGGTTGTATCCCTATCAACCCATCCTTAGTTGAAAACATCATTAAGTCGAAAACGCATGCATACGCCTGACCTCCCACACCTCAGAGCTCAGCCCGGCCTGCCTTCCACGTGCAACAACAGTCGTGTGAGCCCACGGCTGGGCAGGACCGTTCACCCCAAAGCCTATTGGATCACGGAGTGCTGACTGCCTCGTGGAATGTACCAAATACTGTCCTGAAGTGGGAGCCAGAGGGACGCCTGGGTGCAGAGTGGCCACCAGCGTATGGGTCGGTGACACTCGTGGTCATGAGGCTAACGGGAGCCCGCGCTGCCCCACATCACAGGAGAGGATCGGACCACAAATCGCTAACCCAGGAGGAGATCCAAACTCGCAATCCCAAAGACGCTTTCCACTGAGTGTATGTTGCCTTCACGCCACGGAAAAGACGAAAAATGGCGAGGTCAAACCATCGGCAGTCAGGAGCCGTCCGCATTTGCAGCAGATAAGAAGCAATGGGTTAGCAGCTCCAACACACACAGACCTCTGACAGAAAGGACAAGAAGAAACAACCCAGCCATTTGTCAATGAACAAAAGGATGTGCACAGTCAGTAAATCTCAAGAGCATCGCCAACCGATCGACAAACGTGAAAACAATTCTCAAACTCACTCGTCTTCAGGAAACGCTCATTAAAGCCACAGGAGTCGTCACTGTACCCTCATCACACCGGCAATGATTTAGCGGAGTAGCCGCACCCAGAGCCGATGGACATCCAGGCGGAAAGATCGCCAAGGGCTCCGCGGGGCTGGGGAAGGTGCGCCCCTGTCCCTGCAAGACCCCTGCGGCTACTGGCTCCACAAGACGAACGTGACAGTGGAAGCCACCCTTCCCACTGCCCCGCCAGCAACACGGACCGCTCATCCCTTAACCTCTCATTCGGGAGAGCCTTCTTCGGCATATTTTGGGCACTCGCGCAAACCTGTCGAACGACACACATGGCATGTCAGAGGCTACAAGCTGCTCGGTGACACCGAGGAAGGTTCCGGAAGAAAGTCATCCCCACTCGCCGCTGATGCCACCACGCTCCCCATCTTGTAAGCAGCCGCGCAGGAGCACTGGATGGTTGCTCAGGGCCTCCCCCTGACTTAAGGAACCTGGGAGTCTAGCCAAAGACGGGCCCCCAAGGTCCTCCCAGGAACACTTACCTCCTCGCCAACTCTGCCAGCAGGACACAAGGAGATGAAAGATGTGTTGTGGTTGAGGCATCTGGAGGTCTCAGTTGGTTGAGCGTCTGACTCTCGGCTTCGGCTCCGGTCATGATCCCAGGGTCGTGCGATCCGGCCCCGTTATCGGGCTCCATGAGCCTGCTTAAGATTCTCACCTTCTGTCTGCCCTCTTCCCCACTCAAGCTCTCTAAAAATAAAAAATGAAATTAAAAAAAATTTTTTTAAATGACGTGTAGCAGGCTCTCTTTCTCTCCACTGGCTGTTCCTCATCCACTTGGAATATGGTGATTTCAATCCCCGAGCTTCTAACCCTGCTCTGTCCTCACGACCTTCGGCTTCTCCTCACCTTCAAATTTCTCAAAGACACAGCACCAGCTTACCGTGTGAGTTCTTTCTATTCACGCGTCCACCACTCTTCGTGCCCCGGCTTCCTCTCTCAGTAAACTCAGCGAGGCTCCCTGGACGACTGCCAGCACGTCCCTGTGGGCCACAGCCAATGCTATCCCCGGTTGGTTTCTTTGACCTTCAAAGCCTCTGATCTAATAGGGAGGGTTCTTTGTCACACGTCACACCTGGAGCTCGGTGGGTGCCAGACCCGTGTCTGGGGGCCAGATGAACAACTGAACAGAGCAGTAAGTATGTGGATGGGAAGGAGTCGGGAAGCCCCCCAATAAGGCCCCAGCTGTATTTCCTTGATTTAAGGCAGAACAGAGGGGAACATGTGGAGTCTCTCTTTCTTAAAATTGACGTTAAAAAAAAATCTTTACAATTCTTCCCATGGCTCCCCCAAAAGGGGGGAAAGGGGAGAACTGTGAGCTCAGCTTTACAGAAAGGAAATGTGTCCCTGTTACACACCACTGCAGATTTCACAACTAGGTTTGAGCACATTTGTTCTGACTACCATTTACTGGAAGAAGAGCTGCTCCAGGAGAAGCCAGAAAGACCGAGTGGATGGCGAGGACCCTGCAGCCCGACTGGACCCATGCACGCCTCCCCCTCCAGACACCGTAAGCTGGCCGTGTGATCTAGCCTGCACAAGACGTCCATGCGGCACGTGGCCACCTGTCAGCCATGCAAGAAACACGTGTCCGGGACTCACAAGGTGCCCGGCACTGGGAACCAGACAATGAGCTCTCCCGCCCAGACCCCAATGGGCAGAACCACACGACGGACGAAAGAATGAAGTACAACATACGATTGGATGGTGGCAGCAGCCAGAAGAAGGAGTCAGCAGGGCAGGGGGTGGGGTGGGCATATGCAATGGTAGACCAGGTGCCCAGACCTGAAGGGGGAAAGGAAGAGGGCAGAGGGGGGCCCCAGCCCCGCTGGTGACAGGCCTGAGCTCTCGTCTTGCTCCCTCAGGTTCAGAGATGTTGTACCTGGTGTGCTGGTGGCACCTGGGCTTTGTCCACACCAGTGTAATCACCCCCTCTCCTCCCATGTCACGCTGTCTTGATGACCGCGGCATCTCTGTGCAGCTCTCCAGTTTCCATGGGAACTATTGCCTGGCCTGAAGCTCAGACAGTGCCTGGGACCTGTCAACCTGCCAGGTGCTTGCCAACTCCTTCCTCCGGGTGACCGACCCTGCCACTCTGTGTTCCACAGAGGGCAGACCGACCACGAGGGATCGTGACACAGACCATTTGACTCTGGTCTCTATTGCTTCCAGAACCTTCTCAGACAAGAGAGCCAGGCCCCCTGGGCCATGTCCATGTAGACACTTTACTCCCCATGGCTCAGTTCTGCACACGGGGCTTAGATGCAGTGGGTCCCATTTCTATCTTCCCACACACACAACCCCAAAAAGGGGAGGAAAGAGGCCTCAAGTGCCCCAGTCCTGACCTCCCTGTAACCATGCATACTTTCCTCAAATATAGAAATACCCAGTCGTCACAGCCACAGCCTGGAAGGTAAGCTTCCAGAGGGGACGCAGGGGAGGGAGAGAGCCTGCCCCTCAGTGTGCACGGGTGGGAAGTGTGGGTGCAGACAGCCCGCACTCCAGGTTTACGCTCTGCTCTTAGCCAAGGTGCCCGGTGGCCTAACAGAAACAGAAACCAGGGCCGTGTAGCCCTCCCGAGTGGCAGAATGCCTGGCATGCTATCAACGGGTGTCGAACGGAAGGAGGGAGGACGCAGAACAAGGAGCTGGAGGAGTGTCAATCTTCCTGCTGACAACAGCCGACCCAGAAAACCAGGACAGACGCTCGCGGGTCTGCCAATGCGTTAGTCAGATGCATAACTCAGACATAACTTATCCTCGGGTCATAAAAGTTGGGGGGCTGCTCCTTCCATGTCTGAATCTCATGTATAAAATTTGCGTGCATAATAACCCCTGCCAGATGCTCACAGGTGAGGGACTTCCAGCACCCACCTTCCTGGAGACAGCAAGTCACTTCCCCAGGTCACTGGTGAGAAAGTCCTCCCACCGCCTGGGCACGCATGCCACTCACTCTCGTATATCCTTTGCTGCTGAGAAATTTAAAAGGAACCCCGGGGCTGCGGAGAGCCTCTCTGAGAAACCAGCTCCCGGTGTGGGGCCCAATCTTTCCAGGTGTCGAGCATTAATGGGGCAGAGCCCCCAGGCTGGGGAGCTCTGCGCTGTGGGGCAAGGTCACCCCGCGTCACTTCCTGATTGCCCCCGAGACACATGACAAAGAAGAGCGCTTAGGAAGGTTAGAGCCCTTCCCAGAGGATCCAACCCATCCCAGCTGAGGAGGGTCCACTCATACAGAAGCCTGTCTGCACTCCGGGTCAGAGAGTCAACCCAAAGGCGAGGAAGACGACCAGCCTGGCCCCGGAGGGGGGTTGCCTTGAGCCCTCCAGGACCGACGCACTCCTTGGGGGCAGCCCTCCCTAAGAGTCTGCCTCCAGGGGCCGGGAGCCTTGAGACGGAACCGCCCCCTCTCCCTGACGCGAGGAATGCGATGTTCCTGAGCATGACACCTGAGGTCCAGGACGCTGGGCTCAGGTCCTGGCTCCACTGCCTCGCCGAGCCTCAATTTCCCCTCTCTAAACTGGGAATAGTGACATCTGCTCCAGAATAAAACTAAATCAGAGAATAAGGAAGAGTGTGAACCCACCACTGTCGTGCTGGTATCGACCGAGCAGACACACGCAGCAGAGGGTATGGTTCCTTTACGGCTCTTCAGCTCTTCCGATAAAGAGGAAAGCCTCAGTTCCATGGTGCTCTAGCCTTGACACCTCACATACACTCACGTGTCTTTTCAATAAAGAAAACAGATCTGGGGCTCTGACCCTTTGTTAATTAATGATCTCTAGCCAAAACGTATTCGCTTTTTATTGTATTCATCCCATTATCCCCTGTTAATATAAATGATACTAGTTTTCCATGCGTGGTACTGATTCCCTTTAAAATAAATTCATTTCAGTTTAACAAGTTACCTAAGGAAACGTAAGTGTGTATTACCACGTGAGAGAAGCCAATCTGACTCCAATCTATGGTGTTCTGGAAAAGGTGACACTAGAGAGACAGTAAACAGATCGGTGGTTTCCAAGGATTTGCGAGGCGGATGACCAGGGGGAGCACGGAGGACTTTCAGGACCGAGAAACCACAGTGTGTGGCGCTATGTTGGCGGGCCGTGCCACCGCACATCAGTCCAGACCCACAGAATGCACAGAGCGCCAAGAGTGAACCCTCAGGTGAACGGTGGACTTTGGGTGATAATGACTCGTCCACGCGGTTCACGGACTGTAACAAATCCCGTGGGCACGCTGACGACGAGGGAGGCCGCGTCAGTGAGGGGCGGGCGGCATACGGAAACGTCTTTGTACCTTCCTCTTGCTCTCGATTTTGCTGTGGACCTAAAACTGCTCTAAAAAATAAAGTCTATTTGGGGGCGCCTGGGTGGCGCAGTCGGTTAAGCGTCCGACTTCAGCCAGGTCACGATCTCGCGGTCCGTGAGTTCGAGCCCCGCGTCGGGCTCTGGGCTGATGGCTCAGAGCCTGGAGCCTGTTTCCGATTCTGTGTCTCCCTCTCTCTCTGCCCCTCCCCCGTTCATGCTCTGTCTCTCTCTGTCCCAAAAAAATAAATAAACGTTGAAAAAAAAATTTTTTAAAATAAAGTCTATTTTTTAAAAAGGCAACTAAGAGGAGCCAATGAGTAAATAATAAAAAAGGAAATATTTCAAAGTGGAAAATCGTGAAGATGGGCCGTGGTGGCAGGAGACGTGGCCGAACCACGGAGTAAGGAAGTAAATGACTGAGGTTGGGAAAACACTGCCATTGGCACCTGGCACGTGGGACCCAGTGCTGCCCACGTGCGCGTGAAGGGTGGGAGGGAGGAGAGAAGGACCTTGAACCACAACCAGGGCACCGCACCGGGTGGAGGCAGCCTCCTGCAGGGCCTCCCGACACTGTACGCATGCACAAAGCCCCCCTAGTGGGCCCCTAGAAGGTTCTGGGTGCAGCATGGCTGGAGGCTGGGTGGGGATGGCAGCACAGTCACCCCTGGCTGCTGGGCCATGTCCATTTTCCCAAGGGCAGCAGGTCAAGGAGGTGCTGGTTTCTACTCGGCAACCGTCCAACCTCCAGGAACCTGTCTGGGGTGTTAAGAGGCAGTGGGGTGGTGGCCTCAGAAGCAACACCAGGGACTATCTCCTGCTGGATGACAGCTAAGGGAGGGGCTTCCTATGGGTACAACGTCCAGGGGTGGCTTCTCAGCCTGTTCCAGGCCACAGAGGTTGGCCCTGGCCGGGTAGGCAGCCGTGCGGTGCTCGGGGAGATGTCCCCCAGTGTGAGCATCTAGGATCCCAGCCTTGACACTCCTCCCGCCTCAACCAGCAGAAGGGCTCAGTCTGGTCCTTGGATCCTCAGGGGCATAGCCTACCCCCCAGCCTTGGGCATGATGGGCAGACGCAAAAACGGCACTGTTGCATGATGCATCTGTTCAGGGCAAGGAGCGCTGGGTGTCTGATGACACCCGACCTGTCCTTCCTCTGCCCCTCGGGAGCTCCCTGCGTACGTTCTCTTAGCCTTGCCAGATCTGTCCTCCAGGCAAACCCATGCCCATAAAACCCCCAGGGGCCTTGTCCTCAACCACACGCTTATCCAGGTAAAATGGCACCGTCTGTGTTCTCCCGCCAGCCCTGTGGGTGGAGTGGAGGAGACCAAGGGAGCCACTGGACCTCCCCTCGCAATCCCTGTCCCGCCCTCTGCACTTCCCTAAGAAACTGTAAGGCCCCTCTCACCAATTCAAGGGTGAAACTGTTTTCACGCTGAAAAGACACAGATAGACACAGTTCCCATAGGAGAGAGAGAGGGAGAGAGAAATGAGCCTGGATTGCAAAGGGCCAACTGGAATTTAATTTTTTTAATGCTATCAGGATAACCCTAGCTCTCCCAATCTCCACTTCACTCTGATTAACTTTTCTGGGACAAATACATGGAAAGAGCCCACCCCAGGCCCCGCGTAGCCGATCCATTTTCCTGCGGCCACTGAGGCACTGGCTTCACAGGTCAGGTGCATAATTGTGTCTCCTGAGCCGGGGCCTCTGCTGCTGCTGCAGATGCATTTGTCAAGCGACGCGATGTTACTTATTTCAACTGCCATTTGTCTCTCGCTGCAATTTTCATCGGGAACGAGCGCCTGACTGTCCACTTTGGTGGGGAACTCAATACAAAGTCAATTACTGGAAGAAAGAAAATGAGGAGCCTCGTGAGTCTCCAGGCCATTTCTTTGAGAATGCACTTCCAGGCTCCTGGTGCCACGTGGAGGGCTGGCGGGCCCCAGCAGTGCCTCCAACCAGGGGGCAGCCCACAGGGGCTGCCAGAACCTGCGTACCCTGTGCTCCTCGGAGACCCACACAGGACGGGACAAGCGGCAAGAACCTGAATGGCTCCTCCTCAGACTCCCACCATTAAGACCCTGGAGCAATTTTATTATTCTATTCTAGTCTAGTCTAGTCTACTCTAGTCTATTTTAGTCTATTCTATTCTATTCTATTCTAGTCCATTCTATTCTAGTCTAGTCTAGTCTGTTCTAATCTAGTCTAGTCTATTCTAGCCTAGTTTATTTTAGTCCTATTCTATTCTATTCTATTCTATTCTATTCTATTCTATTCTATTCTGTTCCGTTCCGTTCCATTCTGTTCTATTCCATTCCATTCCATTCCATTCCATTCCATTCCACTCCATTCCATTCCATTCTATCAGTCTATTTGTTCCTTCTCTTCACACTCTGGGAACCACAGGGGCAGAGAAACACAGCTATTAGTTTTCAACATAATTGGACCCGGTTACGGTATGTGCGTAATACCCTCCTCCCCAGCTCTGGGAGGTTTATCTCGAGCCGACCACTGTCTGGTGGAGCCACTGGGAGCTATGTAAATACATTTTCTCTCCGGAGAAGCAGCATACTTTTGAAGGGCTTAATAACAGATACAAAAGGCTGGGCAATCTAGGAAGGAGGCGGTCACGGATTGGCTCAGCCTTCCTTCCACTTCTTCTGGATAATGTGACGGGTTTAAATAGTGCTGGGAAGTCCGCGTTGCTCAAGTTGTCATTTTAAGGCAGCTTCTTCAGGTAGCAAGCAATTATCCCATCAAAAGGGACTTAATTGTTCTCCATATTTGTCACATAAAAATGGAACTGTGCAGATACCAGGACTGAAAGACAGTCCCTATATTTTTTGTTGCTCTGACTGGATATCCCTGATGCTTTAATGCCTCCCCACATAAATCCCCGATGCCCTGTGCAAACATACAACAGAGATGTGGTATGCGTGGGGGCAGCTGCACAGGGGAGCCTTCCAGACATCCTTGTGCAAGATGGCTCCACGACAGGGTCCTCCAGGACCCCTGGTGCTTGGAGACTCTTGGTTGGCTTCACAGTCTTGAGGGGCTCACCGCCCCCAGTGGCTGACCCAGTGCCTGGCATACAACAGGTGCTCAATGAATGTGTGTGAATGAATGAAGCAGTCAACAACCCATCACCTGGGCCCCTGGTTTCATTCCAGACGAGGGCCTTAAATGCCACACGTAAATCTGACTGGAGAACCACAGAGAAACCAGACTCGGTCTGCAGAGCATCATGTGATAACAGTGAGCTCTCTTGGCTGATGTCGGCCAGTTCAGACCCTCTTGGGGACTTTAGACAGGTTTTCCAGACTGTACACTCTGTGAGAGCAGGGACGTCCCTCTCCTGGAGCACTCTCCCGGGGAAGCACTACGGTTGTGGCACAAAGAACGATCACACGGGGTCATACCCGGGCTTTGGTTATTCCAGCCACTCTGTATTATCATCTCTGCCTCCTTCTCCTTCTCCTCCTCCCCCTCCCCCACCCCTCCGCCTCCTCCTCCTCCTCCTTCCCCTCTTCCTCCTCCTCCTTCCTCTCCCTCTTTCTCCTTCTCTCCTCCTCCTTCTTCTTTTTATTAAAAATTTTTAACATTTATTCAGTTTTGAGAGACAGGGAGAGCATGTGCAGGGGAGGGGCAGAGAGAGGGGGAGACACAGAATCCAAAGCAGATTCCAGGCTCCGAGCTATCAGCACAGAGCCCGACGTGGGGCCTGAACTCATGAACTGTGAGATCATGACCTGAGCCGAACTTGGTTGCTTAAGTGACGGAGCCACCCAGGCACCTCCTTCCCCTTCCCCTCCTCCTCCTCCTCTCCCTTCTCTTCCCCCTCCTCCTTTTTTGAGACAGTGAGAGCAAGCAGGAAAGGGACAGAGGGAGGGAAAGAGAGAATCCCAAGCAGCCTCCTCGTCAATGCAGAGACTGACACAGGGCTCGATCCATGGACTGTGAGATCACGACCTAAGCTGAATTCAAGAGTCAAGACGGTCAACTGACTGAGACACGCGGGTGCCCCGCTCGCTATCTTTGAGGCGTTACTTACTTCCCTACACCAGAATGGACTCGTAGACATTTCATCCGTCTGCTATTCTCTCCCTCCTGGCAACCCCCCTCCACATCCACCAAGGTCCTACCCTAGGAGGCCTTCCCCAGTGACGAAGATGTGATACAAGGAAGTGCCTGCT